>NC_092643.1:47206479-47868676 GCF_039555335.1 Amphiura filiformis
GTTTGTAGTATCTTCTTGAGATTCTCGGATTGCAGGGTATACTAGGGTGAATAAAAAGACGTATCATACTTCAAATAAAAAAGACGAAGACGACGAAGAAGAAGAAGATGAAAAGGAAGAGGAGGAGAAAGAAGAATAAAAAAAAAAGGAAATGATTTCAATAATATAAATGTAAAGAAAAAACAAGAACAAATAACCAACGAAAGTAAGACCGAAATAATCAATTGGCTACTGCTAATTAAGATATATTACATTATTATTAGCAATTTATGGTAGCGACTGAACTATGAAATGGCTTAATTGTCTCTATTACTTTAAGTTGTCTCAAGATGAAGTACTTTATTTCATTATCAACAAATAATAAGAGTTTGTTTGATAATGTCAATATTAAATGTCATCAGGCGATAAAAGCGTATTGTGGTTTAAACTACTGTTCCCACGTCAAGTATCAAAAACGCGCTACTTTTATTAATCTAAAGTTTAGCCGTGTAATAATACTTATCTCCCACTAGAAAAGGTGGGTTTTTTAATGTCAAACAGTAGTTGTATAATTGATCATATACCACTGGTTCTATCTTACATCTGTATTAATATATGTCACCCATTGTACTTTTAAAACAATCATTATGTTTGCTTAATGAGAAGCGCCAAAAAACTTTTTTTCAACATGGCGAAGTTTAAAAATGTTGGTCTCTGAAATATGTCAGGACGCCCACGATAAAACACGATCAACTATCTTATTTTTTAGCAAAATTCACATGAATGAAACAACACTCTTTTTAAAATTGCACAAAATCACACAATTAATACGCCCCATATTACATTGTTATTGTATGATGCGCCTCCTTTTTATTAAAGATATTGTATAGTAGGGTGAAATGTATTCTCCTCAGGGAAAAAGAACTTTTGTCGATACACCTACTTTACTTTTAACGTTATACATCGTCTTTTTGGTTTAAAATGGGGAAAGTACATTTTAAAACAAATATCTCAACCTATATCACATTTTAGAAATGACTGCCGGTATTTAAATGAAAAGAATAAAATAAATCCCAATAGATCTATTTTGAATACAGTGAACCCTAAAATCTGTGTGCGGTGTCTCTGATATGACGCGGATGAAAATGTGACTAGTATGACTACCTTTGTTATCATTATTTGAAACAGAATTCGAAACAGAACCCGATCACAACAATGTAATTCTACCGCTACCTTGCATGCCATTGTATGTTGTACTTTTATAGATCTTCTGACTTTTGACATGCATAGGCAGCAAAGCTTCTTTTTTATGCCCCGATGCAAACCAATTACAGTGTAAGCCGAATGCCACCACAAAGATGGACAGAATGAAATCAACCTGCATGTATGGGTATTATTTCAATGTCTAAATATAACGCAGCCCAAAGAATAAAGTAATTTTACCAAATCTTGCGGGCCCATTGTCACATACCCCTGTGCTTTGTGTATAATAATCGAACATATCACTATGTATCTAAAGTTGAACACACGTGATTAAAAAGAACATGAAACTCGAAAGCCGATATTAACAAAGACCGAGACCGGATGAAAATCAACCCAAGTTTTTATGCAGTTGCACAACCCACGCGTTTATCCCGGAAAGCAAGAAGTACCCAGTCCAAGGGTATATAGAGTTAAACATCCGAGAATCTACAAAATCATCATTCAATATTGACTTAAAGTGGGATCACAAAACAAACTAAGCGCTTTTAAAAATCTACTTAGGTTTGCAAGTAATCTAACTGAATGATGCTTTACCTTTACTGTGTCCCTATCTTTAGGTTATGTAAAGATCAAGATGAATTAGGTGTTTGCATTAGTGATCGCTCGCTCGCTCGCGTCATATGAACCACGGCATGTCCATGCCGCAAAGATTTCAACCTTACAACCCTAGATATGTTTCAATCACGTGGCGTTGATTTGAGTTAACCTTAAAATGTCTTTGAGGTTATATGAGCGTCTATAGAAATAATATACCTAGAGCTTTATGATAGGACCTTTGAAATGCTATTTTTAAATCATGGTTGTCGAGGGAAAATAATATATATAATGCAAGTTTAAGCGGTAGTGGATATCGCAATTTCAGATGAAGCTATTGCTTATAGTATGTGATGTACAGTTGGTAATTGAATTTTTACTAAAAAGAAATTAAAAATTTTGTTGAAAAGCTCAATATCACGGCAGTAAGCTTACAAAGTTCAATAATAAACCCCCGTAAGTAAGATGTTTAAGTCTCAATTGACTATTGTTTTTAACGTTTTCTAGCGCGCAGGGTAGCAGTGGGCAAAAGAAATTTACTTCAAATGTTTAAAACATTTTTCATCGCGCAATATTATAATTGTACCACACAATATTATAAATTTACATTAAAATTTAAATATTTTCAAACAAAAATCTTAGTTTACATTGAAAAGTTTGGTGTAATTTAGAAGGTAGAGACTCATCATTTTGGCGAAATTTGCGACATGCAAAAGCTTTTAAGCTTAAAATGGCTAGGTCACCCACCTTTGCACAGTATTTTTGTGGGACCTGAGAGCACACCAGACACAACAAATTGTATTCTGAATACGAGGAATATCCTCATATGAAATAATTTAGATCTTTTGAAAATCGCGATATACAAATTTTATGATAAATTTTAAAAATTGACATTGTGTGCACTCTGTAAACATTGTATGTACTTAATGTGTATGTAGCTGGGAGAAAAAGTCGTCCATCTTATGAACATTTGACTTTTCGTATTGAAGATATGCATGAAGTTTCATAAAAGACCTAAAATTGTTAAAAATTACATCAAATTGATCAAAATATGATTAATTCTTACTGAGCTTGTGTGTAATATTGTTTGGTATCTTTCTTTTTGTTTGAGATCGGAGGCTACGCTGGTCTAATTGGCCTTTTTATTATATTTGGGTATTTTTTAATATGTGACTATTTAACTTTATGACTTTTATCTTTATCAAGTCCATCATTCGCTCTGGACTTGAACCGGCTCGTGTGGTCAGTTTGTTATTAATCAATTGTTTGTGCTGGTCAAGGCTTCAGGTTATTGTTGTTAATTTATTGCAACTTTTATTGCAGAAGTGGCCGTGTGAAAAAATTGGAAATTAAAATCCACTGTAAATTGTTTTGTTAATGTATTGTAGTTGTAGTGCTGATAATGGTTGATGCTTTTGTGAACACATTATGTTCCAGGTATGCATTATTGCACGTAGTGGGCTAGTGATATGGAATCTAATATTTTGATCTAAAAAGTTGAATCCTTCACTCTTTTTAATGGAAAGAGCATTACAAGATTACAAGCCATCGAATATGTTCTCTATATTATTATGTTACACGTGGGTGTGAGTCTCGAGGTATCTAAATCTCTTGGCTTTGGTGGCGGTGTTCGCAACACTGCGTTCAGTGTTCGGAATACATTTCCCCTGCTACCTGCGGTAATCGCAAGATTAGCCTTTACTAGTTTTGTGTTACTGTTCAGCTTCATTACATTTTCCAATTAATTATTTTATATTGCCCTGGAATTTTATAAATCGTTTTCCTATCATTGTCTAAAGTTTGATGTCAAAGGCTTTCGGGAATTCGAGATTGCATAAAGATTTCAAATCTTTTCAAACCTGAAATCATGCAGCATATATTAAATCACTCCTGTTTCCGATTTTATCTATATATCATATTTGTTTGATTATGTTAAATTTACTAGATATTATACATTCGGACTTTTTATATTCATGATATAGACTATGGGACATGGGCATTTATCTTTCACTTCCGTAGTCCACTCTTGGGCAGAACATAAAAACATAACAAATCAAGAGTAAATATATGTCTGAATTAATATCCAAAAAGTTCCCACGTTTTACTTTACTCATTTAGGAGTTATTTGGGGTTAAAAATGTGTTTTTCGTGATTTTTTCCATTTTTGCCCAAAAATGTCAAATATTAAAATAGCTGTAACTTTTAAAATAAATTGAGTAGAAATTTCATTTCTATTGTAGATGTTACATGTCATATGGATTTCCAACACTGGTGAATAAAAATGTTGACATAATGACATCAATAAAATTTATACTCATGCAAAAATTACATTTTTAGCTCAAAAATGGCCAAAATAGCACAAAAATATGGTTTTTGCCATTTTTTTATATTTTAGAGTTGTGCTGTGACATTTTTATTCACCAGTGTTAGACATCCATGTAATATGTAACATCTACAATAGAAATGAAATTTCTACTCAATTTATTTTGAAAGTTACAGCTATTTTAATATTTGACATTTTTGGGCAAAAATGGAAAAAAACCACGATAAACACATTTTTAACCCCAAATAACTCATAAATTACACAGTAACGTGCAACTTTTGAAAGTGGGAAATGTTATATTATTGATCAGTGATATAATAGCTATATTTTCATGTATAAACCATCCTCTACCCAGAAAGGGGAACGAAAACTACTTTCTGAAGCACTTAGCAAGCCTTGTCCCATGGTCTAATACTAATAATGAAAACATCGCTGAACATTTTCTGAAAAAAAATAACAATACATTTGGTTTAAGCATCACGTAGGATATGACACAACCCCTATAACTATCGAGTTTTTACGGTACATCATCGTTGCTTCCTATTGTTTGTAACAAATCGTGACAATAGAAAAGATTACGTGTCTGCATTAATTGTGTAAGGATTCGAGGTTAATCATCCGCCCTGCCCTCGTCTAGAATTACCGACTGAAAGCATAGGAAATCGCAAACAAGAACTGGATATCATATTATTTATTCAATGAAGGCAGTTTTTCATCTGTAAGTCACGATCACGCATAAATACCTTCATGAGAAAGTAGGACACGTATCACTAGGATCTCCAATATGCATGCTCGTCCGTCAGGGCACAGTTCGTTTACTCCTATATGTTTGTACATTCATAGAATGACCTTTGAATGTGTTGGGCACGAAAACTCATACCCCGTAACTTGAGGTCATATTATTAGTTATGTTTGTTAAAAGGAGGTCAAAGGAACCGTGCCTTAGAGAACGTATTGGCTCATACTGATAGCATCTGTTTCATATCAGTCAAGATCTACATACAGCAAATCTTTGAAATCGCATTGCGCTGTTCCATTTGCGAGTTGTACTCCTGGTAAAAGATAATGACTGTTTTGTTGCTTACCGTTGCTTCTTTTGCCCCTCCATCAATCACTTGCATTATTTGTTGTTATTGTATGTTGTTGCCACACCAATATTGCGGATGTGGATATACCTATGAACAAATAAAAATAAAGAGGATAATCGACATGATCAGTCATGTCAATGCAACCATCACCCCGGGACATCACATAACCGCCATCTTGCCGGTAACTTCAAAGGATACAATCAGTGCAGCTGTTGCACCTGGTCATACATTCCACGCATACCATTTTATAAGCAGGTGTATACATTGTTACTCAGGAATTTCAATTTTTACTATATTGGTAAAAGATGGTTGGCTGATTACACTGAGCTGTTTGGCGGTTTGTTTGAGCGTTTTAAACGGCAACAGAAATCCAACTGTCGTTGGATTGGGGTTAAATTAATCAAATGTGACGTTAAAGGCTTATCAGTGATCCCAGCGAAAGTGTCAATCTGTGTATAAATTTCCTAAAAGAGACGGATAAGTCATTAAAATTGTTATAATGTATTTTTGCAATGAAAAATGTGTCAAAAAGAGGAAAACAGCAGTATTGACAAAGTTGAAGGCCCATTCAAATACTTGTAGCTAATTTAGACAAATAATACAGATCCATGTAAAATGTTTAATTTTTTCTTTAATACAACTTTCAGCTTAACCACTAGCAGGCGATGTTAGCACATCTTTGACAGTAACAAAGGTGACAAAATCTGAATGTTGATGATTTTTACGATCCTCCGGATCAGCAAATTACTGAATAGGCCTTTAAAGGAATCCATACAACTTTAACTTGAACGGTTTGTTTGTTTGTTTGCTTGTGTCTGCATAAGAGAACAACAACAAATAATATTATTTTTTCTACTGTTCCAGGAGGGAATGAAATTGAAAGTGTTTTTATGGGGTGTATAGGTTTTGTCTAGAACAGCCCAATAATATTAGCTTGAATTGTGATTTGCGATCTATTCCCAATATGATGACAACGTTATGATGTCTATGGCATTTAATGTGATTGCATCGCTTCAATAATTTCCCTTCATTCGTATTGCTTCAACACTGTAACTAAATATCGCGTTAATCGCGAGCAGTGCTATAAAATATGCTAAGAAAATGATAAAACATGATAATTTTTAATAACTTATCGGTAATTCGGGGGCAATCTTTGGAGGGTTTGTAAGTTATTCATGAATTAAACACTGCACTATGACACGTATTTTGTCGTAGTTTCTCGTACAACTACATATATTATTTTACCCGAAGTAGAGGACCAGTGCTGAGGTCCAGAAAATACAATACCCGATTATACAGCAGCTGCTTGATTCAAAAATAAAGTTAGGCAAGCAGGCAACACATTGATTCATTACCAATACCATGATTACTAGGCATAAAAACTGAAATATATCAAAATTATATCAATGCCATATGCCACGCAAATGGCGAATGTATCCGATAGATTCTAAAAATAGTTGAAGTCATACGGTATTTGAAGTAATATGTTACCAATACTAGATATTCGATTCATTTGATAGAAACATTCATGTTTGGTTAAGAGTCCATTTGCAGTCTTAATTTGAGAAACTTGTACTTTTTATTGTCTCGTTCAAGACGTTGTGGTTTTTGCAATCGTGCGTCAAAGAACAAGGAAAACAATGCATCTTTATTCTGACACAAAGAACCCATTTTACATTTAAACACGAGTCATCCGATTATATTGAATTTCATACATAGAACATACTTAAGATATATGAGTCAAGAGATCATGATTCATGAATGTGTAGTAGGGTATTCAATCATGTATAGCTCTAAAATGGAAACTATGCTGATTTGACGTCAATGACGAACTTATGAAAAGTCACTAATTGTCATACGACTCATTTTTTATCAAGGCTAGTCTACATTTAGTTTTTGTGTCTGTCACAGTAGAGTAATATTTAAATTGATTTTTAACATCAGCGATTGCTTGCAACCAATAAGCGTCAACATACTTTTATTTGTAACAAAAGACAGTCTTTCTCATTGGTTAGTTTCCAAATCATTGCTCTTTGCTAGCGACTGAATTGAACTTTGATATTATAAATCGGAGTCTGGAAAGACGACATTGCTAGTACATTCGACATCGATGAAATTTATGATGACAAACTGCGTGATCATACACAATTTTAATATACATAAAATTGATTGTTTTCTTTTTGCTTAAGGTTTATATGATGATCTTATAATGCGCAGAACATGGTGTGCAGCATTATTTTGTACAATGGGGTTTTAGCTTTTAATATCAAGGTCATTCATAACTCGCATTGGTTTGCGTTGTAACATTTTGAATTGACCTCTCTCATTTCACTGTAAAACATTAATAATAAAACTAAATAATAAAAAGGAGCAAACTGAATGTTTATTTTGAAATCAAAAATTCTATTCATTTTCATACGACAACTTTGCGTAATCCAATCAGTATGGATGCAAATACAAATTTTGGCCCAATTTCCGAGTTCCCAGATACTACATTGAGTGATTGATACAAACCGCCCTCTGTTGTTAGTGTGATATATGACCAGCTTAATATCAAAGGTAACTTTGACATGTCAAACTAAACTTTGTTTTCTACTTTTGTTTTTATATATTTTTACAGAAAATCCAGAAGAAGATATATACGAGAAATCGGTAGAAATAGATGGTAAAAACTCAACGCTAAAAATCATCGACACGCCAGCATATGGACAAGTAAGTCTCGACTTTGTTTAGCAATAATCTATCCGCCTGCAAGTGGATACACAGTGGGGATACGGGCCAAAGTCCCACTGCTCTGTTTAAAATACCAGGATGAAATTGACGACACTGTGATGTGCGTCTTCCCCTACACACCTTTTTCAGATTCACCTTATAGCCACATTCGGCTCACTTTAGCAAAAAAGACATACATTTTTGCACACATTTGAACTGGTAAAGTGCGTGCGTTTTCACCTACGAACGAGGACACCCACTTGACATTTCACTTATAAACTACAGACACACACAAAAACGAGGACGTCCTCGTTTTTTAACGCTTGCAGAGGGCGCTATACAGCTCAAAATTGCATAGGGGGTAGGTCCCCAATGCCGGTAATATGTCGAGGTCCTCGGTTAGTCGATTAATTGTCATGTTTTCACACAAAAGTCCACGATTAGAATGTGAAAATTCAAATGTACAAGGTCCTCGGTTTTACTGTGAAAAGTTAGATGTCCTCGTTTGGCGGTGGATACGAGTAGGTGTGTGTTTGGATGTGCGTGAGTAGGATGATTTTGCAATTTTCTCCCATCTCCCTTGGAAATTTAGCTCGGTAAATTATAACTTAAAAACGATGTCACATGTAGCGAGTGATTACAATCAGCCCCCTATAATGTAACTTGATTATCTGAGACACCTTCAGAGAATTTCAACAAGTTTACACAGATTTAATTGGCAGTTTACAACAACATAACATTTACACTGACTATACAACAAACAGAAAGATAGCAATTCTTGCCCAAATAAGTCAAATTGGATTATATAACGATCAAAAATTGCTCCCCCCCTCCCTTTCGGCTCGCCAAATATTTCTTGCCCTAACACCAGGGCTCATAATTATTGCACAGCCCCTCAGATAGAGCTACACTTGGGTCGTGATGGGTCGTTATCGGACCAGGCTTAAGCAAAATGCTTGAAGTACATGAATTAAAGATAAAGAACAATGAAAAAAGCGCAGTCACTTATATATAGTGCGTTACGCACAAGCATAAATAGAAATCAAAACAAACACAAGGACACGCCCACATGCCAATACAAACTTCTTATTTCCATATTGACGTCAGAATATAGAGCACACTTTACGACTGACTTGCACAACTAACAGAGCGATACAAGAAGTCAAAAGTACAATGCGTCATTCATGACGAGATATGGTTTAACATGTTTAAGGTAAAATAGGTTAATTAACAGTCTGCGTCTAGATTTTCCATAAGTATTTACCATTTATCTAAGCTCCCACAATCCCTTGCACCCGTCCTCAGCATCAAAGTGAAAATGACTATTAAACTTCGTTTCGAGAACGTGGTATCAAAATGACACAATTTGCTTATTGTCGCTATGCATCATGGGGTATGTTTAAAATGGCGAATTTGAAAGCCAAGTAAACCATAGCTTGTATATATCTACTACATGTACTGGATGGTCTGTTTAATGTATTACACGCTCGTATGAACAACTTTCTAAAGATCAAGAGTTATTTCAAAGCAAGATCCCTTTCATTACGTCTACATGGATAGTTTGGTTAAAACAAATCACAAGTGATAAGCAAGAACGAATATTGAACTAATTCTCAAGGCACAAAAGCTCCTTACAGAGACAGACTGAGACGACCTACAACTCTTGTTTGGACCCTCACATACACAACCCCACACACCCCTTCAATAGAGCGATACCTATGTATATTGCAATTTGTAAATTCTCTTATTCAAATTAATTAAGGGTCACTGTGCATATTATTGAAGAGTACGTAAATATTCTTAGTATTATGTTTCTAATTTTCTACCAGAAAGCACGTGTATTGTGTACAAGATTGTACAACAAGATCAAGTATGTAATGCATCTCACGATTCTCACGTCTACATATATTGAATGCATAGTTCAACCGCTAATAAAAGCTAATAAGCGAGAGCTTCTTTACTAATCACCTAGATCCTACATTTCAACGTAAGAAACTACCATCCATTCCATTCCAATCCATTTCTCGCTCCGCGCTATAACGATTGAAGTATGTGCCCAACTTTCAGCCGACATATCCCCAATTCAAGTGGCTTTGAACCAACTTTAATGTAACTAAATACGCAACTTTTGTACTTGTTTTCCAACAGGAGACTTTTGAGAAGGATGAAGATAAGTACCTCTCGCAAGGAGACGTCTATATCTTGGTGTACTCTGTAACTGATAGACGAAGCTTTAAGAAAGCAAACGAGTTGCGGTTTAAGTTACAACGGACCAAAGAATCAGAAACGGTGCCAATTATTCTTGTAGGAAACAAAACAGATCTGGAAAGATCGAGAGAAGTGTCTTTTGCAGGTACGTACGTAACTAGGTCACTAGATGCGCACGTTGCTGAACAGTGGTAGTTTCCCGGGAAGTTTGCATTTCCCTCTCTAGTAGGCTCCACATCGATGTGAATACCAGATGTATTATATGTGACCTGCTACAACGAAATGAGTATAAAGGCGCAAGTTGGTAGTCACGTCCTAATTCAGCAGTCATATGGTTCCATAGCCAATTGTTTTCACGGTTTGTCGCCAGACGGTTTGTTTAGTGACGGAGGAATACAAATCGGCTGGGACCGAGACAAATTTCGTGGTAGCAGGTCACATATTCCATGTATTCTGGGTATGAGCGTGTCGTCCAGATGTAATATGTGAAGCTAATATATTCCTAGTATTTTACCTGAAGCACAAATTCGATTTCACATTGAATGTCATAATATTGTAACGACCATGTTGATGAACTTTAATCTGATTATCTGAATATCGGGAAAGTTTTCACATGGGTACGCGCTACTATGTAAGGAATGTGGTCCAGGTGCAATAGATGAAACCATTGTATTCCTGGTATATATATGCATACCTAAGCGCAAATACCGGGATAACAATACATTCAGCTGCTACGGTTAGAAATGTTGTCAAGGTGCAACAGCTGAAACTATTGTATGGAATACCGGAATCACCTGGGTATTAGCTGCTACGGTTGGAATGTTGTCCACAAGCAATATGTGAAATTATTCTATTCCCAGTATATGCCTGATAGCGAAATTTGATCTAAATACCAGAATTACAATATATTCACCTTGAGACTTCAATACCTGAATAAGCAATTTAAGCACGATGTACACATACTTGCAGTAAAATCATACGTCATCCACAAATATTACTGCATCATTAGATGTTGCTTTATGATCGATCACTTGTTTCACTCGTTTAGATAACATTGAAATGAAATCAAACTATAATATAATAAAAAAAACTCACGTTTTGCATTCTAAGAAGATCATTCAATTTTGAAAAAGAATCTTTTTTCAACAACATGTTGAAATCTCATTCTCATGAAATCATTCAAGGCATAGTTTTAGACATTGCACTGACATACAAAAGAATTTCCCAGAGGTCACTATCCGCATGTTATTGTCGTCAGAATACGATTTCGCAATGTCATAATATTGTAACGACCATGTTGATGCAGTTTACTGACGTAACGGTGTGCGACACATTATTACTTTTGCGTGATTAATTATTAGTCCTTATGTGTTTTTGTTTTTATTGCAACAGAGGGAAAACATTTCGCTGCCCTTTTCGACTGCAAGCTGATTGAAACGTCTGCACCAATATGCCATAATATCGACAAACTGTTCAACGGTGCAGTCAGGCAAGTCAGATTACATAAACAACGTTCCGAAGATGAAGACGCAACGAGCCACGGTAGCGCCGATTCTGGCGGGGATAAACATTGCAAACCAAGCCCGTCATTAAAGAAAAGACGACGATCATCCATGCTTCATAGAGCGCGGGGAGTACTGGAAAGAATTCTCAGACGAAAGAACTCTGATGAGCCACCAGGTTACAGAGCAAGATCCAAATCTTGTCATATTATGGAAGTTTTGTAAATAAACAATGTGCCTATTTTTTTAAACATGTTCATAAACTATGACGGGCATTGAACACATCTTTGTTTTATAATATTCTCTTAAAAGTGGTATCGTGGGATGCTCTTTAAAGTACACCGTCGTCTGTATCGGCAACTCTTCAAGACTTTTTTATGAATATTTATACTCGATAAGGTGCATCAAGATGTGTGCATACGTGTACAGCATAATGAATCAAATGCTCGTGTATAACGCCCATGCATTGTGTACGTTTTTTCGTCGTCTAACTTATACGATGTCCAAATTTGATTCGGCGGATCCTTGCTATTTAAGAGTACGTGTCGGTTTAGAAATAACAATTTTTACCCAACGCATACACATTTCTCATAAAGGACGTGTAACGAATCGTCATTAGTGTACACAGCGATCGTTCTTCTCTGAATCTTAGCCATTCAGTTTCGATGATGTCCTGGATTTGGACACTCAATCACATTATGTCCCTTTAAGAAAACGTCATTTCTCACTTTCTTTAAACAAGTTAAAACCAAACATTATGTTAATAACGCATTTCACCAAACAGTGCCTTGAGCAAAACACTTTTGACCACTATAATATTATTGTCAGGCTTAGGTCACTTTTTGGAATGCAGAATTTTAATTTTGTATATCATACCCATTTGGTAATATGCCCCTGCCTATATTAAAAACTACATCATGATCACTAGTGACCACAGTGAGCTGTGAAATGGAGAATTCCATAAGAAGCTCACACTTTTCAAGAGAATGTGACATGTTTTTAAATGGTACGTATATGTGACGATGCGTCGAAAATCCAGTCGAAACTTGAGAATTACTGAATTGAGGTTGATATAGTGACAGTGTTGCGAAATTCCTACCTTCTACATAGACACTTGGCCGTCAGCTCATCATGGCGAGGATATCTGGATGAGAAATTTGTCACGGTCTTTCCTTTTATAAAGATCCTACATGGTCAAACTGCTACTGTTTTGCATTAACGCTTTCTAATTGAGCTAACCTGAAATTGCACTGCGCAAGGAAATAACTGCATATTGTCTCGGTTACCCGTTACCCGGCCGCTAAAATACAAATTTTCACTATTTTTATGGTATACGTTTGTGTACATCTATTTTTGAGCACCCCTTCTAAATAATTCCAAGAGCTGCGTCATTATAGTACAGTGTATTTAGTACGGGATAATATGAAGATAAACAAGTTTCACACGTAAAGGTCACACTGCGACGGTAATTTGATGGATATTTCTGACAAATATTGTGACGAAAAGCTTGCTGCTTCATGAAGCTAATGTGAAAACAGATTTGGAGTGGTCACACACGGTAGCGTGATTCATGTGGCGTGATTGAGGAACAAGAGATGGGTATGGCATGTCAAATGTTCAGTAATTCGATAAATTTAGTTTATCACGCCAATCACTCATTACTTAGATGAACTACGTTTTTCGGGTTGATGAACAACGTTAATGAAAAACTGAATTTATGTGAGAAAAACTAAGTTTATGTGAGAGAACTAAGTTTATCAAAGTACTGAACACTTTACTTTCCATACATGTGTGAATTCGTGTAAAAACTACAATGATATGCAAATTATGTTGAGATCAATTTGAAGGGTTGATCAATTTGTTCAATATTTGCCCCAAGTTGGCCCAATGAGCCACTTTATTATCATTGTTACTATTTATCAAATTATTTGGGACAATTGTTTAACTTGCAAAATAGGCTAATTGAACGCCGATATGAAGTCTTAGAAGGAACAATGGATGAGATAAAAACAAAAATAGCCACCTATGTTACAAAAAAATCTTCCTTCAGTTTCCATAATCGACAATTTCAAAACTTACTGTTGCAATGGTAACCGTTTCCCTAGTTAAATTCTGTTAATCATTCCTATAACCTAATATGCATACCTTTAGAATTTTTGTATAATATATCATTTGAATTTGCCTATTCATTTAAGATGAATTATTTGGTAACAATTTATCATATCTGACTATTTATCACTTTCATTTTAAGAGAATTCTTGTACAAGTGCTTATCGTATAACGAAAGAAGAAAGAAACAGGACTGTATTATGTACGTAATTTGATACTCTATTGCTATAAAGGTGAAGAACCACGATTTGATTGTTTTCATTCTCGTTTGATATATATTGCAACATTTGTAAACTAAAAAACAGTAAAATGCCTGTCATGTGTTAGATGTCCAACGTTGACCTAAACCTAAATGGCAAAATTGCATATATTAGTCAACATTAGTCGTGAAACACGACCGCGAGATAATTATGGCAATTGTGTAACATTTTGAATAAGTTCAGGAATTTTTTTTGCAACACATTTTTAAGGTAACTTTGTAAATTTGCTATTTTCTACAACTTTGAGTAAAGTTATGCAACTTTGTGCAAGTTTTTAAAATTGTGCGTAATGTTAGTCAAGTTTGTGAAATTATTGAGCAATTTTGTGCATTTTTGCCAATTGAAGCCAACGTTGGCTATTCTACCTAAGTGACATGACGCCAGCTCACAATACAATGTATTTTATGCCAACGCTTGATTCGTGTTATTGTTATCACTACTAAAATAACACAATCACAATATAATTTGTACATTTATGTACTTTACTTAACATTTTTACATTATATTCTATATTGTATTATATAATCTCGGATATGTAATTGTTTGCAGCAGTGTATCGGCTAAAATATACATTGGCTTTAGATTTTTGAGCCCCAAATGGAATTGGGCGGCCGCCATTTTGTTTAAAAACAAATTCCCAGCGCTTATTAACATAGATATATATATGTTATTTTCTGTTGCCTGCATTTGACAATGGTATAGATATGTCATTGATACCATTGCCTGTATTTGATGAAACACAGTGACAAATTACACTTTTGGACGCATTTAAAAAAAAAAAAATTGTCAAGAAATTGCAAACTGTTCGGGGCTTCTTTCTTATTTTGCCGCGAAAAAACCCGAAACAATGAATTTATGACCGATTGGTCTAAAGTGCTTAACCTCATTACGGTATTACCGATCATTTTCTAGCCTTACACTTGTGCAAATATTTTGCAATGGTCAATTACATATACTTCACTTGTATTATTTTAAGTACAAGTTCATATTCAAGCTTTTATATTCAAGTAAATACGATGAATTTTGCTAATATTTTGCATTGATCAAATAATTGTTTGCTTGTACTTCATTTGTATTTAAGTTTTCACTTCAAGTTTTATTCAAATATTTATTTTAAGTCAAAATTTCAGTAGGTATAAACTCATATACAACTATGAATTGCAAGGTATTTATAGCCAAATTACGGTAACTTGATTATAATTTAGAGAAGAAAACTCCTTAGAGTTTGATGCAGTGAGTTTTGTATTGTTTTTTATCAATGCATTATCACTGTCTTGAAGTCCAAAGAGTATTAAAAATGTTTACAGAAATGTAAAAATCATATATTATAATTATTGTGACCAACATCTTTTGTTTCAATCCAATCACAAATAGTGCCAATAAGCTACTGTATACCTACTTATTAAATACGTGCATAATACAACAAGCGCATTTTCTTCAGATTCGTAGTTTACTATTATTAAGTAGAGATGTTATGGAGAAATCATTTTTGACCGAAACATTTCAATTTTTTTTTGTTTAATGTCTATCATTTGTTTCCTTTTATCTAATTTTGACGCCGCCACTGAGAATCCGTACTGATACCGAATTTGACACAAACGTCCCTGGCAATATTTTTCTTGAAAGTTTGATTTTATTATAGTTTAAAAGCCTGTTTCCAAAACAAAGACGTTTTGAAGGGTTATGCCTATAAATCGAAATACATTTGTGTCGTAACAAAATCGATACCACATTGGTATTAAACGGAGAATATAGACATGTACTGTATTAGCTTTTTCTACACAAACTAGTCTGTACGATTATGTAAATAAGAAACCTTGTACTATATAGCACTTAATATATAACTTTTATATGATAAAAGAATTAAAAACTTAAAATTGGTATGGCAGCTTCCAAAAAAGATAAATTAAATTACATTTCTATGAATAATGCACAAGAGTTGTGACTTTCTTTTGTTTGTCTGTTTTCTTATTCCAGTTGAAATAAATGTACATGTCCTTTATCTTTAATACACGGCTTTCGGGTTAACCACTAGCAGGATATGTTAACACATCTATAACACAATCAAAAGTGTCAAAATCTAAATTTTGATCATTTTTACGATCCTCCGAATGAGCAAATCACTGACTGGGCCTTTAAAGGAATCCATGCAACTTTAACTTGACCGGTTTGTTTGTTTGTTTGTTTGTTTGTACAGGGTGTCCCCCCCCCAAAAAAAAGAGGCCCCTCATTTTGCCCTCTTTTTCTCCTATTTCAGACAAATTGACCAAGTATATGTTTATATGTAAAGAAGCCTTTACCCGTTAGCTTTAATAAACCGAAACAATTATTTCAATCGGCTCATACCTTTTGATATGCCATTTTAAAGAAATGTACCCGTTTTTCACTCTGTTCACGGAGGAGGTTTGGCTACTTCAAAGATTGAAAAGTGCATATACCATGCATGAATATAAAACATTCCTCGATGATAACTTTATAAAATAACAACTTTATTTTAGGGAATGGGCTTTACCGGTGTGCTTATGGGTTATGGATTTTGTTAAGTGTCATTAATTTGGGCGAAATTGATGTGGGATGGGACTTCTTTTGCTATAATTGCAATTACTTATGTTTTTCTCGGTTATTTTATGCCTTTTATTTTATTATGTTTCTTACTTCATTGTTTCTTGTCTTCTTTTTATTGACAACTTAAGTCATTTCTCTTTTTGGAATAGTTTTTGGTTTAGTTTGTCTTTGGTTCTTTTGAAGTGAGTTTACTGTGCTCCTCTGCCCTCTACCTGGTTGCCTCCTTGACGAATACAGGTTTCAGCCCTAGTCATCATTGCATCGCGCTGCGTACCATCCTTGTGCGCCGGATACTTGCGAATGCAGTAGTAATACGGTTGCGAAGATCTTGGAGGCTAGCTGGCGTTTATCACGCCAGTGAATGTGTTCGGAGGCCTTATCTTCCCATATCATGGACAGAGTGAAAAACAGGTACATTTCTTTAAAATGGCATATCTTCAAAAGTTATGAGCCGATTGAAATAATTGTTTCGGTTTAGTAAAGCTAACGGGTAAAGGCTTCTTTACATACCAATATATACTTGATCAACTTTTCTGAAATAGGAGAAAAAGAGGGCACAATGAGGGGCCTCTTTTTTGGGACACCCTGTATGATAAAACATACATTATTCCGTTCTCATTCTTTGCGGTCATAAAATACTTAAATATTTAATTTTCTGATGGTACAGTTCTTACAGGGTGTATTTTACATTAAATATTCATATTTGTCATTTAAAAACAATCTTTGTCATAGTACAAGATGGTACGAATGATAGTTAAATATTGCCTTAGATACTTCTTTACAAATATTTAATTTAGGTGCAATATTCCCTAAAGACTGGGTTTATTATTTGTTTAAACTGCGTTCATATTTCAATCGCTAACAGCGATCATTCGAACAATCCAATGACAATAGCTCTTTATAAATTGTATCGGAATTATGATTCAATAATTGGCCATTAAATATCGCTCATCTCTCCTGTGTATTAAACTCTACCTTCTAATTGATATCGATGACGCCATCTTGACAGTATATCACCATGACCACGGTATTCCTGTGTAAAGAAGATTCTAAGTGAAGAGTATTTACTTTAAAAATGTCATTTATCACGATGTCTTCTTTAATGTGAATTCTAGATATTCTTTTCCTATATAGTATAACAGTGAAATAACAATAACATAATTATTCTCCCCCTGGATGCTGCTGCCGATTGTGTTCATTTTAATACTACTTAAATCAGATAACAATACCCAAGACAGTCTAAACCATGGAAGAAAGAGATAAGAAGGAACCACAACGAACGCATTCACTTTGTCCACTCCCTTTACCGACATTTAGTTGACATTGTTATTCATGAGGATTTACTTTGATCAATACCCCGCGTTAAATAGGTGATTGGTATTGTATTCCATGTATTTGCATGTCTTCTGGAGCGTGTGTGAAGGATGATTTGAACTAATGACCTTCCGTGCAAGCACCTAAGGCTGCGATCACATAGAAGTATACGGTATACGGTATTCGCTATACGATACGCTCATTCGATCAGGCTGAGTTCACATAAGAGTATACTATAGTAAACTCAGCCTGATCGAATGAGCGTATTTCGTATAGCGAATTAGTGCCCTCTTATGTGACCCGGTACTATGAAATTACCTTGCTCGATTCAAGCTATACGCGTGCACCTGCAAAACGTGCACCGTATACCCGAATAGTATACTTCTATGTGATCGCAGCCTTATAGGATTTTCTCTGGTGACGTGATCATCGGTCATTGATGGCCTACATCTTTTTCTTCCATTTTGCCCAAATTTTCCGAACTTTGATGATTTTTTTTCTCAGAGTTGGCAGTCTTTGGCACTGAAACGAGTTAGCTAGTTACGATTATACACATATAAACTATTAAATTAAACAGGTTTTATGTACCGGACTCAACCGGAACATTGTGCATTATTTAAGAACATTTTACATCTATTTTTCATCGAAAAAGTCACCAAAATCTTACCTTATTTGCTAAAGATGAAACTCAGCAAAAAAACGGCCGATTTTGAATACCTTTTCGATGTTTTATAGGACATTTTCTACACAACACGATCAAGAAAACAGTTTGACTGTAGATCCCAAAACAAAGCTACTATACATGTTCAGAGCATCAGTGAAATTCCATAATCTTACTTCTGGGTAGCGTTTGTTTGTTCGTGGATGGGTTTGTTATAAATTTTTTCTAGTAATGATTTCGCCAAGCATCGATCGCGGTAAATGGATCATACATGAAAGGAAGTACCATTGATAGCTTTTCTTTTCATGCATCAATAGATAAGCGGATTAAAACTTGGCCGATCGAAGTCGTTGTGGTTCCTTCTCATCTCTTTCTTCCATGTCTAAACGCAGGACAACCGTTCTTTTGTTCTGCTTAGTCGCGCTAAAAGTCGATCGATACATGTTAAAATCAGCACAATTCCGAGATACACCTTTTTGCTATGAAATTTATTTTCTCGGTCAAATATAAAGCAAATTTTTTTCTTCTTCAGAAATGTCAAATAAAAACATAGTGCTTGGATGAACATTTTTTTTAAAATCCTGGTGTTAAAATTAAGCATCAAATTGTGTCTTTTAGTGTGATATTTTTGATTTTTATAGGCCTTTAGTTCGCCCGTGAGCTTTTTACAGAATTCATTTTTAGCGTCTCAAACTAATATAGTTTGCTAAAGAAAGATATTTCCCACCTCTGTAAAGCACATCGTGTGGGTCTATATATTATAGTTTTGTCAGAATTTCCGTTTTTATTTTACCCTTTTTCCCTTCATGCTCCGAAATGTCAAACTCAGTACTCTATTTCGAGAGCAACCAGCAGAAATAATCGATATTTCAATTGTTGTCAACCAGGTCCCTTTTCCATTGAAAACCAGGATTGCCTGACCAGCGATTTGGTAGCCCAAATCCCCAATTCTGGTAAATGAGGTGAATTTTGGAAATTTGCTCCTGTGATAGCCTGCAGTTTCAATTTATACATGTAGGGGCTATGGATTCCATGATTATGAAAACCATTTTGTCTGTTTGTTTATTTGTTTGTTTGTTTATTTACCTAGGATGAGGTCCATGGGAAAATCCAAACCTAGCAAAATTCGCGTGTTATTAGAGGGGATTTTAATTTTATGTCCCTCCTATCTCCAGGTGAATTTTGAATCCCATCGCGGGTTGGCATTTTCATTACACCCTTCAGACTTGCGTTCGGGTTTGTGTAGGCCTATTTGTCATAATTTAGCGCTATAGGACCTACTTTCTAAATGTATAGCTATAGCCGTGCTATATAAATATTATAAGGTACCGGTATGTAATATTATGTAGGCATATGGGGGGTGTGGTGGGTACTCAACACATTTGAACCATGACTTACAATGCAAGGCTCATTGTTGCCATAAATGATTTTTCCTTTAGGTCATTATAATAGGTTGTTATAAACTTCCATGTTTAACCTTGTATTGTTTTGGCTGCTTCATTATGACTTTCGGTGGCCAGCAATCACAAACAAAAGGCACTATACCCAGTCACCTTCATGACAATTGAAACACTAGGTAATTTCTTTCCTATATTGAAGTTCTGGCAACACTGTATCCAGGCCGGGCACCCAGAGATATCGATCCACAATGCTAGTATTTCACGCGTGGATTTGAAAATTTTTCAGCTGGTAGTCAAAAATTATGGAATCAAAACGGAAATTCTGACAAAACTATGATATATCGCTCACGGTGATGTGCGTTAGAAAGTTGGGAAAAATCCTTCTTTAGCGAACTATATTACTTTGAAAAGCTAAAAGGTTGATCCAAAAAAGGCTCGCGGGCAGAGTTGAAGCCTATCAAAATCGAAAATCTTACACTAAATGACTGAATTTCACGACTAAGTTTAACACTAAGATTTGAAAAAAAATACAGTATCAAGCATTACAGTTTTTCCTGACATTTACTGAAAAAATGAAAATTATTGCTTTTCATTTGGCCGAGAATTTTACACTGAAAAGGTGTAACTCAAAATATTGTTCATTTGAATACCAAATTCGATCGTTTGTATTGCCTTATTAAATGACTGAGCCTTGCAGAACAATAACAATCGGTTGTCCTGCGTTTAGACTGAAGAGATGAAGAACATAATTCATTTATGGATGACGAATAAACACGGAAGCATCATTTATAATGTAAAGTATGTTTCCAATCAACGTAAAAGCGGGCGTCAAATACCTCAGGAATGTGGCAAAATGTGAACATATTAAAAAAGAAATCATCACTCTCTTTTTACACTAGAATTTCAGATAAGCGCAATTCTCATGACACGGTTTTTTGATCCCAATATTTCACACACTATGTACAAAAACTCATACTCCACAAACTGAAGTCAAGTCTTGAGCTATTATTGATGAATTGGGTTTATGGAACTGCCTTAGGAATAAGAATTAAGACAAATAAGAAACGGAAAACTCGCATTTTTCTATCATATCTATTGGACGATTTTTAGATGATTTGAAATTGTTTTGATCATATTACAAGAGCAGCAAATATGAATTTCAATTTTGTCTGTTTCCTTGGTTACGATTACGAAGTATTGTATCGGAAAATGTAGATCAATGTAGTATATTGGTAATATTTACCTCAGGGAAATTTGACATACGTACTTCAAAGGTCAATAGACCTTGACGGTTCCCTCTATAGTATTTAAAGTTCAAAGTAGTTCTTCGAGAAACCTCTCGAGAAAACTACTAGTATATGATCAGCTTCTATCTGATGGCCTCATGGATCGGCCTTGCCATACAAGCCACCCTCCCTCCCCCCACATACACGACCTTTTAGAATGACTAGTTTAAAGACAATGAATGTTCATCCACTCAAAATGGAATTGCTAGCATTAGTTCAGAATACGTTTTACATTTGTTAGCACTTCTGTTTGAAGTTGGAATAAATTACTTTATCAAATTATCACTACAGATGCAAATAACACGTTTTAAATCATTTGTAATAATGTCAAAATCTGCCTAGATGAGCTGAAGGGGTAAATGACCGTGAGCGATATAGTAGTTCTAGGGGGCTCGGGAATCCCGAACCAATATGGCTTTACAAGCAGGTGAAACTCGGAGACTTTTACTAAAAATAATAAGACAAATTACACCATTAACGTTAAAGAGTTAAGTAATTTGTTATTAATAACGAATTACAGTTCCGGTAAAGTGTCATAGTAGTGTATCATTTAAATAAATAGGTAAACAACTTAAATTCATTTGCTAGAGTTTTTGGCTGTTTTGATGAAGTTGAATCTCCAGAATATTGTAGCATATGTCTTAACCTTTAATCACATGCAAACACGAATATTGCATGTCTGTGAGCATGGCAGTAATCCAGCCTTTGTGAGTTAAGCTTTCTCGTGTTGACAATTTATTCGCAAGCTTAACGCCTGCAATTGCCTGCAGATAGAAGAAACATCCATTAATAATTTGAATGAGAAAAACAAAGCATGAAACACATTGATGATCAATTCTAGAATGACAAATGATTGGCAACCACTATTTATATGATCTGCAGACGGATATATAGTCATGTGATTGGTGCTTCTAGGAATGGTAAAACTATAGCCAACATGGAATGAATTTGTTATATCCGTCGTTTAAAATAGAGCAACATATTAGTGTTAGTACAATGTTCGATTGTTTGAACTAAATCCAAGCACATTTTATCATCTTTCCTCGTGTAGCATTATGCAAACACGAAAAGGCAATATATACTAAAGATGACTAAAATTTGAATTTTGATTAAGCATTTCAATTGAAAATAGTGTTATAAAAATATTGTTCCCAGAATTTGCAGAACATGATAAATTATAACTTTCACGTTTGGACACCAAATAGCTTCGAGATATAGATGCAGACACAACCATATATCACTTTATCAAGTTTAGTAAGATAATATGTTGAGTTGGCGTTGCGAAATGTAATTTTATGAGAAACCTAATCTTTCTTGGCGATAGTATTGATGATGCTACTGACCTACGAAGATACCTTGATATTCGTATTTCTGCCTAAGCATCAAGGTTATGTCAAGAACTACTAACCCCTGAATGTGCAGCCGATATTACGTTCTGTTATTTGTAAGAAATTATATTTCAATACTAGAAACTTAAAGCTCGATAACTCTTCTGACTTAACCAAATCATTCTCGCTTACAGCGCAGTGGAGACAAACATGTGAAAATTTATCAAAATAGCCTAAAACTGGACAACAACATCGTGGGACAACGCTCACAGTTTTGATCCGAATAATTTCAGAGATTCTCTGTCATCTTTTTTATTAAGTGGGTGAAAACATGTAGTACAATGATATTAAATTATATGGCATTCTTCTCATACGTCAATGAATTTGTCAAAATAAATGAGACAGGTGAATTAATGAATAACCTAACAAACATCATAATTTAGGATTTCAAAATTCTGATCTCAACACAAGATTAAACGTACCTCAAATTTTCGGGTTTAACTTCAACCTTCATCGGGAGACTGGCAACCCAAGTTACGGATCAGTAACTTACTACGCACTTGACCCCAAGACTTTGTTACACACTTTGCTGTGTGTGACACAAGAGTAGTGTACGACAAAGTATTGGGTAAGTGTCCAAAAGGTTACTGATACCTGACTTGTGTTGCCAGTCTCACTATGAAGGTTACGTTATGACCGCAAATTTGAGGTACGTCAAATCCTGTGTTGAGATCAAAAGTGTAAAATCCTAAATCCCATTTGAAAACACGTGATTATATTTTTGTCATCTTGTTGCAAGATAAATGGACTGGTGAGGACGTGATCTAGACGAATATCATATGTTATATAGCAAAATATTGGAAGGGAATATGATACATGCATGAAGGATACTATGTAGTGGTCTTATCATTCTATTTTATGCATAAAACAAACAAACGGTTTCTGGTTTCATATCAGTCGTATTAAATTACATAATATTCTAAGGAAAAGTACATCTCCATGTTTGTAGTATCTTCTTAAGATTCTCGGATTGCAGGGTATACTAGGGTGAATAAAAAGACGTAACATACTTCAAATAAAAAAGACGAAGACGACGAAGAAGAAGATGAAAAGGAAGAGGAGGAGAAAGAAGAATATAAATTTTAAAAAAAAGGAAATGATTTCAATATAAAAAATGTTGAGAAAAAACAAAAACAAATAACCAACGAAAGTAAGACCGAAATAATCAATTGGCTACTGCTAATTAAGAAATATTACATTATTATTAGCAATTTATGGTAGCGACTAGCGACTGAACTATGAAATGGCTTAATTGTCTCTATTACTTTAAGTTGTCTCAAGATGAAGTACTTTATTTCATTATCAACAAATAATAAGAGTTTGTTTGATAAATGTCAATATTAAATGTCATCAGGCGATAAAAGCGTATTGTGTTTTAAACTACTGTTCCCACGTCAAGTATCAAAAACTTTTAATCTAAAGTTTAGCTGCGTATTAATACTTGTCTCCCACTAGAAAAGGTGGGTTTTTTAATGTCAAACAGTAGTTGTATAATTGATCATATACCACTGGTTCTATCTTACATCTGTATTAATTCATAACATGCGTCACCCATTGTACTTTTAAAACAGTCATTATGTTTGGTTAATGAGAATTAAGCGCCCAAAACGTTTTTTCAACATGGCGAAGTTTAAAAATTTTGGTCTCAGAAATATGTCACGACGCCCACGATAAAACACGATCAACTATCCTATTTGTTAGCAAAATTCACATGAATAAAAACAACCCTCTTTTGTTAAAATTGGACAAAATTAATACGCCCCATATTACATTGTGACTGTATGATGCCTCTCTTTTATTAAATATACTGAATAGTAGGGTGAAATGTATTCTCCACAGGGAATTTTTTTTTTGTCGATACACCTTATTTTATTTTTATTACGTTGATATCGTCTTTTTGGTCAAAAATGGGGGAAAGTGCATTTTTAAAACATATATCTCAACCCATGTCCCTTTTTAGAAATAACTGACGGTATGAAAATGACAAGAATAAAATAAAACCCAATTGATCTATTTTGACTACAGTGTACCCTAAAAATCTGTGTGCGGCGTCTCTGATATGACGCGGATGAAAATGTGACTAGTATGACTACCTTTGTTATCATTATTTGAAACAGAATTCGAAACAGAACCCGATCACAACAATGTAATTCTACCGCTACCTTGCATGCCATTGTATGTTGTACTTTTATAGCTCTTCTGACTTTTGACATGCATAGGCAGCAAAGCTTCTTTTTTATGCCCCGATGCAAACCAATTACAGTGTAAGCCGAATGCCACCACAAAGATGGACAGAATGAAATCAACCTGCATGTATGGGTATTATTTCAATGTCTAAATATAACGCAACCCTAAGAATAAAGTAATTTTACCACTTCTTGCGGGGCCATTGTCACATACTCCTGTGCTTTGTGTGTAATAATCGTACATATCACATTGTACCTAAAGCTGAACACACGTGATTAAAAAGAACATGAAACTCGAAAGCCGATATTAACAAGGACCGAGACCGGATGAAAATCAACCCAAGTTTTTTATGCAGTTGCACAACCCACGCGTTTATCCCGGAAAACAAGAAGTACCCAGTCCCAGGGTATAATAGAGTTGAACATCCGAAAAACTACAAATTCATCATTCAATATTGACTTAAAGTGGGATCACAAAACAAACTAAGCGCTTTTAAAAATCTACTTAGGTTTGCAAGTAATCTAACTGAATGATGCTTTACCTTTACTGTGTCCCTATCTTTAGGTTATGTAAAGATCAAGATGAATTAGGTGTTTGCATTAGTGATCGCTCGCTCGCTCGCGTCATATGAACCACGGCATGTCCATGCCGCTAAGATTTCAACCTTACAACCCCAGATATGTTTCAATCACGTGGCGTTGATTTGAGTTAACCTTAAAATGTCTTTGAGGTTATATGAGCGTCTATAGAAATAATATACCTAGAGCTTTATGAT
Source organism: Amphiura filiformis (assembly GCF_039555335.1). Classification (NCBI taxonomy): domain Eukaryota; kingdom Metazoa; phylum Echinodermata; class Ophiuroidea; order Amphilepidida; family Amphiuridae; genus Amphiura; species Amphiura filiformis. Next base: position 47,232,034 of record NC_092643.1, read on the forward strand.
AGGACCTTTGATATGCTATTTTTAAGTCATGGTTGTCGAGGGAAAATAATATAATTGAAATGCAAGTTTAAGCGGTAGTGGATATCGCAATTTCAGATGTAGCTATTGCTTATAGTATGTGATGTACAGTTGGTAATTGAATTTTTACTAAAAAGAAATGTTTTGTTGAAAAGCTCAATATCACGGCAGTAAGCTTACAAAGTTCAATAAAAACCCCGTAAGTAAGATGACTATTGTTTTTTAACGTTTTCCAGCGCGCAGGGTAGCAGTGGGCAAAAGAAATTTAGTTCAAATGTTCAAAACATTTTTCATCACGCAATATTATAATTGTACCACACAATATTATAAATTTACATTAAAATTGAAATATTTTCAAACAAAAATCTTAGTTTACATTGAAAAGTTTGGTGTGATTTAGAAGGGAGAGACTCATCATTTTGGCGAAATTTGCGACATGCAAAAGCTTAAAAGCTTAAATGGGCTAGGTCACCCACCTTTGCACAATATTTTTTGTGGGACCTGAGAGCACACCAGACACAACAAATTGTATTCTGAATACGAGGAATGTCCTCATATGAAATAATTTAGATCTTTTGAAAATCGCGATATACAAATTTTATGATAAATTTTAAAAATTGACATTTTTGACATTTAACAGTCCTCGAACGCGAAGTAAACTCTACAAACATTGTATGTACTCAATGTGTATGTAGCTGGGAGGAAAAGTCGTCCGTCATATGAACATTTTGACTTTTCGTATTGAAGATTTACATAAAAGAACTAAAAATTGCTCACCGACTAATAATTTATGTCGTCAAAAATCACTTAAAATTAATCAAAATATGATTAATACTTACTGAGCTTGCGTGTAATCTTGTTTGGTATTTTTCTTTTTATTTTTTATTATTATTATATTTGGGTATTTTTTAATATGTGACTATTTAACTTTATGACTTTTATCTTTATCAAGTCCATCATTCGCTCATCGCTATAGCCATGATAGCGATTGGACTATATAACCAGCTCGTGTGGTCAGTTTGTTATTAATCAATTGTTTGTGCTGTTCAAGGCTTCAGGTTATTGTTGTTAATTTATTGCAACTTTTATTAAAGAAGTGCCATGTGAAAAAAATAGGAAATTAAACGCCACTGCAAATTGCGTTTGTTAATGTTTTGTAGTTGTAGTGCTGAAAATGGTTGATGCTTTTGTGAACACATTATGTTCCAGGTACACAGCCAACTTCTCAATTATGGTGTACAACCATTGCCGACTACCACCTGGTTGTACACCTTGCACAGTATTTTTTGTGGGACCTAAGAGCACACCAGACACAACAAATTGTATTCTGAATACGAGGAATGTCCTTCTCATATGAAATAATTTAGATTTTTTGAAATTCGCGATATAATACAAAGTTATGACAAATTATTAAAAATGAAATTTTTGACATTTAACAGTCTTCGACGTTAACTCTATAAATCTAATAATATGTACTTTACGTGTATGTAGCTGGGAGGAAAAGTCGTCCATCTTATGAACATTTGACTTTTCGTATTGAAGATATGCATGAAGTTTCATAAAAGACCTAAAATTGTTCAAAATAACTTCAAATTGATCAAAATATGATTAATACTTACTGAGCTTGTGTGTAATATTGTTTGGTATCTTTCTTTTTGTTTAAAAGGGGTGGCTACTGCTGGTCTAATTGGCCTTTGTATTATATTTGGGTATTTTTTAATATGTGACTATTTAACTTTATGACTTTTATCTTTATCAAGTCCATCATTCGCTCATCGCTATAGCCATGATAGTGATTGGACTAGAACCGGCTCGTGTGGTCAGTTTGTTATTAATCAATTGTTTGTGCTGTTCAAGGCTTCAGGTTATTGTTGTTAATTTATTGCAACTTTTATTGAAGAAGTGCCATGTGAAAAAAAAAGGGAAATTTAACTCCACTGTAAATTGTTTTGTTAATGTATTGTAGTTGTAGTGCTGAAAATGGTTGATGCTTTTGTGAACACATTATGTTCCAGGTATGCATTATTGCACGTAGTGATATGGAATCTAATATTTTGATCTAAAAAGTTGAATCCTCCACTCTTTTTAATGGAAAGAGCATTACAAGATTACAAGCAATCGAATATTTTCTCTATATTATTATGTTACACGTGGGTGTGAGTCTCGGGGTATCTAAATCTCTTGGCTTTGGTGGCGGTGTTCGCAACACTGCCTTCAGTGTTTGGAATACATTTCCCCTGCTACCTGCGGTAATCGCAAGATTAGCCTTTACTGGTTTTGTGTTACTGCCGTAAGTTCAGCTTCATTACATTTTCCAATTAATTATTTTATATTGCCCTGGAATTTTATAAATCGTCATTTTCCTATCATTGTCTAACTTTTGATGTCAAAGGCTTTCGGGAATTCGAGATTGCATAAAGATTTCAAATCTTTTCAAACCTGAAATCATGCAGCATATATTAAATCACTCCTGTTTCCGATTTTATCTATATATCATATTTGTTTTATTATGTTAAATTTACTAGATATTATACATTCGGACTTTTTATATTCATATACTAATCATGAAAACATCACTGAACATTTTGTGAAAAAAAATAACAATACAATTGGTTTAAGCATCACGTAGGATATGACACAACCCCTATAATGACAATTTAAATGGTTTGTTTATTGAAAGTTTCAGTACACAAATAAATAAACAAACAAACAGGGCAATGAATATATTTCATCAATACATGTTCTCAATGATACCAAACTTGTTTATTATATAATGCTTCTGTTATTACAATAGCCTAAAATCCCCCCCAACATCTTGAATTTACTCATTTTAATTTTCATTGGAACAACCAAATATAAAGATTATCTTAAATAGAGTTCTAACATTTCAAATCTGCGCATTAAACGTATTAATATAATGGTTAACATTCTTAACTAAACCTCCTAGTCTAATATGTAATAAGTAAAAATTCGATAGTTAGCATATGTGCTTACTATCGAGCGCTTTTGAAAACATGAAATTGTACCAACGTACGGCGCTTTACCAACTAAGCTAATGGGGTTGAGACACAAATTTGCAGGTTTACTTGTTCGTGTATAACTAAGTGTATCGATGATTTGCTCAAAACTCTTGAACTTTTGGGGATGGGGCTCTTCATGTTTGCATGTTTCAAAAGCGCTCGATAGTAAGCACATATGCTAACTATCGAGTTTTTACGGTTCATCATCGTTGCTTCCTATTATTTTTTAACAAATCGTGACAATAGAAAAGATTACGTGTCTGCATTAATTTTGTATGAAGGATTCGAGGTTAATCCTCCGCCCTGCTCTTGTCTAGAATTACCGACTGAAAGCATAAGAAATAGCAAACAAGAACTGGATATCATATTATTTATTCAATGAAGGCAGTCTTTCATCTGTTAAGTCACGATCACGCATAAATGCCTTCATGAGAAAGTAGGACACGTATCACTAGGATCTCCAATATGCATACTCATCTGTCAGGGCACAGTTCTATAACTCCAATATGTGTGTACATCTATATAGAATGACCTTTGAATGTGTTGGGCGCGAAAACTCATACCCCGTAACTTGAGGTCATATTATTAGTTATGTTTGTTAAAAGGAGGTCAAAGGAACCGTGCCTTAGAGAATGTGTTGGCTCATACTGATAGCATCTGTTTCATATCAGTCAAGGTCTACATACAGCAAATCTTTAGAATCGCATTGCGCTATTCCATTTGCGAGTTGTACTCCTGGTAAAAGATAATGACTGTTTTGTTGCTTACCGTTGCTTCTTTTTCCCCTCCATCAATCACTTGCATTATTTGTTGTTATTGTATGTTGTTGCCAAACCAATATTGCGGATGTGGATATACCTACGAAAAAATAAAAATATAGAGGACAATCGACATGATCAGTCATGTCAATGCAACCATCACCCCGGGACATCACATAACCGCCATCTTGCCGGTAACTTCAAAGGATACAATCAATTCAACTGTTGCACCTGGTCATACATTCCACGCATACCATTTTATAAACAGGTGTATATATTGTTACTCAGGCCCATTATACATGTAGCTAATTTAGACAAATAATACAGATCCATGTAAAATGTTTGATTTTTTCTTTAATACAACTTTCGGCTTAACCACTAACAGGCGACGTTAGCACATCTTTGACAGTAACAAAGGTGACAGTTGAAAGTTGATGATTTTTACGATCCTCCGGATCAGCAAATTACTGAAAAGGCCTTTAAAGGAATCCATACAACTTGAACGGTTTGTTTGTTTACTTGTGTGTGCTTTACTTGTGACAACAACAAACATTATTTTTCCACTGTTCCAGGAGGGAATGAAATTGAGAGTTTTTTATGGGGTGTTTCCGTTTTGTCTAGAACAGCCCAATAATATTAGGTTGAATTGTGATTTGCGATCTATTCCCCATATGATGACAACGTTATGATGTCTATGGCATTTGATGTGATTGCATCGCTTCAATAATTTCCCTTCATTCGTATTGCTTCAACACTGTAACTAAATTAATTTCGCGTTAATCGCGAACAGTGCTATAAAATATGCTAAGAAAATAATAAAACATGAGAATTTTGAATAACTTATCGGTACTTCGGGGGTTATCTTGGGGGGGTTGTAAGTTATTCATGAATTAAACACGGCACTGTAACACTTATTTTGTTGTACAACTACATTATTTTACCCGAAGTAGAGGACCAGTGCTGAGCTGCAAAAACAACACAATACAATACAAAATACAATACCCGATTTTACAGCAGCGCTTGGTTCAAAAATAAAGTTAGGTAAGCAGGCAACACATTGATTCATTACCAATACCATGAATACTAGGCATAAAAACTGAAATATATATCAACATTATATCAATGCCATATGCCACGCAAATGGCGAATGTATCCGATAGATTCTAAGAATAGTTGAAGTTATTATACGGTATTTGAAGTAATATTTTACCAATACTAGATGTTCGTTTCATTTTATACAAACATTCATGTTTGGTTAAGAGTCCATCTGCAGTCTTAATTTGAGAAACTTGTGCTTTCTATTGTCTCGTTCAAGACGCTGTGGTCTTTGCAATCGTGCGTCAAAGAACAATGAAAACCATCAAAGAACAATGAAAACAATGCATCTTTATTCTGACACAAAGAACCCATTTTACATTTAAACATGAGTCATCAGATTATATTGAAATTCATACATAGAACATACTTAAAAGATATGAGTCAAGAGATCATGATTCATGAATGTATAGTAGGGTATTCAATCATGTATAGCTCTAAAATGGAAACTATGCTGATTTGACGTCAATGACGAACTTATGAAAAGTCACTAATTGTCATACTACTCATTTTTTATCAAGGCTAGTCTACATTTAGTTTTTGTGTATGTCATAGTAGAGTAATATTTAAATTGATTTTTAACATCAGCGATTGTTTGCAACCAATAAGCGTCAACATACTTTTATTTGTAACAAAAGACAGTCTTTCTCATTGGTTAGTTTCCAATCCATTGCTCTTTGCTAGCGACTGAATTGAACTTTGATATTTGTAAATCGGAGTCTGGAAAGACGACATTGATAGCAAATTTGACATCGATGAAATTTATGATGACAAACTGCGTGATCATACACAATTTTAATATACATAAAATTGATTGTTTTCTTTTTGCTTAAGGTTTATATGATGATCTTATAATGCGCAGAACATGGTGTGCAGCATTATTTTGTACAATGGGGTTTTAGCTTTTAATATCAAGGTCATTCATAACTCGCATTGGTTTGCGTTGTAACATTTTGAGTTAACCTCTCTTATTTCCCTGTAAAACATTAATAATAAAACTAAATAATAAAAAGGAGCAAACTGAATGTTTATTTTGAAATCAAAAATTCTATTCATTTTCATACGACAACTTTGCGTAATCCAATCAGTATGGATGCAAATACAAATTTTGGCCCAATTTCCGAGTTCCCAGATACTACATTGAGTGATTGATACAAACCGCCCTCTGTTGTTAGTGTGATATATGACCAGCTTAATATCAAAGGTAACTTTGACATGTCAAACTAAACTTTGTTTTCTACTTTTGTTTTCATATATTTGTACAGAAAATCCAGAAGAAGATATATACGAGAAATCGGTAGAAATAGATGGTAAAAACTCAACGCTAAAAATCATCGACACGCCAGCATATGGACAAGTAAGTCTCGACTTTGTTTAGTAATAAACAATCCGCCTTCAAGTGGATAAACAGTGGGGTATCGACCTGGGGATAAGGACGAAAGTCCCACTGCCCTGTTTAAAACTTAACGGGATGAAATTGGCGACACTGAGATGTGCGACTTCCCCTACACACCTATTTCAGATTCACCTTATAGCCACATTCGGCTCACTTTAGCACACATTTGAACTGGTAAATTGAGTTTGGATGTGGGTCAGTAGGATGATTGTGCAATTTTCTCCCCTCTACCTTGGAAATTTAGCTCGGTAAATTATAACTTAAAAACGATGTCACATGTAGCGAGTGATTACAATCAGCCCCCTATAATGTAACTTGATTATCTGAGACACCTTCAGAGAATTTCAACAAGTTTACACAGATTTAATCAGCACTTTACAACAACATAACATTTTCACTGACTATACAACAAACAGAAAGATAGCAATCTTTGCCCAAATAAGTCAAATTGGATTATATAATGATCAAACACACAAATATTGAGGGCATCCTCCTCAGCAAATGTTACAATATGACATTAAGCGTTTCCGTACAGTTTTCCTAAGCCTTTTTAGGGCGTTTTATTTAAAAGGCGCCACAAGAATGTGTGCCAAAAATTGCTTGCACCCCCTCCCTTTCGGCTCGCCAAATATTTCTTGCCCTAACACCAGGGCTCATAATTATTACACAGCCCCTCAGAGATAGAGCTACACATGGGTCGTCGCGCGTGATCGGACCAGGCTTAAGAAAAATGCTCGAGCCAGGCTAAAAATTATATTAGCGCATACTGGACCATAGAATGAAACGAAGATAAAGAACAATGAAAAAAGCGCAGTCACTTATATAGTATGTTATGAGCACAAGCATAAACAGAAATCAAAACAAACACAAGGACACGCCCACATGCCAATACAAACTTCTTGACTCCAAATTGACGTCAGCCATTTGAGCACACTTTACGACTGACTTGCACAACTAACAGAGCGATACAAGAAGTCAAAGTACAATGCGTCACTCATGACGAGATATGGTTTAAAGTAAAATAGGTTAATTAACAGTTTGCGTCTAGATTTTCCATAAGGATTTACCATTTATCTAAGCTCCCATAATCCCTTGCACCCGTCCACAGTATCAAAGTGAAAATGACTAACATCGTTTCGAGAACGTGGTATCAAAATGACACAATTTGCATATTGTCACTATGCATCATGGGGTATGTCTAAAATGGCGAATTTGAAAGCCAAGTAAACTATAGCTTTTATCTACTACTGGATGGTCTGTTTAATGTATTACACGCTCGTACGAACAACTTTCTAAAGATCAAGAGTTATTTCAAAACAAGATCCCTTTCATTAAGTCTACATGGATAGTTTGGTTAAAACAAAGCACAAGTGATAAGGCCCCGGTGCTCAATCTCGCCGATTAACTCTGCGTCGTCTCGGAGCATTTCGATGACTCTCGTGCGGCTTGCAGTTTCAAGCCGCAGTACGCCGACGAATTAATATAGTGTAGCTAAATCCCTGGTTGCGAAATCGCGAGCAGTTATGGGCATCGAGTTCGAAATCTTGCCATCTTCTTGTTCTGCGGTTTGGCATTCATTACTCGAAATCTTTATATTAATGTTTATCGTAGTAACTACTTGAGTTTACTCACCGTGAGCAATTTGCGGATCAGTCGATATAATCCGGCACAGAATCAACGCACTCAAGGACACTAATTTGTAAGGCTATTGTTGTCAAGTGTTATAAGCCGGTTGCGAGAAATGCAGGAGTTGGGCCGATTAAGCCGATGAAAGGGTGACTGAACATGGCTTTTCATCGAGCAGACACACATTTTGTTAGTGCATATCGCAACAGTATTTTATTTCTCAGCATATGTGCATCGGCGTGGGTCTGCGGCTTAGGTTCCGGGCACGCCGAAGAGTTAATCGGCGAGATTGAGCACCCAGGCCTACAGAACGAATATTGAACTAATTCTTTACAGAGACAGACGATCCATAAAATTGTTATATTGTTCTTGTTTTGACATCCGATGTCATCGTTCCTAATGTGTTACACAAAATGGCGTACCATTTGCATACCTTATCTTACAATAGCAACTAGACCTCCAGCTCCACCAACATACAGACCCACCAACTCACAACTCTTGTTTGGACCCTCATATACACACCCCCACACACCCCTTAATAGAGCGATACCATTGATGTATATTGCCATTTTTAAATTATCTTATTCAAATTAAAACTCGTAAATATTTTTAGTATTATGTTTCTAATATTCTACCAGAAAGCACGTGTATATTGTACAAGATTGTACAGTAAGATTAAGTATGTAATACATTTCCCGATTTTCACGTCTGCATATGTTGAATGCATAGTTCAACCGCTAATAAAAGCTGATAAGCGAGAGCTTCTTTACCAATCACCTGGATCCTACATTTCAATGTAAGAAACTACGATCCATTTCATTATTCACTCCATATCGCTCATCGCTGTAACGATTGAAGTATGTACCCAACTTTCAGCCGACATATTCCTGCTTCAAGTGGCTTTGAGCAAACCTTAATGTAACTAAATACGCATCATTTGTAATTGTTTTCCAACAGGAGACTTTTGAGAAGGACGAAGATAAGTACCTCTCGCAAGGAGACGTCTATATCTTGGTGTACTCTGTAACTGATAGACGAAGCTTTAAGAAAGCAAACGAGTTGCGGTTTAAGTTACAACGGACCAAAGAATCAGAAACGGTGCCAATTATTCTTGTAGGAAACAAAACAGATCTGGAAAGATCGAGAGAAGTGTCTTTTGCAGGTACGTACGTAACTCGGTCACTAGATGCGCACGTTGCTGAACAGTGGTAGTTTCCCGGGGAAGTTTGCATTTCCCTATCAAGGCTCCACATCGATGTGAATACCAGATGTATTATATGTGACCTGCTACAACGAAATGAGTATAAAGGCGCAAGTTGGTAGTCACGTCCTAATTCAGCAGTCATATGAATCCATAGCCAATTGTTTTCACGGTTTGTCGCCAGACGGTTTGATTAGTGACGGAGGAATACAAATCGGCTGGGACCGAGACAAATTTCGTGGTAGCAGGTCACATATTCTGCGTATGAGCGTCTAAGGATGGCATGCCGTCCAGATGTAATATGTGAAACTAATGTATTCCTAGTATTATACCTGAAGCGCAAATTCGATTTCACATTGAATGTCATGATATTGTAACGACCATGTTGATGAACGTTGATCTGAGTAAGGAATGTGGTCCAGGTGCAATAGGTAAAACCATTGTATTCCTGTTATGTGCATTTTACGCGCAAATACCGGGATAACAATACATTCAGCTGCTACGGTTAGAAATGTTGTCAAGGTGCAACAGCTGAAATTATTGTATGGAATACCGGAATTTATCACCTGGGTATTAGCTGCTACGGTTGGAATGATGTCCACAAGCAATATGTGAAATTATTCTATTCCCAGATAGCGAAATTTGATCTAAATACCAGAATTACAATATATTCACCTTGAGACTTCAATACTTGAATAAGCAATTTTGTCTTAGATTTGCACGCTGTACACATACTTGCAGTAAAATCATACGTCATCCACAATATAACTGCATCATTAGATGTGGCTTTATGATCGATCACTTGTTTCACTCGTTTAGATAACATTGAAATGAAATCAAACTATAATATAATTAAAAAAAACTCACGTCTTGCATTCTAAGAAGGTCATTCAATTTTGAAAAAGAATCTTTTTTCAACAACATGTTGAAATCTCATTCTCATGAAATCATTCAAGGCATAGTTTTAGACATTGCACTGGCATACAAAAGAAATTCCCAGAGGTCACTATCCGCATGTTATTGTCGTCAGAATACGATTTCGCAATGTCATAATATTGTAACGACCATGTTGATGCAGTTTACTGATGTAACGGTGTGCGACACATTATTACTTTTGCGTGATTAATTATTAGTCCTTATGTGTTTTTGTTTTTATTGCAACAGAGGGAAAACATTTCGCTGCCCTTTTCGACTGTAAGCTGATTGAAACGTCTGCACCAATATGCCATAATATCGACAAACTGTTCAACGGTGCAGTCAGGCAAGTCAGATTACATAAACAACGTTCCGAAGATGAAGACGCAACGAGCCACGGTAGCGCCGATTCTGGCGGGGATAAACATTGCAAACCAAGCCCGTCATTAAAGAAAAGACGACGATCATCCATGCTTCATAGAGCGCGGGGAGTACTGGAAAGAATTCTCAGACGAAAGAACTCTGATGAGCCACCAGGTTACAGAGCAAGATCCAAATCTTGTCATATTATGGAAGTTTTGTAAATAAACAATGTGCCTATTTTTTTAAACATGTTCATAAACTATGACGGGCATTGAACACACCTCTTTTTTTTATAATATTCGCTTAAAAGTGGTATCGTGGGATGCTCTTTAAGTACACCGTCGTCTGTATCGGTAACTCTTCAAGACTTTTTTATGAATATTTATACTCGATAAGAGCTGTTAAGGTGCATTATGTACGGTGTTTTTTCGTCGTCTAACTTAAACGATGACCAAATTTGATTCGGCGGATCCTTGCTATTTAAGAGTACGTGTCGGTATAGAAATAGCAAATTTTACCCAACGCATACACATTTCTTATTAAGGACGCGTAACACATCGTCATTAGTGTACACAGTGATCGTTCTTCTCTGATTGAATCTTTGACATTCAGTTGCGATGTCCTTGTTTTGGACACTCAATCACATTGTGTCCTTTTAAGAATACGTCATTTCTCACACTCTTTAAACATGTTAAAGCCACAAATGATGGTAATAACTCATGTCACCAAACAGTGCCTTGAGCACAACACTTTTGACCACTACAATTGCCAAGCTTAGGTCACTTTTTGCATTGCAGAATATAATGATATACAATATCATTACCCATTTAGTAATTATGCCCCTGTCTATATATAAAAAAAAATACATCAGGACCACCAGTGACAAAGGTGAGCTGAGAAATGGAGAATTCCGTAAGAAGCTCACATTTTTCAAGAATGTGACGTGTTTTTAAAGGCCACTGTAACGTATATGTGACGATGCGTCGACGATGCGGTCGAAAATTGAGAATTACTGAAGTGAGGTGGATAAAGTGACAGTGTTACGAAATTCTGACCTTCTACATAGACACATAGTCGTCAGCTCTTCATGGCTGGGATATCTGGATGACAAATTGTCACGGTTTTTCCTATTAAGTATGGTCAAACTGCTACTGTTTAACGCTTTCTAATAATTGAGCTAACCTGAAATTGCACTGCACAAGGAACTAACTGCATATGATCTCAGTTATCCGTACGAAAACTCGAGGACTTATCCTGGCTGCGATGGTTTATTGTGATTTATATCGTGGATGTGCGCTTCCATGCTGATTGTTCCTAAATGTTTTATATTCAAAATGACGTGTCTTGGGTCACAGTGATCAGCGATATCCTGTAAAGTGTGCTGAGGCTTGTGAGTTAACGCCTGTGCGCTGTGCATTATAAATCATTGCCCATTTCACATCACCTCCTAAACAAGTTTCATCCTTTCGGCAAACTACTCCTTATCTTGCACCCTTTGCTCTCAATTTACATGTATTTTTTTCCCAAAAAAGTCTGATATAATCAGAAACCTGAGTACAATTTTTCTTGAAAACTAATGTTTCCGGCTGCTAATATTCAAATGTTCCAAGACCTGCGTCATTATAGTACAGTGTATTTAGTACAGGATAATAAGAAGATAAAAAAAATACCTTCCAGACAAGTTTCACACGTAAAGGTCACACTGCGACGGTAATTTGATGGATATTTCTGACAAATATTGTGACAAAAAGCTTGCTGCTTTATGTAGCTAATGTGAAAACAGATTTGGAGTGGTCACGCACGGTAGCGTGATTCCTGGGGCGTGATTGAGGAACAAGAGATGGGTATGCCATGTCAAATGTTCAGTAATTCGATAAATTTAGTTTCTCACGCCAATCACTCATTACTTAGATGAACTACGTTTTTCGGGTTGATGAACAACGTTAATGAAAAACTGAATTTATGTGAGAAAAACTAAGTTTATGTGGGAGACCTAAGTTTATCGAAGTACTGAACACTTTACTTTCCATACATGTGTGAATTCGTGTAAAAACTACAAAGACATGCAAATTATGTTGAGATCAATTTCAAGGGTTGATCAATTTGTTCAATATTTGCCCCAAGTTGGCCCAATGAGCCACTTTATTATCATTGTTACTATTTATCAAATTATTTGGGACAATTGTTTAACTTGCGAAATAGGCTAATTGAGCGCCGATATGAGGTTTTAGAAAGAACAATCGATGGGATGAGATAAAAACAAAAATAGCCACTTATGTTACAAACAAAATCTTCCTTCAGTTTCCATAATCGACATTTTCTAAATTTCCCGTTGCCATGGTTGCAATGGTAACCGTTTCCCTAGTTTAATTCTGTCAATCATTCCTATAACCTAATATGCATACCTTTAGAATTTTTGTATAATATATCATTTGAATTTGCCTATTCATTTATGATTAAGATGAATTATTTGGTAACAATTTATCATATCTGATTTTTGATCACTTTCATTTTAAGAGAATTCTTGTACAAGTGCTTATCGTATACGAAAGAAGAAGGAAACAGGACTGTATTGTGTACGTAATTTGATACTCTATTGCTGTAAAGCTGAAGAACCACGATTTGATTGTTTTCATTCTCGTTTGATATATATTGCAACCTTTGTAAACTAAAAAACAGTAAAATGCCTGTCATGTGTTAGATGTCCAACGTTGGCCTAAACCTAAATGGCAAAATTGCATAAATTGGTCAACATTTCAGACAGTTGAAACACGACCGCGAGATAATTATGGCAATTGTGTAAAATCTTGAATACGTTCAGGAACTTTTTTTTTGTAACACATTTTTAAGGTAACTTTGTAAATTTGCTAATTTCTACAACTTTGAGTAAAGTTATGCAACTTTGTGCAAGTTTTTAACATTTTGTTTAATGTTTAGGCAAGTTTGTGAAATTATTGAGCAATTTTGTGCAATTTTGCCAATTGAAGCCAACTTTGGTTGTTTTACCTAAGTGACATGGTGGGTCCTTGTGACGCCAGCTCACAATACAATGTATTTTATGCCAGCTACCAGTAGTTATCACTACTAAAATAACACAATCACAATATAATTTGTACATTTATGTGCTTTACTTAACATTTTTACATTATATTCTATATTGTATTATATAATCTCGAATATGTAATTTTTTGCAGCAGTGTATCGGCTAAAATAAACATTGGCTTTAGATTTGTGAGCCCCAAATAGAATTGGGGCGGCCGCCATTTTGTTTTTACAAATTCCCAGCGCTTATTAATTGCATAGATTATGTTATTTTCTATTACCTGCATTTGACAATGGTATATATATATGTCATTGATACCGTTGCCTGCATTTGATCAAAAACAATCACAAATTACACTTCTGGACGCACTTTTTTTGGAATAATATTGTCAAGAAATTGCAAATGATTCACTGGGCTTCTTTCTTATTTTGCCGCGAAAAAATCGAAACAATGAATTTATGACCGGTTGGTCTAAAGTGCTTAACCTGATTACGGTATTACCGATCATTTTCTAGCCTTACACTTGTGCAAATATTTTGCAACGGTCAATTACATATACTTCACTTGTATTATTTTAAGTACAAGTTCATATTCAAGCTTTTATATTCAAGTCAATACGATGAATTTTGCTAATGCATTAATCAAATAATTGCTTGTACTTCATTTGTATTTAAGTTTTCACTTCAAGTTTTATTCAAATATTTATCTTAAGCCAAAATTTCTGCAGGTATAAACATCTAAAGTCTGCACAAAAAGTAACTCAGCTGTTATAAATACGCCTATAGATTCAGAACTAATAATTGTTTTCACAATATTTCAACATAGCGAGAAGGGTGATTCATTTACGCGCATTTTGATACCCCATTCGTCAAATGTCGTTCAATATTAACAACACAGTAGTGCTTTTACCGAAAAATACCTGAATTTAAAAGTTGCAGTTTACAGCAATCAATGGTTATAATGCCGGCACTGTAAACACGTAAAGCCCGCCATTTAATATCTTCGCGCTTACTTCAAATCAATACAAATAACTGCAACTTTTAAATTGGGGTATTTTTCTTTCAAACCACTGCCGTATTGTCAGTATTGATAAAAATTGGACAAATTGGGTATCAAAATGCGTGTATATAAATCATCCTTCTTTTTATGTTGAAATATTGTGAAAACAATTATTAGTTCTGTATCTATAGGCGTATTTATAACAGCTGAGTTACTTTTGTGTAGACTTTATTTGTATATACATACATTGCAAGGTATTCATACCGTATCAATAACGCAAATTATGAGGTGTGTTTAGACGGTAGAGCCTACTTTTGAATGTAACTTACAAGCGAGCCAGCAATTAAATTATGCTACAAGGAAGCGTGTCCACACGGGACTTACTTTTAAAGCCATCTCAAAAGTAAGAGTGACCTTCACTGGTAAATTATGCCATGATTATGCACAATTAGAATAGGATTTGGGTCATCAAGGTCATGCTCACATGCGAGTTTACATGCAAGTCTTGTTCACACTGGCCTTACATTCGAATATAGCTCGCTTAAGATATCTTACAAGTAAAATCGTCACTTGTAACTTTCATGTAGCTGCATGCGAGTGCGTTTAGATGGGCACTACATGCAAGTTTACATTCGAATGTAGTTACAAGCGACTTTTCAAGCGATCGTCTGAACAAGCCACATAACTTGATTATAATTTAAAAGGAAAAAACTCCTTAGAGACTGTTGATTAAATTGATCATGAAGCAGTGAGTTTTGTATTATTTTGTATCAATGCATTATCACTGTCTTGAAGTCCAAAGAGTATTAAAAAAGTTTACAGAAATGTAAAAATCATATATAATAATTATTGTGACCAACATCTTTTGTTTCAATCCAATCACAAATAGTGCCGATAAGCTACTGTGTACTTATTAAATACGTGCATATAGTTTATTACAACAAGCGCATTTTCTTCGGATTCGTAGTTTACTATTATTAAGTAGAGATGTTATGGAGAAATCATTTTTGACCGATACATATTGACATCGATATACCGACAATAATTATTGTTATCGATATACCGACAATAATAATAATAATTATTATTATCTCATTACGTGATCTCAGACAGCTGACTTAAACACATTAAAACTTTAAAGCGTTTGATTTATATTATATAACATTTCAATTTCAAGCTCTTTTGTTTAATGTCTATCATTTGCTTCCTTTAATCTCATTTTGACGCCGCCACTGAGCATCCGTACTGATACCGAATTTGACACAAACGTCCCTGGCAATATTTTTCTTGAAAGTTTGATTTCATTATAGTTTAAAAGCCTGTTTCCAAAACAAAGACGTTTTGAAGGGTTTATGCCTATAAATCGAAATACATTTGTGTCGTAACAAAATCGAAACCACAATGGTATTAAACGGATAATATAGACATGTGCTGTATTAGCTTTTTCTACACAAACAAGTCTGTACGATTATGTAAATAAGAAACCTTGTACTATATAGCACTTAATATATAACTTTTATATGATAAAAGAATTAAAAACTTAAAATTGGTATGGCAGCTTCCAAAAAAGATAAATTAAATTACATTTCTATGAATAATGCACAAGTGTTGTGACTTTCTTTTGTTTGTCTGTTTTCTTATTCCAGTTAAAATAAATGTAAATGTCCTTTATCTTTAATACACAACTTTCGGGTCAACCACTAGCAGGATATGTTAGCACATACATAAATATTTAGAGGGTTTGTAAGTTATTCATGAATTAAGCATGGCACTAATATTATTTTACCCGAAGCGGAGGACCAGTGCTTAGTGAGGTTCAGAAACTACAATACCCGATTTTACAGTAGCGCTTGATTTAAGACATAAAGAGTAATGCATTATCCTTTACACGCAAATAATGTGTCCTCGGCAGTAAAAACGTAAATAATGGGTGAGGCGCAGCCGAACCCATTATTAAACGTTTTTACTGCCGAGGACACATTATTTGCGTGTAAAGGATAATGCTGCACCCTTTATTTCTATTCTATTACCAGAAAATAGTGCGATTTAAAGAGAAAATATCATTTTTTGTCACAAATATTTTAAGTTGTTTACTTCAAGGTGGAGCACGAACGCGTAAGTGACAGCGCGTTTCGCGGAAATATTGCACGCGTAACCAAGCGTAATGCTGTGCGAAGAATGTGTTACGGCGCTCGACCCATTATTGCAGAATAATGGGCTCTCACGTGACGTGTTTTAACAAATCACAGTGCGCGATTTTGAATAATGGGTCGTAAGAGTAATAGAATCAAAAATAAAGTTAGGTAAACAGGTAACACATTGATTCATTACCAAATACCATGATTACTAGGCATAAAAACTGAAATATATTTCTAAATTATATCAATGCCACGCCAATGGCGAATGTATCCGATATATTCTAAGAATAGTTTAAGGTTAGCAACTGTTGCGATTTGGTATTTTGCTTTAAATTATCGGTATTTTATTAAATCACACATCGTGGCCAAATGGCCAAATTACATGTAAAATTACAAATCGAATATACATATTAAAACATTAAAAAGATTGAACACTTCTTAAAGAGATTTAAAAGACATCAAAAACAAATTGCACACAAAATATTAACTTTGACCAAATATTGCACGTTTTGGAATACATCAAAATGTATCTAATTTCAAAACAATTACAATTACAAATATTATAACAGCTGTACCAGACCATAAAAACAGCATTAATGGCAGAGAGCAATCCCAGGAGGAGATTACTGATTTAAAAGATCTACAAAATATGCGATAGGACTCAGCCGAAAGCGCTCGGTCCTGGCACGGAATTTGGAAAAATTGTGGGAATTACGCAAATTGCGACCATGGCTCTGAAGCCTGGTAGGAGGGATTAACGACTGTGTTCGTTCATTTTTAGGAAGCCCTTCAGCAAACCTACGACAATGTTGCACCCTCATATCAGACAGGAGTCAAGTTTACAGCTAAGCAGCGCATCATGATATAAATTGTAATCTCCTCCCAGGATTGTTCTACAGGCTCTCTTTTGGATAGACTCTTTAATTGAATTTAGTTGCTTAATTGAAGTGCTGGAATGCCACACAACACTGGCGTACTCAAGAATCGGTCTAACATAACCACTGTAAACAACACTCAGCTCTTGAGGTTGTACTGAAGATAAATTCCAAGGACCATAGCTTCTGTGACGTATGACAGAGGTTCTGCACCGATTCTCAAGTCACCAGCCTGGGGTTCATTTTTACTGAAGCAAACTTCAGCAGACACCTTTAACATTTCAAAATTGGCGCTCATCAATTTTATGCTGAATATCATCGAGGACACACCCCGCAACAAAACCTTCGGCAACTTTAGCAAAAACATAGGCGAGTGATACTGGTCTCAGTTTTTCCATAGTGGGGGGCAATTGCTTAGGAATAGGCACAACAATTGCTTGTTTCCATTGTTTTGGAAATTTACCTTCTGAGAAAGAACTATTTAATATATCAGTCAGGGGCACACTCAGTTCATATGCAAACTCTTTTACCAACCAAGGAGGAATTTGATCAGGCCCCGCAGTTTTGGCCGGCTTCAGTTTAATAAGCTCCGCAAAAACTTCCCATGGATACAACTGAGGAGGGTTTTCAGGTAAGTAAACAGGCAGATGACTGAAATTTAAAGGGTCAAGGCCCTCAGAGATCTGAGCAAACTTGGTATTGATAGCATTAGCCTTTCAAGTCAGAATCCTCCATATTCTGGATGTCCATGCTGAACTTAGTTTTACTGGAGTTGGTAACAACTTTTATCTGCTGGTGCCACTTTTTAGGTTCAGTTTTCTGTAAATTCATGATTCTATTAGCATGGTAAGACTCCTTGGCCTTTTTATTTCACGTTGAACCCGATTTCTGAGTTTACGCCACAGCTCCTGGTTACCTGACGCAAAAGCATCTTAACGCTGAGAAATTAAGTTAATACGGTCTGTATTGCCATGGCTTGGCATTTTCTGATTTAACAAGTGGAAAACACAAGTCAATAGCCTGTTCAAGCTTTTCATAGAACACATTGCATTTTTCTTGAGTAGTCCAAGCATCTTGCGAATGGTAGTGACAAAAGTGGCAAAAATTGCATTCATCATTTCATAGCGAGTGTGTAGAAGAATTAAAATATCACAGATATACTTTTGTAGGTCGTATGGTTTTTGAGTTATATTGTAAAAAGGGCTGAAACAACAACATTTTTGTAAAACGTGCATAACTCATTAACAACAATAAATCAAGCAAATTTTAAAAGTATATGATTTGTAGAATGAACTTTTGCAAAACATCAAAGTGTTATTTTTCAATAATATATTGATTTAGATTATGAAAATCGGGGTTTTTTTTGCTGTTTTGTCCAACAATACCTAGTCTACCCTTAAGTGTGCTGAGACTTGTGGATCAATGTCTAAGTGTGCTGAGGCTTGTGGATCAATGTCTAGGTGTTGTGCCTGTGCGTAGCGCACTATAAATCACTGCGCTTTTTTCTTTTCTTTTTTTAAGTCGAATATTTCAAGTAATATTTTACCAATACTAGATGTTTGATTCATTTTACAGAATCACTCATGTTTGGTTAAAAGTCAATTTGCAGTCTTAATTTGAGAAACTTGTACTTTTTATTGCCTCGTTCAAGACGCTGTGGTCTTTGCAATCGTGCGTCCAACAAAGAACAAGGAAAACAATGCATCTTTATTCTGACATAAAGAAACCATTTTACATTTAAACATGAGTCATCCGATTATATTGAAATTCATACATAGAACATACTTAAGATATGATGAGTCAAGAGATCGTGATTCATGAATGTATCGTAGGGTATTCAATCATGTATAGCTCTAAAATGGAAACTATGCTGATTTGACGTCAATGACGAACTTATGAAAAGTCACTAATTGTCATACTACTCATTTTTTATCAAGGCTAGTCTACATTTAGTTTTTGTGTCTGTCATAGTAGAGTACTGTTTAAATTGATTTTTAACATCAGCGATTGCTTGCAACGAATAAGCGTCAACATACTTTTATTTGTAACTAAAGACAGTCTTTCTCATTGGTCAGCTCTTTGCTAGCGACTGAATTGAACTTTGATATTTGAAAATCGTAGTCTGGAAATACGACATTGATAGCATATTTGACATCGATAAAATTTATGATGACAAACTGCGTGATCATATACAATTTTAATATACATAAAATTGATTGTTTTCTTTTTGCTTAAGGTTTGTATATGATGATCCTATAATGGACAGAAGATGGTATGCACCATTATTTTATGCAATGGGATTTTAGCTTTATCAAGGTCATTCATAACTTGTATTGGTTTGCGTTGTAACATTTTGAATCTCATTCCACTGTAAAACATCAATAACAATTATATAGAAATTCTATACATTTTCATCATACGACAACTTAATCCAATCAGTATGTATACAAATACAAATTTTAGCTCAATTTTCGAGTGCTCAGATGCTACATTGAATGATTGATGCAAACCGTCCTCTGTTGTTATTAGACGGCAGCTTTGTGATATATAACCAGCTTAACATCAAAGGTAACTTTGACATGTCAAGCTTGACTTTTGTTTTCTATTTTTTTGGTTATATATCCAGAAGAAGATATATACGAGAAATCGGTAGAAATAGATGGTAAAAACTCAACGCTAAAAATCATCGACACGCCAGCATATGGACAAGTAAGTCTCGACTTTGTTTAGTAAAGCAGTATGCAGACTTTTTATTAGACGTACAATATTGTATGTAACATATCTACGTTAGTTAATCTATTGCCATTCTATTTCCAGTAATGTTTAAGTTCTAACGAATGTTTGATGACGTAAAATCGATATAATATTTCTACCAGATATTATACGTAACATATTATCGATTTTACGTCATCAAACATTCGTTAGAACTTAAACATTACTGGAAATAGAATGGCAATAGATTAAATAACGTAGATATGTTACATACAATATTGTACGTCTAATACTCGGAATCTGCATACTGCTTTATAATCTATCCGCCTTCAAGTGGATAAACAGTGGGGTATCGACCTGGGGACAATGCGAAAGTCCAAATGCCCATTTTAAAATACCGAGATGAAATTAACGACACTGTCATGTGCGTCTTCCTCTATTCACCTTATAGCCCCATTCGGCTCACTGTAGCAAAAAAACTGTTCATTTTTACACACATTTGAACTGGTAAAGTAAGTTTCGAAGTGGGTCAGTAGGATGATTTTGCAATTTTCTCCAATTTAGCGTGGTATATTATAACTTAAAATCGATGTCATAAATAGAGATCTTATCCTTGCTCTTGCACGTTGTAATACAGAGTGATTACAATCACCCCACTATAATGTAACTTGATAATCTGAGACACCTTCAGAGAATTTCAACAAGTTTACACAGATTTAATCGGCAGTTTACAACAACATAACACTGACTATACAACAAACAGAAAGAAAGCAATTCTTACCCAAATAAGTCAAATTGGATTATATAACGATAAACACAACACAGAATTATGCAAATGTGGGTATTTTGAAATTATATAAATGGGTAAACCCATGTTAAATAGGGAGAAGTAAGAGTACGCCCACATACATTGAATCTGGGACGCTTATATTTATTCATTTAATTTTAGCCAGGGTTTTAATTAAAGTACTAACTTACCGCAGAACACCATTGTGTATATCGTATTTCTGTTTTAACAATGTCTATGTTTCTGCATGGATGGATCATCATTCAACAATAGTTTTGTGGAATGATATTTTACTGGACTGCGATCTACGGTACAAGTAGACTAAATCCTCCAGTCATCTACACAACGCATACTTACGTTGTGCTTCCAGACGATTGACGAGTGAGGGCAGCAGTCTACGGTACAAGAAAGGTAAGCGAATTACTGATAACTGAATTGGTCTATCCGTTCAGAGATACACTTGGGTCGTGATGAGTCCTGATTGATGCTCGAGCCAGGCTAAAAAGCCGACTAGCGTATGGTGGACCATAGAATGAAACAAAGTACGCGAATTGAAGATAAATAGAGAGATTGCGATTTCCAAACGTACGTATCGGACGTACGTGGAATCTATTCAAAATCACTCTCCTGTGACGGGATTTTGAATAGATTCCACGTACGTTCAATGCTACGTTTGGAAATCGCAATCTCTCTATTAACAATAAAAACGCGGTGATTTATAGTGCACTACGCATAAGCATAACCCACAAGCGTCATCACACTTAACAGGAATGCGCTGATCACTGTGATTCAAAACCCGCGCCCAAAACACACCATATAAATTATTTGGCTACAGTCAAGAACTTGCATACAGCTACGAAGCGCACAATTTACGTACTACAATATACCATCGGATAAAAAAAGATGGCCAGTCCCAACAAATCTCATCACTTACAAAATGAAAGAAATCAAAACAAACAAACACAAGGACACGCCCACATGCCAATACAAACGACTTCTTTCCATATTGACGTCAGCCATTTTGAGCACACTTTACGACTGACTTGCACAACTAACAGAGCGATACAAGAAGTCAAAGTACAATGCGTCATTCATGAAAAGATATGGTAAAATAGGTTAATTAACAGTTTGCGTCTAGATTTTCCATAAGGATTTACCATTTATTCAAGTTCCCATAATATCTTGCACCCGACCACAGCACCAAAGTGAAAATGATCTACGCTTCGTGGCGAGTGGCATCAAAATTACCCAATTTGCATATTGTCGATTTGCATCATGGGGTATGTCTAAAATGGCGAATTTGAAAGCCAAGTAAACTATAGCTTTTATCTACTACTGGATAGTCTGTTTAATGTATTACACGCTCCTGCGAACAACTTTCTAAAGATCAAGAGTTATTTCAAAGCAAGATCCCTTTCATTAAGTCTACATGGATAGTTTGGTTAAAACAAATCACAAGTGATAAGCAAGAACGAATATTGAACTAATTCTCACGGAACAAACAAAAGTTCTTTACAGAGACAGATGATCCATAAAATTGTTATATTGTTGTTGTTTTATGTCATCGTTCCTAATGTGTTACACAAAATGGCGTACCATTTGCAGAGACGTTTACCACTTTTTTGTATACTATTGTACTGAAAGCTTCATCTTACACTTCTTACACCATGTACACTGGCAACTAGACCCCCATCAACACACATACCCCCACTAATCATCCTACTCTTGTTTGGACCCTCACATACACATCACACCCCCACACAAACCTTCAATAGAGCGATACCAATGTATATTTTTTAAATTATGTTATTTAGGCGTGCACCTGGCACTTTACATGTTATTCAAATTAAAACTCTTAAGCATGTTAAGGGTCACTGTGCATATTGTTGAAGCCCGCGTAAATATTCTTAGTATTATGTTTCTAATTTTCTACCAGAAAGTACGTGTGTTTTGTACAAGAGTGTGCAATAATAATTATGCACGATTCTACCGTCTGTATTATGTTGAATGCATAGTTAAACCACTACTAAAAGCTATAAGCGAGAGCTTCTTTACCAATCACCTGGATCCTACATTTAACATAAGAAACTATACGATCCATTCCATTTCTCGCTCATCGCTATAACGATTGAAGTATGTACCCAACTTTCAGCCGACATATTCCCGATTCAAGTGGCTTTGAACCAACCTTAATGTAACTAAATACGCAACATTTGTAATTGTTTTCCAACAGGGGACTTTTGAGAAAGGTGAAGCTAAGTATACCTCTCGCAAGGAGACATCTTATCTTGGTGTACTCTGTAACTGATAGACGAAGCTTTAAGAAAGCAAACCAGTTGTGGTCTAAGTTCTTGTAGGAAACAAAACAGATCTGGAAAGATCGAGAGAAGTGTCTTTTGCAGGTACGTAGGAACTAGGTCACCGGATGTGCACGTTGCTGTACAGTTGTAGTTTCCAGGGGTAGTTTTCATTTCGATATCTAGGCCCCACGTCGATCTGAATAATAATTATGTGACTTGCTACAACAAAATAAGCATAAAGTCGCATTGAAGTTGGGAATTTCGAGACGTGCTTGCTGACTGAGTTCTTTGCTTGCCGTGCACCTGTACAAGCCAGTAGTATGTCTTTAGTGAATAGCCCATTTGTGCCCCCATTTACAAAGGACATATAGACATACTTCGGGCTTGAACAGGTGCGTTTGAAACAAAGCACACCAATGCAGTAGCTAGGGCGTTTCGAAACTACCAACTTGTGACTTTACGCTCATTTGGAAGCAGGTCACATATTCTGGATATGAGCTTCTAGGAAGGTAATTGCAATAGGTGAAACTATTGTATTCTGCTATTATACCTAAGCGCGATCTGAATTAGAATGTTGTCAAGGTGCAGTAGGTGAAACCATTGTATTCCTGGTATATGTGTGCATACCTAGGCGCAAATACCGCGATAACAATACATTCAGCTGCTGCGGTTAGAAATGTTGACAAGGTGCAACAGCTGAAACTATTGTATGGAATACCGGAATTTATCACCTGGGTATTAGCTGCTACGGTTGGAATGTTGTCCAGATGCAATTATGTGAAACTGTCGTATTAATATTCCCGATATATACCCGGATATATACCTGATAGCGAAATTTTGATCTAAATACCAGAATCACAATACATTGAGACTTGTGGTCGAGGTGCAGTAGGTAAAACCATTGTATTCCTGGTATATATTCATACCTAGGCGCAAATACCGGGATAACAATACATTCAGCTGCTACGGTTAGAAATGTTGTCAAGGTGCAACAGCTGAAACTATTGTATGGAATACCACCTGGGTATTAGGCTATTAGCTGTTACGGTTAACAGGGCTCTCACAGGGGGGAAAGAGGGGACAAGACTTCTCACAGGGGCAGATGACCCCTTGTCCCCCTGGCTATGCTACTGTTCCCAGTAGATACTTGATATCGCAAATTTAATCTAATACCGCAATTGCAATATATAGATACCTGAATAAGGAATTTTTTCTCAAATATTAAAGTTGTCAGTTGATATAATAAGTTGATATTGTTGTCAGAATACGATTTCGCAATGTCATAATATTGTAACGACCATGTTGATGCACTTTGCCACCTTCTTTACTGATAAAGTCAACATAATCTACCAAGGCATTGAAAAAGAACTTGAGAATGCCAATGTTGCTAGTGATGCAGCTCCGTCCTCACCTGTTGATTGTAGTTTTCATGAATTCAACCCAGTGAGTGAAGAAGAAATCTTAGCTCATCATCAACAAAGCACCATCAAAAACTTGTCTTCTGGACCCGTTGCCAACATGGTTCATAAAACAAAACCCATCAATGTTTGTTCCAATGATCACCGAGGTTGTCAATACATCTCTCAGCTCTGGAGTGTTCCCATCCTCATTGAAGCACGCTGTTGTTGCTCCTATTATCAAAAAACAATCGCTGGACCCCAACGAGTTAAGAAACTATCGCCCAGTATCAAACATACCATTTGTGTCGAAAGTCATCGAAAAATATGCTGTCAATAACATCAATGATTACATGACCAGAACAAATCTACGTGAACGCTGTTGTTGCTCCTATTATCAAAAAACAATCGCTGGACCCCAACGAGTTAAGAAACTATCGCCCAGTATCAAACATACCATTTGTGTCGAAAGTCATCGAAAAACATGCTGTCAATAACATCAATGATTACATGACCAGAGAAAATCTACGTGAACCCTTACAGTCGGCTTACAGGACTTCACACAGTACTGAGTCAGCCCTGCTGAAAGTTAAAGACGACATCATGCAGCATGTTTCTCAGCGCAGAGGTGTATTCCTAGTCCTTTTGGACTTAAGCGCAGCGTTTGACTGCTCTGGAGTGGTATGAATCTTACCTGTCGGAGAGAACATCATGTGTTTGTATTGATGGGGTGTTTTGAAGTATGGCCTACCTCAGGGGTCGATCGTGGGCCCACAGTCATTCACCATCTACTCTGTTCCCATTGGTCGCATAGTACGGCAGCACAGGCTGCAATTCCATATGTATGCTGATGACATACAACTGTATTTGCCATTCAATCCATGTGACCCACAATCCATCACAACTTCGCTCTCGCAGCTCTCTTCGTGCATTTTTGACATTAAGTCATGGATGACGAAGAACATGCTCAAGCTTAATGAAGAGAAGACAGAGTTTTTTGTTGCTGTTCCTGAACATCTCAAGTTCAAGATGCCTCCTGTATCCTTGCAAGTTTGTGGTAAGACAATAACACCTTCTGAGAATGTCCGTAATCTGGGAGTTGTCTTTGACACTTCAATGACAATGTCTTCTCATATCACAAGTCTTTGCACCAGTCTATCAACTCATTCTATATCGCGCATTCGCAAATATCTTGACTTTGATTCTTGTCACTCTGTTATCCGGGCTCTAGTTCTGTCAAGACTCGATTATGGTAATGCTTTATTGCTTGGCTCCAACAAAACGGACATCAAACGGCTCCAACGCATACAAAACTGGTCTGCGAAGTTAATTTGTGGTGCGCTGAAATTTGACCATGCCACGCCGTGCTTATATAACAACTGCACTGGCTACCTGTCAAAGACCGTATAACATTTAAGATCATTTTACTCGTCTATAAGTGCCTCCATGGAGCTGCGCCCGACTACTATAGTATTTAGCATCTTGCCTGACTCTGTACCAGCCGCTACGAGCTAGTCTTCGTTCAGCTTCTGACATCACCCGGCTATCCGAACGCACTCCTACTAAAACACTCATATCTGCTCATAACCGGACTTTTACATATATCGCTCCGCACATCTGGAACAACTTACCAGCTGAAATCAGAAACTGTGACACACTCTCCAAGTTCAAAAAATGTCTGAAAACACACTTATATCCAAATGATGAATAATGTTTTTGCTTGTATTGTATAATATATATTTGCCATTTTCTCTTATTGCCGTTTTTCACTGGTTCATACTGCGCTTTGATCTTGATGTAACAGCGCTATATTAAATGTACTTTTGTATGTATGTATGTATGTATAGTTTAATGACGTAACGGTGTGCGACACATTATTACTTTTGCGTGACTATTAGTCCTATGTGTTTTTGTTTTTATTGCAACAGAGGGAAAACATTTCGCTGCCCTTTTCGACTGTAAACTGATTGAAACGTCTGCACCAATATGCCATAATATCGACAAACTGTTCAACGGTGCAGTCAGGCAAGTCAGATTGCATAAACAACGTTCCGAAGATGAAGAAGCAACGAGCCACGGTAGCGCCGATTCTGGCGGGGATAAACATTGCAAACCAACTTAAGGGAAGGGGTATGAACATTTGGACAGTATTTATTGTTGGACATTAGAGCACATCAGACATATCGAATTGCATTCTGAATACGAAGAGTGTCCTTCTGATATCAAATAATTTAGATTTTCTGAAATTCGCAATGTAATACACATTTTATGGCAAATCATTAAAAATTGATATTTTTGATATTTAACATTACTCGAAGTAAACTTTATAAATCTGATGATTTATACTTAAAGTTTATGCAGGTGGGATGAAAAGCCGACGATCAATTGAAAATTTGACCTTTCGTATTGAAAATATGGATTATTTTTCCCAAAACACCAAAAAAATTAGGGCTTTTTGGGAAAAAAATCCATATTTTCAATATGAAAGGTCAAAATTTTCAATTGATCGTCGGCTTTTCCTCCCAGCTACATACACTTTAAGAATATATCATTAGATTTATCAAATTTATTTCGAGAACTGTTATATATCAAAAATTTGACAAATATCAATTTTTTATAATTTGTTATAAAATTTGTATTATATCGTGATTTTCAACAAATGAAAATTATTTGATATCAGATATACATGCTTCGTATTCAGAATGCAATTCGATATGTCTGTGGTGCTCTCATGTCCCCTAAAAAATACCGTCGAAACGCTCAATACGCTCATTCCAGATCCCTTAACCAAACGATCATCGATCATCCATGCTTTTTTCGCTGATAACAGTTTCTGTGGCTATAGCTTGATTATGACCACACAATCATAAGGTACTCAATGCTGTAAGGATTCATCATCATCATCATCATCATCAGTCGGCTGCGGAGCAGACGACTACAAGCTTTCTCCAACTATTTCGATCTTGAGCAGAGGATAATTTAAGCACTTCCCACCACGCCACTGTGTTGACTTGCGGTTAGCACAGCTGTGTGAGTGAACATGACACCACTGCGCGCACATTGCATTGACGGACATGGTTAAATTTGAATTTGGACTGATATATTTACAATAAAAACGCATTCACAATGCTAGTCGATTTCACATTTTATGTTACCTTCAGAAGGTGTGAATTATCCTTCATGCATACATCACTTTAGATCTGAAATCGACCAAGTAATAATGACACACGCACAATTCTTAAACAACATCTTTTGCACAGAATTCAATGGGATTTGAAAAGTAAAGTGGCAGTTGAAACTCTGGTGATAACACGTTTGCAGTGCATGATGGGGCTTCCTTAAATCATCCTCTGGATCTTGAGCAAGCGAAACAATTTTGTCTGGCTGCAGCATCCCTTCAGTATCTCCCAGGAGGTGCTGGACATACTGTAAGTACAGTGTGCGCGGCCGTCCCGGTTTCCTCTTCCCATGTGGTGGAATATAAAGGGCATATTCTTTCACAGGCTCGTCGACTTCAAGACGCAGTATATGGCCGAGAAATTTGAGTTGCTGAATCTTGACTCTGGCAACCAGTGGAGTGGTGTTGGTCAGATTGTAGATGGTTTCATTTGGAATCCGATCCCCACGCTTGATGTCCTTGGCGATTACCCATGACTCAAAAAGCTTGATTTTTGTTTCGATTGGCAGTGATGGGCTTCTCCAAAGGCGTTCCCGTTTCCAGAAAGCTGTCCAGGCTAGTGCTTTTCTTCTTTTTAGGTCTCCTACACTAGAGCCCATCTTGGAATCCCAAGTACTTGAAGTCTGTGACATGGTTGATAGTACTACCATAGACTTCAAGTGCTGGTTGGGCGTTACAGATTGCAGTCATATATTCTGTCTTAGGTGCGCTGATGACAAGGCCTAGATCTGATGCTGCAGTTGCAGTCCTAGTAAGTTGTGACTGGGCGCATGCTATGGAAGATTCCAACAGGTCAATATCATCAGCAGAATCCAGGTCATTTATCATCCTAGCAGGATACCTGCTTGACCGACGTGGGTAGGAAACAATTCCAGATTTCTTCAGAAGGTAGTCTACCAGACCAGGATAATGAACATGAATGGCACCAACACATCACCCTGAAGCACTCCAGTTGTTACTTTGAAAGGCTCTAAGATACTTCCATCTACCATAACGACACTATTGGAGACCTTGTAGAGCACCTGGATGGCACTGACGTTGTCCACAACCTTTGGTATTCCATAATACCGCAGCACAGAAAACATGACGGACCTGTTGATGGAGTCAAAGGCTTTTTTGAAGTCCACAAAAGTGACTGTCACGGGAAGTTGAAGCCTTCCATGATCCTCCTCAAAATGTGTATTTTTTTAGCACAGTTGCGACCTGATCTTAAGCCTGCCTGGTTGCTTCTCAGTAAAGGATCAGTGTGGGGTTGGATCCTGTTCAGAAGGAAATTGTTGTACACTTTTGCGGCAATGGACATAAGCGAAATACCACGGTAGTTTGTCATGAGAGAAAGGTCACCTTTCTTTGGTAGAGGAATGATTACATTTGGGACCCATTGACGTGGCGGTGTCAGCGTTGAGAATACTTATACTTCCGTACAGAATTCGAGAGTCATATCAATCAGAAGTGTTTCAGCAGTTATAGCACAGTCCAGTGCTGCTGCCTTGTTGGTCTTCATGGCTGCTATTGCTTTGACTTCTTCACGAGTTGGGGGCTCAGTGATAATAGGAAGATCTTCAACAGCTTGTGCAGGAAGTTCTGAAGCTGCTGTGCCACTGTCGTTGTTAAGGAGTGAGCTAAAATATTCCTTCCATTTCTCAAGCAGTTCATGGTCACTGGTTGGGGCTGATCCATCCCTCTTTTTGACTTTTATCCATTTCCTTGAGTTCTTCCCAGAAAGCGGGTGTATGATTTTCCAGGTGGTGGCGTAATTCCCCATCTCGTCGGCCAGCTTCAGGTCTTCCATATGCTTATTGAGGGTAGCAAGCTCATCAGATTGATAAGAGTTGTTTAGGCTGGTGTTTAAGTTCCTCCATCTTTCTCTAGATTGACGAGACTTTGAAATGGAGTACATGTACCGATTTTTGGGCTCATCCCTTTCAAGTTCAATTCTGATGGTTGCATCTGATACCCAACTTGGCAGTCCGCATGGCTCTTGCTTTCTAATAACTTTCTCAGCAACTTCTCGAACCGCTGTTTCAAAGGTCTCATACCTGTGTTATCCATGCTCAAGACCTGGAATCTGTTTGACAGCTCCAGCTGAAATTCCTCCTTTGTATCAGGATCTTGCAACTTCTTGCAGTTGAATTTTGGTCTCTTGCAAGGTTTTCCTTTGCTAGTTCGCAGACTGGCAGCTAGACGGATGCTCACAATACGATGATCGGAGTCCACTTCTACTGAGTTGTATGCTCAACAGTTGCGGAGAGCATTTACTCACTTGCTGTTTATTATAATGTGATCTAACTGCGCATGACTGATCCAGCTGGATGGGTCTAAGTCCAAAGACGGTTCCTGGGTTGAGGGCATCTCATCTGGGCCGGTGTTGACCAGACGCTCACCATTGTCATTGGTTGAATCATGGTAGCAGTATGGACTAATTACCCAAGGATGGGAAAGGTGGCTATCTATCGCCGAGGATGAGATGGATGTTGTGCCCTTTTGTACCATCCAGGTGGTCAGATAGAGATGAATATAATTCCTCCTTGTCAGAAGATGTTGAGCACTCAGTGGGTGCATATACAACAGTGATGATAAGTTGATATGGAATGTTACAAATAGTATCCTCTCGGAAACAGCTTCAACACTCGTAAGACATCTGAGAATGTGCTTGGACATGACCAGATCCATTCCTCCGTGCCTTTGCTTGGTAGCAGACTAGCAGAACTGAATATCAAAACCCAGTTCCTATCGTCTGACCAAAGTTAATCAGTTGGGCTTGGTGTAATGAGACGATGTTCTTGAATTCCGGTAATGTCAATACCTGCATCAGCACAGCCCATGAATAGCGGATGGATTTTTGGTACCAAAATCTCATTTTGACCAAAAATGTGCTTATATATAGGGCCTTTTGGCTCTGACCACTCGAAATATTCATTATATTTTTATGATATACGTATGTGTAAATTTCTTGAGCCCCTCCCCCTCCCCCTGAACTGCATCATTATCATGAATATTACAGTACAGAGTATTTAGCAGAGGGTAATTTAATATGAAGATAAATTTCAAGACAAGTTTCACACGCAAAGGTCACACTACGTCGATAATTTGATGGATATTTCTGACAAATATTGTGATAAAAACTTGCTGCTTCATGCAGCTAATGTGAAAACAGATTTGGAGTGGTCATGCACGGTAGCGTGATTCCTGGGCGTGATTGAGCAATAGGAGACGGGTATGGCAACCCAAATGTTCAGTAATTCGATACATTTAGTTTAACACGCCTAGCACTCATTATTTAGGAGCTAAGTTTTTCAGGTTGTAAAACTAATGTATATACATAAAAAAATATTAAAAAAATAAAAAAAAAAACCAAAAAAAGTTCCAAGGCCATTCATATGCAATTTACAGCTTAAACTGTGTAAAAATATTAAAAAAAAAGAAAAACAAATTGCTGACCAACCTAATTTTTTTTTTTGTTACGCCAATCAAACAATTTTTTAAGCCTTAGTTTGATTTTGTCTTAACCAACTGGAAGATTGAGATGCATGGGAAACAGCATGTTGGAACCGTTCGATCATACAAATATTGTCGGCTACTACAGAGAAAAATGTCTCTCCATTTGTTATGCCAAATGAGCCATAAATTTACACATTATGTGTAATGATACATTGTTGTGTGAAGATGTAAACATGCTATGCATGGATGACATACGCCAAATGGTAATATACACCAATCCGAGAAGCGTTTACTGTATTTGGCCCTCTATTGACGGTAACACAGATGTACCAGAGCGGGAGATTTAATTAAGTAATTCAATGCTTATGATCGTGTATTGAATATCACTGTTGTGTACAATTCCGGATACAATTCTGTGTAGCACATAATAAATAATGGGTGGAAGGTGGAACCCCCGACCTCGGGACACCGCAGTTTTACATCGGGGACACCGCAGTAATGGCGAAGTCGGATTGGTGTATACCATTAATAATAATTATGCAGTGGGCTATTCCATTCAGCTGAGGCAAAATCAGATGCCTTCTACAGAGGGAGTATGTTTTTCAAATTGAATTGGCTGGAATTCATTATTTCCCAAAATGAAAATACTTTGTCTCAGATTATTTCGGAGCCCATACTCCCCGTGTATAATGGCTTTACATATCCACAATATCTCGGCACCCCCTCTATTGAAAATTCCTGGATCCCCCCCCTGTAATGTCCCACAATAAATACTGTCCAAACGTTCATACCCCATCCCTTAACCAACTGGAAGATTGAGATGCATGGAAAACAGCATGTTGGAACCGTTCAATCATACAAATATTGTCGGCTATCACAGAGAGAAATGTCTCTCCATTTGTTATTATTTATGCCAAATGAGCCATAAATTTACACATTATGTGTAATGATACATTGTTGTGTGAAGATGTAAAAATGCTATGCATGGATGACATACGCCAAATGGTAATATACCATTAATAATAATTATGCAGTGGGCTATTCCATTCAGCTGAGGCAAAATCAGATGCCTTCTACAGAGGGAGTATGTTTTTCAAATTGAATTGGCTGGAATGCATTATTTCCAAAAACGAAAATACTTCATCTCAGATTATTTCGGAGCCCATACTCCCCCTGTAAAATGGCTTTGGCTTTGCATATCCACAACACAAGTATTTCAAACTGAGACAAAAATACCTAAGGTAATTTTTGTCTCATGGTTTCATTTCAATTGGAAGTGAACAAATTTTCTGTTCTCTCCAAAACCCAATCTCCCTCTGTTAAAGACTATAGGAATCAGATAGCAACATTTGCACAGTATTTGGGAGCACACCAGACACGCCAAATTGCATTCTGAATACGAGGAATGTCCTTCTGATATCAATTAATTTTGATATAATACAAATTTGTATGGTAAATTATTAAAAGTTGATATTTTTGATATTTAACAGTCCATTAAGTAAAGAAAAGGCCCAACATTTTTAGGTCGTTTTGGGAAAGAAATGTATATCTTCAATATGAAAGGTCAAAATTTTCAAATAATGGATGACTTTTCCTCCAAGCAACATACACTTTCAGTACATATCATTAGTTTTACTTTTAGGGCTGTTAACTGTAAAAAGTATAAATTTTTAATAATTTGCCATACAATTTGCATTATATTACTAATTTCAATAAATCAAAACTATTTGATATCAGAAGGACAATCCTCATATTCAGAATGCAATTTGGTGTGTCTGATGTGCTCTCATGTCCTACAAAAAATACTGTGCAAACATTGCTATCCGATCCCTTAAGCTAAATCTTCCACAGAGGGAATATGGATTTCAAATAGAATAGTGCAATTAGATATGACCTTTACAAAGGCATTTTTGCCATTACATATTTCAATATTCAATAACAACTTTATTAAAAAACTTATTTCCTTATATTATATTGATTCAAAAAATAATTTAGCCTGCTATATTAGTTAATTGAATTTTTTCCAAGAAGTCTAAGCCAAAATTCTTATAAAGAATACCTACAAAAACATGCAGCATAAATAATATTACAATTCAGTTTTGATCATACAGTGATCAATGCAATATAATATATTTATTTCCATACTACACTAAGCCAAAAAAGAAACTTATAATTTTTCACAAGGTCATATCTTAAAATCCTGTCTATCAAAATTAACCAAAATTACACACAGGATTGCCTCAATACTCTACTCTAAACACATGTCACTAACTATGCAGTTTTCCAACTGACACAACAGCAAAATGCACTGACATGCAACACCTTCCTGGACCACATTCACAGCGCAACAGATTTCTTTGGATGGGTACCAATTATTCGCCTGTGAATGTGATCCCGGAAGCTGTTCCGTGTAGGTGCATTTTACTGTTGTGTCAGTTGGACAACTGCTTGGTTACTGACATGTGCTTAGAGTAGAGTATTGAAGTAATCCTGTGTGTAATTTTTGTTCATGTACAGGCGAATAAATGGAACCTAGCCAAAGAAATCTGTTGCGCTGTGAATGTGGTCCAGGAAGGTGTTGCATGTCAGTGCATTTTGCTGTTGTGTCAGTTGGACAACTGTTTGGTTACTGACCAGTGTTTAGAGTAGAGTATTGAAGTAATCCTGTGTGCAATTTTTGTTCATTTTTATGGAGAGGATTTTAAGATATGACCTTGTGAAAAATTATAAGTTTCTTTTTGTGTATATATAGCAAATGATGTGGAGATATCAATAATGAAAGTACGCACAATTCCACCTTCTACATGAAAAAGCATTATTTATGTATTAAAGGGGCATGGTCACATTTGTTCATGTTCTGTTTTCTATCTTACATTGAGGCCTACCATTTAAACAATTTTTCCCAATTTTGAGTTGTATTGGCCCTGCAGTAGTTTTGATATAAGAAGCAAAAATGTGTATAACAATGCCCCATAGGTTAGGCTAAAAAATATGTTTGGTTGCCCTCAACCGACTGACCCAAAGAATTGGAAATCTTGGGTTGAGTTTTTTTTTCAATCACTTTTTTAGAAGAAACCTTAAATTTGGACAAAATCAAGGACTTTTATATTTGTTATTCACTCATTTTATTTATTAAATGCATATTTGATTGAAAACAAGAAGTATTTACATTTAAATCCAGTTCAAAAACACACAATTTTTTACCATAAAATGATCAAGCATTTGTCAATACTAGCCTTTTCAAAATGGAGGAAAAATCAAGGAAGAGTCCATGAAAAAAATAAAATAAAAAAAGGATCGACCTACCGACCTTCCAAATTTTTGTCTCGGAAGGGTAACCAAACAATTTTTTTTTGGCCTTAGTACATACTTCCGGTTGTGGCTACCTCAATTCCTCACGTTTTTGTTCAAATCATCTAAATGAAATGAAAATTATGAGCTTTCTTCTGATACCAAAATCTCAGTTTTGATGAAGTAAAATGGGGGATGATGAAGCTGTTGATAGGGACACACCTATAAACTGGGAACCATAGACAATAAAGAGAAATTGACAACGTAGACAAAGACGATTGGCAAAATTCACAAAACTACCATATTTGATACTGTTGCACACACACCCATCCACTTTAGGGTTTTTAAAACATTCACCTTTTACACAAGGTCACATTTTGAAGCTGCTGCACAAAAAGCCCTTAGTTTTGCACGTTGTCCAAAGTCCACTCTCTACAAAATGAACAAAATAATGGCGTTGTTCTTTTCAAAACTTATTTGTTGGCAAGAGTGTACTAGTAGTATGTAAAACATTTCATTTTGTCCTGATGCAAATCCCTGGGTAAATACCCCGAAGCCTGACCAGAAGTTTTCAACATTGTTACTAGATGTATATCCTCCTTATTGATGATTGTACATGATGTGTATCCAAAGTAATCTGCATTGAAAGCATTATGTACTAGATAGCCCAATATTGCATATGATGATGAAGATACAGTGGTGTAGCCTGGGGTACAGGGAGACACTAAATTTCCTTGGTACTGTTTGGATGGGGGCACTGAATCTATCAATTTAAATGCGGTCATACATAAATCGTAAAATAATTTGTGCACTCTTTGCACATAGTGCAAATAGCAAAACTTATTCAGGATTTTGACACTATGAGAGCAGGTCAGCTGGACAACTTCATCAATCTTTTGGGTTGTTCCCTAATGGAATTCTCGGTCACTGAACCAAGCTGAAATTAACCATCATTTTTTGCAATAGAGCTAAACCTTCTCTCAAAAGCCTACCAACTTTGACACAAATATAGGCTACATAATTGTTGGAAATGCATCACAGAATCTAGAAAATTCAATATTTTATTATGACTTCTTTGAGTTAAGTTTCTTCATGAAAACTCTGAATATCCTGCTGGTTTCTTAACCCATGTGTCAAACACTTGAAGGAGTTGTTGCAATGCATGCTGGTAGTGTGTGGCAGCCATCTTGTAGTCTTGGTATGTCGTTAAACCATCTATTCTGTAAGGATACAAATATAGTTTTATTCCTTTTAAATCAGGAGACTAATAAAATGTATGAATTTGAGGTCTACCATAATCACTGATGACATGGTTATATTTGACATAGTTGACAGACCATTAAATATAATTAGATAAAGAAAAAAATCAATATCTACATTTTGATGCATAATAAAGTAGTTGGGTAGCTAACAGCAGCAGTTCTATCAGAGGGTGCATGCATTCCCAACCTAAATCTTAAGCTTCCCCTCTCAGTTTTCCCCCAGTCAAAATAAGAAATCAGGACCCCCCCAAAAAAAAAAAAAAAAAATCCTGGGGCCACCACTGTCTTTTTCAGGAACAAATTCATTTTTATTTAACACACATTAATGCTCTAGTTGTCAGGAAGGGAATCATGTTTGATTTTCAGAAAAGCAGACAAACTCTTATCTTGGAACAGCCCAACCGCCCTTATCCGAACCTGTTGCCACAAATGACAGAGTAAAAAAAATTTGGAAAACAAAACAAAAACAACTTGAATTTGTTGAATGAAATCATAGAGAGAAAATGTCAGAGAAATAAACACAATATAGGACAATCAATACAGCAAATTGAAAGAGACTTACAATAAAATAAATCATTGGCCCATGATTAATATTCTGCATAGGGTAATCCAGTTGAAATCCACACATCCTCTATGGAAGATATGACTTAAACTCCCTCACAGGGAGTGTGAATTTCAAATGGAGTCACCCATTCAGGTATCCACAATAGATATTCACACCCCCTGTGTGAAAGATATAAGGTCATGTCTTCCATAGGGGGGTGTATGAATTTCAATTAGAACAGCCTAATGAGCATAATGTGAACCATTATTTACGCATCATTGACAATGTGTTAATTATGCACAGTTGTTGTACAATGTTGACATTTAAATCATACAGTTTGACCCTATCAGATCCAAGCAGCATTAAATTGATTACTTATTTAAAAAGCAATATTGTAAATAATTATTATGCCAAATTTGAGTTAAAAATACATATCTATTGCTGAACAAGTTTAACTTCATTGAAAGGAAAGAAATATTACGTAAGTGGACACTTGTTGCATTTTTTATTTTTATTTGTCAGGCATATCTAGTCATTATACAGCTACAATCTAGGAGACTTTGGCCAGGCACAAGCGACCTGGTGAATGGGGTCGCCATAGATAGCAAGTCAGGGTATACTATTTTTACAGGACAGGCAAGTGTAGCCAACAATTAATCAAGCTTATCACCCTGATTGGAACTGAATGTCAGTAGCATAGTCAGGATTTTAGTACGAGGGGGTAAAGCTACATTTTTGTCGCCATTTGTCAATTTTTGTCCCATTTTTGGTCATTTAAAGGACATTTACTCTTTGCCGTCCCCGTTTTACCCTGATTAATGTCTGTGGGGGAAGTTTGCCCCCCTGCACCCCCTTGCTACACCTCTGCCGATTGTAACAAGGTCTTTTATCATGGGTCATGTGCCCTGCCTTTACCAGATGAGTCATCGCGCGATAAAAGACAAATTGTGGTGGCAAAATTCAGGTTCGTACTGCCCTTTTCACCATTCAAAGCAAAATATTGATTTCAAATGCCACAGACTGATGAAAGAAAAACTTTTATCATGGGTCATGTGCCCTGCCTTTACCAGATGAGTCATATATTTCCTGATAAAAGACAAATTGTGGTGGCAAAATTCAGGTTCGTACTGCCCTTTTCACCATTCAAAGCGAAATATTGATTTCAAATGCCACAGACTGATGAAAGAAAAATTTCAAATGGTGTTACCTGAATGATCCATTTGAAATCATATCTACACCCCCTGTGTAGTCTTCCATAGGGGGTGTATGTATTTCAACTGGAATAGCCCAATAGATACTGTGGGTGTCAGCTACAGACGGCAAATTTTCTTCAAAAGAATTGTACATTTTTATGACCATATGAAATCAACATGAAAAATGCATTAAAATGAGTACAAACAAGCCTAGTACTTGTTCAATGGTTCTTGAGATAGTTCTTGATATTTTGAGAAATTCTCTCAAAACTTTTACTTTTGATATTGAAGCCTGTGAGAGCAAGCAGAGCATTAAAGGGACATTCATGGATTTAACAGTCTGTGATTTTCCCTTGGGAAGGCCCCTTACCTCAATGACACTGGCAATTTCCCTGATGTTGTTGCCTTAGCAACAGTCTCTTTAAATGCTTCAAAGAGTTCAGCTCTACACACAGCACATCTGTTAAAAATAAATGTTACAAAATTAAGTAGGATCATTTATTTTAAAGCAAATTTTTATTAATCAATTCAAATGTAGAGTTGAAGGTCAGCAAAAAACCAATATATCCATTTTTTTAAATTTGAGATACATGCAAGCTGCAAATATATACATTGGATTATTTATGTGGAGTGATTATATACCACAGAGCCCAATATTCAAGCTATTTACAATCAAACTCAAAGTTCCTGGAAGAAACTTCTCGTGTCATATACTGCGCCAATAAAGTATCCTTACAGTTGGAAAAATAATCACAATTTCAAAACTAATCCTGCACATTATGACACCACATTGAATCCAATGTGACCTCTAGAAGTAAAGTTACAAGCAATTGAATAGACGAGGTCCAATTTTAAAAGTGACAAACTGGCCTATACAAGGCGTAAAAAGATTCAACAAGCGAAACAAAGAGACAACACAGTTTCTTCAATGAAGCGTTATTTAAAACAGTTTTTATTTCAGTTTTTACTACTCTATATTTTTCATAACTTTCATTTCATTTGTCAGTTCTTTTGTTTCAGTTTTGTTTTATTCCTTTTGTTTTTAAATTAAAGCCAAACGCATAAATTAGCCATTCACGATCTCAAACCAGATGTCTAGTCTGTGGAGTTTTGAATAGGCCAGTTTGTCACTTTTAAAACTGGACCTTCGTCTAATCAAATGCTTGTAACTTTGCTTCTTGAAGTCACATTGGATTCAATGTGGTGTCATAATGTGCAGGATTAAATAGTGCATATATTAAAAAAACAAATTTACCCAAATATTGTTCAGTTTTGAAATTGTGATTATTTTTCCAACTGTAAGGATACTTTATTGGCGCAGTATATAAGCCAATCAGAAATGGTGTTATAAATTAAAATAAGCAGACAGTTATGCAGGCCTTGCCGTCTAGATTTTAAAGGCGAGTGGTTAATCACTTGCTAGCATGATTCTAGGCGAGTGATAGAATTTTCACAATATCACTTGTTTGGGTATAATCAAGTAGAGCTTCGGTTTTAAAACGGTATTTATGTATTTATGTTGAAATGCGTGCAAAGTGCGCTAAAAGTTTTGACTTTCTATGCTTGGAGGGGTACAGAAGCGATTACATACTGAAATGGCTGATTCAATGGCTGATTTTGGGAGATTCGCAGCGAGTGATATTTAGTGTCTATGGCGAGTGGATATCGCTCACTAGAAATCGAGTTTGGGCGAGCGGTGGCAAGCGAGAGCGATCGCTCGCCTCAAACGGCAAGGCCTGAGTTATGTGGAGTGGCGTAATCAAACCGGCAGCGGTGGCGCAGACTATATAAAGTAATTGTGTATAATTCAGCATTAGAGTTTGCTCACCTGGCTTCCCGCTTATGCTGATTTCTTGTGGTAATTCCTTGTTTTCTTCCCTTTGCTGAAATCTCCAAAGCTTTGTCCTCAACATCACTCCAAATAATTGCTGTAAATGAAATACATAGGACCAAGTTTTTAGCAAAGCAAAAAAGAAAAGAAAATGTTCCAAGAAGACTTTAGCCTGACTCTAATTATATTATACTTACACCCCCTATGGAAGACATGACCTTAATCTTCCACACAGGGAGTGTGCATTTCAAATGGGGTTAACAGAATGTATGACTCCATTTGAAATCTACACCCCTGTGTGGGAGATTAAGGCCATGTGCATGTCTTCTATAGGGATGTATAGATTTCAACTGGAATGGCCCAATTTGCCTGTTATGATACACTTAATTTTCTAAGTAGGGTGCAAAATTAAGACACAACTTTTTACAAGGACAAGCATTCTATTGCACCTCATACTACAAATACTCCATATTCCTTAACTTCAGAAGTAAAATGTAATTTTGTTGACAACTTGGAAAATTTATTTCAAAGTTTATTTTTATTTTAACCAGAAGCTACATCACATGGACTTGTGAGAGCTGTGAAACATGAAATAGAAAAATAATTGCACGAAAGTTATATGTCACAAAAATTATAACTCTCTTCAAATTGTGAAAAATTAGTGCTGCAAAAATACTCTTTATGGTTCTTGGTTTTCAAAATATGAGAACTTTAACTTAACTTTAACACTTGCAATTTGACTTTTCTTTTAAAACAAGATCTTACTTTGGTCTTTACTCACCAGCCCCAGCAGGAGTTAATTTGCCTCGCTTCCCATCATGCACAACAGTTACCATATGTTTTGAATGTGGGAAAACCACTTGGGAAGAATGAATCATGGGAGAATTGATTCTGTAGGTACAAGGTAAATCTCTTACACATTGTAGTCTGGACACTAGAGCTCTTTCCAATGCTGATTGGTTGTATGGACACCTACAATTATAAGAAGGATAATAATGACCATGGAGTAAACATTTAAGGCTGGATCACTAATAATAATCAGCTATAATATCTTCATTATCAGGTGTTTTTTTTCGTTATAAGTACCTCCCCAACGAAAATGACTTAAAGCACATATTGTAACATTTCCATAAAAAATGGATCTTTTCATCACAAATTGTTTTTGCTATCAGATATCTCCCCTTTTAATTATGAGCCACATAAATGAGGTAAACAAAGAAATAATTATTTAATTCCAGCATCTATATCGTCAATTTGTGTCAGTCAGTTGATCATTAATGAGGTCAATCGGCTCACAGGCGCAACCAGACATTTTAGCCATACACAAGTTCCACTGATTATTCAAATGTATGATTATATCCTGTGTTCCTTGATTTTATTACAAATTCCAGATTTATCACATACACAGCATCCAAAGCCATGATTTTTGCAGGGTATGTAAGTTCATTAAAGTGCATTACAATTGTGTCCAAATCAGAATTTTGAAAAAAA
The DNA here is from genome assembly GCF_039555335.1 of Amphiura filiformis. Taxonomy (NCBI): domain Eukaryota; kingdom Metazoa; phylum Echinodermata; class Ophiuroidea; order Amphilepidida; family Amphiuridae; genus Amphiura; species Amphiura filiformis. The sequence continues at coordinate 47,272,908 of NC_092643.1, forward strand.
AATGAGGGCAAATGTGCTATAAAAGAACTTGGTGTAGAAAACAATGGGAATTTGTCTCTTATTCAACTTACTTTCCAATCACAATGCTGCTGAAGTAAATAGGACTCGACAAGAAATGTGAAAGTAGCGCCCCCTGACATCCCACCACATTCCATCTAGCAATTTTATCACTGCAACACATGCTAATTGAAGGGTCCCCACGTCCAGGTTTCAACCGCAGAGTGCCCACTGTGTGGTAGTCCACCCCACTATTTAACCTGTCCTGTTGTCCACCTGGTACACACTTGGCACCTGTACGGTGGATATCAGGGGCTAGCTTTCTGTCATTCAAGACCTCTACAACCTGTGTATCAGGAACTTGAGTTCTCTCTGTTGCAAAAACTTCAGCTGATGTTGGGGTAACCTGGAGACCATCATGAACTTTTTTACCATGAACACCATCAACTTCTGGCTGTGTTCTGCACCTATCATGTTCTTTGTGTACATCAGATGCCTGAGATTGCGAATATCCTGCATAAGCTATTTGAGTTTTGGAATTAGTTTGAACGGTAGGAAGAATACTAGAATCAGTTTCTGTCTCCATTTTCTGACAATTATCTACATGTTTCTGATTGCCATGCACTATCTGTGATGACACACTGTCAGTTGCAACATTTCCACTCACAACTTGAATGGTGGAAGAAGTACTGGCAACAGATTCACTTGCTGCAGGCATTTCACAACTTGCATGTAAGGTGGCTTCTTCTAACACAATACTCTCTGCAAGTAAGGTGGCTTGTTCTGACACAATACTGTCTGCAGTCCGTTGTTTTTTGCCCAAGATTATACCATCATCATGACTGCAAAGAGGCAACAGTTTCCTCTTCTGAGTTCTTGTTTCTTCTTCTGTCTCTTGGTGTGTTTTTGTCTCTTTCTGGGTAGTCTCTGAACCTTGATCCTTTTGACATTTGGATTGGTTGTTTTTACTAACATCATTTTGAACACTATTCATTTCCTCATTGTCGTCACCTTTGGGAAATATAGATGCATCGCCACCTGTAATGATACAAATGTTTACCCTTAATTAATCCCATGTCTTTCTTACAAATCACCTGATTGGTTAATTACATAATATCACCACCTGAGCATCCAATCAAAATATAAATAGAGCTTTGATTAAAGGTGTGTGACCCGACTGACAGCCTCATTTGCACGACTTTACTCCATTCAAATGCAGAATTTGGTATCCGATGAAAGCTCATATTTTTCTCATAAAACCCAGTGAAATTTTAAGGCCAGGAATGAGTTTTGCTTTCCTGGTACGAACAAAAACATATGGTAGTTTGATGGTTACAACCCCGGAAATCATGTACTTTTCTATGGGCCAATGTGATATACATTTTGCTTCTCTACAAATGTCGAAAAATACAAGCGAATATAAATGTGTCTCCCTCCAATGAAAATGAATTGCTCACATGCGGAGTGCAACTAGTGCAAATTATTTTACGGTTCTTCTGCATGGCTACATTAGCCTTTTCGAGATATGGTGGACACAATATAAGATGGCGCTGCACAAAGTGGGTAAAGTCTTTTGAATTTGCCGGATTTTACCCAGATTGAAGACTGCCCTCCTTTTGTGTACGCCATGGTTCTACGAGTGTATGAAATCTTGTTACAACATTAACATGCTAATTCAATTTACTGGTTGTCTTACATGGTGTATGACTTGTGAATAGGTGAAACAACACATCATCTTTCAGTCTCCAAGTGCCACTACTCTCATCATCAGCAGCAGCATCTTCATCAGATGGTATAAAGATACTGGGCTTTCCACTATATGCAGCTTGCAGCTGATTATACAGATATCTGAAAGAAATAACACAAAATGAAGGTGCAAAATATATAGTATATATAAATACAGATTTTGTATACTTACAAGTACATCCACCAAGTGGACCTCAAGGCACTGTTGTGAACCATGATTTAATGCAGCTACAGTATAACACAGCAAGGTCAACCAGATAAGGGACACAAATATGGGAAGAGGTTGTTGATAGTTTGATCAGTCTCAATAAGCAGATTCATAGGCAGGGGTGTCAGTACTCCGCCATTTTTGGCCAATAACCAGTCGGGCGGGTAACTCATAAAAGTTGCCAGCCCAACATTTGCCTGAGTCGGAGTACTATTAAAAAAGTACAATTTACAAAAAATATAACTTATCCTCGATTTCTCACCCCCAGGCGAGCAGGTACTATTGAAAATTTACCTGCCTGACAGCAAAGTACATCCCTATGGGCAGGTGACAGGAAACTTGGAATCAACTTTCATCAGCCTAATGGGAAAGTGTTCATCATGATGAGAACTGAATATTATGTGAATGAAATGTAGTCCCCCATCAAACCTTACCTTAAGAAAGCCCTTCTGGCAAGTATCTCTGCATGGCTATCACTCAACACTTCACCTATAGAAGAAATAACATTATCAGAAGATCAAATGTTAATTATTAAGAGTCCATTACCATTGGCAGTCAAAACTCTTGAAAGTTTATTAGGCTAATGAAAGTCAATGCACAGTTTTCCCAGATGAGTAGGTGACATTTTCATTACTCATTATTTTTAAACTTTCAGTATTATTATTATGTCAAGTACTTATACTGTCTACCAATGTAACATGGTAAAAAAAAAAAAAAAGGAAGATTTTATTTCAAACTCTAATGGTGACCCGCAGGTCAAATTGCTAGAATTGTACATTAAACACAACTAAACAGACAAAATGCAATTTGCAGGCAGCAGCTTAATCAGCACCAATATTGCAACATTGAAACAAACAACTATACAAACATCCAATCCAACCCAACCCCATGTAGGCAATGAGGATAAAGTGCCTTGCCCAAGGACACAACACGTTGGCACGCGAGCAGGGCTCAAACTCACAAGATGTATTATGAGTTGGGCGCCTTATCCACTCGGCCACACATGCTCCCACTGGTAAAAGAAAGTATATCAATGCATTGGTACAGGAAACTAATCAATCTATTGGTATATAATATTGACTATGTTGCAGACTATCCAAACCAGCATGTGGTGAAGGATAGCAGAAGTGCTAGTAGCCACAAACGATGTCATGATCATAGTGCCTTATACCCCTATATATACATAAAAAGATGCTTAAAGTATGTTTTTCTTGATGAGGAATAGTTTCAAATAGTTTTTTTTTGTCTCTAAAACTGGACAACATATCAAATAATGAAATATTTGAAAATTATACGAGTCATGGTTCCTCCTTTTCACTAAATTATTTTTTTGAGGCGCAATTCTACACAGATGTTTGTCACAGTTTTGATGTAAGTAGGGGAGCAACATTGCAAATAAAAGTATGATGCACATCGGACATATTACAGCACCATTCCCAAGGAGGTTCCATAGTGTGTCATACACTTGGCAGAGCTGCATTACCTCCAGATACCAAAATGTATTTAGTCTATTCATGCAGCACAGATCTTACATAAAATGGGACAAACATCCTTTTATCAACTTATACATACATGTAGACTGTTAGAACATACTTTAGAGAAAGATGGAACATGACTTTGGACATGTTGTATATATAAGGTTACTATGGACTCTGACTCAAGCCCTCAGTTCAAGGACTTGGACATCAGGGATTGGCAGGGACTTGGATTCAGATTCGGTCTCAGACACCAGGTCTTGGACTCGGACTCTGATGAGGTTGACTCATTTAGAGTACTGGTTAATGAATAGAGTCATGTCCCACCTCATACTAGGGAAGACTATAGAAATGTACAATTTGTAGTTACCTGTTTTACTCATTTGGGTCTTCCCAATACATTTAGTTCCTGTTGCCATGGAAACAACTGACACGTTCCCCTTTTCTGTGAAAGAACAAATGAAGAGTATTTCAGACAAAGTTAGATTGCAGGGTGTAGGCCTATTGGTAAGGTGACGAAAAGAAAAATCCTCTGTCAGAACTTTCATGTGGGGTCAGTCAGCCGGGCATTTTGTTGTTGTTGCCATTTTGTTCACTTACTTCGCTTACATTTCAAAATAAATTTACTTTTGCCCAAAACAGCTGATTTTATATGCATACAGCACTTTCTGTCAAACTTAATCCACTTTTAGCCAAAAACAGCTGATTTTACTTGTGTAGAGCACAAAATTTTAAATCCTAAAACATAACATCTGTGTCGGTCAGGCCCATGTAGAAGTAGAACAGTTTGTTTTTTTGTTGCCTAATGGCCATTGTTTTTCCTCACCAAGCATATAAGGTTAAGCTAGGTTTGATGCCAGGCATTTGATTCCAGAGGGGCATTGTTTATATAACAGAAATAACATTTAGAAAAGAATGGTGTAAGATCACATGCCTCATAAAGCACCAGGAATAAAATCATAATCCGGCAGAGCTGGGATTCATAAGACCTTTGAGTCTTGAAAGTATGTACGTATGTACACCCAAACCACTGTTTTTTTATACATCTTTTATGTTTTTTATATATTTCTTTGATTAACCTTTTAAAGAAGTCTCCTTCTTTTTTAAGGATTGAGCAGGGTTGGCAATTTGTTATGTTATGTACCAGTATTTCTTTTTCTTTCTTTTTTGTTTACCCTTTGGCCCCACCCTACCTACATTGTACATGTCTATGATGCATGGCTGTTAGACAATTTTAAATCACTTATGACACTCAATCATTTATATATTTAGCTAGTTATCTTTTGTTTTCATCAGTGCAAACAAACTAACAAAAATGAGACAACCATACCTGATTTGATGACTGCTGCCATCAAGGTCCATTCTCGGCCAGTTTCAGGTTTGCCCTTTTTTGGCAGACAATTGTCATAATGCTTCACACAAAGTCTTGCTATATCATCAGCACTAATCATTGTCATGATTGAAGAATTTAGTTATACCGGTACTGAAAACAAGACAATGTATTAAAAAAAATTTTTATTAGTTGTTTGTGTTTTTGCATCTGTATGAATACTATATTTTATAGGTGCACAGGTAGATATGTGTTTTTTTTAATTTTCACTTCTTTTTAATGAAAGAATTAAGGTTTTCCACTGCACGTGGGCCACAAGGGTGATACTAATTTTAATGCTATATTTTCAAAACGAATACGTGTTCCCGGTTGGTTCTATAGCGATTTCACAGAAAAGGTATTTCTAGTACAATGCAGCGTCAGACTCTAGCTGAGAGCGTAGCCTAAGTCATTACGGACTCCAAGAAGGGCTCTCCATACAAATGAACAAACACAAAGGAGGGTAGTCTCCTCCGTGACCAGCTTGATTTCGATGGAGCGGAACCAAATTGGCTTCGGAGGAGACGGGTCATTTTGCTATGCAAATGAGGTAGTGTCGGTGCCATGTCACGGGGTTGACAGTGATTCGCCGATTCTCCAAATTTGCACGCTACGGTATGCTGTACAGAAGCTGCCGCGAACCACTAATTTGACTTCCCATATTGCATTGCACAAAAAACATGGACGACTACTGCGAGTAAGAACTTCGGCATGTTCTCACCGATTTCCTCTCAATGTGTAACAAATAATCATCTGATTTCAATATATGGAATAAAGAAGAAGAAACCATAATCACCTCATATACGACTAGAGACAATTTTAGTAGAATAGTAAGTGTGCGTCATTGCTAACGAAGATGAATTAAAGGAGGATTTCGTGATCCTAGTATCCTCTTTTTATGACATTTTTCAGTAGATATCCACGAAAAAAGCTTATTTCCAAAATTTCAGTTGATTCCGATTTTGCGTTTGCGAGTTATGCATGATTATGCGTATTACACTGCTCCATAGACATGTGTTGTAATTTCGTTCTGGTGCACCAGAACGAAATTCAAATTTAGCGATATTTTTGCTAAGCGCATTAATCTGCAAGAAATATTTGGTACATAAACATTATGTAGCCAGAGGTATCCAGTGGTGTAAAAATCTCAACTTTTTTTTGGGAAAAGTGGGGGATGAGGCTGTGGATCACGAAATGCCCTTTAAGTACCGTAAATAACAGGTAACCAACACGATATAGGGTGCACCTCCGTGTATACAGGTTAACCACTCAGTCTCTCCCTGATAGTCATATAATGACCAAATGATAAATGATGACTATCATGGAAGACTGAGTTCCGCAGTCTAGTAAGTATACAAGCATGACAAGTATGAAGTAGGTATCCCAGGCAAACCTTAGTCAACACATTTGCTAGTCAGCCAAATTCACCGAAAATGTCAATGCATATTTATATAGAAATTTAAAACAACTGGCCGAAGAAGGAAACCTACATAAATATGTTTTCTATACTTCACTTGACCCATTTTTTTATAATTTTTAATGGTGATAAGACAATCGCACATGGAATTTTAGAGGATTTTGATGGCAGTTCCATTAAAAAAGCTGCTATCATAATGAGACTAAGATCTAGAAACACCCCGAAATGCCGTTTTGGGGAATTTTGCTAGCTGAATCTTTTTGATGAACGTCAGTCTTTGACAAGATGTAACTTTGCTACGGAAAGTGCTATGAAAAAACGGTTTTCAGTTTTGGCTTTGTTTACTCAAGGGCTTTAATTTGATATATAAAATGATGCCGTTTGATGGCAAATTTGAATTCACCTTGCATGAAGTAGACATAAATTTAAATCGGCATACAAGCAAAAAATACTGGCACTTGAAAGGGGTCTTGATCAGTAACCACTAGTAAATTAAATACATGATTGTGTACATTAACTTTGTAACTTGGATTTTACTTTAATTTTGTAGTTAAACAGAGTAAAATGTTAAACTTGATATGTAAGCTTATTCATTGTTGCATACTTTAGTAGCTTTTAGTCATGAGTGTTTTCCAATCATGTAATCCATGGCATGAATTCTCTTCAACAGCGAATCCGAGGGAGACTAAATTTCTCTACGCATCAAACAACAATACATTACAACAAATCTATTGGGCGATAAACTTAAAACTTACCATTTTAAACGATTAAAATGCACATACATTACAACTTGTTTACATCACACAAACTCGAAAGGTTTTCCAGGACGCAATTGTTGTACTGCGCATGCTTAAAGAAAGCATGTGGGCAAAATTGATTGAATACCCAGAATGCAACGCGATTTGTTGTCATTGGATATGGATGTTTTCGACAGTTTAGGGTGTGCATTCTAGTGCAAATTCTGGTATTTTACATATCTTTTTTGTAGTTAACTACAGTGATTCAGGTATTTAGATATCATTGTAATCAGGTTGTTTCTGAGAGAATGTTACCAAACGTTTTTATTGTGGTGTAATGTAACTTTGTAACTAAAGCTTGGATGTTTGCCTTTTAATTTTCTGAAACATCAGTCATCAGTAGTAGTTCGTAAATCCCGCCTTACAGTAGGCGCACCCCTGATAAACAGGAAATAAGGTTCACAAAAGTACAATTAACACCAAAAAATACACAATTTACAATCAACTAAACTACAAAGTCAAAAGTTTTTCACAACAGAAGCCAGTGTGGTCGGTGGAGACGGGTGCACTGCGGAAAAGAACTGTTTGTCACTCCGGGGCAAACGATCGCATGCGATCAAAACACGGCGTTAAACTACAGGATCAAACAATGGATGTCCAGGATCCTTTTCACAAGTTCTACGGTTTAATCCAGGATTCAAATCAACTGGACAAACACTAGCTACGCTACAAACTACAGGATCAAACAACGGATAGATCCGGGATCCTTTTTACTAATTTTACAGTCGGTCCAGGATTTAAATCCACTGGTCACGAACAACACAAAAGTCAATTACTAGGTGCAGAAGATATACAGTGCAGAAGTTTCTCCAAGAAAATATTATTTCATGGTTTGTAACAGTCAAGTTTGTGGAATTTCCAATGCTGAGCTTGACAGTTCCTGCTGCAATAGGATGCCATATAGCAACGGGTGCATTTCTTGAGACCGCCAGGAGCCAAATATCCTGGAATCATGCAAACTGTGTTAGCGCATTGGTCTAGATCCAGCTCCTCATCTGAAATGGGTTCCGTGTCAACACTCACTTCCTGGGTTTGTTCTACCTGGGATGAGTCTGTACGGACATGACACTGGGCGTCATGTGAGTCACTAGGGGGTTTCACAGGAAAGGGGCCTGGAGCTGCGGCAGCCTGGTTACCAAGGCTACATGCAAGAGGCACATCAGCAAGAGATTGTTCAAGATGTTTATCAGGTGGAGTGATAGAAACATCTTTAACTGGCATAACAGAGTTAGGTTTCAAGATGGGTACCAATCTTTTTTCCCGTTTTGAGTCTAACCACTTTTCAAGTCTCTGCCTATCTCTTTTCTGTGTAGAGGGGGATTTCTTCTTTCTTCTTCTTGGTGGCACAATGCGGGAATCCAGAGGAGCGGTAGCAGTCTTTTTGTTGCAGTGAGGTGGACATTCCACGCCCCGTTTATCCAAAATGTCTCTACCACGCTTCACTTGGTCACATGTATCGATTCGTGTGCTTGACACAGCTGTCGTGGCGGGAGATTTAAGCAACCCAACAGATATCAAGGTAAATTTTCCCCTTGTTATCCTTCAAAGTCCACGACGGAGGCTCCAAATTGTTGATATCTAGAGCTTGGAGAACTCGTTGCAGCTTTATTCCAAGTCCAGAGAAATTCGGCGAGTCCATATTTTCTCGAAAACTGGTAAAATAGCTGCACAAAATCACAAGCACGTCAACACACGTCCACCATATACCGGGCCATACAGTATCTGTCGATGAACATGGAAATTTAATATAGCCCGAAACATTATGGCCCTAGTTACACAGCCGTGACGTTAGTCACGGCTGTGTCTTTTTTCTTACAGGTTCTTCTTTCTTTCTTCTTTCTTTCTTCTTCTTCTTCTTCTGTCAACCATTTATACATTTGCTCTAGCACTCACACACTCACACACTTACATCTATTTTGACCTAACTTGGTCACAATGATCATTGACCATGCCCCTACATGTCACATGAAACTTGTGGGGTCAAAGGTCACACAGGGGTCATAGGGGTCAAAAACGTGATTTCAACTAAAAATGCATCTTCTCCCACAACTTACATAGGACAGTGACGCCACTAGCACACATGCACTGGGCGCTGCGCTGGAGTGCGTGGTTGGAAATTTTGAGAGCTCCGCTGAAGTGGATATTTCATCTAAAAATTCCACTTTTTACATCGGGCATCCAGTTTTATACTGCTAACCAAGCAATAATATATTGTTTGGTGACCATTTGTGACTGATTTTTGGTGAGATTTGGTAAGATCTAATCTTGTTAAATTGTAAAATAAGTCATCATTATCTGGCGTGTATACCAGTATTTAAAGATGGCGTCCACGACATCTGCAATGGCCTACTAGCACCTGGGTAGCGGTGTGGCTGGTTGTGTGTAAATGAGTAGTGCCGGTGTGGCACCTGACCTTTGCAGCTGTTCTTCACCATCAGTTTGAACAATGAAGCTCACAATTACGACAGCAACGTTGTACCTTCTACTTAAATTAGTATTTTTAAGAACTCATACAAGCGAGAAAGTTGTTTTCCCTGGCTTATTGAGTGGTGTGAATCCCATCAGTACTTATACAGTATCCCAGTTGAAAAACAATGTATTTCATTCATTTGCCGTACTTGGTGTTACGCTGGGTCTTAACTCAGTTCAATTCTCACAATACACCTTACCATGGTCCAATTCATGGCATTCAATTTCTTTCAATGAAAGCGCAGTGTCGATGGTGGTAGCTAAGCAAACTGTCTTAAGGGCAGCTCACATCCCCCATACTTTCAGTATCATCAAGAGTGCCCCAAGTTATCGTGCACAAAATCCAACCTGGTACTCTCATATTTCCACTTGTTATTATTGATCAATGCTCATGATATTGAACTTAATCCAGGGCCATACAAGCCTAAATTCCCATGCCAAGTATGTTCTCTTGCCGTTAAGTGGGGTCAGAAAGGTATAAGTGCGACAGCTGTCTCAGCTGGTACCATGCCGATTGCATGGGAATGTCTACCCAAACTTACGAAAACTTGGATGGGAGTAAGGTGATATGGTACTGTGATGCTTGCGGTGAGGCCAACTACTCAGAGTGCCACTTGTTCAGTAACTCAAGCATTGAATGTTCTAATAGCTTTAGCAGCTTGGGTTCTGTGAATGAGGATGGTGGTCTAGTACTTGGCTCGCCTAGGGCATCGTCATCCCCTGTGAAGTTACCTGGCATAAATGTAAATGACCCAAAAACTAAGAACAAAAAGGTCCACAAAGTTGGATCTCTGAGGTTTCTGGTTGTTAATTTCCAGAGTGTTAGAGCGAAGCGAGAGCGTTTCATGCTTGCATTGACACCAATAAGCCCCATGTCATAATTGGCACGGAGTCTTGGCTCAACGACTCTGTGAGTAACAGCGAGGTATTTCCACGGACTTTACAGCCATAAGAAAAGACAGGAACTCACACGATGGGAGAGGAGGTGTATTTGTTGCTCTCTGAAATGACCTAATTGGTACTCACCAGGTTGATCTCGACACCGATTGCGAAATTGCTTGGGTACGCATTCAGCTCGTTGGGTGCAAGGACATCCTCATTGGTGCGTTTTATAGAACACCCAGCAATACTGACCCAAATTATTTGGAGATGTTAAGATCGTCTCTTGCTCAGTATTAACATCACCAAGGGTACGACCGTGTGCTTAGGTGGAGATTTCAACCTGGGGGGTATCAATTGGGCCAATCATACTGTCAATCCTGGAGCTAGAGATGTTGGGCTATGTAAGCTCATGATTGAGATAGCCGAACAATTTAACCTAACCCAAATGGTAACTGAGCCAACAAGGGAGGATAAGATTTTAGACCTTTTTCTTACCTCCAATCCAACTTTGGTCAACAATGTTATGACCAACCCGGGCATTAGTGACCATGACGGAATCCCCATGATTGACATGGCAACATCTCCTAAGCTTTTGAAATCTAAGCCTAGAAAAGTGTACAAATACCAAAAAGCCAATAATGAAGGGTTGAAGAAAGATTTTATCAATCTCAGCTCCAAAATTTTGGCCTCAAATTCTTCCACTGTTGAGGATGATTGGAAATTGTTTAAAGAAGGTATATTTCAGGCAATGGACACACACATTCCCTCAAATTATTCTTCAAAAAAGAATAATACCCCATGGATCTCACCGAGCATCCGTAGGAAGTTGAGGAAAAAGCAAAGAATCTTTAACAAAGCTAGAAAATCTGGTAATGAAACTGACAAACAAAATTTCAGAAACATCCGTAAAGAAGTACAAAAAGACACTAAGGTGGCATACTGGAGATGGGTAAGATCCTCATGCATTGAGTCACCTAAGCAATTCTGGAGCTTCGTGAAGAAGTTACGCAACGATAGTGTGGGCATTCCTGCTCTTAGAAGCAATGGCTCACTTTTTAGTGATAGTGTTGGTAAAGCTGAAATCCTAAATCACCAGTTTGAATCGGTCTTTACCAATGAAAACCCTACCGATAACCTGCCCAAACAACAGTGTTATCCACCAATGCCTGATTTTGAAATATCCCAGGATGGGGTATTCAAATTACTGAATGATTTGGAAGTAAACAAGGCCCCAGGGCCGGACGGCATCCCAGCAAAAATCCTGAAATCTTTTGCCAAAGAACTCACACCGGCGTTGACACACATTTTCAGGAAGTCTTTAGACACATGGTCCCTTCCTTCAGACTGGCTCACAGCTAACATCACCCCAATTTTTAAAAAAGGGGACAGAGCCACTGCATCAAATTACAGGCCTGTGTCTTTGACACCTATTTGTTGTAAACTGTTAGAACACATACTTCATAGCCAAATTATGCACCACTTTAATAATTTCAATGTCCTATCGGACAGGCAACACGGCTTCCGCCGTGGTCACTCGTGTGAGAGCCAATTAATCCTTACTGTCAACGACCTTGCTGAAGCCCTTGATTCCAAAACATCTGTCGATATGGTAATCATGGACTTCAGCAAGGCGTTCGACACGGTTCCTCACCAGAGGCTGCTTTACAAGTTAGAAAAATATGGTATAACCGACAGGACTCATACATGGGTAAAAATTTTTTAACACAGCGGAAACAGAGAGTTGTCGTGGATGGTGATCATTCACAGTGGGTGCCAGTTAGATCAGGCGTTCCCCAAGGCACCGTCCTCGGCCCCTTATTGTTCTTAGCATATGGTCATTTTCACAGTAAAGGGTGTAACTGTTGATTTTTTGGGTCAAAATTTCAAACCACTTAAATATGTTTCTGTTTACTGAAATCATGCATAGAAGCAACTTAAATTCCAGTAAAATAATGTTTCAAGGCTTAAACCTTTTGATTTCTAATAAAAATTTGACATTTCCATAACATTTTGGTTAAAATCTAAGAAAAATGTATTTTACATAACCTCAGAAAATTATGACATGAAAGCTGGAATACATGTGAAATCCCATTCCAAAGTAAGTCAACAGATATAAGTTAAATTTTATACCATGTTTTGCTATGTTTGTAATAGCAGTTTTGAAAATTTTTAACATCAAGTGTCATTTACAATGGAAATATCCAAACCTTAAACATATTTTTAAAGTTTTAATTGGGGTCCTAAAATAATTTGAATGTCTAACTTCATGTACAAATACTACTTGATGAAAGGAACCTCCCAGCCAAGTTTCACAGAAATTGGAGTTATTTTTTAGAATTGGCAATTCAAGCGATTTGTGTTTCGGAGGCTTCAGTTAACAACACAGGTGATCATAAAAGTAAAATATTTGGCTAACCACTACAAGTTGACATAAAAAATAGGTAAAAAATATCACAATTACCAATTTTCATGCTTTGCTTCTAAGTATTGAATTTCAGTTGTGACAAAAATTAAATTATCACAGCAAGTCATTTTTTTGTTTCGAGGCTTCGTGTTAACAATTGTTAAACATTGCAGAAGTAGTTTTTTTGAAAACAACAGTGTTGGGATCATCTAAGCTGTTATTTTCTTGTGTATATTGAATCAATGATTCTATGCGGCAGATATTGTAGATTTATCACATGTTAATTTTTTCACCCATTTGTTAAGTATGGTGTTTTTTGCATGTGAAGCCTCCGAAACAGGCTTTTTTGGGTATCAGTATATTTTTCAAACATTAACCATAATGTCAAATTTTTTTAAATTTATGACATTCTGCACATATCAAGTAATAATTACAATGCAGATATCAGTATGAAACACACCAATTTAGATATGCATAGATGATAATTAATCTTATTGTTGTTTCAGAGGCTTCATTTGTTTCGGAGGCTTCAATTGTTAACGGAAAGTTTGTATTGGGTCCCATTTTCAAACGGTGATATATATCTCCACGATTTAAAAACATGTGACTTGAGGATCTACTTTGCTACATTTTGATAAATAGATTGGATGAGCTCTTTTATTTATATTTGCACAAGCTTGCTGAACAGTTTGTTTCGGAGGCTTCAAAAAGTTAACGGAAAAACGGCTCTTTGAAGTCAAGATTTTGTAAAAATTTTAAAAGCTTGCAAATCGACTAATTTTTGTTACCCATTTCAAGTTAAGATAACAACTGTTATGAATCAAGAAGAAGTGAAGAAATAACCAAGAATTATGAACCAAAGCTACACCCACAAAGTTTGTTAACAATTGTTAACGGAAAATGAAGCCTCGAAACGACAAATATCAAGTCCGGTTCTCAAAAATACAGGGCTGTTCACAATTAAATCTAATGTGGCAGTGTTTACTGAACATATGACTGTACTTTCAGGATAAGAAAAATTATCCATGAACTAACTGAAGAAAACACAGGGTTTTACAAAAATGTTACTGTTTTTTATAGTTTTTCAAAATGGCAATATTAAGTACATTTAAGCCTGCTAAAACTGAACGCAGTGACTCCCAAAGCTGATTATGCTACCCAAGGTAGCTGCTAACTAGATGACTTATGTGGCCAAAAATTATGGGATTCTGTGGCTTTATTAGAACACTCACGGATTAAAATGTTAAAAATCCAAAGTTACACCCTTTACCGTGAAAATGACCATATATAAACGACCTCCCTGGTAACATCTCGTCGGAGGTTCGTTTATTTGCTGATGACTGTGTATTATATCGCCCCATCCACGACAACTCTGATGTTTCTCGCCTTCAATCTGATCTTGATACCTTGCATATGTGGCAAAACAACTGGCAAATGCAATTTAATGCCAGTAAGTGTTTCACACTTAAATTGTCACATTCTAGAAGTAAGACTACCCATCAGTACAAACTAGGGCAGTCTGTGTTGCAAGAAATGGACTCACACTCATATCTGGGTATTCAAATAACAAATAATCTTAAATGGGATAACCACATCAATCATGCCATCTCAAAAGCCAATCGAGTTCTAGGGGTAGTGCGTAGAAATTTGCATCCGTGTACCACTGAACTCAAATCAACTGCCTATAAGGCATTAGTGCGGCCGCACCTAGAGTATTGCGGAACCGTATGGGATCCGCAACTAAAGAACACATACTTAAATTGAGGCGGTGCAACGCAAAGCTGCAAGATTTGCCTGCAGAGATTACGACCAATATAGTAGTGTCACTAAAATGTTGACACAACTTGAATGGGACTCACTACAACTGCGTCGACAAGCTAGTCGCCTCACTCTGTTACACAAAACCACCACAGGTCAGGTCGCCATACCGGCTCAAAAATTTCTCATACCAGTCACCCGCCCCACTCGCCGTCAAAACGTCAAGGCATTTAACAGACCACGAGCCAACAAGAACTGTCTCAGAGACTCATTTTTTCCAAAAACAATCAATGAGTGGAATACCCTGCCTAACAACATCATTAACATCGAAACAGCGGAAGCATTCAAACAAGAAGTAACCAACCACCTAAGAAAACAGCAAAAACTCCAAGATTAATAGCTCTCTCAGCGCTCTCACATTCCTTTGCGTTTGGCTTCAGAAGAGGCGTTGCGGAGTATTACGTCAAAGTCAAAGCATTGTTATCATCCAGTGTCTATATGGTGTACACAGATTTGGGGTCAAAGGTCATTAAGGGGTCACTTCCGGTATAAAACGAAATATCTTCAAAAATTTTTATTAGCTAAACAAAATATAGGGCAGTAACGGAATGTTCACATCTGATTTGCAGTTACCTAGTGTATATGTGATATTTTTTTTATATGGGTCAAAGGTCATTAAGGGGTCACTTCCGGTATAAAACGAAATAACCTTTAAAATTCATCTTCTCCCTCAAATTACGTAGGACAGTGACGCCACTTGCACACATGTATTGTAATTACACAGATTTGGGGTCAAAGGTCATTAAGGGGTCACTTCCGGTATAAAACAAAATATCTTCAAAAAATTTTATTAGCTAAGAAAAACGTAGGACAGTAAAGGTATATGCACACATAAATTGTGGTTGCCCAGTGTATATGTGGTATTTTTTAATTTGGGGTCAAAGGTCATTAAGGGGTCACTTCCGGTATAAAACGAAATACTTATAAAATGCATCTTCTTCCACAAATTACGAGGACAGTGATACCACTTGCACACATGCATTGGTGTTACCCAGTGTATATGGGGTGTACACAGATTTGGGGTCAAAGGTCATTAAGGGGTCACTTCCGGTATAAAACGAAATACCTTCAAAAAATTTTTATTAGCTAAGAAAAACAAAGGACAGTAACGGTATGTTCATATATGAATTGTGGTTACCCAGTGTATATGTGGTATTTTTTTATTTTGGGTCAAAGGTCATCAAGGGGTCACTTCCGGTCTGAGACGAAAAACCTTCAAAATGCCCCTTCTGCCACAAGTAACATGGCATAGTGATGCCACATGCAAATGTACATTGACACTAGCCAATGTCTATGGGACTTTCATATATTTTGGGGTCAAAGGTCAATAAGGGGTCACAACACGGCTGTGTTCGTGGTCTTAGACCACAGCTAAGTCTAGTTGTTCCTTCCTCACCATAGGGCCATGAATGCCGTACGTATGTAGAAATGGGGCACCCTGAACTCACGTCACGGTGATGACGTCACACTGACGGCATCTATAGCCAGGACAAATTCAAAACACGGCGACGATAATATATAGGTATGCCAGGTGAATTCAAATTTGCCATCAAACTGCATCATTTTATATATCAAATTAAAGCCCTTGAGTAAAGAAAGCCAACACTGAAAACCTTTTTGTCATAGCACTTTCCATAGCAAAGTTACATCTTGTCAAAGATTGACTTTCATCAAAAAGATTCTCCTAGCAAAATTCCCCAAAACAGCATTACGGGGGTGTTTCTAGATCTTAGTCTCATGATGATAGCACCTTTTTTTAATGGAACTGCTATCAAAATCTCTCTGAAATTCCATGTGCGAGTCTATCATCACAAAAAAAAATCATATATTTGGGTCAAGTGAAGTATAGACAACATATTTATGAAGGTTTCCTTCTTAAAAAGCTTCTTTTTAATTTCAATGTAAATTTGTATTGCCGGTTTAGGCCATTTTGACTGACTAACAAATGTGTTAACCGAGGTTTCCCTGTGATACCTATAATATATAACAGTCACAAGTAGCTACAAATCTGGTCTTTTACATCCTCAAATGTGCTCAAAATTTACAAACATGCACCAAATATGTTTTGTTTAAGTCTCGTCTTCACATGAGGAATGGTAGGAAGTTTAGGCTTCCTTGAGCAAGCTGGTCTTTTAAATTACTATGTAAATATATATTGTGTTTGGGCCCCGGTTTAGGCCATTTTGGCTCACTAGCAAATGTGTTAACTGATGAGGTTTGCCTCTCATACCTAAATAATGTAGGCCTACCGTACATGTACGTCTGACATCAAACGCAATCTCAATCCAGGCCTTCATTTTTGAGGAGCTCAATTGCACCAGAGCTCCTACAGCTCTCCTTAACCATTTCAGGAGTATGGTTTACTGAGCTCCTCACTACTTGAACCCCTATGTTTAATACAGAATGATAAGATTGAGCTCCTTGTTGAGCACCTAAGAAAACCAGAGAGTGTTTAACAGAGCTTCTGCAATTTTCAAAAATGAAGGCCTGTCAATCTGTCTTTGTATAATAAAATAACTGGTACTGTCATTCTTTTTTGGTTTGTAATTCTTTTATGTGACATTTTATTCTGTTCAGAATAATCAGTTTTTATAATTGATATATTTCTTTTGGTTTTCTTTTTTCTAGGAATTGAGTCAATAACCCCAGTCATCAAGAGATTAATTATTCCATCAAAATATGCCATTGAAAAAGAAAAGTGGCAAAAAGTAAGTTTTTTTGTAACATTTTGCAAGAAATAAATCATTGCATTTATCAATATTCAAGAAAAAGGTTGAGACATTAGTCATACATTGGTCAAAACATTTCATAATTCTATTTTATGTATACTGCGCCCAAAAAGTATCAGAACACTTAAAACAAATGTAATTTCTTAATGTACGATTTCCTTCAAATTTAATTTTTTTTATTCTATACTCAAAATGCTGAAATAATACTAGTAATAATTGTTGCGAAGGGTTTCTGTCCATTTTGAATGTAGTGGTAGTGGTTATTTTGGCCGTTTAACATGCAGTTCTATAGGAGGACATAAAGCCATAATTCATAAAATTATGCCTTCTCGAACTTTGCTATGTTGACCTACAAATTCAACAAATTTGGCTGATTCCATTTAGGTGCAAGTTGGGGCATGTGTAAGCATTACAAATATGCCAAAAATCAAGATTTGACATTTTTTTAGAAGATCATACATTATGGCTTTAAAGACACTAAAACTGAAGTACCGGTACAAAATAAAGTAGTCGATAGATAGAGAATTTTGTTCTACGTGTATTTTGATTGATACTATATTTGGTACAATACAACTTTATTTCCTAACTTATAGCAATTTGAAAAGAGAGCTTTTGAAAAGTGTAAAAATTTGTATTGACAGTCACACCCTGTGCATGTTAAATGTCTGAGCTATACAAGATAACAGGATATAAGACAATTTTATTTCTATAATTCACACAAATCATACAAGTATAAATTAAACAAAAACAAATAAAGAAAAAACAATATCAACAAATGAATCATGGAGAAGGGTCTAGAAGGCCAGTCATCCCTGGTTCTGATATCTGCAATCAACTGTAGGGGTGGGGACTCTACAAATGACCATACAGGGACATGCTGCCCTGGGCATGCTGCAAATATGGATCTCATTTGATTTTTGGGTGACAGGCATATTCTAAAACAATGGCTTCTTTTGGAATCATATTAAAAGTGGGTTCAAAACATTAAATATGATTTACATTATATTGCGTGGTGTATAGTTTACCAAGATCATTTCATTCATTATCAAAACTTAACAATTTTATATTCACAGCTCGCAGCCAACAACAATAGTATAGAACACCATGAATGAAAGTTTAGAACATGTTCAGTAAGATCACTAGTACTTGTATTTGCCTATATGTCGTTTATTTTGTATATTGTAGCGCAGATCTGTGATTGGGCTACTCCAGTTGAAATGCATACATGGAAGACATGACCTTAATCTCTCACACAGGGGTATAGATTTCAAGTGGATCAAGTTGCCTGTTTTAAAGTAACCCCATTTGGAATTCACACTCCCTGTGTGGAAGATTAAGATCGTGTCTCCCATAGGGTGTGTGGATATCAACTGGAATAGCCCACTGTAGTAAGCAGCACTAGCATACCATTTATTGCCATCTTCATTTAAAACAAACCAAAAGATTGATGAAGCCCTATGAAACTACTAGATTCCTATTGGGGCTGCCTGCACATGTACGCAGTCGGTGTCGCCAAGGTACTGTTTGTGTAAGTGCAGCACCAGTGGAGACTGCTGTTGGATCCTGCGCACTGAGTAGCCGCATAGATACTGTGTAGGTACTTTGTGTGTACCAGTTAGGTACCTTGGCAATGGTGTAACTGTGCAGGCGGCTGCAATAGGAATCTTGTAGTGTAGTTTTGTTTGAAGATGGAATGAAAAATACCAATTACATTCTTGTAGATCAGAGTATTTCCCTGTTTTTTACTGCTTGTCATTCATAACCCATCCATTGATTCATTCAGCATGTTGTGTAAATTGTGTTCATATGTTCCATTTTCCACATTATGATAACTTTCCATTTATACATGTATAGCTTGTGTACTTGTCCAGTAGTAAGGCCAACAGAGAATTGCCCTTTTCTGAATGTCCCAAAATATGAAAAAGTAGGGTCACATTTTTTTAATTTAAATTTTCATATATTTGGTACAAATGGCACAATTATTTTTGCCTGTTTATAGTACGCATGCTGATATATTTTTTGAATCTGGCAAACCTTACCAATCATTGTTTACCATCATACTGTAAACAACCTAATTTCGCTAGCAATTTAATTTTGCTGATTTCGCTGGTGCCTTCAATCACTAAATTAAATTACCGCTAAATAGTTCATTTATAATGGTTTTACATAGCAAGAGAATGCAAATTCTTGAATTTAAATTGCCACAAAAAGATGACTTCTTGCCAATTCGCATTAAGTCGCTGTGAAATTAAAGTGTTTTACAGTATTTTGTGGTGAACTTGCATTTCTTAATTTGTTAAATAATCCAACTGACCAACTGTGACTTTGGAGCTGGGCAATACAAACTTTTTATTAAGCCTGCACCAAATTACTAATCTCAATACAATCTACATACATTTCTTCAATTATTATTGTGATGTCATTTGGAGGGTTTCCCAAATATATGATGCAATCAAGGCCTCAAGCTAAATGAGTCTGATGTTGATCAAAATCCAAAGTTGGTTTTCATTTTCATTACATGAGTCATTCTCAGAGCTTTATTTTGCTGAAAACCCCATCTTAATTGGACAAGAGTTTCAGAGATATGGCCATCAGAACAATAAAATACAAAGGAAATTGAATACTATTATTTACTACATCTCAAATTCAATATTCCTGACATCCGACTCATTTTGCTTGATCATATCACATATCAGTGACCATGTTTTTGTAACCCTCTATGTGAAGGTGAAATTTTGTATGACCCCTTCCCTTTTGTACATCAACAAATGCAAAATGCAAACTGATGTGGGTTCTAGGAGCCCCTGGAAGCTCCCCAGGGAAGCTGACAAGTTTCAGCTTTTTAAAGATGCGAGGATCAAGATAGAGCCCACTGCATTCATTTTAATTAAATTATAATTTTCAATTGTTGAAAACAGAAGCTTCATGACCCACACATTATAGTGTTTTACAATTTTATGGGAGGGTGGCACAAATTCTAACTGGGTGAGACCACCACTGTTTTTGACATATGTGACTGACTGTAAACCTATTTTTCTCCCTTGAAATTAAAGGAAGGGTTCTGCCAAGTCGCGTTCCCCATCACCCAAACCAGATGCAGTCACCACAGCAGTTTCCGATCCTGCCAATGATCCAGCCCAACAAGCTGACCCTGCTGCAGCAGCTGCCATGGCAACAACATCACCTCCATCTGCAAAAGGGAAGAAGGGCAAGAAAGGAAAGAAGGGGAAGAAAAAGAAGATGTCAAAAGAAGAGAAGGCAAAGGTAATACGAGATTGCTGTACACCTGTAGTATTAAGTGCTAAACTGAGGGACTCAGCATTATGATGTGCATGATTTTGAAGAATAACACTTTTGGCATATTTCCCCATACCCCATTTTTTAGCATCTTCCCCAAAAGACCCTTATCTTGTGCTTATTACTTCCCCCATAGACCCCTATGCCCTGGCGGTCCCAACTTTGGTTTGGATGGGGATGTGCAGCTGGGAGGGACTGAAAAACTACATGACTTAGACTTTAAACCAAATTTGTTGAAAAACAAATTCAAACTTAGACCAGTGTTTGAAAGCATTTTGCATTTTTCTAAAAACAATGAAAAAGTTGCACTTATTCAAGAAAACACCATTTCTACCATATTTTCATGAAATTGAGAGTGTTCAGATTTGGGACCAAAAATACCAAATGACAATTTGCAAATGACTTATCCTTCACTTTTAAGCAATTTATAAACAATTTTAATTTTTTACACTTGTGCTGGGATCACTGAATGGGACTTTAATGTGAATTGCTTCACAGACCCAGCTTAGGAAGTCTTATAGGCTTTATGTCTAACACCTTGATGTTATCCCAGTGATACCAATGATGAGCTCACATATTTAATAAAGTGTTTTTTTCTTTATCACAGGAAAAGTTGGATAAAGCATGTCTAAACATCACATCACAAGCAGATCTTTTTGAGAATTTCTTAGAAAGAATTAACAGATGGATTAGAACAAATAATTTCAAAGCAGTGGAACTCTTCAAGAAGTTTGATGTCAATGGCGATGGTATTCTGAGTTATGATGAATTCAAAGCAGGTATGTACTCATCCGTCTTCCAATGCGGACAGTACGTAAAGCGCTTCAAGATCTATGCTACAGAACCAAATTAATCCCAAATGGCTAGACCGAGATGACTTCACCTAAAAGTAATTTATAGTGCATTGTTTCTCTTTCTTAATGTTTAAAAAAGGTCCCTGACTTGATGTATTCTTTGTTCCTGGTAAATGTAATTATCAACAAAAAAATTATATTTCATGCTGTTGATCACCAACCCATTTGAGGTGTAGGCGTATATGTGAATGATGTAAACACATAGTGCAGTCTTTGTTTGGGATAGGGGTTAAACCCTAAAGGATTTGGTTTGCTAAATGCTAATGCACCACCCCCCATACAATTTCAACCCCCTAAAACCAACCCCAAGAAAATTTTAACACCACACCCCACCCAATAGTGTAAAATTGAAAATTGTACTGGTATAAACTCAAAATTTCACCTTTCTTTTGGGCATTAATGTTTTGTGTGCAATTTATTATTGCAGGTAAAACAACGCTGATAGGCCACTATATACTCAAGATTTTTTTCAAAGACCACATTGTATACACACCAAAAACTTGCACCTAATTCCAGTCAATTTTTTTAAAAATATTTCTGAGAAACTGGACAATTAATTTCCCAAAATGCCTAAGGAATGTGTTAATTGTAATTTTTCACTGTTGTAATACTCCATTCATATTCTAAACCAGTTTAGACAACCTCAAAAGTGTGAAGATAACTATTTTCAAACATTTTTAACATATAATTCAGAATGTTCTGAACGAAAGAAAAAACTCTTGAATTTTGAAAACAAGGTTCTGTGTTCTTTTATAAATTCCCAGTTTAAAGTTCTCACAAGGCATTACTTTTTTCATCGTTATTTCTGCAGGTCTTGTTGACTTAGACATACCATGCAATGCAATAGAGCTAGAGATACTATCTAGGCGTATTGATAAAGATGGAAATGGAACTATTGATTACAGAGAATTTGCCAAAGGACTACCATTTGATGAGTAAGTTGTGAACAGGAGTAGGCACTCCCATTTCAGAGGTGATGCATAGATTGAGCTGTTGAGACCCTTTATAGCTGTAATCCAATGACCTCATATTTTTACAAAATCATGGTCTCAACATTTCATCTTGGATCTGTCCTGTCACCTAATACCACTTTTAAAACCCCATAAGCAGTAAAATTATTAGTTTCTGAAATTTAATTTGATTGGTCACAATGAGAGCCCGATCATGAGATATGGTAAAAAAATAGTCATTTAGGCTGAAGGGGTTTAAGCTTAAAATTGCTAAGAGTTCTGAAAGCTCTATTTCGATTGGTGGGGGGAACTCAAAAAAATGGGAGGCCACATTGACCCCCATTTTTCAACTCCTTCTCACCCAATGACCCCCTTTTTTGTTTTACTGGACTCCCTCTCACCCAATGACCCTGTTTTTGTTTTCCTGCCATCAAAAGACCCCCTTCTTTTTCAAAAATTTTGGGGAAATTTCTGATAATCTCTCACTGAATGACCCTGGTTTTTTTTTCATTATTTTTCTTCAAATTGTTTTCAAAATTGTCAAATTTTTCAAAATTTTATATCAACTTTTATATATTGATCCAAAATTGTTCCCAGTCTCTCTGAATGACCCCTTTTTTGGTAAGATTTTCTCCAGTCTCACAGAATGACCCCTTTTTTTGGGCCTTCTTGCTGAAAGACCCCACTTTTTCGGTGTCAGACCCTAGTTTCGAACTGCTGTCCGCACATCACTTTCAAAGTTGAGTGTGTGAGCCTGTGAGATGATTATATCATGTAATTAATCAATCAGAAATACTCTAAAAATGGCAGTAATTCACAGGATGTTAAATGGCATAGTTCCATTCAGTGCTGCTTTCATTACATGTTTTTAACATACAACATCATTTGAAAACATTAAGAACTAGCAATTCAACATCAAACCAGATTTTTTTTTTTTTAACTTTTTTGCATAACCAGTTGGTAGACACACTATTGGTTCCTGATGGACCAGGCTCAAGCAAGCTAAGCATGCTGGGCTGTGTAAGAAACAGAATTGAAGAAAATGAACAAGGACAGGAAAGGCCACTCCCAACAGATCAAGCGAATAATTTTGCTCTTAGCCCTTGAGCAGAGAAATAAGAAATTGGCAATTTTCCACTCCCTGATACAAAGGCTTTAGTGTCTTTTATATGTTTATAATATTTGATACATTTTCTTTGGTTTGTATTATTGTTTTCCTGCAATGCCCTACAGTGATGAAGAATGGAGCCCTCAGCTAGTAACCACCAAAGAACCGCTGGATCCTTGTCCATGCTGTAAACTTGGACTTTGGAAACCTGATTTGGAGAAAGCACCAAGGTAATCTTGTAACAAAGTTATAATCATTAAAACTTGAGAGCAACTTTAGGCTTCTGCTAGGGTTCTCAATGGGCAGTCCACAGACTAACGGTGGTTGGCCCTCTAGCACCTCTGGAATGAACAGTAAACATAGCAAAATGAGTTATATTTGGCACTCAAACACAGATCTTTGAAATTAGTTTGGCCCTCAATGGAATTTAGATCTTTATTTTTTCTTGAAAGTAAGTTTTTCTATCGTAAATGCACACAACCAAGTTATTTGGGTGCAAAAAAAAAAAAACTTTTTTAAAACTTTGTTACTCATATGTTCATCTACAGTGTTATTTTTTAATTTTGGCCTTTAGGATTTTTTATTTTTCTTGTCTTTTTTTTGTTGGATACAGTATAAAGTCTACTAATTGCTTCTTTTTATATATTCACTACAGCTTCTTTTTATATATTCACTGCAGGTACCTTAATGTTCATCTCAAATTTGCGACATTTGAAAACCTCCGCTCTTACCCCGGACACTTTGACATGATCCTGCACTCTCATCTCACCATATATGGACTCATAGATATCATCAAGAACAAGATGGAACTAGCTACAACTACGCTGCGAGTATACGGAGACAAATCCCGAGATGCAGCATCTTTACTAATGCCGGATAGAACACTCAAGGAATACGGTTATGCCGGTAGTACAAAGAGCGACCCGGAAGAATGTTTCCTATATTATGATTACTCAACAGAGTTCCATGACTGCTCTATACTAATGAGTGACTACTATTTTGCATCTTGATGATGAACTCAATTAGGGACCGTTCACAAACACTTGTAAGGGGGGGCCTGATGCAAAAGGGGGCCCTGAACATTTTTGACCCTCCTAAGGGGGGCCCTGAAAAAAATGACCACAATTTTCCTGGAAAAATTAAGTTTATATGCTTTTCTATGGGGTTGACCCATAATTTTCATGTCAAAAAGTGGGGGGGGGCCTGAAATTTTTGAGGTCTGTAAAGGGGGGCCCAAAAAATTTTTCACAATGAAAATTTTTTGCATCAGGCCCCCCCTTACAAGTGTTTGTGAACGGTCCCTTAGGGAACAAACCAGAAGGTCAATCAAGTCTTATGTTGGGGGAAAGGAGGAAAAGCCTGCTTACGTTTGTAATAAAAGATAGTCAAAGATGAGTTTTCGGGTTGGAATGTTCAATATTTCACACTACCTTTCAGGTAGGGAGGCAGATGGTGAGCCTCCTAACAAAAGCACTTTCGTTTATAGGAGATCATCAGACTTTTAGTTTATTTCCTTAAAATACAGGCTGTGTCAAAATAATTGGTACCCATCAGTTTTGGTGATAACGGACAAGACTATCATATCAAAATGCAACATGAGATCCACCTCATTTGCAGATTTACAGCCATATTATAACATTTGTTGAGGATGACACCCTCAATATTTTTTTTAATTCTGTTTTGTACACGATTGTAATGTACTTTATTAAACTAACATTCTCTGCAATAATCAAGACTTTAGGTGCTATAATTTTAATAAAACGCAGGAACCGTGATTGAATTAATTACGGTGGAAATTAGTCAAACGCGTACGCAATGTTCACAACACAGTACCTACATGGCTTGTGGGCCCGGTCATACACACACCAAAGATTTGTACCATAGCGCAACCAACGTAATGACACGCATTGGCGACATCTGCACTGGTAGTAAATTCAGATTTTCAGAAATTAAAAGGGGACAAATCTGACAGTAAAAGGTAACATTTTATGGAAAAGAAATACCGATCTATTTTTTATGGAAATGTTATAACATGGCTTTATTATGCAGAGTACCAAATCTGTTAATCCTGGTCATTTCAAGAGAATCCAATGTTGCATTTGGAAAAAAACAGGCTTTGCAATAAGCATCAAAATGGATGGGTACCAACCACCTTGATACAGTTTGTAAATGTTGAAAGCATCGCACCATGGATAAATTATCTGCCTCTTGTGCAAGAGGTCCTGGGTTCAAGTGAAGAAAACAAATTGGTATGAACTGTCTAGATGTTCCCTTGTCTTTGATCAGTTCATGCTTGATCACAAGCACAGCCCAAAGCACAGCCACATTGACTATGACTTGCTCATGATTCTTTTATTCTATCATGTTATTTATACAATATTGTTGTAAATAATTGTAATTGCAGAAAATAAATTTAATGTATTTGTTTCTAAACATTATCAACGTGTATATTGTATTTTGCTGGTTTTATTCTGTATTAAAATGATTTGTGCCCAATTGACCTTTTCTGTAAATCCCATAATTCCTTAGAATTAGAGTTAGATCCCAGATTTTTATCAGCTTCGTCATTTTAGCATTTCTTTATAACTTTGCATATGGCCTATTTCTGTCTGAGCGACGCCCAGGTAGAACATCTTTTCTTTTCTTTTTTTTCTTTCTTTCTTTCTTTCTTTCTTTCTTTCTTTCTTTCTTTCTTTCTTTCTTTCTTTCTTTCTTTCTTTCTTTTCTTTCTTTCTTTCTTTTTCTTTCTTTCTTTCTTTCTTTCTTTCTTTCGATATATTTGTGTGTTTGATGATTTTGGTTTTGCTATCTACTGAAGATAGCAATTACGTCGGGTATTTATAATACAAAGTATAATTCATACATTTGGCATTTTGATCAGCCAATTAGAGCCAGTGTACTGAATCATCATCTCTTTTTAAAATCAGTCACGTTTTGCATTTTTGTTTCTTTATTTTTCCCCCAACACGTTCCTGATAATCTTTTTTTTAAATTTTTTTATCAGCTTCGCCATTTTAGCATTTCGTTTTTTGCATATGGCCTATTTGCTATTTTTTCTGAGCGCGCGCCCAGCTAGAACTCGTGTTAGGTTTTTTGGAATATTTTATTTTTTTAATGTTTTTTGCTTTACTATCTTCAACGGAAGCCGTTTGAGAAAGAAACTCTTTCAATATATTTTTGTGTTTTTGATGATTTTGTTTTTGCTATCTACTGAAGATAGCAATGACAGCAGATTTATATAATAGGCCGACAATAGATAATTCATACATGTAGCATTTTGATCGGCCAATTTTTATAGCCGCGAAGCGTACTGAATCATCATCTTTTTTTAAAATATCAGTCACGTTTTGCATTTTTGTTTCTTTACTTTTTCAAATTTTGCCATCACGTTCCTAGACTATGCCATAGTCGATTTTTGATAAATAAAAATATGTTATTAATCATGATGAACGCATTCAGTTGAACTCGAAATTATACTGATATTTATTACATCAAAATACTAGTATAAAATGGTTATGAAAAAGTTTATATAATTATATTTGTGACAGTAAAAGTAAAGTATACGTATAGGCTTATATTATTGAATGCAACATATCATAATGGCATAACTATAATGGCACTTCAATACTGAACAATTCTAATTTTAGAATCTGCCAGTTTATTATTCGCAAAAGCCCGAGTTTATAGTAAAAATCGACTATGGACTTTCACTTTTAACCAGAACTTTACCCCGGGACTTCGTTCTCTAAAACACACTGTCAATCACACTTGTTTATCAATCAAATCTAACCACAAGACTAAGCATGGTGGTACAATACGCGCTAGATGCGTACGTTCATCCACCAACTTTCGCGCCAGCACAAAAGCGCCGCATTCCATTGATAATTGTGTACCATGTATAGTTAATGGTAATGGTACGCGCCGGGAGGATTTAAACAATAACGATATCTGGGCGACCAATCACAAGCCAGATTCATTTAAAGATGCATTACATCATGACCAATTTTAGTTAGGCCAGAAATTGGCCTAACTCTCCATAGAGCCCTGTGTTTAAAATGTAAACCGCAATCCAAAGTCAGTAGTCCACTTGGGAAGCTAACAAACAGAGGGAGTATGTTGACTGAAAAGATCAGATGTGAAGATCTATCAATTGTGCACAAATAATTAAATCAGAGTTGTAAGCTTAGCCAGAGTATGCACAATTGGCAAGTGGACTACGGAGAAGTCTATCACGTTCCTGATAATCTCTGCTGTATAAGTCCTGCTTTAAATCAGTTCGTCATTTTGGCCTTTTTTTATAGCTTTACATTCGGCTTATTGGCTATTTTTTCTTCTCAATGCGCCCAGCTAAAACGCGTGTAAGGCAATGTTTTTTGGATTATTTTTTATTTTTTTATGTTTTTGCTTGATATCTTCTGAAGATAGCATTTAGGGCCTACGAAAAACAATACCTTCAGCGGAAGCTGTTGAGAAAGTCCCTTAACAGTAGGCCTAGTAGATAGTATTACTAGTAAATCATCAATGCTCCCATCAGTAATATACCATATCTGAAAGCAAGTCATCAATGCTCACCATCAGCAGTAGATAGCATTGCTAGTAAGTCGCCAATACTCCTATCAGTAGTAGACATTATTGATAGTAAGTTATCAATACTCCTATCAGTAGTAGACATTATTGATAGTAAGTCATCAATGCTCCTATCAGTAGTAGACATTGATAGTAAGTCATCAATGCTCCTATCAGTAGTAGACATTATTGATAGTAAGTCATCAATGCTCCTATCAGTAGTAGACACATGAAAAGGTTTTACTACAAAACGATTCTCTTATAAACGCATATGCACAGTTTCCACCTCGATAAATCTGAGCACCCAATTTCGTCCAAGCAGCAATACCTTGTAGAGAACACAGTCTGTGTTTACTCTACACGGTTGAGTACATAGCATCATAAGAGCTGTGTGAGCTTCTAGCTGGTGACTAGTGGCAAATAGGCATCTGTCATTGGTTTTTGTCAAAACCTCAAGTATTCCCTTCATCCAATCAGAATTTTTTATATCGAACGAAAGCTAACACTTCCCGCTAAAAACGCTTTTTTCATTACGCCAACAGATGATGCAATTCAATGTTTAAAGCAAGGTAAATCTGTTGAAAATAACCTATTCACGCACAATTTTGACCAAAATGTAGGTTTTAAAATTCAAGCCCTCAAGTGATACCTACAATATTTTTCAAATTTACTATTTTCGCCTGTTTTGCCATAATGAGCGCTTACAAATTCATATGACATTGTAGTAGGTAATTAACATGATTAATGAGCCCATCAGCAGTAGATAGCATTGCTAGTAAGTCATTAATGCGCCTATCAACAGTAGATAGCATTGCTAGTAAGACATCAATGCTCCTATCAGTAGTAGACAGCATTGCTACCAAGTCACAGACTTGTAGTACTCGAGTACAATACTCGTACTCGAGTACGAGTACGAGTACTTTTTTTGGTACTCATACTCGTACTCGTGCATCAATACTCGTACTCGTACTCATGACCAAGTACTCGTACTCGTACTCATGGTTTGGAATTTTGCTGTACTCGTACTCGTAGGCCTACTCATGCCAATCTACTCGTACTCGTAGAAAATACTCATGATAGTTTTCCTGTAAGTTGTTACTATCAAATTACTATCAAACTATCACATAAGATCTGACTGTATTTTCTTGTCTTGCCCATTCAGGCCCTACTCGGGCCCTACTGCAGGTACATGTATATGTATATTGCACCTGTAAGTCACAATGTGCACAAAGTTATATTTTATACAGGTCTACACATAGGCCTGAGCACAGAATATTTTCATGGATTCTGAGAGTAAGACATTTTTTGTTTGTTTTCAAATTGTATATCTAAATCTATTGTCTCAAATTGTTGGGTCATCAGTCATCAGCAAAATAAATAAATGAGATTATTACTATGTTAACTGTCTTATTGTCTTATTGTCTTATTGAGATAATACTGATTATATGATAAATAATAATACTATTATTTATTGTTGTTGATTGTTACCCCATTAAAAGTAGTACCGCCCTATTTTATTGAACACAACAAGTTCCAATAGCAGCCGATATCGATAAGAAATTGGTAGACAGCATTGCTATTAAGTCCTCAATGCTACTATCATACAGCATTGCTAGTAAGCCATCAATGCTATCCTATCAGTAGTGGACAGCTAGCATTGCTAGTAAGTCATCAGTGCTCCTATCAGTGGTAGACAGCATTGCTAGTAAGTCATCAATGCTCCTATCAGTAGAATACAGCATTGCTAGTAAGTCATTAATGCTCCTATCGGTAGTGGACAGCTAGCATTGCTAGTAAGTCACCAGTGCTCCTATCAGTGGTAGACAGCATTGCTAGTAAGTCATCAATGCTCCTATCAGTAGTAGATAGCATTGCTAGTAAGTCATCAATGCTCCTATCAGTAGTGGACAGCTAGCATTGCTAGTAAGTCATCAGTGCTCCTATCAGTAGTAGATAGCATTGCTAGTAAGTCATCAATGCTCCTATCAGTAGAATACAGTATTGCTAGTAAGTCACCAGTGCTCCCATCAGTAGTAGACGCCATTAACTCCCATCAGTAGTAGACAGCATTGCTAGTAAGTCATTAATGCTCACATCAGTGGCGTGCGCAGCACATTGACAGTGGGAGCGGGGGTGCAGGTTGTTCAGTTCCCCCGAATGGAGTCTGATTAGGAGTGTAAGGTGCGGGCGAAATCAGTCATTTCGGGGGAAATGACTGATCATCCCCCCCTCCAATTACCAACCGTGAAAAGTGGGGGGGGTGATAGAAAGTCATCAGTGCTTCCATCAGCAGTAGACAGCATTGCTAGTAAGACATTAATGCTCACATCAGTAGTATATAGACAGCATTGGTAGTAGGCCTAAGTCATCAATGCTACCATCAGCAGTAGACAGCGCACGCATTGCTAGTAAGTCATCAATGGTAGATAGCATTGCTAGTAAGTCATCAATGGTAGATAGCAATATAGCATTGCTAGTATTAAAGTCATCAATGGTAGATAGCATTGCTAGTATGTCATCAATGGCACCCGTGATCAGTAGTAGACAGCATTGCTATTAAGTCATTAATCAGTAGCGTAGCGTCATAGGGGCAGGGGCATATGTCCCCCCAATCGATATGAAACTGTTAAAAATCCCATAGGAAAATGGCCGAAAAACGGCTTGTGCCCCCCCCATCAGACCCGGTGCCACCAATCATGGTCGGTGCCCCCCCCCTCCCCCATATGATGACGCTATGCCACTGTCATGCTCGCATCAATAGTAGACAGCATTGCTAGTAAGTCATAAATACTCCTATCAGTACAGTAGTAGGCCTAGATAGCATTGCTAGGCCTAAGTCTTCAATGCTCCCATCAGTATTAAACAGCATTGCTAGTAGGCCTAAGTCGTCAGTGCTCCTATCAGTAGTAGACAGCATTGCTATAGTAAGTCATCAAAGCTCCCATCAATATAGTAGACAGCATTGCTAGTAAGTCTTCAGTGATACTATCATTAGTAGACAGCATTTCTAAGTCATCAATGCTCCTATCAGTAGTAGACAGCACTAGTAAGTCATCAGTGCTCCTATCATTAGTAGACAGCACTGCCGATAGCATAGTCGATTTTTAACTCGTAGATTCTAAAATCAGAATTGTTCAGTTTTGAAGTGCCAATATAATTATGACATTATGATAGGCCTATATGTTGCATTCAATAAGCCTACGACACTTTACTTTTACTGTCACTAATATAATTATATAAACTTTTTCTTCACAATTTTATACTAGTATTTTGATGTAATAAATACCCGGAATAAATATCAATTTGGTTCAACTGAATGCTTTCATCATGATTAATAACATGCTTTTATTTATCAAAAATCGACTATGGCATAGTCTAGACTGTTATCCCAGCAAACACAAAAACGTTTTAAAAACGTCTTAAATAAGTTATATTTTGGCTTTTGGTTTAGGTAAAAACGTTTTAATAACATTAAAATGTCGGGTTATACAAAGGTCATGATCACGTTTTAAAACGTTTTGTATGAAAACACACTACAACAATATTTTTAAATGTTTTCAAAAAATGTTATTTTAAACTATTTTTGCAAACATTTTTGCCAAATATTTTGTCAATACTTAAATAACATTATGTTAAAATATTTGAACCCAGCAAACACAGAAATGTTCTTAAAATGTTTTTTCAAAACCTTTTAATAACATTTAAATGTCGGGTTATATAAAGGTCATGAAAACGTTTTTAAAACGTTATTGCAAATATTGTGGGCAAACATTTTTCGCAAAATATTTTTTCAACCCCAAAATAACATTCTGTTTAGAATGTTTTGTATCAAGTTTCAAGAATGTTTTTGGAATGTTATTAAAACGTTTTTATACCCTTTATAGGCCTATAACCCGACATTTAAACGTTTTCTGACAACCTTTTATAACCTTTTGCGAATGATGTCGAAAACGTTTTGTGTTTGCTGGGATAGGCCTATAGGCTATCAAAAATGTGAAAAATATCAAATTTTACTAGAATAATTTGTCATAAAATTTGTATTATATCGTGAATTTCAAAAAATGGAAATTATTTGATATCAGAAAGACATTCTTCGTATTCAGAATGCAATTCGATAGGCCTAGTATGTATGATGTGCTCTCATCATAGTATGCAAGTCCCACAAAAAGTAGTGTCGACTCGAAACGCTCAAAACGCTCATTCCAGATCCCTTAAAACTTTTAGTCTTTATACTCCAAAAGTGTGCTTGTTTTTAAAACCTGGGTAACATTTCGTTGGAAAGCTATCAGGTATCTATATTAGGTAATTATCAGGTTCGTCTAACTTTTAATTAAAGTCACGAGTTCAACGCATTTTAATATTCTATTATATCACATTGCACTGAATCATATTGAGTGACTCAATGAATGACAATTGCGGAAGTTTTATTTACTTCGCTGCAAAGCGCTATGGGTAAATCCAATCACGTGATCAACAAAACCACCTAAGCTTAGAAAAAAATATTACAATTCGATTTATATGCCTTTCCTGATTTATATAAAATGCAATTTTTGAAACGTTTATGTATATTTTATATATAAAAGGTATAAATAAAGGTCATTATTATAGCGTATTTTCAAGAATACTTGTTTTATCTCATGTTTTCTGTAAATGTTCGGTGAAATAATTTTGTGGGTGCTAAAGGGTCATTTTTTCGTCAGTCGCCGACTGATTTCCGATCGCTGTGTGTGTCGAAGGAAAAAATCCCGAGAAAAATGTTATGAAATTATCTATTTCGGGCGGTGTAGATATCCCTGTTGGTGATTATACAGTGTACACAATATATTTGCCATCTCTAGATCCATTCAAGAACAAAAATTATCACAATGTCGAGTGAGAAAATGACGGTGAGATATACAATTTTTTCTATCATTCACGATCATCGTCGTGTATGCTCTCGCACAATACAGCTGAATGTATGCATGTATGATGCGAACCGCGGAACCGCGATGATCATGATTGTTGACTGTTGCTTTAATATTTATGAAATTTAAGCTACAGTTATATTATATCCGAAAAGTACTTAATTTTATTCATTCACTTCAGCCACACATTTGCCATGCAAAATGCCAGTGCCTATAAGTATAGAAAAATTATTTAATTTGTGTACATCGTGGAATGGAACGGCCGGCCCATCATGTCCGGACCATGACATGCTCATGATGCTGTCCATGACTGCGTTGTAAGTAAGGCTGTTGTACGCAGTCTCGCAGATAACCTCGCACAGTCGCACTTCTAGACGCATAGTCATAGATTAGCATTGTACACTCCTGTATATTTATAACAAGCGTAGTTGAATGTTCTACGATGTACACGAATGAAATAATTTTTAACATTATAAAAGGGGGTACTACACCCATTGCATATTTTTGCGTTTTTTTTGCATTTTGTGAAGATTTGAGGGGAAAAAAATGGGACAAAGTGGTATGCAAAATGAAGGGGCAAATCTATTTCTATTGGTGGCATCGGTATCAATGTAGCTTACAACATGCTTTTATAGGTAGAAGCCAAGTGAGTACATTAGTGATGTCTAATTGTCCAGTTTGCCACCTCAAAGATACAGCTTGTAATAAGTACAGCTTGTCTGCAGTGCGATACTCATACATATGAGGGAGTATATCTGGTTCCATACAGCAATACGCAGTATTGCTGTCTGGTAAGCAGGTACAATTGAGACGTTGTGAATTGAGGCGTCGGAGCCGGTCAAACACAGAGGACTAGCCTACATCCCATATCCTACTATCACTCAAACAAGCAAATCTCTTCACGAATTCACTCACCTTGCGATCCTACATCATCAGTTGAAACAAACATCTAAGTTTCCAAAAACAACTTTGTCATTCCTCAAAACTACAAGTAACTTCATTAATAAAAAATTGAAATCATACTATTACCCGTTATTGAAAATTTTGTTCGATTTATGTGAACCAAAAGAACGCATGAGTCGAGTTCAGTTTACCAAAATGGTATCTAGCTCCTGCCTCCTGGTCACCTCAGATATGACGTCAGTATCAAGCTGCTTATTAAAGCGTTTTGGGTCAAGCTGGGAGAAAAAAATCCCAGGTCGACCAAAAATAGCGTATCGCACACGATAGACCACCTAAGTTCTCGTAAATCGGTTTCTCCCAGGTCGACCGTAAATTTTGGGTTGCCACATTCGGCCCGCAAACGCCAGGATTTTTAGCCAGGTCGACCCATGACAAGCATGCAAAATAGCCCTGCATACGTGCCCCGACCATGGCGATATACATGTGATGAGTATAAACCATTGTACGGCATGATTCATTCATAACTTTGTGCAAGCGCCGGTGTGACTTTTTAATACGATATCAGTTTCAGTGTCTTGGCATCTATTTCAATTCAGTCATAGGCCTACTCTCATTTTCGTATTTATTTAATAGAGTAGGCCCTATTCTTGTTTTAGTTTGCAAAATACAGAGGCAGATATATTCATACTTCCAAGTTTTCTACTTTCTTGAATTTGCGTCAACATGTAGGCCTAAGCGCTTAAGCTTACATCCAAACCGGGCATCCAAGTTCGATGGACGGTACTCGGACTCGATGTTTCAGACTTTACTTGTGAGAAAAGGAAAGTAATAAATTATGAGAAGAGGTCACAAATAGGATCAAATTAAATAATCCAACAAAGAATCGCCCTGCCTAAGTGCCGGACATAGGCTAGGCCTACATGTTTTAAACTTTATTATTATCCACCACGAATAGAGTGCCAATTTCTATTAGCCTAGGCTGTCTTTCTATCAACAAACGTGGAATCTCCCAGCTTGACCAATTTGGCCTTATTAAACGGTGGATCGGATTGGTTGAAATCAACGCCACGTTTTTGACCTTACAGGGGTCAGAGATATGCATATTCATGTATGAAAACAGCGATGCGGATATAGTATCATCACCGAGAACTGAGAATTGCGACATTTTCGATGTTTATACCGGGAATTTCAGACACGGAGACTCATGGAGATTTCAAAAATTCGCCCAAAGGTAACCAAAGGGTTGGGGATCGCATTTTTAACTATCACTAAATGTTTCGGAATTGAGGTCGGCTAAAAAGTAGACAGTTTAGGGGACTGTAATTGGTGTAGATGTCACATTTTGAACAGTGAGCGATAAGTGACCAATTTCATGCTCAGCACAAGTGACTATCTTTACACAGGGTAATGAGGGAGGCACTAATAAGGAAGAAGAAGAAGGTAGAAAGCTGAAATTCACAGTACTATCGCTATTCGCTATACATATATATAGTCTAAGTAGAAAGCAACACTTCTGTTAAAATTTTGGGTACGATTACCGAATAGGGTGCAACTTGCTAGACTTGAGTCCAGTCCTCGTTTACGGAGTTTAGGGTTTAGGGTTGGGGTGGGGCAGTCTTGTAGTAAGACTAGTAGAGTTGCACCCTATTCAACAATCGCTCCAAATTTTGCAAACAGACAGACACAGACAGAGTTGATTTTATCAGGCTTGGAATTTTAGATTTATTTCAGGATTTCATGATAGTTTACTGTGAAAACGACCATATTCATATCCACTACAAATAAAGAAACATGTATTTTTATGCTGTTAATTGGGCTCCAAGGATTAAGAATAAGATGCAGGAACTCTTGAGTTCTCTTGGCGGTCATGAATTATTGAATTACTTTAATCTGCATTTACAATTCACTGGGTATTGTTTGTGTGACAGAATCCAATAGAGGCCGTCAGCGTAACGTCATATGCTGCCATCTTGTGGGTAGGCCTACACGCTGCGATGGTTGTTCGATGACTTCGATCTCCATGCGTGAACAGCAAAATCACTGTCGATGCGTGATAACAGCTGCGTGGCGATAACAGCATGCGCGTAGTGTCCAACGCATGAACACGCGTATCATTTGTACCCACAAGATGGCGAAAGGCTGACAGCCTCTACATGTATAACCTATGCATGGGAAGTTGCAAACAGTCAACACCCAAACCTTGTTGTGAGGGTCAGTAAAATAAGTAGCTTTGTTGTATACCCTGATTCTGAATGATCATTGGGCAGTGAATGGCTGTCATTTATGTATACCGGTTAACCGGTACCAGTACATAAATTGTACAAGCGTAATGTGGAGACCATTTCTCATTTAATCATTAATTGTGTTTTGTTTACAGAAAGCAATCCAGCTTGTCACCAAGGCAACTGAGGAAGACAAAGCTGAAAATTATGAAGAAGCATTGAGGCTATACGAACATGGGGTTGAATACTTCCTACATTGTATTAAATGTAAGTATCTTGTAGGGTGTTAACCCCGGGGAGTGGGGGGGCACATCATAAAATTTTTGGTGAGTTTGCTTTCCTGGAATTCAGAGATGGTTGGTCATTTGGAGCTGAGAGCGTACTGGTAAAAAGGGGGTCTTTAGGAGCTGCGAACGGTCAAGCAATCAAGTTCCAACAAAATTGTTTGTTAAATTTCAATTAGTCACTAGGTGTGTAATTTAACGATTATTTGTTTACAATGTATCCGTTCAAATGGACCACAATCCGGTTGGTTAACCGTTTAAACGTACCAGTATGTTTTTAAAAAAAGTTAATTTAAAAAAAAATTATTGGAGTTCCAAAACAAGTCAACAATGGTTGATAACAAATACTGGACCCTTGTATAACAATGTGAAATTATTTAAGAAAAGTGCACACAGAATTTGAAAAGTGCACACCATATTTTCATCAGAAATGTTAGTGAATGGAGATGTTCAATATGCATTGAATGTCACCATTCATTACAACTTCTATGTTTAAACGGTTTGTGATTTTCCTAAACGGATAGTGCATTTGCTGTCTGTTAAACGTGAAATGTGTAAAGGTTTACACCCCTAGTAGTCACACTTCTAATATTTTGTTTATTCTAGATGAAACACCTGGAGAAAAAGCCAAAGAAAACATACTGAGCCAAGTGCCAGACGTACCTAGAGAGAGCAGAGAAACTCAAACAGTATATGGATAAAAAGAAGAAGAAAGGCGTGGAAAGAAACCTCAGAAAAGTTCAGAATCTAGTAATAACAAAGGGTAAGATACATTAAAAAAAAAAAAAAAAAAAAAAGGTTTGTCTCAAAGCTCACGAGAAATTTAAAAACAAATGCGAAATGCGATTTTTTTTTTTTTTTTTTTTTTTTATTCCGATTTTTTTTTTTCATGGTATTTTGAGAAAAAAGTCTGATTTTCACTAATTTTTCTGGAAAAACAAAAAAAATTTTTTTTTTGAAATAAAAAATGTCCGTGATTTGTTTTTTGTCAAATCTTGGGATTTTACAAGCTACAAGCAAGCTTTGAGACAAAGCTTCTTTTTTTTTTGGCCTAATAGGGCATTTCGTGATCCATAGCCTCATCTCCCACACTTTTCTTTATACCACTGGAAACCTCTGGCTACGTAATGTTTATGTACAAAACATTTCTTGCCGATTAATTTGTTTAGCAAAAATATCGTCAAATTACAACAGTGGCCTATGGAGCAGTGTAATACACTTAATTATGCATACATGTAACTCGCAAACTCAAAATCGGAATCAACTGAAAATTTGTGAAAAAGCGTTTTTCGTGGATATCTACTGAAAAATGTCATAAAAAGAGGATGCTAGGATCAAGAAATACACCTTTAATTTAAAGATACTTTCGGAAGTCTTAAGGGTAATGCATATTGCATAGAATTAACAGAATGTTCTTCTTGTCAAAACCAATTAATTTTACTGACCTGACAGTTTCGGCCATCTTGGTCGAAGGCCATCATCGGAGTGATGGTACTTGATCCTTCCTTCTGGTTGATTGGTCACCAACAGGTCAGGTCAGTAAAATGAATTGGTTTTGACAAGAAGAACATTCTGTTAATTGTATCAAACAAACCTGATGAATTTCTTCAAGAGCATATTGCATAGTATCCTTCAAACTGAGTATATATTCGATCACACACATGCTCTGTGTTTACTTCTGTTTTCAGAGCATTGAGCCAATTGATCGATACCCATTGGTTTTGCAAGTTGAAAAATTTTCACTTCCTAGTAAAGTGGCTTGGCACTTGTCATATGAATGCATCAACAAACCATATCCTACAAAGTGGATCTATTACATAAGTTGCTAATTAATAATTTACCTTTCTTTAAGGGTAGACGAGGTATTGTTGGTCGAAGCAACCTAAAAATTGATTTTCATTACCTAGATCAATATATTATTGAAAATTAACACCTTGATGTTTTGCAAAAGTTCATTCTACAAACCGTATACTCTGCAAACTTGCTTAATTTATTGTTGTTAATTAGTTATGTACGTTTTGCAAAAGTGTTGTTGTTTCAGCCCTCTTCACAACGTAACTCAAGAACCGCAGCACCTATAAAAGTATATCTGTGATATTTTAATTCTTCTACACGCTTCGCTATGAATTGAGCAATGCAATTTTTGCCAAAGCTCACTACCATTCGTAAGATGCTGTGAACTACCAAATCACAACAGTTTAAAATAATTAATAACCTTAAAGCAATAATCACATAAAGGCAATCACATGCTGGATAATATTTCCAGGGTTACACATCGGTGGGTACCCTCCATTCCAAAAGCAAAGACATGAGACACCCAAAGCAATGCCCTTGGTGCCTTGGGTTTATTTATGCGTAGGTGTGTCTTGTCCAGACACAGTTATCAGTGATTCTTACAAACCTATTTCATTTTCCTAGGCAGCATATCTGAAGCATGCATAATATTTAACTTTCAGTTAATTGTGAGATCTTTTATCTCTGTATGTTTCCAGGAAAAGTAAAGGAGGGGACAGTGACAGTGATAGTGAGGAAGATCCAGAGAAGAAGAAATTATCATCACAGTTGCAAAGTAAGTAGACTTGCTATAAGTCTTCTGGCTATTCATAATCATCATGATCATTGATATGGCCATAAACATAGACCATATGTGCAGAAAACATTCATACTCTTTAGTTAAGCCTATCTATAGTTTACTCTAGCCAAGAATTTGCTCCACCCTAGCCTAGCAATACTGTAGGGAGAATACTCTGTCTGCAGTTATACACACTTATGTACTGTATGTGGATGTATTGGATTGTGGCGAGAGATTTGCATGCTTTGTCGTGCCTTTGGTGATTTACATGTAGTGCAGGATACTGGTATATGTGAGTACATGTGGTGTTGCAAAGTTTGCCTTGGTTTATAGAAAAACCAAAACAATATACAAATAATACAATGCTAGTAAGCCATGGTGTAACTAAACAAGTTTTTAAAGAAGAGAGTAAGAGAAAAACAACCAAGGCTACAAAGTAAGTTTTGTGAAGACTTAAAGTGGGATGTAATTGTTCAAAGCTTTATCAAGAATGTGTATTCTGCAGTATTGGTCCAGTACATGTTCCTGCCCTACCAACATCAAATGAAAACAGCTGACATTCCAAAACTGAGTTTTCACCTTAACGACTTCAGAGCAGACAGTTGATATCTACATATACGTACATAACCTCTGAAAAATCCTAAATCTAACCCTTTTAAAGATTAATTTTGTTTTGCTTATCTGGGTAACATTGACTTTTATTGTTCAACAGGTGCAATAGTGGTAGAGAAACCTAATGTGAAATGGTCAGATGTGGCTGGTCTAGAGGGTGCCAAGGAAGCACTGAAGGAAGCCGTTATTATGCCCATCAAATTCCCACAGTTATTTACAGGGAAGAGAAAACCATGGAGGGGAATCTTATTGTATGGGGTAAGTGGGGGTGTGTGTGTTAGGGTGTTTGCTCTTACCAATGTACATTATATACCAAGGTTTTGTGTCAGTACCAGATACCCTTTGTAGGGTACCATATCCGTGTGGGAGAAAAATCATGGACCCCATTGCCAAATTGACCTCTAGGAGGAGTAGGTCATTAAAATAATCTGTTTCCCAAGTAGTTTTGATATGAGAATAGGATAGATGCTTCAGAGTCACTTTTGGTTAATACCACTTTTTTACCATGTTTTTGTTCACATTGTTTAAACCAAACAACACTGGGGTACTGAGAAAAGTGTGAGCTTTCTTCTGCAACTAAAATCTCAGTTTTGATGAAGAAAAATAGGAGATTTTAGGCTGCCAATCTGGTCATGCTCCTTTATATAAACCCTAAAATTGCCCATAGGTTGTTAGAATGGGAAGTCAAAGAAGAAACAAAAAAGAATAGAAGATGAACAAAGAAGTCTCTTGGTGCCCCGGTACTCAAACCTTAGCACACGATCACCGACCGGTAGCCACAGTTGTTTCGTCCAGTGGCCTGTTCAGCGATAGGGTAATTGCATCATGTGGGATGTGTGCATTCACTCGGTCGGACATCCGGGAACATTGCTCGAGAAAGGGGAACTGCACATGCGCTGCACATGCGCACACTGGTTTTACAAGGCTATTTCCCCTTTGTGACGTTAGCCCGACCAAGAGAATGCGCAACATGGTTATTCTTGTGGTATTTTGTGGTATTTACTGTTGTTAGCTTATATTATGGATGCTTCAAAATGGTTTTCCTTCATATTGACTCTTTGCTGAAGCAAGGCTAATGAAATACTTTTGTGTAGTGTATTTATGACCACAAGATATTCAGTTTTGGCATTGGAACTCTTATTACTTAAATGGTTTTTTTCTGTTTTTTCTCTATCTAGCCTCCTGGTACAGGTAAATCATACTTAGCCAAAGCTGTTGCGACAGAGGCCAACAACTCATGTTTTCTTTCGGTATCTTCAGCTGATCTTGTCTCCAAATGGCTTGGTGAAAGTGAAAAGTAAGCCAAACAATAACTTTGAAAGTTAATGAAAATTTGATTTTAACCATGTAAGATATAAGAACTTGGCATGATAGTGAACATGTATGCAGTTGTAACAAAAATTGAATATTTGTTATACATACATTGTCTAAAGGGAAGGTTTTGCTTAAGTTAAGTGCCTTTTGCGAACATGACAGAAAATTGAGCAGTAACATTGTATGGTAGTTAGACTCACTAAGAAAAACAGTTGCCAATTTATAGATATAGACCCAACCAACTTTTTCCCCTGGCTTGTTTTAGGCCAAAATTAACCGTATTTCAACATTTTTAGCATCTAGTCTGCCATTTTTGCATTCCAGCGATTGAATATCAGCAGCAAAAACATGTATAACAATCCTCATTGAATAGTATGTACTTCCACCGGTGTTAACCACTTTTTAAGATGTTTTTGTTCACACCACGTAAATAAAATTTATTTTAGGCCTTAACTATTACCAGGATTATGATGAGAAAAATAATGAACTTGAATCTGATATCAAAAATTGGATGGCTAGCTGTTGGATCAGAACAGGTCATTGGTGGATTTTCCATGGTCAGAGGGATTAGAGGGATGATAAATTATAATGGTCTACTACAGTAGACTATGTAGTGCCATGATTGCCATTAGTAACATGAATGTGTTTTATCCCATTCAAACAGACTTGTGAAGAATCTATTTGAGATTGCCAGAGAAAACCGACCTTCCATTATTTTCATTGATGAAGTAGACTCTCTGTGTGGTTCAAGAAGTGAGAACGAGAGCGAATCAGCCCGCCGTATTAAGACAGAATTCCTAGTACAAATGCAAGGTAGGTCAAGAGGTTTTTACAAGCCGACGACGAACGTCGGCTTGTTCTGTCTTCTTCTAATTCTTCTTTCTTTCTTTCTTTCCTCTGGCAACCTCGTGACATTTTGCGTGACTTGCCACGTTTCGCCCTAGCTCTCTTGTGCTTCGACAGATTTCAACCATACTTGAGCCAAATGACCACTGGACTAGGCCAAACCTTACATTTGACTTTGACCTGACTGTGACCTTTGACCTTGACCTTATGGCCAAAAATGTTGATTTCACAAAAAATGCTACTCCTTCCACAAATTACATGCAATGATCATGTGACTCATGCATATGAATCAACATGTGGCAGTGCTTAAAACTTCCTAAAAAGAATTGAGGTCAAAGGTCATTAAGGGGGCATTTCCGGTCAAAATCTGAAAATTTGTAAAAAAAATTCAAAAAATCACTGTCTGTACAAATTACATAGCAGAGAGTCGCCATTAACACACATGCATTGCTATTAGCCAGGGTCTTTAGGATGTCTACAGTTTTGGGGTCAAATGTCATTAAGGGGTTACTTCCGGTCAAAAACCAAAATTATCAAAAATGTTCAAAAAATTTTTATCTCAAAAGATAAACAGACCAGAATAATATAACCATCACACATGAATCAGTGTTCCCTGATGTATGCATGGTATTTTTATTTTCGGGGTCAAAGGTCATTAAGGGGTCACTTCCTGTTTTTAGCTGAATAACTTTAAGAATTTTTATCTCGACAACTAAACATAGTAGAATTTTTTTATTAAAATTGGAACAATGCATTTTTTTGGTTTACATAAGGTTTTTTTTTCATTGAGGTCAAAGGTCATTAAGGGGGTCAAAAGGTCAATCAAAAATTTAAAAAAAAATCAAAATCCATGTGTAAGTTCGATTAAGCTGAAATTGACCAGGAATATTTCTTATGACATCCTAAGCACAATGCAAGAGCAGTTGACCCCATCCGTAACCCAGGGGTCAAGTTATAGGGGTCAAATTGCGGCTTGTACTCAGCGTCTGTTGACTCTAGTTTCTGTTTGCTTCATGATAAGTATAGAACAGAACATTTAATTGTTGAGAGCGAGCATTGATTATAGAAAATCATAAAATTGGTTATCATTTAACTTGACCAAAACTCGGCTATACAAAACTAACAATTAGAAATAACAAGGTGTGTTTTTTTGGCTAGAAGCCTGTAAAACTTTTTGAACATTGAGGTTTTAGTGCTCTCAGCAGCAATTATCTCCACAGAGTTACATGTTAAACACTTTGTTGCAAACCATATTTGATGTGTATTGATATATTATACCTTGCAGGTTTAAATAGCGATAATGACCAGATTTTGGTGCTAGGTGCTACCAATATTCCTTGGGTTCTTGACTCAGCTATCAGAAGAAGGTAAGTTTTAACAAAGTTTGCCTTACTGGCAAGAAGAATAGTAAATAAAAGAGGAAAAGTTGATCACTTCACATTTGTTTTTGAGATCAGATAAGCCAGGTTTCAAAAATATTTATGCTGATTTTGATCCATCATGAAAACATTTGCAGACTACTCAAAATTATAAAATACTTCTGTAAAATCAAGTCAAAATGGCTTTAATGGATAAAAAAGCGAGTGTGGGAAATTCATCAAAAATCCAAAGAGATTGCAGGACAGACTATTATGCTAGTTTTTTATTTCCAAGAAATTGCCAGGCTTTCACCAAGAACTTGCTCTGCACCAACATGAATAAATCAAAAGGTGTAGTAGAGTGATTTCAGCTTGGAATACATTTTGGGGTAGCATTTATTTCAGACTCTGGTTTATACCAAGTTTGTCTTACTTTTAAAACAAACTGGCTAATCTTGGCATCAAAAGCACTTGTTTCATATGTTAGAAGTCTGAAAATGTGGGGTGGGGTGGGGGTGGTGTTCTATAGTAGCAGCTGGCCTCAGGCCAAGGGATGCCTACAGATTACAGTTGGTAGCATTTTTTATGATGACTATTAGACAGGTAAGTCAGCAAAGTAATGTGTCCAATGAGGAAACAGCCAGTGTCATTTCCTACATTGGTGATGTAACATGAAGGTAGAAAGCTTATAAGCAGCTATTTATTTATATTTTATTTACAGATTTGAAAGACGAATATACATCCCACTGCCAGAGGTACAAGCTCGTATAGAGTTATTCAAATTAAGCATCGGCAAAACAATGACAACTCTGTCAGAAAAAGACTATAGGAAATTGGCTGAGAACAGCCCGCGTTACTCTGGTGCTGATATCAGCATCGCTGTTAGAGAGGCTCTCATGGTACCTGTGAGGAAAGTACAGTCAGCAACACACTTCAAAAGGGTGAGTTGATCTAAATTTACGGCCCTTGGACCAATCCTAATAGTGGTTGGCTTTTCAGCAGCTTTGCAATGTACAGTAAACATAGTAAAACAAAGTGTTGGGCCTCAAAAACACAGATATTTGACATTTGTTTGGCTCTCAATGGTCAGCGAGCTATATTATAATTGAGAACCATGGCCTAGATGGTCATAAAAAGTACTTGGGAGGAAGACAAAGCAGCGTAGAAATTTTGAAAATAAAAATTCTTAACAAAAAATTACTGTTGGATAGTCGGATGAAGTCAGAGACTCTAAATCAGTCATGGAATGATACGTTTCTACATAAAGGTATAAACTAAGTGGTGCTTGATTAAGCATTTCCCCTTGCTTCATTTAGTTTGGTTAAAATATAGTGTGCATTGAGCTACAGATATAGGTATATTCACATCTTCAAATATAAACTCCTCAAAAAAAGTTTGGAAACTTACCAAAACGGCTTTATATCACAAAAATTTGAAATCTATTTCCATATTATTTCATATCAATACAAGCATTGTTCTTTCCTGTCAAAAATGACACCAAATTTGTGACCATAACTTATTTAATTGTTGAGTAACTGACTTTGAAAGACAAGGAGGTCTCAAACGAAATGTGCCAAATCTGTCATTGTCTGCGTCATTTGCTTCAGTAAACATGAATAAGGAATACAACACTGTTTCATTAAAAACGGTTTCAAAGTACTGCCAGTCTCACGTACCGGTCTTCTGCAGCCGGTGTTTTTTCTTGGATGG
This sequence comes from Amphiura filiformis, assembly GCF_039555335.1. Lineage (NCBI taxonomy): Eukaryota > Metazoa > Echinodermata > Ophiuroidea > Amphilepidida > Amphiuridae > Amphiura > Amphiura filiformis. The sequence goes on from NC_092643.1 coordinate 47,317,719, forward strand.
CCACTTCTGGGTCTGTCTTTGACATCTCCGGTCTGACGAAACTTGACTTTTAGCTTGGAGATCATACTGCAGGAAAATCCAAAAGTTGCCGCAACGTGATTCTGAGGTATGCCAGCCTCCAGCTGACCAATAGCGCGAGCCTTATCCAGGTCTGGTAATCGAACCATATTTGATTAGAACTTTCTTGCAAATGACCACTGTGAAGAAGTGACCAGCAAGATAGGTTGACTTGCGTTGATCTGTTTGAATCCACATTAGAACTGCTAATCCCATCCTAGCACTTTCCATTCAACATGATGTACTGCAAACAACTTTTCATTCATTCTTTTATTCATGCATTAAACCACTCGTTCATTCATTCGGTGCAATAAGATGAGCGCAGATTATGGTCAGTTTCGCACATTTTCTTTGAGACCTCTCTGTCTTTCAAAGAAAGTTACTCAGCCGTGGAATAAGCTATCGTCACAAATGAGGTATCATTGTTGACAGAAAAGAACAATGTTTTCGCTGGTATAAAACAATATGGAGATAGATTTCAAAATTTTCTGATATACAACCGTTTTTGAAAGTTTCCAAACTTTTTTTGAGGAGTTTATAAAGTTTATCTATGTGGAAAGTCTTCTTGGTCTGCATTTGGAACCGTGCACCATCAACCCCTAGCCAATATGTACAGAGTTGGCACTCACAGACAAGTGCACCCCAACACATAAATTGTTTGGCATGTTTAAACTCCATGAAACAGGAAAAGTATAGTAGTGGCAACTTAAGTACCATATTTGAAGCAATAGTTCAATGCATCTCTGTATATGCGAGAGTGGTATAATTGTGCCGCCTTTACATTTGAGCGTACTATGCTGTGATTTCAAGAAGGGCACTACATCTATTTGCAAAGACCTTTCACACTGCACGATTTGGCACAGTTTAATCACGTCATTAATCATCATCACATCAGCACCTCATTCGCAGATAAATCTGCATCGCGCAATGCTACGCAGAAGTGACATAGTTCTTTTAATGCAATGGGGTCAGCCAGTGTGAAAGGTCTTTGCAAAATAGTGTAGATTGACCATTTGTGCTACAAATTTTGTACACATATAAAAGTTAACTTTACCCATTTTCTAACCCCAACACAGGTGTCAGGTGAGGATCCCCACAATCCAGGCATGATTGTACATGATTTATTAGAACCATGTTCACCTGGGGATCCTAATGCTGTACCTATGACATGGATGGATGTACCAGGAGAAAAATTAAGGGAACCACCCATCACAGTCGTAAGTAAAGTGCAAAGTTTCTATATTTGTATATTTTTTCAGGACAAAGGCATATCACAGCAGTAACAACGTAGGAACTGCTGAGGGTTGGCCTCCTTTTTGAAGCTGGCCCATAGTTTGCAGTTGGAGTGTGCTTGGGGAGGGCATTCCAGATATGTGCTTTGAATGGTACAAATAATAGTTGATAGCTGACAATATTTGATCTTGGGGTCTTGACTGCAGAGCTATGACATCTCACAGACTGTCTGAGATGGGGATCTAGTATCTGGATGTTAGGCATTAGCTGGCACATGAGTTTATTAGCCTCTTCATAGAATATACGGTGGAAGAGTGTAGCTGCTCCAACTGCCCTCAGATGCCCTGGAGTATGAAGTAAATTTAAATTCAAACAAACATTTGAGCTGCATCACTGCTCTTGCTGTTAATTCTTACATGTTTTGATCTACTATGCTAAGTCATAACATGACAATTGTGACCAAGATATGACACACGCTATTGATTTTAATTTATTACTATACAGAAAGACTTGCAGCAGGCTCTCTCCAAAACAAGACCATCAGTAGGAGAAGGCGATATAGCGCAGTATGAGAAATTTACAAACGAGTTTGGTCAAGAAGGCTAGCACATGCTAACGTCATAATATGTAGCTTAGGATTTGATACTTCAATAGGTAAGTAAATGGCTTTAATGGGCTATTCCAGTTGAAATCCACACTACCCCTGTGGAAGATTTTGGAAATATATTCCACAAGGGGAGTATGTTTTTCAAATGTAATTGGTCAGAGTTATTCATTTTGAAACCCATACTCCCCCTGTATTATGGCTTTACCTATATCTTCAACAACTGGAGTAAGTATTTCAAATGGAAGTTACCCAATTGTATATTCTGTTCAAAATTGATACTCCCTCTGTGGCAGACTTAAGCTAAATCTTCCACAGGGGTAGTGTGGATTTTAAATGGAATAGCTCAATGGATGGGGTGTGTAACATGCTTGCTGTCAATAGTGGACATTTTAGCACAAAAATGGCTGAAATTGTCCTCAGTATGGCAGTTGAAACCCCATTCACACAGTCCACACTTGGATAATTGTGTGAGTGGTCCTCCTTTTGAGGTAACATTTTGACGGCAAAAATGTGTGTTTGTAAATACCGGTAAACAAGGACTTTTTTCGTCAAGTTTGTTCCTTTTCATTTATTCATGCATATTTTTCATGTGTGTTATTTTTCAGGGCCAGCAGACAGAATATACTGAGAAAGTGACTCCTCACCAAACACATGGAAATATTACCAATGCTCTTACCATTATAATAAGTGGCTCTTGGTGCATTGTACAAACAGACTTTAAAACATTTGTATATATTTATTATAAATAGTACTTTATTATTTTGCTTATTAATCACTTGCGAAATGGACACAGGCTTGAAAAGGACATCAAGTTGATACACGGTTTCAGCCAATTCCATTGGGACCTACACTGACTTACATCAGGGTTGTCAGTCCAGCAATTTGGTAGCCTATTTCGTGGACTTCGGGATTTGCAGCACAATATTTGACGTATGTCCCATGGAAGCCAGTGGAGAAAAATTGGGGCAATTTTTCGACATTAGCCACTGTAAGTTTGGTAGTTTTTTGAGAAACCAATGGTTTAGGAATTTGTTGACATTTGTAGTAATTTGAAAACCTGCTTTTGGCTGCCTAATATGTGGATGTTGGCAGTGGAAATCGGACATGAGGATACAGTGCATATCTTACTAGGTTTAGCGTCAAACATCTAGTACATTTCTACAACTTGCAGCAACTAAGAAAGGCAATCTTATTTTTAAATCCTGAAAATATCAATTTTGAGAGGAAAAGCCATATACAGAAATGCCCTAGTTTTGCTCAAATGCCATAGAGTTTCTCCAATGCCCTAGAGTTGCTCAAATGCCTCAAGTTACTCTGCAGGTAGTGGGGGGTGTTGACCAGAAGTATATTTGCTGTACCATACCCATGTTTTACTCTGTAACATAAACTGGTGGTGTATAGAAGGTGGGCACCATTTTGAACAAGTAAATGTGATTTTAATAGGCTTACCTGATTCAAAGAGAGAGAGAGAGATGCTTTTTATTACATCTTGGACCACACCACTTTAATACTATTTTTGTGCATGGTAGCAAAGTGTTTATTTTCAGCTGTTGGTCAATTTTTGGATATTATAATGCAAAATAGACTGGTGAAAGACAATATTTTGCCTTCTCTCCGTAAGGAACTCCCAGAATTTAAACAAATGATTTTAATTAGCAGAAAACTGTAAAATGGGTTTTGCAGAAAACAAGGAGCTCAAAATGATCAAAAGGTTATGTGGGTCTGAAGTTATGCAATAAGAAAATTTTGTTGCATTTTTGCATACTTGCTGGGAACAGCAGTGGTGTGCTGAATGCGTTATAATATGTTTCTACCAGGGTTAATGCTAGACCAAGTTTTAGGGTCTCTTGACAACCTCTCTGAACAAATTCTATAAATTAAGGGTTTATCAATAGAATTCATGGCATATGAGCTTATTTATGCTGAGGTGTAACTGGGGCATAAACAATAAGGCTTGTTCATATATACCCAAAAATATTTTGTACCAGGTATGGTTCTTCCTTAGTGTCATATTTTTGTAGAATCAGCCTATTGTCAAGACTTTATTGTGGGATTAATAATCATTATACAGCTTTATGCACTAAGTTGTATAATCTCTGAAATATGAAAAACAGTGGATTTTTATGTGAAAAAACAGTGGCTGCAAACAGTGGCTTGCATCATAATCTCTGAAATCTTAAGTCTCGACACTGGACGGAGTCTGCGTAGAATTTCAAGAAAGGTCCACCATTGTTATCCATGGTGACAAAAACAATAGAATAAGACAATTTTCCTACTTTTTGTTTCTAACTCAATTTTGTTAAGCCTGGCTCCAAATCAAATTCCACAATTATTGTTATAGTGGGTATATATGAATATATGGTTTTAAAAGTCAGGTGCTTTAGGTAAAGTGCTTTATTACATATATCATTTCATTTTGTGATTGGTCTTTTAATGTTAATGTAGTTTGTGTTAATTTGTTACTGTAATTTAATTTCTCTTTGAAATTCTGAAGAGAAATATGGGGAAGTAGGTTTGTATTTTGTTGCTATTTAAACATGTCATATTCTTAAATTGCCAATTTAGGAAATATCATACTCTATATTTTGCCAATTTCTGAATTTGCTTAATTTCCATGATTGTACCTGAATGCTTGAAAAATAAATGAGGAAATAATGGGCTATTCCAGTTGAAATCCATACACCCCTTATGGAAGACATGGCCTTAATCTCCCACACAGGGAGTGTAGATTCGCCCATTCATATCCCCATATGGAAGATGAAGGTCATGTCTTCCATAAGGTATGTGTGGATTTCAACTGGAATGGCCCAATGCATTCAAATCCGCTATGTCTGTTGTAGGGATGCAATTGTCATTGAGAGAGGAATTTAAATTTTCAGAATTTACTTGAATTGTGAAAAATATTATAATAGTTACATGGTGAACAGTTTTGCAAAATATCATGTGAACTTTGTGACAGTATATGGTCAGAGTTTGTGCATAATGAGATATGTAATGTATGTAATCAGATAGGATAAAACTAAGAGAGTGGTTGCATTAAAAATAATAAACTGTGAATTTGGTTTGAAATGTTAAGAATCTGAAATATATTAAAGGCATGATCAGTGATCCACACAAAACAATTTTTTTTAGGAATGGCTTATATGTGTCACATGAAAAGAATTTGCAAAAAGGAGGAAAACGGCAGTGTTGATTAATATGAAGCTCCCATTCAATTGTATATATAGTGTGTCTCATCTTAAGTTGAGAGTGACGCCATGTTGGAATTCGCAGTGGTAGATTCAAATTGGTGCGATTGCGTCACCAGCGTACAGACCAATTGTCCTCCTATGCGTATCATCGGCATATGCATACGCCCTGCGGGATGAGGTTAGGGTGCGTTATTGGAATCTACCACTGAAATCCAACATGGCGTTATTCTCAACTTTAGATGAGACAGACTACATGTATAGCTACAAGTGTCTATATGGACAGCCTGCTTCCAACATTAACTAAAATGTTGTCTATTACCCTCATTAGGCCATGTTCAGTCATAATATTTGCAGGGTATGTTTTGCTGAATTTGCTCTTAGCAAAAATCAGATTTTCGATGATTTTTTTAATTTTCTGATTTAGGTAATCAGTCACTGATAGTGCCTTTAAATGTTTTCCTACTGTGTACAAGAGAGCATTGTAGGAATTACATGATTTGAAAGGGAATCAAATTCACTGGGATGAAGGTTGGGATTTGATTAGCGTATTCAAGTCAATTCAAATGATTCAATAATGTTCAGGGTTGATTGATCTGAGAAATGGGAGAGATCAAGAAAATCAAAGACCACCTCAAGTAACCTCAATGTTGTTATCATATAGTTGTGTATGAGAAAAATCGGGTGAATCCAGAAGTATATTGATATTTTGTGATAAATCCTCATCAAATAGTGACATATAGCTTTGGCAATACTTTGCACATGTTAGAAGTATGATTTTACAACATTTTGGAAATAACTTTCAAATGTTTAACGCGGTGTGCTGCCAAAGTTTCAAAACCCTACCCCTTTTTTAAGGGTAATTTTTACTCAAAAATGGCAAAATTTTGTTCTTTTACTAGGGCAATGTTTTCTCCAAAACATGGACCCATGTCCAAAGATTTTATTTGAAATACCTACCCCCATGTCCAGGAATTAGTTGTGAAAACAGACCCATTTGGGCAGCATGTCCTGGTATACTTAAACATGGTGAAAGTAACCGCTCTGGGGGCATGTTCACCACTCTTTGAAAAATCCCATTGCCAAATTACCAATGGTGTTGATTGCTTGTTATTATGAATAACGCACAAAGGATGTTATATGGTGTCTTTATTACAGTTACTAGTATATAAAAAGGTGAGTCAGAATGAGCAATAACATGTCTAAATGAAAACAACAAAAACATTGAAAAAAACAACCACAGTGTGTTAAATACTACAAAAACAAAATAATAAGTTATTTAGTGTTGAATTGAATTAGGGACCTGGTCAAATGTGCTTATACAAATAGGTAGAACCAAAGAGTACCGACTCCACATGTTTGTACATCTACATTATGTACTTGGCATAGTCCTGTCAGGATGTCGTGCCAAGGTATGTCGCTCATGGAGGGCAAAAATTAGTAAACCTCCACATTTTTTTTGTTTGCCATGCACCAAGCAAACTTGGATTCAAAATGCATGCTTGTTTTTTTTGCGTGTAATGCGAAAATGCACACCAAGTGCTGCATGCGCAAACCTTTGTGACATGTAATCTTTGAAAGAAGCCAGTTATTGTTCCATTTAAATGCCCACCATGAGCAACAAACTAAAATGATGGATTTGCTATATCTTTACACATGGCAATTTTGAGTTGGTACTCTTTGTTTCTAATCTCTTTGGCTTAAACATGTATGAATTAATAGATGGCCACCTTCACAATTCTTGCGTTTCACAATACGATGCGCCGCCAGCGGTTACTCTTGGCAGTCAAATTTTTGACTCCAGAGTCGACATCGTCGTTCTAGCTGCTATTAAATTTTCATGCAAGTGTGATAATAAATATATTGAAAACAGCTCCACGAAGGATTCCCTGTGATCAATAGATAGAAAATGGATCTACTATGATTGTAAATTGTTGTTTTAGTGTGCATTCGCATGTAACACCATTATAATGATATTTAAACCCACAATGATGCATGTTCCTGTATTGTATTCGTATTACGCGGGCTTTGGATGCCGACCTTTTCCCATGATGCACTGCGTATTTTGGACTCGACCCAGCAACCGCTGGAGGCGCTTCGTATTGTGAAACGCGAGAATTCTGTAAAAATTACACCACTTACGTTAAAATAGAACTCCATAATTGTGTGAAAGTCTACAGAAGATAAGTGTTAATTTTATATGCTTTGTGTATTATGTTTTGTGAATGTTTTTCATGATTATTATGGAGTTCTATTTTGACTTAGGATTGTGTGTTGAGTGTTGAGTAAGGTTATAATGGTGTATTAAATATCAAACTTTATTTTGTACAAGTGAACAAGGCCTCTCTACCACTGACATTTCAATCCCCCCATTATTTGCCATATTTTAGGCAAACATGTGGCTATTCCAGTTGAATCCATGGAAGACATGATCTTAATCTTCCACACAGGGAGTGTGAATTACAAATGGGGTTATCTGAATGGGTGACTCCATTTGACTCCCTGTGAGGGAGATTAAGATCATGTGTTCCATAAAAGGTGTGTGGAATTCAACAGGAATAGCCCTTTCAGCCAATTCCTGACTAGAAACAAAAAATGCATATTTTTGATGAACAATTGAAGACTGAAACTTCAGAGATTCAAATCGCCCGAGAACTGGTTCTCCTGAAGGTTCTCGCTGGATTACAACTACGAGAACCATAATTGGTTCTCGTAAGCTTCCAAGTCTTACAATCTTATTAAAAATATAATTCTGAAATGTTGGGAAAAAAGTGTAAGTGTCAATTTATTGTACCATCACAAATGGAAACCCATGGACTTAAACTGCAAAAACATTAAGGCCATAAGGGGAAGGTGTGTTAGCCTTATGATTTCTCCTGTTTTTTCTCAATATTTTGCGGGAATCAAAAGCCTGGTTTGGATGAGAACCAAAGGTTCTCACAAAAGCCCTTTGCGAGAACCTAAACAGGTTCCCGCCACTGATTGGGAATTTGAACCCCTGAACTTTACAGTCTGTCAGGCAGTCGTGAAGGTCTATAAATATGCTATCATTTAGCTAATCTGTTTAAAGTCCACACTCCCCCTGTGGACGATTTTGAAAATATTGTCCACAGGAGGATTATGGATTTCAAATGGAATTACCACATTAACCATCTCTATTTGAAACATACCCTCCCTCTGTGGAAAATTCAGGTTGAATCCATCCTTCTCAGAGGGTGTATAAAATTCAAATAGAGCTACCTATGTGTTCCTTCCATTTGGTATTCATACTCCCATTGAGGGAGAAATTTCAAACATTTTAGGGGTAGTGTGGATTTTAAATGAAATAGCCCATAGAGTGTTATCAGCTTCTCACAGCTTGAAAGTTTTATTTTATCACTATAATAAAATATGAATTTGATTTTTTTTACATAGAAAGTGTAATATATTTATACTTACAAAGTTTAGATATTACTCCTAAGAGGAATTATAAATACATAAAACTCTATAAACAATTAAGGAGGCGCCTTCTAATTCTTAGTCCGATTTGCAGGACCTGATTTTCCTTGTTTTCATCTATACGGAGTACGGACTGTAGAATATAGATGGGGAGAAAGGGAAAATATGTATTCAGGCCCTGTACATCAGACTTGTAATACTTGTTAGTATATTTCAATTGACTGGCATTATGTATGTACATGTACACTGTCTTTTTCATGTAAACAAAAAACAAATTGTATTAATAAATTATTATTTGTGACCAGATAAGAGAAAGTAATCATGGTTTGTTGTTGTTTCCCTGATCCAATGTCATAGCCAGGGTGTGGATCTCGGTGGTCGCCGGATCATTAAAAAAAAAAACAAGGGAGAAAAGTGTTTGTGGACTTGATAACCTAGTCTCATAACCTGTAGATGTTAAGCCAAGAACAACATATTAGTGTCTGAATGGCTTCCTGCAATTATTTCCTGTCTTTAAAGGTGCGGTACCAGATTGTGGTCTGATTGTATTAAGCCTGTCATCCAAATATCATTACATTCCCTAATGTGACATTTAGTTTGCACCAAATAGTCATGTGATAAGACTCTTTTCATACTCATTCACCTGTGTAGAAATGGCCTTGAGCATGTGAAATAGGGAAAGGTTTTAGCATAACAAAGAGCAATACCAGAAATCATAGTGTAAAAGCTACAGAGTGTCAGAGCTATTCGAAAAGAGAAGGGGGACCATCCCCGGTTCTGATATCTGCAATCAATCCTAGGTTCCAAGATCGTGCAACGTGCATAGGAAAACTGTGCACGTAAAGCCTGTGCGACAATACTCAAATTGAGGTATGCACATATATTGGAAGAAGAAGAGCGTAAACTGTCTCATTTGCATAACAAGGAACAACTTTAATAAGGGCCAACACACTTTATATCAATTTAGTTGATACATGGGTTTTCATGTCTTATTCCAAGTTTCAGTTAAATTGCTCTAGCAATTGGGAGTACAGGAGCGAAAATGTGAGTACCATGTAGTAAGCACCAACTATGTTTTTGTTCATACCTCCCAAACAAAACACATTCCAGGACTAAATTTCACTGGGGTTAGTAGAAAAATATCTGCCATTTTAAAGTGAAAAGTGGGGTGGAGGTCGATCAGGACGAACACCTGTCAAAGAGTGTACCGTACCAGAGAAGATGCGAATTATCTTTTCTGAGTGTTCTTATAACTTCTTTTTAGGTAAAATAATAATTTATTATGTTGCTATAAAAAGTGATTTAGAATCCGAAATCTTATGGAGCTATTTTGTTTTCTTTTAAGTAAATGATTTTATTTCTACTTCTATTTTTAACTTTAATTTATTTTTCCTCCTTATTAACAAATCAGACATATTCATGATTTATAACAATTTTGTTTGGGGAAATATCGTTCTTCGATTTAATTAGAAAATTTGTATTTGGCAAACCACATTTCGGCAAAGTCAGTAATTTATGTGTCTGAATACACTGAAATTCATCATTTATTGACATTACTAATCTACCAATTTGTATTGAACCTAGACCTCTGAGGATGAGTCATTTAAAGCCACCACGCCCACAGCCACCACACCAGGGTTCAAAGTTCATACACGCCGGTAGTGAGTGAACGATAATGCACTGTACCGTGCTTGTCAGGTACACATATAATTAACAATTGGTATTGTGTTGTGTCGTGCATTTCTACCTGATAGCGCATCGTTACCTGTACCTGCACTGGTTTAGTGTCTGGCAGTCAACTATTTTGAGATCAAATTTTATTTTTTGATTGAGAAATCTGAAATTTAATAACATGACTAATATAATTAATAAGGAAGAAATGAGAGCGGCTTATGATGAAGTTCGTAAGGACGATAGCGATATAACATGGTAAGTAAACATTTTTATCATATCAAATTTCTGTGATTGAAAACTTCATCGCACTGAGACGTGGTGATTTTGGAGTTTTGACGCTAGGTTGAACATTTTCAATGCAAAGAATTGTGCGCATTGTTAACTTCCGCAATTTCTGTGATTGCTGTTAATGCTGTGTTTGAAGAGATCGAAGATGCTAAAAAAAACTGATATGTCCTTGAAACGTAGTGTCAATTTTAATGTCAACTCTTCAAAATAAGATGTTTTAAAATAAAACTGACTTTCGGACTGAATATAATTATTTTGTTAATCACTTCGGATATTCATTTTAACACCTACACAATAAAACCACAGACAATCCTTGTCTAAAATAAATTTATTATTGAATCAATTTTATCTCCAAATCGTAATCACTAAATAAATACAGCAACCATTATTAAATGCATTTGCAATGATACCCAAAATATATTTAGAAAAACATAAATGTGATTATTCCAGTTACAATTAATTAATTAATTACTTAATCCTTTACACAATTATTTCCGTTAGTGTAAAAATATGTAAACATTTTGATGACGAAACATTAGTCATTTAAATCAAGAGTGTATTTAGTCTGGTCAATGGTCATGATAGTATGCTATGGATGGTTATATCGGACTATTTGTATTTGAGTAAGGTTGACATTACAAGGACAGATTTTTTTTCATTTGTTTAAATTTCGGTGAAAGACACATTTTCTTTCGATATTAGAGCGTGCCTTTTTAAAGTACATTTTAAAGTATTGATTCATTTCGCGTGTATTAAAAACCAGCTTGATTCGGGTTGAACATGCTGATTTGCTTGCATCAAAACTTTTACACATAAATAATTTATATTATAATTGCAATTATTTTCGAAATAAAAAAAATGAAGAAGATATTCGTTTGTGCATGTTAAGAAAATTGGAGAAAAACACGGGGAACGTCTTTGTGGTGTCTAAAACAAGTTGGTCATGCTCATAACAAGAAAATAATATCTTTCCGTGATTGACCCTTAGGTCGAACTTATGTTAGACTTATATTGAGATTCTTAAAATCGCTATAGGCCTCATCTAAAAAAAAAAGGGGAGGAGAGAAGAGGCGAATAACCTATAATCTGAGAAGCGACCGTGGAATCGCCACCTTATTATGGACAGGACTAAACTAAAATGTCGTGTTTGGTGAACTGTCGTATGTCAAAAACTTTTGAGTTTAAAAGTTCAATTAATGATGTATACACGTGTGCTTTGTTAAGATATACCAATTTATATTTAAATCAAGTAGGCTACTATTTATTTGGGATTTAACCTCATATTGATGTCGCACACCGACACCGCCTGGCTAATAATTATTTGGTGCAGAAGGACACTAAAATGAATACACGGGATCGATACACGTGAATTGCTATGCACGATTTTGATATCAGACGAAAATCTTCTGATACCGGGTTAGAAAATGATGAATATCTCCCGTCATGATTTTTTTTTTTATATACCAGATTTGGTCTCATAAACTTGGAAATACGTGTTGAACAGATATGATAGTCGCTAGAATGCGCTTTGAAAATTGGCCGTGCGCTTTGAACTCAAAATTTGACCATTTTATATTGCGTTGGTCCTGTTATGGACTACAGCGTGCAGCGTGTAGTACAGCTGCACTCACTGTAGGCAGTATAAAAGTCGATGACCATTGACCTCAATGGGGTATACTAGCTTAATCACGCACAACCAAGATCGATTACCCGGCTATTGTGAGTAGCCTTAGTTATGTCCCTCGACTAATTATTAGTTTAAAAGAGCTTTAAAGGTTTGAACCAAATGGCTAATCGTGGCTGTGGATTTAACCTACCATGGCGATTCCTGCCATGAAGATATAGGGTCGAAGACACTGTGTGTCGCAGCGTACACTTTAAATGGAAGTAACCCAAGATTTGAAAGTTGCAACAAAATCCTATTGCCTTGTATTGGCAGTATGGAAAGATTTTTCTTCGTGAATTTGGAAATAACGTTCAGCACCCCCCTTGATCAGCGATGACGTGCGAAACTTCATGTGGGGGCAGTGGCGTAGCGTCATAGGGGCACGTGGAAGCACGTGCCCCCCCATCGATCTGAAATTTTAAAAAATCCCTTAGGAAAATTGCCGAAAAACGGCTTGTGCCCCCCAATCAGACCCGGTGCCCCCCCATTTTCTTTATAGGTTGGGATAAAATCAATGAACACATGCATGTAATTGAAGCGGAGGACCCCCACCCCCATCTGTTTAGCTACAGATTAAGTTTCTCGAAAAGATTCAGCGATTTGCCAATTTAAAGCAAGGCATATATGATCAAATATGAACATTGAACGAGACAAATGCGCGACGGTGAAGCGAGCAAAAAATTGCAATTTGAAATTAGCGTCTTTTGCTCTCAGTTTCTCGGAACAAATTTTACGGGAACGGCGCAGAAAATTTGACAATTTCAAGCTAAAATAATCAAATATTTGAACGATAAATGCCCGCGAAGCGCGCAAAAATTAGCACTGAGTGGCCAAAGGAAAATTTTCTTCATAAAAGGGTTAAGTCTGTGTATTGGCCCATCCGTGGGAAACGCTTTTCATGCCAATTCTCATCGTAATATCATCCAAGCGGTAAAATTCATTTCCCATTTAAAAGTGTGTTCATGATTAAGCACTCCCCCCTGCTTTCCCATAATATCGAGAATAATAATTCAAGTGAAATATAATTAGAAAGTGCGAAGCTTACTGGATCTGCAAAGGTATGTTCTTTACTTTTTACGGGCCCCCTTAGGCCCATTTTCTTTACTTACGGGCCCATCAAAGTATGCTTTCCTTACTTTTTTGGCCCCTAAGACTCCGGGCCCGGGGGTAACGCACCCTCCCCCTTTGTTGGCGGTACTGATTTTACAGCTCTAGGACTTCAGTAACTAATTGGCTTCAATTCTATATATTATGGAAATTTAGATGAAATCCTGGCTAGCTCGAAAAAAGTGGATATGTCTTTATCAAGAATACCTAAAAATTTATGTGAATGAACAAAATGATGGAAGCAATTGGTCGTTATTTGCTTGCAGAGAAACAAACGTTTATCTCGTTGCCAATGCTTAAGAGAAACGATATGCAATTATACTGCACAACACAAGTATTTCGAACCTGCAAGTCAATAAAATATTCAAATACGGCGTTTCATGAGAAGTGCATCTTTTTCTTTCTAGTTTTCCTCTAAGATGTATTGTTCATTCTATTCGACCATCCCATTATCACAAACGTGACTATGTTAAATGGCAATTCAGTTCCTTTGTCATGTGTATAAACGTGGTTTTAATTGTACTGCAAATGAAAAGGAATACATTGCTATTAGTACTATTCATTTTATTGTATAGCATTGCCAAGGCTGGCTATACTTTTTATTCCCGAGAATCTATTGCAGACATACGCAACGTCTCTGAATTCAAACCATGGTCAGTGAAGCTGATTTGTGAACAAAATTTCAATCGTGATTGCATTAGCTATTGTCTTTTGGGGAAGTCATCCAAATGCTATTTTCGCCCGACGTTGTGAATTTTTAAAGTATTTAGGCCTAATATTACTCAGTAATGTGCTTGGATTGGCTAAAATAGCAAAATCTATAAATATTAATAATAATAACCTATACTTGTCGACGATCAATTGAAAATTTTGAATAATAATACATTTTTGGTGGCGAGTTTTGGGGAAAGATCCATATCTTCAATACAAAAGGTCAAAATTTTCAATGATCGTCGGCTTTTCCACCCAGCTACAAACAGTTTATGATATCATTAGATTGATAAAATTTACTTCGAGGACTGTTATAGATAGATATCAAAAATATCATTTTTTAATCATTTGCCATAAAATGTGTATGATATCGTGAATTTAAATTTTTTTTAAATTATTTGATATCAGAAAGACATTCTTTGTATTCAGAATGCAATTCGATATGTCTGATGTGCTCTCATGTCCCACCAAAAAATACTGTCCAAACGTTGCTACAAGAACCCTTAAATTGATGTTGTTTGAATAATTTAGAGTCTGGGACCCGGACAAACCAGTTACCAGGAACTACTACCTGTTGTTGTGGACGGTCTGTCCTTCCCGTGCGAGATCCCTCTATTTTATAGACGGAAATAATTCGAATATTGCTCATGCAAATAGCCCAGCAAACACAAAACGTTTTCGACATCATTCGCAAAAGATTATAAAAAGTTGTCAGAAAACGTTTAAATGTCGGGTTATATAAACGGTATATTAAGAGTATAAAACGTTTTCATAACCTTAAAAAACATTTTATGATAATCTACTGCTCAGCAAACAAAAATGTTTTACAGAAAACGTTTAAATGTCGGGTTATATAAAGGGTATAAAATGTATAAAACCGTTTTAATAACATTCCAAAAACATTCTTGAAAACTTGATACAAAACATTCTAAACAGAATGTTATTTTGGGAGTTGAAAAATATTTTGCGAAAAATGTTTGCCCAAAATATTTTCAATAACGTTTTAAAAACGTTTTCATGACCTTTGTATAACCCGACATTTAAATGTTATTAAAAGGTTTTGAAAAAAACATTTTACGAACATTTCTGTGTTTGCTTGGTTCAAATATTTTAACATAATGCTATTTAAGTATTGACACAATATTTGGCAAAAATGTTTGCAAAAATAGCTTACAATGACATTTTTTGAAAACATTTAAAAATATTGTTGTACTGTGTTTTCATACAAAACGTTTTAAAACGTTGTCATGACCTTTATATAACCCGACATTTTAATCTTATTAAAACGTTTTGACCTAAACCAAAAGCCAAAATATAACTTATTTAAAACGTTTTTAAAACGTTGTTGTGTTTGCTGGGAGCCGACACCTTACTTGCTTATCTGCCTCTCATTCAGAACTCTTCAACTATTGAAAACATTTTTAAAATGTATTATTTTTGTGATTTTGTCCAATTTTAACCGAAAAAGCATATGTTTTTTATTCTCAAAAATTAAGATATTTGATGTAAAACTTAAACCATTATATTGATTTGAATGTGTTCATCCAAAAAGTCAAAAATAATTATGTTGCTATTGTTATTGTAAGCAAACATCATGTCAACAAACAAGCAAATTCAAAACGTATTCGACATTATAGGTTAGGAAAGGTTGCCAGAAAACGTTTAAATGTCGGGTTTATAAAGGGTAATATATAGGGAATAAAACTAACATTCAAAAGCATTTTGCGAAAAAGTTACGGTAAAATATTCTATTATGTTATTTAAGTGTTATTAACGAAATATTTGACAACAATGTTTGTAAAAAATATTTAATGTTATTATTTACGTTTTTAAAAAAACGTTTGGGGTTTGCTGGGAATTTGATGAAACTGTTAAGAGTATAATTGCAAAAGAAACATAATATCAACCGATAAGTGTTTTTTATATGTTTTATAATTATTATTATTGTTGTGTTTCTTACAGGGCTGTTTTTATATATAACGATGATAATAAAATAACAACGGGTGAAACAGGTATAGAATATGACGAAATGTTAAACCAATTCGCAGGTAAGAATGCATGTATAATGTATTTAATTGTTTACTTGTGTATTTGTTTATTTACTTGTTTGTTTGTTTATTTATTCACTGCAACTATAACATGTCTACGCTACCATCTAAACTATAAAAAATAATCAAGCATATATAGCTTGTGTTAATAACATTATTAGGCTAAATTTCCAGCGAAGTTTCTGATGAATTTCCTATAGGAGGCGAGACCAAGGAAGCTCCTCACATCCTTGACTTTCTGTGGCTGTGGAAAGTTTTGGACTTTTTCGATCTTCTTTGGATCTGTCTCCACCCCACTCTCTGAAACCGTGTGGCCAAGGTAGACAACTGATATTTGTAGCAAGTCGCACTTCGCGGGCTTGAGCTTGAGGTTGGCCTGACGGAGACGCTGGAAAACCACTCGATTACATCATCCAGGTAGATCAGCAGGCTCTGATACTGGAGTCCTTGAAGGACGTTCTCCATCAGACGAGAGAAGGTGGCGGGGGCGTTGGTAAGGCCAAAGGGCATGACCTTCCAACGGTATAATCCACAGTAAAGAACTGCATCGCCGACAAGTATAGGCATAAGGCATATGATTAAAACAATGCATTTAGCTAAATATGAAACTAATTTATATATCTTGCTCTTTCATTTGAACAAAAAAACAACAACACAGAAGTACGTCAAAATTAATCCTGCAACAATAGTTTCAATATTTGGCTTTATTTGAGAATCATTGTGCTAATTCTAAAAAAAGCTCAAAGCCCATGGCAGTTTAAAAAACGAATGCGGATTTTTTTTCAAAGCGTCGGCTCATTGAGACAGGACTAACCGTGAAATTACAATTTTGATACGAACCAAAAACTTTAAATATTAATTTCTTAATGTAGCACATTAATTATCTTGTTTTATAATACTACAGAAGGCAATAGTGTCAGAATTTGCGGCGTAACACCTTTCCCCTTCGCTGATCCACAAATCACCGTCATATATTTAGAGCAGGTCAACGAATCCACGGTCTCTTTTTTTTCTTTAAATTCAGTGAATAATACACAGCCATTTACCATGTTTACGGTTTTATGCATTTTTTTTTTTTTGCTTATATAAAAATAAAAAAAAGTCGTTTCATCAGTCAGCTACCTGCACAACCGATTCTTTTGTTCTGCAAGGCTCACTCAGTCATTTAATGAGGCAATACAAACGATCGAAATTGGTGTTGAAATGAGCAAAATTTTGAGTTACACCTTTTCAGTGTAAAAATTTTTTTCTCAGCCAAATGAAAAGCAATAATTTTCATTTTTTCAGTAAATGGCTGGAAAAACTATAATGCTTGATACTGATTTTTTTTTTTTAAATCCTGGTGTTAAACTTAGGCCTGAAATTCAGTCATTTAGTGTAAGATATTCGATTTTTATAGGCTTCATGGATCAACCTTTTAGCTTTTCAAAGTAATATAGTTCGCTAATGAAGGATTTTCCCCAACTTTCTAAAGCACATCACCGTGAGCTATATATCATAGTTTTGTCAGAATTTCCGTTTTGATTTCACCATCTTTCACTGTCGGCTGAAAAATTTCTAAATCAACACGTGAAATCTAAAGGCTAGTACTAGCATTGTGGATCGATATCCCTGGGTTTAATAGGAATACCGGCATGGCTATAGTGTTGCCAGAACTTCAATATAGCAAAGAAATTCCCAGACCTATAGCGCTCCTACTGATCATGTTTAACCAGAACACCCAATTGGGGATTTAATCGCTGGTCGGGCAATTTGCTTTCAATGAAAAATTGACCTGGATAACAACAAAGGAAATATCGACTATTTCTGCTGGTTGCTCTCGAGATAAAAGTACTCACCATTGCCTACTTTTACTTAGTTTGACATTTTCGGACCATGAATGGAAAAAGGGTAAAACAAAACGGAAATTCTGACAAAACTATAACATATAGACCCACACGATGTGCTTTACAGAGGTGGGAAATATCTTTCTTTAGCAAACTATGTTAGTTTGAGACGCTAAAACATGAATTCCGTAAAAAGCTCGCAGGCGAATTCAAGGCCTATAAAAATCAAAATATCACACTAAAAGACACAATTTGATGCTTAATTTTAACACCAGGATTTAAAAAATGTATATTCAAGCACCAAGTTTTTAACTGACATTACTGAAGAAAAAAAAAATATTGCTTTATATTTGACCGAGAAAATTAATTTCATAGCAAAAAGGTGTATCTCTGAATTGTGCTGATTTTTACATGTATCGATCGACTTTTAGCGCGACTAAGCATTTCTAAAGAATTGGTTGTCCAGGCGGCAGACTGTCATGTGCCCATGTTTTTGGAAAAGTGAGGGACGTGTTTTTTATAGCAATTTAAATTGACATTCGCGTAAAATTAACATCATACATGTCATAGCAGTTATTAGGAGTTCGTTCTCCATACCATTTTTGATCAGAAACCGTAGGCCAAATTGCTCTCAATTAACGTGTTTGGATTTCAATTATACATGCACAGTTAATTAAATAATGTAATATTTTTGGTTTGCATAAACAATAAATGCGTGCAATTACCAATAATATTGAAAAAAATGTATGCTTAAATTTTCTTACAGCAAAAAGTGTGTGTAAGGTATAATGCATTGTAACTAGGCACATAGCTTTAATTTTAAGAATGAACAATGATGAGATATAAATTAAATGAATTTAAGTAAATATAAACAAATAATAATACATTAAACAATTGACATCGATAATTCGGGAGATATTGCATTATATAAAAAAAAATCAGATTCATTGTATCCAAAGCATGTCTTTACACACAATCACACTGTTACATCTCCTATAATTTCTCACTAAATATAATATGTGTACCTTATCATACAATCTAAGTGTGCATTATGCGTCGTTTTCACCAGAGTTCAGTTTTGTGTGAGTTTCACCATGAATTTTATTTCCGACTCGTAATTTTGTCTATTTGTATCTTTTAATATAAACTGAGCATTGTAAGATTGTGAGAGGTCAAAGAAGGAGAAAATACATCAATCGGAATAGAAGCGTTGTAATAATATATACACACTAAGCATTACGCATAATCATGGTAAAGTGGTATATATTTTTAAGACAATCTATTGTTTGAGCTTTGGTTACATATTAAGCATTTTTAATGTTTATCTTAAATATGTAAACTCTTTGTATTAGTAGCATGCAATATTTTATTTTTCATGAATTTTCTCTATTTTGGAAGTGCGCAAGAAGCTTGAATATCATTAAAAATTTCCACTTGCATTTTTGTGACACATGGGCGGGCGGAAAGTTATATTTATAATTAGTTGCGTTTACCTTGCACAATTCACTCGGGGAAAAAGTAAATGCTTTTTAACCATTAATTGCTAACAGATAAAAAAAAAACCATATTGTACTTTAGGTAGTAACGAATCTAAAATGTTCGTTCGTTCGTTTCTACGCAGGGTGCATCTAAAAAAAAAAAATTAACGATTTTAAAAATGAATAATCGTTTTCGACTATAAAAGAATAGAGATATCGAAAATTATTTTTTTCATTGATGGTGTGTAGCATGATATCAGCAAGGTCCGGATTTTTTGTGATATGTATACGGCTTTTGTTTTAAAGTGACAGTCATTAATTTACTAGGACAACACAAAGAGGTAAGAGCTGGGGTATAACAAAGAGAGCCCTTGTATTTTAAACATTTTTTCTTGGATTATATCACTTTTAAGATACACCCTGTATTAAGCATGGTGAGCCCAACCCCGAGAGACAAATCTTTGACACCTTCTGCAATCAATATTAAATGACCGAAGTGTTCAGGGGAAAAGGGACACGGTTCATTTAGTGATTTTATTCATCATGCTCATTTTTCTAACTATGATATAAAACAAAAATCATGACAATTTTAGCACTTAATTGAGCATTCCATTTCCAAACCACAGACACTTTATATTATGAAAAATTAGTACGTAAGTGTGAGAAAATACTAGTAGTGTCAGAGGGTGAGGAAACAAGCTTTCATAAGATTACGTGTGTCTTATCCGCTCAATTCCCGCCTACCAATGTGAACTTCCTCTTCCGGTATGGTAAGATCTATTCGCACACTTCATCAACCTCGTCCCTAGAAAACAAATGCAGTGGATACTAGTATAATAATGACCGCTCGATGCAATATAAATAAAGAGCTGTATGGCATTTTCACGTCATTTATGAGTTATTTTGTAATGTTGCAACCTCATTAAAATAATTTGTAGCCTAACACGAAGAACTTGACTTTCATCTAATTGAAATTGCATAATTATGTTACTTTTAAAGTGAGTTTCAAACATCTATAAAGAATGGTAAATGTGGCATTTAAGACAGACGACCTCTAAACCTAACCCCTAACCCCTGACCTCTAACCCCTGACCCTAATTTGCATATGGCGATGTTTCTGTCTTAAATGCCACATCTAGGCTACCAAAAGAAGAGGGTCTGAAAATGGTTTTGAAACCCCACGTGAGACCACATTGTGTGCTTGCACCCAGAGGGTCTTCAACAAATTTGTACGAGGATGTGCCACTCCGACTTTCGGATGCTGAATTTCTTTATAGGCCTACCTACTTTTTATTTTATTTGCTACCCATCAGTATACCAATTTTCAACCAAAAGCACCAAAAAATTCCCTAACTTTGCCCCATTTGGGCGGACAACTTGCTCACCTTGATTAAAATGTGACATTTCCTTTGGTCTACAGGTTCATATACGGTCTTATTACCTGCAGAGTATGTTAGCACACCTATGATACTCTTTACAAATGTACAAAAATCTTGCATGATTTTTTTCAACTTTCTGATTATGGAATCACAATCTGATATGCAGTCGTACTGTAAACATGGTTCGTTTTGAACAATTCCAGTGCAAAATGATGTTGATCTACTCACATTTTCAGTGACGTTTCACCACTACACTAGTGGTTTCTTCAGACTGCAACTCATCACATCTTGACTGCTTCCTTTTATAGTCAACAGTAGCCGTTGAGGGCGTGATGAGTTGGTCAAAGATGTTGTTGAGTGAATAGGCCCCCTCGTCCTTGTTTAGAGTGTCTTTTCCTTGTTCAAAGATATGATATGCAGTCGGACTGGCGTGCACCACTTTTTTTTGCCGACGGAAATGGTTAATTATTCACCCCAACTATTTGTTGCCAGGGCGCTCCAGAATCTTAAAAGTGTGGGGTATGTGTGTGTGGGGGGGGGGGGGGGGGGTTTGGGTGGAGATACAACGTCAACCAACATGTACGACGCACAGCACTTTGCCGATGAGCGCATGATTTTGCCGACAACACGCGTTTTTCCGACAGACTCCCCATACTAGCTACGGTCTTGGTTGTGCCTTTATCCATCTCAATACAAGTAGACCTACAATATATTAACTCAAAGTTCTTTTATTTGTTTTCCTAGATGACGCGAGGGTATTTGCATACGTTAGGTTGATCACAGGAGATGAGATGAGTAAACGAGCCAAATTTGCCTTCATAACATGGATTGGAACATCAGTTAGTGCCATGAAAAGAGCCAAAGTCAGTACCGATAAAGCATTTGTCAAACAAGTTATGCCAGTAAGTATACTTTAATCGCACAGAATAATCTTTCATGATAGAATAGTATTAATTGGTAATGCAGGAAGTGGTAAGACTACATTGTTGAAGTAGAATAGAAAAGTATTATTAGTGGTATTGCAAGAAGTGGTAAGACTACATTGTTGAAGTAGAATAGAAAAGTATTATTAGTGGTATTGCAAGAAGTGGTAAAACTACATTGTTGAAGTAGAATAGAAGAGTATTATTAGTGGTATTGCAAGAAGTGGTAAAACTACATTGTTGAAGTAGAATAGAAGAGTATTATTAGTGGTATTGCAGGAAATGGTAAGACTACATTGTTGAAGTAGAATAGTGGAGTATTATTTGTGGTATTGCAAGAAGTGGTAAGACTACATTGTTGAAGTAGAATAGAAGAGTATTATTAGTGGTATTGCAAGAAGTGGTAAGACTACATTGGTGAAGTAGAATAGAAGAGTATTATTAGTGGTATTGCAAGAAGTGGTAAGGCTACATTGTTGAAGTAGAATAGAGGATAATTTTAGTGGTATTGCAAGAAGCGGTAAGACTACATTGTTGAAGTAGAATAGAAGAGTATTATTAGTGGTATTGCAAGAAGTGGTAAGACTACATTGGTGAAGTAGAATAGAGGAGTATTATTAGTGGTATTGCAAGAAGTGATAAGACTACATTGTTGAAGTAGAATAGCGGAGTATTATTAGTGGTATTGTAAGAAGTGGTAAGACTACATTGTTGAAGTAGAATAGAGGAGTATGTATTATTAGTGGTATTGCAAGAAGTGGTAAGACTACATTGTTGAAGTAGAATAGCGGAGTATTATTAATGGTATTGCAAGAAGTGGTAAGACTACATTGTTGATGGAGAATATAGGAGTATTATTAGTGGTATTGCAAGAAGTGGTAAGACTACATTGTTGAAGTAGTAGAATAGAGGAGTATTATTAATGGTATTGCAAGAAGTGGTAAGACTACATTGATAAAGTAGAATAGCGGAGTATTATTAGTGGTATTGCAAGAAGTGGTAAGACTACATTGATAAAGTAGAATAGCGGAGTATTATTAGCGGTATTGCAAGAAGTGGTAAGACTACATTGATAAAGTAGAATAGCGGAGTATTATTAGCGGTATTGCAAGAAGTGGTAAGACTACATTGTTGAAGTAGAATAGAAGAGTATTATTAGTGGTATTGCAAGAAGTGGTAAGACTACATTGGTGAAGTAGAATAGCGGAGTATTATTAGTGGTATTACAAGAAGAGGTAAGACTACATTGTTGAAGTAGAATAGAGGAGTATTATTAATGGTATTGTAAGAAGTGGTAAGACTACATTGTTGAAGTAGAATAGAGGAGTATTATCAATGGTATTGCAAGAAGTGGTAAGACTACATTGTTGAAGTAAAATATAGAGTATTATTAGTGGTATTGCAAGAAGTGGTAAGACTACATTGTTGAAGTAGAATAGAAGAGTATTATTAGTGGTATTGCAAGAAGTGGTAAGACTACATTGTTGAAGTAAAATATAGGAGTATTATTAGTGGTATTGCTAGAAGTGGTAAGACTACATTGTTGAAGTAGAATAGAGGAGTATTATTAATGGTATTGCAAGAAGTGGTAAGACTACATTGATAAAGTAGAATAGCGGAGTATTATTAGTGGTATTGCAAGAAGTGGTAAGACTACATTATATCTTGGTGTAGATTATTCATCCAGTAGTTTAAAACATTAGTTTGTAAATTGAATCTAATACTGGAACTAATTTACAACTCACTTTGCTACGTTGCGTCCGAAAACATCGGACTTCGTCAGGCATCTGATTGAAGATGTTGTGATGACGTCAGATGTTGTGACGTCAGACGGCGAGGAATGTCCTATGTAGGCGAGACAAAACAATCTCTACGAGCGCGTTTGAACCAACACATGCGCCCTAGCTCCAGCGAAGCCCAAAACTCCGCGGTTTACAACCACTGCAACAAGAAAACTGAACATTTCTTCAATCCTGAGGAAGCGGTTATTCTAGATAAGGAGGAGAAGTGGTTTGAGCGAGGAGTCAGAGAATCCATATGGGAGAGAGTGGAGGATCCCGCCATTAACAGAAAAGGGCGACTCCGCTTCCAGTTGTCACGTGCATGGGACCCGGCGTTACGAGACATTCCTCGCCGTCTGACGTCACAACATCTGACGTCATCACAACATCTTCAATCAGATGCCTGACGAAGTCCGATGTTTTCGGACGCAACGTAGCAAAGTGAGTTGCAAATTAGTTCCAGTATTAGATTCAATTTACAAACTAATGTAAGACTACATTGATAAAGTAGAATAGCGGAGTATTATTAGCGGTATTGCAAGAAGTGGTAAGACTACATTGATAAAGTAGAATAGCGGAGTATTATTAGCGGTATTGCAAGAAGTGGTAAGACTACATTGTTGAAGTAGAATAGCGGAGTATTATTAGTGGTATTGCAAGAAGTGGTAAGACTACATTGTTGAAGTAGAATAGAGGAGTATTATTAGTGATATTGCAAAAAGTGGTAAGACTATATTGTTGAAGTAGAATAGCGGAGTATTATTAGTGGTATTACACGGAAAAACAGCGGCATGACCGACGGGAGTTATATAAATAAGCATTAATTTTCACCAGGTTCGCGGGGAGGAGATAAGTTTAAGTGACCGCTTATGGGTTCGAATTTCAACTAGCCTAATCATGAAGCTCCCGTGGCCAAGTGGTTAAGGTTACACGAAGAAACGTATAAAAAACGTATAAAAGACGTATAAAGTTGTTGTCTAAAACCGCGTTTTCTCAGCAATCAAATATCGCAGTGAGTCAAATGTTGGTGCATGGATGTATCTTTACATTATTTTTGTGTGTTTATAAAAAAATTTAGAATCCGTTTGAAAATCCTTCGTTTAAATCATTTTTACGCACCATGTTCACAAGATCAAAAACACGTTCCATGCAGTTTTTTTCAAATGTTCGCTCCGCATAAAACCACGCCGAGTGATTGTTTTCTCCTTTTTTGTATTGTACTACAAATCGATTAAAGAAATAATGTTGCCATGGGGAAGAACCAAATACAGTACCGATCAAATTTAAAAAGCCCGTTTTGGGGGAACATTTTCGAGAATCTTGTCTGAGAAAAAACTGTTTTGTGAAATTATCGATATCTTGATAACGGGGCGTTAATTTAGACATCTGAATACCTACATTATTTCTCAACATTCTGCCAATTGCTATCCCATTTGATTTTCACTCCAAATTGAAGCTAGTATTGCAAAAACGAGGTTTTTCCTCCATCAGTTCGTTCAAAATTTCAGCGCCGACATGCGTGTTTATTCTAAGAGCCATTGTGCGGACGCGATTGTAATCAAGTAATTACATCAAATTATAGTTACATATCCGCTTCGAGAATAAGAAATTGCGTAAGCTGGTGTATGGTCCAGTGGATAGAGCGTTGGACTGGGAATCTGTTATGAACAATTTTTGTTGGTTTGTGTCTCCATGTGGCTGAATTTTCTTTCCTTTTTTTCTCTTTTCTCATTTTTACTTCCTTTCTTTCCTCTTTTCTTTCTCTTTTTCTTTTTTCCTTTTTTTTTTTTCATTTCTTTCTTTCTTTCTTCCTTTCTTTTCTTTCGTACTTTCTTTTTCGTTCTTTTTCTTTCTCTCTCTCTCTTTCTTTCTCTTTTTCAATTTTTCTTTATTCTTTCTTGCTCCTTTCTTTTTAGTTTTACTTGATTGATTCGCTGACTGCAGTGAATCGTGATTGATTGTTTTTCACTTTATATAATTCAGAAATTTGTAGGCCTGCTAAGTCTGTCTTTTTGAATATTCTTCCCAAATTCGATTTGCAAATAATTGCTTTTTGATATTGTTGTTGATGTTATTGTTGTACCCTATTACATTGTAATCAGGGGACTAGCAGCATTGATTTATTTCATCAAAGATATCAAGGCTATAAATTCAAAATCAACACATTTTCCAGGGCGTAGCTTGACGAAGTGCCCCAATCAATTTTAAAATTTATAAAATCCTTATGAAAATTGCCGAAAACGGCTTGTACCCCTCCCCCGGCATCCGACCCGGTATGTCGCCCCTCATGTAACCCCCCGCCCGCCCCCGACTCACGAGCTCCGGGCACGAGCTAAGCCAAGTTTCATGTCTTGACCGTGGATCAATATTCTATTGTAAGTAGGCCTACGTCCCAGTACGCTTGTTCATTTTCTGCATGGCTGTTTCTGTTATGAACTTACGCCCTCTGAAATCAAGCGCATGAAAAACTCTCGGCTAACCTTAAGGCATAGGTCTCGTAAACCTGAGATCCTGGGTTCGATTCCCATGCGGGATCACTTTTTCTCCTTGTCTCCTTTATTATTTTGCGACGGCGAACCTGGTGAAAATTAATGTTTATTTATAGACCCATTCCATGTCAACTCCAGGGATGTGCACCGCAGCACCTGGAGTTGACATGGAATGGGTCTATATAATTCCCGTCGGTCATGCCGCTGTTTATCCGTGTTATATTTCCTCACAGGGAGGATGGCAATTTATTTCTCGCATTTACGGCCCTAGCTACTATGGGCTATTTGCGGGGAGGAGATAAGTTTAAGTGTCGACCGCTTATGGGTTCGAATTTCAACAAGCCTAATCATGAAGCTCCAGTGGCCAAGTGGTTAAGGCATAGGTCTCATCTATTCTACTTCAACAATGTAGTCTTACCACTTCTTTTAAGAAAATACTCCTCTATTCTACTTCAACAATGTAGTCTTACCACTTCTTGCAATACCACTAATAATACTCCGCTATTCTACTTCAACAATGTAGTCTTACCACTTCTTGCAATACCACTAATAATACTCCTCTATTCTACTTCAACAATGTAGTCTTACCACTTCTTGCAATACCACTAATAATACTCCGCTATTCTACTTCAACAATGTAGTCTTACCACTTCTTGCAATACCACTAATAATACTCCTCTATTCTACTTCAACAATGTAGTCTTACCACGTCTTGCAATACCATTAATAATACTCCTCTATTCTACTTCAACAATGTAGTCTTACCACTTCTTGCAATACCACTAATAATGCTCTTCTATTCTACTTCAACATTGTAGTTTTACCACTTCTTGCAATACCGCCAATAATACTCCTATATTCTACTTCAACAATGTAGTATAGTCTTACCACTTCTTGCAATACCACTAATAATACTCCTCTATTCTACTTCAACAATGTAGCCTTACCACTTCTTGCAATACCACTAAAAATTATCCTCTATTCTACTTCAACAATGTAGTCTTACCACTTCTAGCAATACCACTAATAATACTCCTATATTTTACTTCAACAATGTAGTCTTACCACTTTTTGCAATACCACTAATAATACTCCGCTATTCTACTTCAACAATGTAGTCTTACCACTTCTAGGAATACCACTAATAATACTCCTATATTTTACTTCAACAATGTAGTCTTACCACTTCTTGCAATACCACTAATAATACTCTTCTAGTCTACTTCAACATTGTAGTTTTACCACTTCTTGCAATACCGCCAATAATACTCCTATATTCTACTTCAACAATGTAGTATAGTCTTACCACTTCTTGCAATACCACTAATAATACTCCTCTATTCTACTTCAACAATGTAGCCTTACCACTTCTTGCAATACCACTAAAAATTATCCTCTATTCTACTTCAACAATGTAGTCTTACCACTTCTAGCAATACCACTAATAATACTCCTATATTTTACTTCAACAATGTAGTCTTACCACTTTTTGCAATACCACTAATAATACTCCGCTATTCTACTTCAACAATGTAGTCTTACCACTTCTAGCAATACCACTAATAATACTCCTATATTTTACTTCAACAATGTAGTCTTACCACTTCTTGCAATACCACTAATAATACTCTTCTAGTCTACTTCAACATTGTAGTTTTACCACTTCTTGCAATACCGCCAATAATACTCCTATATTCTACTTCAACAATGTAGTATAGTCTTACCACTTCTTGCAATACCGCTAATAATACTCTTCTATTCTACTTCAACAATGTAGCCTTACCACTTCTTGCAATACCACTAAAATTATCCTCTATTCTACTTCAACAATGTAGTCTTACCACTTCTTACAATACCATTAATAATACTCCGCTATTCTACTTCAACAATGTAGTCTTACCACATCTTGCAATACCACTAATAATACTCATATATTCTACTTCAACAATGTAGTATAGTCTTACCACTTCTTGCAATACCACTAATAATACTCCTCTATTCTACTTCAACAATGTAGCCTTACCACTTCTTGCAATACCACTAAAAATTATCCTCTATTCTACTTCAACAATGTAGTCTTACCACTTCTAGCAATACCACTAATAATACTCCTATATTTTACTTCAACAATGTAGTCTTACCACTTTTTGCAATACCACTAATAATACTCATCTATATAGTCTACTTCAACAATGTAGTCTTACCGCTTCTTGCAAAACCACTAATAATACTCCTCTATTCTACTTCAACAATGCAGCCTTACCACTTCTTGCAATACCACTAATAATACTCCTACATTCTACTTCAACAATGTAGTCTTACCACGTCTTGCAATACCATTAATAATACTCCTCTATTCTACTTCAACAATGTAGTCTAACCACTTCTTGCAATACCACTAATAATACTCTTCTATTCTACTTCAACAATGTAGTCTTACCACTTCTTGTAATACCACTAATAATACTCTTCTATTCTACTTCAACAATGTAGCCTTACCACTTCTTGCAATACCACTAAAAATTATCCTCTATTCTACTTCAACAATGTAGTCTTACCACTTTTTGCAATACCACTAATAATACTCATCTATATAGTCTACTTCAACAATGTAGTCTTACCGCTTCTTGCAAAACCACTAATAATACTCCTCTATTCTACTTCAACAATGCAGCCTTACCACTTCTTGCAATACCACTAATAATACTCCTACATTCTACTTCAACAATGTAGTCTTACCACGTCTTGCAATACCATTAATAATACTCCTCTATTCTACTTCAACAATGTAGTCTAACCACTTCTTGCAATACCACTAATAATACTCTTCTATTCTACTTCAACAATGTAGTCTTACCACTTCTTGTAATACCACTAATAATACTCTTCTATTCTACTTCAACAATGTAGCCTTACCACTTCTTGCAATACCACTAAAAATTATCCTCTATTCTACTTCAACAATGTAGTCTTACCACTTCTTACAATACCATTAATAATACTCCTCTATTCTACTTCAACAATGTAGTCTTACCGCTTCTTGCAATACCACTAATAATAGTATACTCCTCTATTCTACTTCAACAATGTAGTCTTACCACTTCTTGCAATACCACTAATAATACTCCGCTATTCTACTTCAACAATGTAGCCTTACCACTTCTTGCAATACCACTAATAATACTCTTCTATTCTACTTCAACAATGTAGTCTTACCACTTCTTGCAATACCACTAATAATACTCTTCTATTCTACTTCAACAATGTAGCCTTACCACTTCTTGCAATACCACTAATAATACTCTATTCTACTCAACAATGTAGTCTTACCACTTCTTGCAATACCATTAATAATACTCCTCTATTCTACTTCAACAATGTAGTCTTACCACTTCTTACAATACCGCTAATAATACTCCGCTATTCTACTTCAACAATGTAGTCTTACCACTTCTTGCAATACCACTAATAATACTCCTATATTTTACTTCAACAATGTAGTCTTACCACTTCTTGCAATACCACTAATAATACTCCTATATTTTACTTCAACAATGTAGTCTTACCACTTCTAGCAATACCACTAATAATACTCTATTCTACTCAACAATGTAGTCTTACCACTTCTTGCAATACCATTGATAATACTCCTCTATTCTACTTCAACAATGTAGTCTTACCACTTCTTACAATACCATTAATAATACTCCTCTATTCTACTTCAACAATGTAGTCTTACCACTTCTTGCAATACCACTAATAATACTCCTATATTTTACTTCAACAATGTAGTCTTACCACTTCTTGCAATACCACTAATAATACTCTTCTATTCTACTTCAACAATGTAGCCTTACCACTTCTTGCAATACCACTAATAATACTCCTATATTCTACTTCAACAATGTAGTATAGTCTTACCACTTCTTGCAATACCACTAATAATACTCCTCTATTCTACTTCAACAATGTAGTCTTACCACTTCTTGCAATACCACTAATAATACTCTATTCTACTCAACAATGTAGTCTTACCACTTCTTGCAATACCACTAATAATACTCTTCTATTCTACTTCAACAATGTAGTCTTACCACTTCTTGCAATACCACTAATAATACTCCGCTATTCTACTTCAACAATGTAGCCTTACCACTTCTTGCAATACCACTAATAATACTCTTCTATTCTACTTCAACAATGTAGCCTTACCACTTCTTGCAATACCACTAATAATACTCTTCTATTCTACTTCAACAATGTAGCCTTACCACTTCTTGCAATACCACTAAAAATTATCCTCTATTCTACTTCAACAATGTAGTCTTACCACTTCTTGCAATACCACTAATAATACTCCTACATTCTACTTCAACAATGCAGTCTTACCACTTCTTCCAATACCACTAATAATACTCCTATATTCTACTTCAACAATGTAGTATAGTCTTACCACTTCTTGCAATACCACTAATAATACTCCGCTATTCTACTTTATCAATGTAGTCTTACCACTTCTTGCAATACCACTAATAATACTCCGCTATTCTTCTTTATCAATGTAGTCTTACCACTTCTTGCAATACCATTGATAATACTCCAACACTCTACTCTATATATATATGATATTCTAGTTCAATAATGAAGTCTCACAATTTCATGTGATTTTTGCTGTTGTTCTGACTGAGGAGAGGCACTGTTTAGGAGATGCTTGTAAGCCCTCCCATGTGGCCCACCATCTTGATCAAACCACATTGTAATTGTTCTTATTTCTACAGGAGTACGGGAAAGAATTCCTTGCAGATGACAAGAGTGATGTTGCCAAAGATGTCGTACTTGCCGAGCTGGGGAAAGCTGGTGGTGCTAACTACGGAAGTGCACGTTAATGGTGGACATCAACAATGAACTTGCAAAGAGGCATATCAATTTGTTGTAAAAATTCTTCATAGCGATTTTATTATTAAGTATATAATATATGCCAAATATTTGCATTATGTTATGATGATATACCGTTGTGGTAATATTATCAAGCACCGCACCCACCAATGAATGAACAGAGTTACGAGTTTTAGTAATAAGTGGCTGAGTGGATGCACTAAGAGGATGAGCGAATTGTGGATAGCCAGATAGTCCAATTCTGACAGTGTGTGAATGCGAGTCCAAAGTCCACACAATCAATAGCGGGGCAATGTATTGTGACGTCATCTGTTCAGAACACCCACTCCGCCTCTTAGCTGAAACTCGTAACTGTTCTAGACGTATATGGTCAACATGATCTTTCGGATGAGCTTGTACCAGACAGGCGGCGGATGACATGATCGAGCCGGCAACTCGTGAAACCGCCCGGCCGTATGGCATTTTCCATATACTCGGTTAGTTTTGCGGGGTTCATTATCGAACCCCAACGGTTTTAGCTTGTATTTATATTATTTATCAACATAGGCCTATTTGTTTGTGAAATTTCAAGCGTTTTAAAATTTCAAAATAATCCCATTCAATTACACGGTTGAGAATGAAAATTTACTGAATTTAGGGAATGCACGTCATACACCACCTGGTACCAGACGCATAATCTTTGCTGATTTTGATTATTAATTGAAATTGGACTGTTTCAACTGGTTGATTATAATAATAGATAAGTATCGCTATTGTTTATTGTTCCGGGACCATCACGACATTAAAACTTCACTATTAAAAGGGCATTTCGTGATCCATAGCATCATCCCCCACTTTTCTCCAAAAAAAAAGTTGAGATTTTTTATATCACTGGAAACCTCTGACTACATAATGTTTATGTACAAAAAATTTCTTGCAGATAAATTCGTTTAGCAAAGATATTGTGAAATTTGAATTTCGTTCTGGTATACCAGAACGAAATTACAACACATTGTTTATGGAGCAGTGTAATACACATAATCATGCGTAACTCGCAAACGCAAAATCGAAATCAACTGACATTTTTTTCGTGGATATCTACTGAAAAAGTCATAAAAAGAGGATTCTATGCCGTATGATCACGAAATACTCCTTTAATGGTTAAAATAAGGCGTTGATTAAGTAAGCAGTATTTATAGTTCATACTATATGAAGTCCTGGTACGTGTAGTGATTCATTGAGATTGAAGTTTTGTTGTATTGTTTTTTAATTGCAAACATGTTTTGTACTGAAGTGATTTATTAATTTTGCACCTACCTAATATGTGTACTTTACTGTTGCCCTTCGTGCTTCAGATTCTTTACATTCGAGTTGTCAGTTCGAAGTTCACACACATGCTATTAAATTAGTAGTAATTATCATAATCTTTGCGACGGAGTGGGGTTGAGGCGAATCACCTCTATTAACTACAATGATGTTTATATATAGTTTACTCCCCACACGGCCACACCCCTTAAAATGCACATTGTGTTCCTTTGTCAATCAGTGCAATTTTGCATTTTGAATAAATTGTAATAGTTGCGCTTGCACTGAAAACTTGTCACTGCATGCATCAGTGCATGATGGAAAAAAATGTCGAAGATTTAATTAGAATAGTGTAGAGTGTAATTTTATAGAGTGATATCTTAGTCGCTACTCTCTTAAATTGGGATATTCGATCGAAAAGATTGATATTCCAATCGTTTGCCGACTGCAATTAGAGACAAATCTCGAATGATCTATTTTAATCAAATAAAAGGGGTGATTCTCAATCTTTAAACGATCTTTGCCGATATAAATATTCAGTAGAAAGGATTGATTTTCATTGTGTTTTAATCTTTTTCCAATTGAAATTAGGGACAAATCCTTTCCGGTTGAAAAAAGATTGAAAGTGTTCACTATAAACAGTCTTCATACCAAATTAACACATGCAACCTATACCACTTTGCATTTGAACACGTCAATCCAAAACTTGTTTTTCAATCCTTGTAGATTGATGCCTATCATCAACCGTTAAAAGAAATATTTCAATCGCTTAATTAAGAGAGTAAGAAGATGAGGGACAATACAAGACTTAAGTGTAAATTTTAGGGCTTCGGACTTTCCATATTTTTCCGGGTTGTTGTCAAACATAAGACAAATAACACTCCTCGTGCCAAAATTATTCTGAAAACGTGTTCATCCGTTTCTGGTAGGCATAAAGTTATCTGATTATTGAAATCCAAGTTGGCCGTGAAATGGACTCCTTGGGACAATATTTTGTGTTGGGAACCCCGGTTGGGAACCGGAAAGATCGTTTAATATACACACCTTGCAATGGGATTACAAAAATAAGTAAGTCAGGGGGGTGCACGGGGACCTCAACTTCACCATTATAACAATCAATGAGCAATTGTTTTTGATAATGATTAGATATATAGTATGACGCTGACATCATTATATTTATATTCTGTTATAGTTTTCGAATTATCTTGAGAACGTTGACTATTACATTTTAAACACTATGACGAAAAAAGTAGCCCAAAATGGATTTGTATCATACTTTAATTATTATTATTATTGTTTGTTTATATCAATTACAAATTCTGACATGATATTAATAAAATGCTGCAAAACCGAACAAAGGTATTTCATTGTTTAAATGATACGGTATGCAATTTATATATAAACTCTATTCCAGTTCTATTCTGTGTATTTTGTGTTCAGGGGCAGATATTTTTCACCGCACCGTATTTTATTAAGAAGCCACATTTCAAAACTTTAAGCCTCGGAAGTAGGCTGGCGAGGTTTTTTGCTTAATCGATGGAATTACTGCTAAACTTAGACCAGCTCATAATAGGCGGAGTTAAACCCCGCGGTTTGTTAGGCTTTTACCACTCCGCCGAAAAGAAGACCCACTAGAGCTATTAGTTGACCTGTCCGGTCTTTATTTTGTGTGTTAAAGAAAGTAGATAAATTATAAGACTTGCATTAATATTTCGTAATGCTTCTGGCTGGAGAGGTATGACACGAAAATTCTCAAAATGAAATATTTTGATATTAATCCGCGATGTTATAAGGCCCGCTGATTACGAGCTGATCAAAGTATACTGCTGCTATATAGATAGTTCTGCTTGACCCACTCTAATTCTGTGGCTTGACCCTACATGTATCTAACATGAAGCGTTTTGAATATCCTGTAACAAATTATTCTTTTTGAGAACCACGTCGCTATATCATAGAAAGAGGGCGCACTAGGTGTTGAATCTGTAATATGTATGCCCCCTCTTCACCATTCATTCTATGAATTTGAATAACACACCTATTTTCCTTATACCATACCGTATTGTGCCATGTTTTGGGACTGTGATATCTCTCTTGGGAACATGGACGTGGCGTTTCCCCGACACGTTCATATTGTTTTAAATTTGAAATTGCTTTGAAGAACTGTTCAGTGATTCAAGCTAAATTGCTTAAAGTGAAGGATAAGTCATTACAATTGTCATTGGGTATTTTTGAAATGGAAAAATTGGCAAAAAGACGAGATAATCAGCAGTATTGACAAAGTTGAAAACCCATTCAAGTACATGTAGCTAATTTCTCTACTTAAGTAAAGGAATTGCAGATTCATATAAAATATAGTTTGTCTTTCTTTCGGCTTAACGACTATGTCAGCACAGGGTGCCAAAATCTTAATTTTGATGATTTTTATGCCCATCCCGATGAGCAAGTCACTGAATAGGCCTTTAAACGTAAAATCAGGAACTTAGGATATGCCTATAAGTTCTTAGGGTACCGGGTGATACTAAATAGGC
Source organism: Amphiura filiformis (assembly GCF_039555335.1). NCBI lineage: Eukaryota > Metazoa > Echinodermata > Ophiuroidea > Amphilepidida > Amphiuridae > Amphiura > Amphiura filiformis. Next base: position 47,352,320 of record NC_092643.1, read on the forward strand.
AAGCTGTTTGGTAAACAAACAAACAAACAAAATACCCAGGCTCGATCGCGTGACTCACCAAGACGGGTACTTACAGCCCCTTGTTTTCAACGTCCTCTTTTGGTTCGTTGTGGCTATCCCGGCGTGTGCCTTCATTTAATCGTTATTTATCAATGTTTTTACGTTTTGTTTTATATATTTTGCACAATGTACTCTTTCACCTATTGTGGTGTGTTGTTTGCTTCAAATTAAATGATTTGACTGTGAATAATATTTTATGAAGTTATGGCATGACATTTTGTTTTCAGAAAGTCCAAAAATTTGTCCAATGGACTTTGATCCAAGTATGTAGTCCAACTTTTCAGACAATCATATTTGTCCATGTTTATTTAGTCCCATACATTTGAAAATTGAAAGAAAGATATCAGGCCAATAATTATCTTTGGATGAACAGTGGCGGCGCTACGGGGGGGTGGAGCAAACCCCAAAAAAAATTTCTGGTGTCGCCACTGTAGATGAAGCGTATTTTAAACAAAGACATTACTAATTTGGCTCACAACTCATGCATACGATTGAGGATTAGATATCGAGGAGTCAGTGACACAAAAACGTAACTCCATTTTTTGCGAAAATGAGATTTTTTATATCAAAATGTTTAGAAACATGAGCATTTTCCAATAAACACATAGAAGTAACTCCATTTAGTACCCCATTGAAATCAACAGACATTGAAACATATGAACTTAAAATCAATGTGGACCATTATCTTCAAACTAATTTTTCTCAAAATGGCCAAAATGGAGTTACGTCTTTGTGTCAATGACCCCTCGATATATGTGTCGGTGTATACGCCCGGTTTATCGCGTGATGTCAATTTGATGTTACCATGTAACTATATCATAGGCGAAGTGGCTTGATGGCGGCTTGATTGAGTCGAATGTCATCAAATTGACGCCATCCCGTACGCGTCCCGTACGCGCATTTATATTTTGCAACCTTATATAGTAAAACAAAACTAACTACCCCATTGGACTTGTTTCTGCATTTCAAAAAGCATTTCTTAGATTGAAAATATTTTACATACATCACACAGTGTCATCGCCCCGATATCTTCATGGTAGAAATCGCCATGGTAGGTTGAATCCACAGCCACGCATGGCCATTTTATGAGAGGCATAATTAGCCAAGTGACTTGACTAAGGCTACTGACAATAGCCGGGGTAATTGATTTCTCGCTGTGTGAGTAAGCTTGTATATACGACATTGCGGTCATACTGCCTCCACTGGAGTAGTGAGTGCAGCTATAGTCTGCGCGCTGTAGTCCATACAGGACCAACGCAATATAAAATTAGAATTTGGTCAGATTTTGAGTTCAAGACGCACGGCCTTTTCTCAAGACGCAAGCTAACGACTATCAAATCTGTTCAACACGTACTTTCAAGTGTATGAGATCTGGTTTCTTGAGACGAAATCATTTACGGGAGATATTCATCATTTTCTACACCGGTATCCGAAGATTTTCGTCTGATATCAAAATCGTGCATAGCAATTCACGTGTATCGATCCCGGGTATTTATTTTAGTATCTCTGCTGCACCAAATAATAGAGGTTATCCGTGTTCTATAAGCTGCATATCCTATGAACGACTGCTATACCTTGTTTAGGTAGGACTTTCAAAAGAAGTACATGCATGTGCAACCATGACTGTTTCAAAATAGCCCGCCAAGAGTCATGCAGGTAACTCCGAGGTCATGCATTGAATTGTTTTGTGTAAGGAATACTACGGGAATCAGCGCCTTTTGTTAGAAGTCACACATGAGTAAAGTGGATAACCTCTATTATTAGCCAGGCGATGTCGGTGTGCATCATCTATCAGATTCATGGGTGTGCTGTTCATGTTGTTCAACAGAACACCCGTGGGATTAGAATCAAGAGTAATCTAACATAAATGGAAATTAGTATTTTTTTACATGAGGATGTCCAGGTTATGGTGTTGTCTGCATCCATCTGTATGACCAGAATAGGGTTATTGTAATCGGACACTTGCGCTATAGTCAGGCACCCAGTATCAGGAAAACTAGTGCACTGCACTTGGATTATAATCGAGCACCCGGTATTAGGAAAACGTGCATTATATCGAGTACTTGATATTAACTTTTTGCAACTTCTGAATAGAGGTTATCTGTGTTCTATAAGCTGCATATCCTATCAGCGACTGCTATACCTTGTTTAGGACCAGTTTCAAAAGAAATACCTGCATGTGCAACCATTACTGTTTCAAAATAGCCCGCCAAAGTAATGCAGGTAACTCCGAGGTCATGCATTGAATTGGTTTGAATGAGGAATACTACGAGAACCAGTGCCTTTTGTTAGAAGTCACGCTTGAGTAAAGTGGATAACCTCTATTACTAGTGAACTCTTTCATTTTTAATGTGTGCTTATTCAAAGCATGAAAGCAACTACAGTATCATCGCCCCGATATCTTCATGGTAGATATCGCCATGGTAGGTTAAATTCACAGCCACGCAGGGCCATTTTGTTCCGACCTGTTTAATAGTTTTGAGACGCATAATGGGCCGAGGGACATCCGACTAAGGCTACTGACAATAGCCTGGTAACTGACCTCTCGTGTGTGAGTGAGCATGGTATACGCCATGAGGTCAACTGCTTTTAGACTGCCTCCACGAGTGGCCTACGCTGCGCAATAGTTCGGCACATATTACAAAATCAGAACTTTTGTCAGTTTTCGAGCTCAATATGCACGCTTCTTTCTCAATACGCAAGCTAACGACTATCATACCCTTTCAACAGATATGTTCAAGTGCAAGGAAAAAATATGGCTTCTTTAGAATAAAACAAATTATGGGAGATATTCTTCATTTTCTACCCCGGTATCCAAAGATTTATCGTCTGAATATCAAATCGTGCATAGCACATTCACGTGTATCGATCCCGGGTATTGATTTTAGTGTCTCTGCTGTACCAAGTAATTATTAACCAGGCGATGTCGGTGTGCTACAGGTATGAAGTCGGTGTGCTACAGGTATGATTTCAATTGAAAAAATGATTTCAATTGAAAAAAATAGACCTCCTCCTTGAAATATAGAAACAAATCCAAATGGGATATAGTCGGGTATATCAGGTTTTAATGTGCATCCCCCCAGGACTCTACCAAACCAACTTTTTTAGTTTCCTTTTGTGGTCCTATAACACATTCAAGATGTTAACAAAAAATATTTCCCGGCACTCCGGCCATATTCAAGGTTAAAGGTCAACACAGTGGTCAAATTTCAAAGTTGCTCAAATCCTCTCATTGCAAGGATTCCGAAAAAGTATAGTTTGACCTACCTACGACATACCGTTCTTGAGTTATAAGCAAAAAGGTCAAATTTTGAGCGGTGGTCAGTTTTTTTTGGCCACACAGGGGCCAAATATTAAAAATGCTCCGATTTCAACGCAAATGGTCTCAAATTGCTCGTAATGCAAAAGCAAGTCAAAAAAGGAATCGTTTGCACTGTCTAAAATGCTTCGTTATTGTCAAAATTGGCCATTAAAGGTCAATCCCCATTACAGCCTATTGACCACAACCTATGTTGTGATGTTTCCGAGGTAACGAAACATCTTACATGGTTATAACTATTCCTTATTTGGCTTATTTTTACATAACAAGAAATTTGAGACCAATTTCGTTCAAATCGGAGCATTTTGGAATTTTTGGCCCCTGTGTGTCCAAAAAACTGACCACCGCCCAAAATTTGACCTTTTTGCTTATAACTCAAGAACGGTATGTCACAGGTAGGTCAAACTATACTTTTTCTGAATCCTTGCAATGAGAGGAATAATTTGGAGTGCTTGTTAACCAGATTTGAGCAACTTTGAAATTTGACCACTGTGTTGACCTTTTACTTTGAATATAGCCGGAGTGCCGGGAAATATTTTTTGTTAACATCTTGAATGTGTTATAGGACCACAAAAGGAAACTAAAAAAGTTGGTTTGGTAGAGTCCTGGGGGATGCACATTAAAACCTGGTAGATACCGGAATTCCGGAAACATGATAATGTCCACTTTCGCAATTCAGGCATTGTGTGACAATACCGTCACTTCCTAAAATTTGACACACCAGGGCTCACTGAATTGCGGTTTGCCGGGTGGGGACACAGGCTCAAGCAAATGAGCAAGACAAATGTAAATGCTTAAGCATGCAGGCCTGTATGAAGATAAAACCAGAAAGAAACAGAATGAAAAAAAGGAAAGTGAAAGTTTTGCTCTCACCCCTTTAGGCCTGCAGGAGAATATATAAGAAATCCCGACTAAAAATATCACCGTGGAATTAGCTAGCTCTAGCCAGTTAGACATAGCGAGTAGGCTAGTAGGCTACAGTGACTAAAAGATTGGATGTAAAAAAATCTATTAGGCCTAATTGTGTAAATTAATACAAATCAGAGTTTATTTATATAAAATAAGCTATTGAGTACCAATATGTGGCCAAAGGTCTGCTGGACGCTGCAGGTTGTAGGGTTGGAAAGTAAAATGTTGCCCTCACTGGATATGTTTGCGTAGACAAAATCGTGTACAAAATAATGGTGGCGCGTTAGCATTGGAAATCTCTGGCTATTGAACGGCACAAGAGGTCTGAATTTTTCTAACTTTTTCTCTATTTTTGGAAACAATAAACCATTCTTAGAAAAAGTGTCATTTCTTTAATTCATACATTACATCAATCTGCTATAAGGGTTCTCTAAACAATTTTTGATACATTACAAAAAACCGCCATTTTGGGTACTTTTGAGCAATATGGACATAAACAGAGTTTAAAGCAGGTTTTATCGATCTTTAAATACAATAATGACGTCATAATAGTTAAAACTTTAACAACATTGAGTCAAATAACTTAAGTTAAGTTGCACATTACATTTGCAAAATGCACAAAGGTTTCTGACCCCCCCCCCCCTGACAAGCATCATCTCATTGCACGAGTATATATGCCTAGGTCGGAAACGTTAGGGGTAGGGGTATAAAGACACCCCCCTCTTGAGTGCTTATTTTCCCCCAATGTCTGATAATATTACAATATCTTCAATCACAGAAACTCATCACAAACTTGGTTAATGAATTTCCCTCCAGAGGATTGAAAACGGTCGCATTGCAAATAATAACGCCATATATCGACCAAATTTCGTTAAAATTGAGAGGAAAAAAGAAACGTCACCTTAAAACGCTATTGATATAAGGCAGTTGGAGGTACTTGGATACCTTTGATAGGATAAATGTTTCCTAGAGTATAGCCACATTTCATTTTATACATTTGTCAATTATTGTACCATTTTGTTGAACAAAAATTTTTAAAGTCGAATGGTTATTCGATTTTAAGCTAAAAATGGTATATCTGAACAAACATGGCCGCCATTGCCAGCTTTGGTACCAAACCCTGTTTCCAACGAATTTTCCAGAAATGTATAGGCCTACTCTAAAATCTTGCCTGAAAGCTTCGTGATTATCAAATAGAATCTCATTTCAAAATAAATCAGGGGAAATCTTTCTTTAATAGAGAGCTTGCGAAATGAAGTTACTTTAACTTTAACTTTAACGTCTAGAGGATTATAGAGGATTATGTATTCACAACCACCTTGGTTTTGAATACATAATCCTCTATAATCCTCCAGACGTTAAAGTTAAAGTTAAAGTAACTTCATTTCGCAAGCTCTCTATTAACTTTAAATTCCGAACTTTATAGCTCATTCCGCCATTTTTATAACATGCTTTGAAGGGCGCAGACCACCAAATAACTTCTCCATTGAAAAGCACGTAAAAATCAACTTTTTAATCGGCGTTTTCTACATGGCGTGACAATATTTTTCACTTTTTCACGTCATCCCTGTATTAATTAAGGACTGAAATTTCATTTAAGCGTCAATTTTGGGGAACTTTACAGGTAAAGATTTTTGTTTAAAAAATGTTGAAAAGCGACGCCGCTATTTCAACGCCAAAACTAGCATTAAAACTTGTTCCGTTAGCAGTCATTCGGACAGGGCCTACTTTTCTTGTGAAATCGATTTGTATAATTTCATATCTATTTTAGTCATTAATATGTTATCATCTTTCATTTAAATCAGAACATGCCAACCTCACGAAGAACATGGTCCCTAAGGACACCACATTGTCTCAAGGAGCCATATACTTTTAACCGGAACTCACATTGCACCTTTCGCGCAGTGATTCAGTAATGCGCACATAACAGAATGTTTCACAAGTGGTTCATAGCATAGGTCCTACAGTAACAATCTTTCTTGGTTTGGAATGTCTCCCTCTATATCTAATATCCCAGGAACAACCCATGGCGCTGATTTATACTTAGTGGTCGCTTGAGATTATTGCGATTTCAACTGCGAGACAGGACTAAAAGCTTTTGTTATTGTAGGAAAGTGCTTTTACTTGATTGATTGCTTATCAATAACTCACAGCTTGGCGACTGATTTTAGATCACTATAAATCGGATGTACTGTTGACCCCGCAGTTACGGTTAAGAATACTAGACATACACCGGTTAGTCCATGCTAAGCCAAATAATGAAAATCATTTGTTGTACGCCCACCTCCTTCCTCACTTTCTGGGATCAGTCTATATTTTTTATTTTTCAATTTTCATATTACATTAAAAGGTTTCATCCAATACATGAGTGAAATGTTAATGCGTATAAACAAGTTAATAAGTCAGCACGAATCACTTGCTAGTGTTTTTGTGGAACTCTAAGGATCTTACCCCTCATTAATGATGGTTTCGTTGTTTTCCTGGCATTGGCTGAAATGCCCGAAAACTGCTAACAATGTCCAGTTTACATGAAAACTGCTTTATTTGGAAAAAGTATAGTTTGACCTACCTGTGACATACCGTTCTTGATTTAAGCAACTTTGAAATTTGACCACTGTGTTGACCTTTAACCTTGAATATGGCCGGAGTGCCGGGAAATATTTTTTGTTAACATCTTGAATGTGTTATAGGATCATAAAAGGAAACTAAAAAAGTTGGTTTGGTAGAGTCCTGGGGGTGCACATTAAAACCTGGTAGATACCGGACTACCCCTAATTTTGACCTTAATGCTTATAACTCAAGAACAGTAAGTCACATATTGGTGGAACTCTAAGGATCTTACCCCTCATTAATGATGGTTTCGTTGTTTTCCTGGCATATATGCTGAAATGCCCGAAAACTGCTAACAATGTCCAGTTTACATGAAAACTGCTTTATTTGGTAAATTCAGCAACAAAAAAAATCAACAGCCCCTCCCTCCTCACTTTTCTAAGTTTTTTTAAGAAAAGTGGACTTTTAAGTTAAAAATTTGTCCAGAATGAAAGTACACAGTGTTCAATTTAGTCACTCATAATAAATACCCTGTTTGGAAGACAATCTATAAGAATTAAATATGCAATGCTATATTCTGAATACAATAATTCTGCTCCAACATCCTCCCCAACATAATATATCATGTTTGCCTAACTACATGTATAGTTACTGAAATCGTACCCGGAGCTTTATTCCTTTTAATTGAAACCAATCCTCTTGCATCTCATGCAGTACCATTTTACACCTCTCCCACTGCAACATATATGCCTTGCATTTCATATTCTTGCTTTGTTTACTATGCTAATATTTCAATTGTTTTAAAGAAGTAAATGTTATCCAAACGGTTAGATTTCAAGCTATTTCAGCGCATCACATCAAAGCTCCCATTGGGCACCCCATTCCTTTTTAAAGGAATTTTTTTAGTGATAAGATATTGTAGAAAAATCCAGACATCCTTGGATTGTCTGGTTCATTTAAGGGGATTCATCCGTAAACAAGCAAAATGTAGACAAACATGCCGATGTAGACAAAATCGCCAATGTAGACAAGAGTAAAGATGACAATTCTGATGTCACATTTGACCAGGATAAAGAGCTGGAGCACAAAGAGTATAATGTAAAATTGAACAATTCTGATGTGCTCACTAATTTGGACTCAAAGTTAGGTCATCTTTCTCAAGATCAACAAAGTCAAATTGCAAATTTGATTCACAAATTTGATAATATACGTACTTCCTGATACGTCAAGTAGGTAGAACAAATGCTGCATTTTATGATGTAGATGTTGGTGATACAAAACCAATCAAGCAGCATCCTTACAGAGTCAATCCATTGAAAATGGAACATCTCAAAAATGAGATCAATTACATGCTAGACAATGATATTATACAGGGTTCAAAAGAAATACCCCCCCCCCCCCTAAAATTACAAAACATTTCTTTGCATAACTTGACATTTATTTTGTTGATTTGAAAAATTTAAAAAGGTGTAAATAGAGGAATCGTTTTTCAACCCTCACAAAGTTGTTTCATTTGCAAAAGCAATATTTTTGGTCAAAAATAATCACATTTCCCAAAAATGATGCTTTCAGAAAAAGTTGCACTTTACCACATTTTGTACAAATCGTTCTCGATATTAATGTTAAGGTTGATTTAATTCTTGTTTTTGTCCTTCACTTTTCTGTCTCTGATCCTTCAGGCACCCATGCAACCACCATTCAGTGCAAAACAAAGATTTGTTGAACTTAATGTTGGCGTAAAATGAGATTTTCTTTGATATTTTTAATCAGTAGTTGTTTCAAAATGATAAAATCACTAGGAAGGAGAAATGAGCTCTCCACGCATACATTTGACCAAAAGGGTGAACATTTACCTGTATTGGGTCAGTTGAAGCATCTTGCATTTTGATTTAAAATGATGGCTTTCTTGGATATTAAAGGTGTATCACTCATGATGTGGCCACAAGAGATTGGCTGCATGCAGTTAATTGGCTGGATGCTGACTTCCAACCTCCAATCTTTGTTGGCCATTTCTTCATTGTCATGTACGCCTTTATTCAAAAGAGCCGTTGCTATAGGTCTTTGCAACCGTTTCAGTCTACCATTTGCAAGTAAATTTTTCATCTCTTCTAGCCATATCGAAAGAAATAAGCATCACACTACAAACCTTATTAAATACTCCTCAATCTGGTAAAAAGTGAGTTTTGCCATGCCACAGTCACATAGCCTACTTGGGATATGTTGTAGGTCAAGGTCAGGTGAAACCTATCAAAGCCAAAGTTGAAGCAATTGGGCAATACCCCACCACACCTGTAAACAAGAAGGCACTCATGAGATTTCTAGGAATGGTTGGCTATTACCACAAGTTCTGTCCAAACTTTCCAGAGATAGCAAGTCCTTTGACTGATTTGTTGAAGAAAGATGCAAAATTCATTTGGCCAGAACAGTGTGAAAATGCTTTTCACAAAGTCAAATCAATACTCATGAGTTCACCAGTACTTACTGCACCTGATTTTCAGAAGCAGTTCAAGTTGACTGTTGATGCCAGTGACATAGGCTGTGGAGGTGTTGTGATGCAAGAGGGTGAAGATCAAATAGACCACCCCATTTGTTACTTTTCAAGGAAGTTCAACAAGCACCAAAGAAATTACTCCACATTGAGAAGGAGTGTCTAGCATTGCTTTTGGCATTGCTACATTTTGATGTGTATTTGGGTACCACAGTATACCCTGTGCTTGTTTTCACAGATCACAATCCCCTCACCTTCATCAACAGGATGAAGAACAAAAATCAAAGACTGGTGAGGTGGAGTTTGACTTTGCAAGTACTGGACATCAAACATATTAAGGGAAAAGACAATGTAATGGCTGATGCCTTGTCCAGAATTGCATAAAATCTGCTGAACAAATATTCCTTGATATTGGAAACTTGTGTGACAAGTAGTCACTGTGTATGTTGAGTTAAGCACTCAAAGTTAATATTATGTTGAAGTTGATGTAAAAGAAGAAAACAATTAAGAAAGGTTTCATTACATTCAAACTTTCTTCTTTTAAGGGGAGGTGTGATGTGCCCTGAGTAATTTAATTTGATGATTTATCTTTGTTTACAAAGTTACATGAGTGATGACATTTTGGGGAATTCCCTCTCAAATTGAGCAAAACAAGTTGAATCATATCTAATTTGGAATATTTGGAAACCCCTGAGATTGTAAATGAAGATTATGTCACGGGATTCCCTCAGGAAGTGATGTCAGGGATTCCCTCAGGAAGTGATGAAATGTGAAAGGTTAATGTTATAATGAAGACTTGGGAATTTCCCAGACTGCAGAATAGTGTGAAGGTAGTAATAGCCTATTGATAGAATGGGGTTTTTCCCAGTGCTTGATATATAAGAAAATGTAAACACAATTATTGACACAGTTTATAGTGTTAATCTGGGCTAGCTAGCTAATATACAGTCCAATTCCTTCAAAGAAAGGAAATTGCAAACCAGAAATATTGTATGTAGTCAAAGTACTACTATTTGCCAGTGTTGTCGGAGAAGATCTAGAATACGTCAAAGAACGTTATTCTTCCAAGAAAGGAATATATATTCTTCTGTCGACTTGCTGAAGTCTGGTGTTTTGATTCAACGCAACTGTCAAATTCAAATCCAAAAGACTTACTTTCAAAATTTTCAGAAACTGTAGTTAGGGACCAATCAAATTTATAGGATTAAAATAAGTCTTTACAAAGTCTTCTAAATTTCATTCCCACAGGGATTTAAAAAATAAAACTTTCAGATTTAAAGTTTAAATCTACAAAGAGCAAATGTTAATTTTTCAAAGACTTATTTTCAAGAGTAGTATTGTGTAGTCCCCAGAGGGGGTTCCCATGCACCGAGTGCTTTTTTTTCTAACTGACTTTTTTGTAATCCTGAAGGTGTCTAGTAAATGAATTTTGATGTTCCCAAAATTAAATATTGTCCCATGGGGTTCATTTGGCGGCCATCTTGGATTCCGACAAAATTCAATTAAATTGACATAACTTTTGAACTAGACATCATAGGAAGACAAATGACCCCATTTTTCGGGATAGTGTGGACATGAGCAACCAATTAAAAGGTTTATTTTCATGATTTAAACATGTTGGATACATTAAAATGCAAAATATTATGTCCCATGGCGTTCATTTGGCGGCCATCTTGGATTCTGACAAAATTCAATGAAATTGACATAACTTTTGAACTAGACATCATAGGAAGACAAATGACCCCATTTTTCGGGGTAATGTGGACATGAGCAATCAATAAAAAGGGTTATTTTCATGTTGGATACATTAAAATGCAAAATATTATGTCCCATGGCGTTCATTTGGCGGCCATCTTGGATTCTGACAAAATTCAATGAAATTGACATAACTTTTGAACTAGACATCATAGGAAGACAAATGACTCCATTTTTCGGGATAATATGGACATGAGCAATCAATTAAAAGGGTTATTTTCATGATTTAAACATGTTGGATACATTAAAATGCAAAATATTACTAAAAATAGTATCTTCTCTTTTTGGTACATTGAGAAGGATATTTTGATGTTATTGATTTATTTACTATTTTATCTTATAGGTGCATGACTTAACTTATTATTAGTTAGAACTGGTGTTAGTGAACTAAAAATCGTAGCATAGTAATAGTGAAGTGGTGGATAATCATGCCAAAACGCAAGGGTGATAAAGGTACCGAGTCAGACTCACTGCAGAAACGTCCACCTGTAAATTGTATTTTACATGTGAGTGGTATTGAGCATCTAGATTATACGCCGCTCAGTAAAGTAAGGGCTCCGCCCTGAGGGGCACTCCCACTTTGGAGGTGACGCGTATGTAGGGCTGTTAAGACCCCCTTTTTCAGCGTCGCTCTCACCCAAAGACCCCATATTTTTTTACGAACACATGTTCTGTCACCCAAAGACCCCTTATTTTTCCATTTGATCTGTCACCCAAAGACCCTTACTTTTCAATTTGAACAGCAACTTTCATTTATCACTGATTTTGTTACCTATTTTTGAAAAAACTAAGAAATTTGAAGCCTTTTTGAACTAAAAATTTGATTTTCGAGTTTTTTTGACGCTGTTTTTTGTCATGTTCTCACCCAATGACCCCATATTTTTTACATTTTGCTCTCACCGAATGCCAAAAATCATGCTCTCACCCAATGACCCCATATTTTTTACATTTTGCTCTCACCGAATGCCCCTTAGTGCGAAAGTGCCAGCCCTACACCTATATCCATTTCATATTGAAGTGCCCCCCCCGGGGCTCCGCCACTGACAAGCTGGCTCAGCTACATGACATTTGCGACAAAAGACACATTGAACCTCTTGATTCACCCTATCGCATGGATGATGTCTGTAATCACATTCCGGAGAGTCTTGCTGGTGCAGATTTATATAGAAACAATTGGATATCATCGAGGCTGCTACCAAAACTTTACTGAAAATCAATATCGTTTGAAATGTAGTGCAGGAACTAATGAATCTTCAACATCACAATCCTCTCGTAACCGTAAATTACAATTATCAACTGTCATGCGACTGTTCCTCCAGAATGTATCTTTTTAGAGTTTAGTTTTTTAGAAATTAAAGTGTCTGGAAAGACTGAGAGACGCATCAAATTCCCAGTATTCAAGGACAAATACGGAGCATTTAAGGAGCCTACTTGGAAACAGATTGACCCTCGGGCACTAGAACTAGGACTACATCGTCTACATGGCATGGTGCTAGGTGAGGACCTCTTTGCAAGAGAGGCAAATGAGATGCTGAAGGTCCTACTTGAGAACCACATTATCCATGACTCGATCGCCTATGCCAAATTTCATCTAGGTGACAAAGGGTATATCACCAACAACCTGGTCTACAGCGGCAGCATCTCTGTCGCAGACGCGGTGACTGGAAACTACCAAAGCACATACTGCTCTGCACTATCATCCGGCACCTCTACAGAAGTAAACAACTTGTCACTATTCTCAGTAAGCTGGATATAAATGTGACACTGAGACATATAACTTCGCCTTGGAACTTGAGACAGTGCTGGCCAAGGATCTTGATGAGGTTTCCACATCCCTTACTCCGCAGATCATTACCGGCGAGGGAAAGGATGTGTTTCATCTCGAATGGGACAATCTAAACAAAACAATGACAAATATTCATGGGCCAAACGTGGTGAACAGCACTGGTGGGATAATGATACAAGATGTGAAACCCGGGTTTGATACCACTACTAACCAGGATCGGACTCTCGCTCTCTACGAGCGTAGATATACCCGAGACCATGGCTTCTGTTCATATCTGTAGTCAAGTCGGGCCCAAATTTCCTGAGGGAACCGTGTTCACTCCGCCCATGATAAATAGCGAAATGTACTCAACATGCATCTCAAAGAATATCGTGTCTGGTCATTTACACGGGAAGCAGTAGGGAGAAGCAGCCTGTCCCAGGGTTTGGTGACTTCCTCTCAGCTACCGGTGTGAAACCCCAAAGAAAGTCAACTATCGACTATTTCACCCCTATCCATCACCCCTTCACCATCCAAGTGGGTCAGGAGTATGTCCTTGTCTTCATATGTGACATACTTCACAAGCATGGTAAAAGTGGAGGGGTCCTGTAAAGCGAGGTCGAGGGTCTCACGAGGAGTACATGTCTGTACAAGATTCAGCAAGGTCTTGGGGTTGGTGACCTCAACGTTCTCCTCCTCAATGAATTGCTCAATTAACAAGCGCTTCATCGGCTTCACCGACTGTTTAGAGGCAGAACAGTGCTTTTGCATATGCCTTCCCTGTCAATACACTACGTAGGCAGCCACTGGTAATGAGATCAGCCACCAAACCCTGGGACAGGTTGCTTCTCCCAATAGCTTCCACAGATGTGAACAGGGAGCGCGTAGAGAGGGAGAGTTCGATCCTGGTTAGTGGTATCAAACCCGGGTTTCACATCTTCCATGTGCCGACAAACATACAGTAAAAACACTGGCCTCACCGAGCTGAGAATTGATTACTGGCGCCTTGGGCGGGACTGCGCGTGCAGACTACTGGATTCTAGAAATGTGATTTTTTTTTAATTTTGTAATTTTTGATCAAAATGTGATTTTTTGTCGAAATTCTTCTCAATTCTTCCAAATTTTTTGGACGTGTAAATAACACCGCATTTAAGTGGAGGACTCCACTTCCTCCACCTAAATGCTGTGTCTAGTTTTGGTGGAGGTGATATAAAGTCACCGAGATGACGTAACATGTTTTTGGTCAAAAATGTGATTTTTGGTCGAAAATGTAATTTTTGGTCAAAAATGTGATTGCTGCGTTATTGTAATTTAAATGTTTAACGTGTCAAACGATGTATGCAAAGTCCCGGGTGTAAAACAACATGGAGTTGGAATAGAGGCTTTCCAATGTGAGATTTGTGGTGGTGTATTCTAGAATCATCATTCACTACAAGAGACTAAGAGCAGATACTAATGAAGGGGTAAGTTTTATTATTATTATTATTATTATTATTTCCATACAGCCATGTCATATCAGGCCTACATAAGTTTAAATTTTAAGTGTAATCATATTTGTTTAACGATTTTTTTATCGTAGGTCATTTTACTTCAGCATATTCAGTTCACACTGGTTTCATTTGTCACGATCAAAATAGACGATGCACTCAGAAATTAAATCATGTATAATAACGAATGCTGGACGGTTCGCACCCTTTCAATTTCGGACCCGTGCACTTTCGCCCCCTTTCTATTTCGCACCCGTGCACTTTCGCCCCCTTTTTTATACCGCGGGTATTGTGCTGCTGTCATGCTGTTGATTGATGCACGATCGATTGCTTCAACTCCCGGCATTGCGGCGTAGTATGTTTATAGTACTGGGCCGTCGGGCATGCACTTATTAAGTCATGATAAACCCGGGAAGGAAGGAAAGAAAGGATATTTTAAAACAAAATAGAGGAACGGTTTTTTTTCTCAGAATATATTACAGGCCAGATATTTTAGCAGCAGGCTTACCCAAAATAATGAAATAATTAGAATTCAATGATAAAAATAGTAATAATAATAAATAGTAATAATAATATATTTATATTTAATTATTAATTATAATATGTATAAAAACAGGGGAAATTTGTTTCAACTGACGACCAAAGGATGGATCCTAAAGGATCATACAAGTGTCAACAAGCAATGGATAAAATTAAAAACAATGAAAGTATGACACAAAATCCAATGGGGAGTAACACAAAACATATAAACAAAGTTAATTTAATAAATATAATATGATGATAATAATAATATGATAATAAATAATAATAATAATAATAATAATAATAATAATAATAATAATAATAATAATAATAATAACAATGATAATAATATAAACAAAGTTAATTTAAAAATATAATATGATGATAATAATAATAATATGATAATAATAATAATAATAATAACAATGATAATAACCCAGCAAACACAAAAACGTTTTTAAAACGTTTTTAATAAGTTATATTTTGGGTTTTGGTTCAGGTAAAAACGTTTTAATAACATTAAAATGTCGGGTTATATAAAGGTCATGAAATCATTTTAAACGTTTTGTATGAAAACACACTACAACAATATTTTTAAAATGTTTTCGAAATGTCATTGTAAACTATTTTTGCAAACATTTTTGGCCAAATATTTTGTCAACACTTAAATAACATTATATTAAAATATTTGCACCAGGCAAACACAGAAATGTTCTTAAAATGTTATTTACAAAACGTTTTAATAACATTTAAATGTCGGGTTATATAAAGGTCACAAAAACATTTTAAAAACGTTATTGTAAATATTTTGGGCAAACATTTGTTGCAAAATATTTTTCAACCCCAAAATAACATTCTGTTTAGAATGATTTGCACCAAGTTTTCAAAAACGTTTTTGGAATGTTATTAAAACGTTTTTATACCATTTATATAACCCGACATTTAAATGTTTTCTGTAAAACATTTGTGTTTGCTGTGCAGTAAATTACGAACAAATGTTTTTTAATGTTATAAAAACGTTTTATACCATTAATGTACCCTTTATATAACCCGACATTTAAAGGTTTTCTGACAACCTTTTATAACCTTTTGCGAATGATGTCGAAAACGTTTTGTGTTTGCTGGGAAGGGGCTGTGCAATAATTTCGGCTCGTCAAACATTTCTTGCACCCCACCCCAATGTTACCCTCCCCCAGGGCTCATAATTATTGCACAGCCCTAATAATAACAATGATGATAATAATAATAACAGTAATAATAACAATAATAGTTATAATAATAAATTGAATATAGCGTTTCTGTGTTCAGTTGCAATTCATAACATTTGTAGCTAAGTTCCAAAATAAATACTTTAATGTGTAAGTGTAAGAAAGAAAGAAGAAAGAAAAACAAAGAAAGAAAGAAGAAGAAAGAAAGAGAAAAAAAAAAGAACAAAATAAAAATAAAAATAAAATAAATACAAAAGAAATTAAGACGAACTGAACAAATCTAATTGATAGAAATAAATTATTATGTGTAGCAGCATCCAAAAACAAGACATGTTTCAAAAGACAAAGCAGCTTTCTTGATAAAAAGAAAAGAAAAAAAGGCACTATAAAAAAAAAGAAAGAAAGAAAGTCATCCCCTTTACACAATTTTCTTTATTAATATCTAAGAAATAGATGCTATTACATTATTTATTGACATCTTCGAGTTCAAACATCCTGCCTTAAAATTGTCGGTATACTATAAAGTATAAAGCGGATTAAGATACCGCGTAAGATATGCCGTGGTGTTAATGAAGCATCGTCATAATGAGTCTGTGATTGACAGGCCGGTAAACAAAATGAATCATGAACATATAAATGTCAATCATTTACAATGCAGAATTGGATAGCATTTTTTTTTTTTTTTGTTTATTTACTTATGTTATTTATTAAAACCATATTTATACAGGGTTACCCTTCAGATAAATCTGCTAAATCTGCCCTGTGTCATGAAAAACAATATACATAACAATTTGTAGAATTATACATAGGCCCTATGTAAGAATTTTTTTTAAACATAAACATCAAAAAATCATACATCAAATATATCAAAATTCATTAAAAGTATTTACATTTCTTTGTTTTATACAATTTATGTAACACTTGTAGAAATATATATATATTAAATTAATTAAGAACACAGACGAAATACATCATTCATTAAAAGACATAAAAGTTAAAACATTTGGTTCATTATTTACATTTCTCATTAAAACGAACAGAAAACTTTCCTGAGTAATAATATTTTGTATTTGGCAAAGAATAAGGATGCAATTGTAATATTTCTCAATGTGCAATCGTAACATATTGTTCGTAAATAAATATCTTTGTATGCATGTATTTCTTGACAAGTTTATACCGGCACGCGGCCGCGGGGCTCGGGGTCTTGTCAAGCAATCGATCGTACGTCACTAGGCATATGGCACTTTTGCGAGTCTGTTTACGAGCTTTTACGGTACCATTGATTGAACCCACACCATACCCGGCGCTTTCCCGTAAGTCATTCATTACATAATGGGTTGAAGAAGTCACACCTACACCTTATGTATACAGTCACGCGGCCGCGTGGCCCGGAGACTTGTCAAGCAATCGATCCGGTACGGGTATGTTCTGGGACGAATATATGCGTGCTACTGCCTAGTCACCGTAGGCTACCATTGCATTGATTGAACCCATGTCACGCCCGGCGCTTTCGCGTACTAGTGGCAGCTAATACTCGCGGTGAAGAAAGGTGGCGAAAGTCAGCACAGCATTATCGCAAAGCTGCTGCCAGGCATTTGTTTTGCTTGTGCGCATTTGTCTTTGAGAAATTTGCTAAATATTTTTCCCATTAGTTTCATGTCAAAGAAGATCAATTCGGCAACATAAAGATGGGATAAAATTATAAATTATAAGCCATCAAATATTTGGCCATATCAATATTAGGCCCTATATAAATTTGATAGGCCATAAATAATTTAACACTAAATTATATAGCTATTAATAAAGTACTAATAAGGTAACATAATTCTAATAATAATAATAATAATAATAATAATAATAATAATATAATAATACGATAATAATAATAATAATAATAATAGTAATAATAATTATATAAAAATAATAAATAGGCCTAAAATAAAATAAAATAGAAATGAAATAAAATAGGCCTAAGTAAAATAAAATAAATCAAAAACATAATGAATACCAATCTTCAGTCGAAGCACATTTAATATATTGTAATAATATAGGCCTATTAAATTCAATCGAACTGGAGAGTCCATCAACATCCCGGGTAAACATACTATTTGCTTTTGTACACGCTGGACTCAGACTCAGTACCGGTACTGCAAACACAGACAATCAACACTAAACAGTCAACCAATACTATACACATACAACACCCCACTGTACCGCCGGGAGTTGAAGCGATCGATCGTGCATCATCAATCAACAGCAGCACATTAGGTATTAGGATAACCGCTACTAGGATATAGCAAGCATCGTGGAATGCACGAACTCATTTTCACCTTTAATTGATGAACTTGAATATGTTGATGATTATGATGATTGTGTGTGTATTGATAATAATGATGTGTTTAAAAATGATGATAAAGTCACAAAACCAAAAAAACGCAGTCATAGACGAGGAGGTAAGAATAAGTCAATTAGAAATAACTGTACACAAACTAAAATTAAACTTGCTTTCAACAATGTAAACAGACTTCATCCAAAAGTTCATGAAGTTGAGAAGTTAATTAATGATGAAAAATTTGATGTTTTTGGCATTGCTGAAACTTTCTTTAAAGGAGATGATGGAGTTAATATACAAGGTTACAGATGGGTGGGCAAAAATAGAATTAATAAAGGGGGAGGGGGCATCGGTCTTTTAATTTCTGAGTCGACTTGTGTTGTTATTGATGACGATGTCTTTAATTCATCCGATGATGAGTATGAAAGGTTGTGGGTTAAAGTGTGTTTCGATGATAAACCAATGTACATAGCAGTAGCGTATTTCCCGGGTGAA
Organism: Amphiura filiformis; assembly: GCF_039555335.1. Lineage (NCBI taxonomy): Eukaryota > Metazoa > Echinodermata > Ophiuroidea > Amphilepidida > Amphiuridae > Amphiura > Amphiura filiformis. Next base: position 47,371,210 of record NC_092643.1, read on the forward strand.
GGTGTTAACGCGGACTTGACTAATGAATTATATGGTCAATTACTTTCTGAAGTTATGCTCATTGAGGATCAAGATGACGATCCCGATATCTTGATCATGAGCGACATGAACGCCAGAATTGGCCGGGAAATTCCCTTTGGTGATCCTGTATTAAACAGTAATGGTGAACGCCTACTTAATTTTCGTGATGATTCAAATTTAGAGATTTTAAATTGTACTAAAAAATGTATTGGTAAAATAACTTGGTCTAGAGGTAATTTGAAGAGTACTATTGATTATATGTTATGTTCTGATAGTTTCATGCAAAGAGTAAGTCAAATGATAGTTGATGAAGAACGTAAATACGGTTTAGGCAGTGACCATAATGTCTTATTATTGACTTTGAACACGTTAAAAAAGTGTAAGGATATGGATAAAAAGTATGTTATCAATAACAAAAAGGTTATTTGGAATATTAAAAAAGACACAGATTATGTAGCTTACCAAAATAACTTGAGGTTAAACTTTTGCGATTGGGATATTGATTCTTTTGATGATGTTGATACAATGTGGGATTCATGGAAAGGTAAAGTTCTGGCGGCAGCGTCTGAGGGATTAGGATCTAAAGAGATTAAAGGAAAATGCAATTCTTGGTTTGACAAGGACATTGATTCTGGTATAAAAGATCGTAGAAACGCAGCAAGGGAGCACAGGAAGTGGGCAAAGGGTGATCAAGGGGACAAAGAAATAGGCGATAATTTATGGAAATCCTATCAGGATAAGCGTCTTCATGTCAAAAATCTAATTAAGAGTAAAATTACACAAATGCGAGTTAACAGGTCTATTGATCTTGCAAAGAAAGGGGTCCAGCTTGTAAAGACTTCTGGAAAGTACTTAAGGGTAATCATAATAGTCATAAGAATTCTGATGTACATTGTATTAAAATACCGCATTCTGATGAAATATTGTATGATAAAACAAAGATGAACCAAACTATTCTCCAATATTGGCGTACTTTAGGCAAGATGTACATGAATATTAATGATAATGATGAGAATAATGTAAGTACAAATAGAGTAAACATGGTTAATAACATGGTTAATTCAATTAGGTGTCACTCAAATGGTAATGTTAATGACGATAATTGCTTGCATGATGTTGAAATTAATATGGATATTGTTTTAGAAGCATTAAAAAAAAAGAAAAATAACAAATCTCCCGGTCTAGATGGAATCACAAATGAACTTCTTAAAAACTGTGGTGAATATATGCATAAAACTCTCCTAGTTATGTTTAAGAAATGTATTGCTCTTGAGAAAACTCCTAAGGAATGGAATCGCGGCATAATTGTTCCTATTTTTAAAAAAGGGGATCGCAAAGATCTTAATAATTACAGGGGTATATCACTTACTTCATGCGATTCAAAAATATTTAATAGAATAATTGCGATGAGCATCTCAAAATTTTGGAAAATTCAAACACGCTTTCGGAAGTCCAAGGCGGGTTCCGTTCTCTACATAGGTGCGAAGATCACGTGTTCACACTAAGAAGCATTACCGCATGCCGGTTAGCAGAAGGAAAGAAAACATTTATGGCATTTTTAGTTTTTCGTAAAGCGTTTGACACGGTTTGGAGGGAGGGTTTGTTGTTGGCAGCTTGGAATTCAGGGTTAAGGGGTCGTATGTGGAGATTGGTCGATGCACTCTATGATAATGTTCAGGCTCAGGTCAAATTTGGTAGTATCGAAACTGATTTCTTTGAAGTTTCTGAAGGAGTAAAACAAGGTTGTGTATTATCACCTGTATTATTCTGTATTTTCATTCATGAATTCACTAAATTGCTTAAAAAACACAATGTTGGTGTGAGGATTCGTGACGTATGTGTTGGTAGCCTTTTTTGGGCAGATGATGTTGTCTTACTTGCAAACGATGAAAACGAACTTAACAGAATGTTAAACATAGCAGCAGAATTTGCTAATGACTGGAAACTGAGCTTTAATCACGATAAATCTAATATTTTAATTGCAGGTCAGCGTATCGATAATAGTAAGTTATGGAAGTTAGGCGATAAATGTATTTCAGAAGTTGATTCATATAAGTATTTAGGCGTAAACATATCTCGCAACATCTCAGATCACCATCACATTCAGGAAGTAATTAAAAAAGGTAATAGACTAATTGCGTACATTAAGTCTGTAATCAATAATTTTGATAACTTTAATCGTGTCTATTATGGTGATATTTTATGGAGAACAATAGCCCTACCATCAATTAACTATGCTAGCGCAGTGTGGATTCCTAGTAGTCAGGCAGACATTGATAAAATTGAAAATCTACAGCTGCAAATGGCGCGCCATATTCTAAAAGCACCACGGAATACACCGCGGGCAGCGCTTTATGGTGATTTGGGATGGGTCCCAATTTCCACTATGCAGAATTCGTTTAGGGCAAAATACTTTGCACGTGTTATTGAAATGGAGCATCATCGTTGGCCTAAATTGCTTCTAAACACGATGATTAGTTTAGACATTGAGCCCTCTAAATTGCGATACAAATTTTTAAATTGTGTTCAGAATATTTTAAGCAAATGCGACTTAAATGACGTCATTGATCGCGCAAAAGTGGGAATAGCTTCTAGTAATCCACAATGGGCTAAATCAATTAAAGGTACTATCTATAACATCTTTAATAATGAATGGAAAGATGATGTTAAATCTAAATCTTCTCTCATCGATTATTTGACAATCAAGAACGTTCCATGTATGGAAACTTATCTCTTAGATGAAACTGATTTTCATGGTGCTTGTCTCAAATTCAAGATTCGCTCAAACACACTTCCTTTAGAACGTAAAATTAGCAGATGGACTCCAGATAACGACGGTATATGTAAACTTTGTAACATTGGTGTTGAAGATGTAAAGCATTTTCTTTTTACTTGTCATGCACTTAACAATATTAGAGCTGATGAATACTGTAAACTAGAGAATGAATTGATTAATTTAAATGGCCTTGATATATGGGAATTGTTTATCTCTGGCAATCTAGATGTAAAATTTAATCTTGCTCTTGGAAGTACAGCGACCACTTTCTGTAATATAAGTAATGCTGATGATATATATGAAATTTTTGATAAATTCTGTAAATCTCATATCTTGTTTATGAACGCACCGCCGGATTGGCGTGTGCCACTGTTACAAAAGTGTATGTTCTAATAAATAAATAAATAAATAAACATTACCCGCGGTTTAAAAAGGGGGCGAAAGTGCACGGGTACGAAATTGAAAGGGGGCGAAAGTGCACGGGTCCGAAATTGAAAGGGTGCGAACCGTCCTGTTTCCATAATAACAACGAGAAAGGGTCGCTGACCTATTTTTTAATAAAACTGTTTTTAATTAAATAACTTATAAATGTACTAAAAAGTGAACTTATGAATGTACTAAAAGTTTGTATTAAAATTAGTATTGTCTTTAATCCGCATTATCTTCGTCAGTTTCCTCATCCTCATCTTGTTGGAACAATCCGTCAAATTTGGATTGGTGTTTAGGTATCACGCTGCTCACTGCTTTGTTCACATTTATGCCTTTATCTAATTTCTCTTCAACGTCTTCTACAATCTCTTGATGAGTGTCATCGTCTTTAAGGGATGAGTCTATAGGAATAACGACCAAACAAAGAAATTCTTGTTTAAGCCGTAATATTGTAGTCTTTCAACCCTTTCACAACTTCAGCTGTGTAACTTACAAAATTCCCGCTAAAAAGTGGTTCTTTTAATTTTAGAAAATACATTAATAATCGCATTGGACTTTTCGTACTGATCGTACTATAAGTGACCACCAGCCTATAATGTTCTAATCACACTATAGACTGGGATTACATGTGACGTCATTGCCAGGCAATTGGTCTCTATTGTTCCTTGTCCGGAAATATGCCCACGCAGTCAGGGACCGTGCTTTTAAAACTCCCGCCAGATCACAATAAGGCCATTGAACTGCGTAGTAGCCATACGTACTCATTGAAGTATAACGGTAGCCAGTTCCCTTACCGACTCATTATTAATGTGTTGAAAGGGGTCAGGGACGGCATTCTGATCATTCTAATCCTTTCTTTTGAGGTCAATAGATAAAAGAAAGGCCTTGAACACAGGTGCCGAGTTGTAGATAATATTTAATCATCAAAGCTGATGGCATAAGAAATTTCGAGGAGGCAGCGCTTATTATTTCTTGTAAACACAATCTAATGTGGTACTCACTACATGTAGAAGGCCGGGCGGGTCTGCAAATTAGTGCATGAAGCTAGTGAAGATATAGCTTTATGTTCAGTTTAATCAATTAAAATACTATGGCTGGATATCAAAAAAATCGCGAGGCATTAAGTATTAATTTTTATATTATTATGACAAAATCCAGTCCCTTCTCAATTGAATAGGCTCCGAGATTAGACTTTCCTTTCCAAAAATGAATTATATGGCCTAGAGGACATGATATAGGCCTAATCTAAACCCATATTCGGTATCCAGAAACCTTCACAGTCTGAGCGGCGCTTGCACTCGCATCGCATTAAACTAGACAAAGTTCGCTAAACTGAGGCCTGCTTCAATTGCCAACCTTTATCGAGGGGCGAGTTTGAGGTTTCATAGTCATCTATAATTACCTATACCATTTTTCACCCCGATGTGGCAGTGATGTCAACGCGTTGTGAACAGCTGTTTCGCTCGCGCATCTATGCGGTGTCTTTAAGCGCGTGCGTATGTACACCAGCGCCATCGAACTCCAGCGAGTGATGCTGCACCTAATAAAATTCGTTTCATATCTCTTTCCCGCCATGAGTGTCGCAAAATACATCATCTCCCCGGGGAGTACAGAGTTATGTTCATTGCATTCTGGAAAACGGACATTTCGGCTGGTGCCTTCATCACAAAAAAGGAATCCCCGATCATCACGATAATGGCGCGCGATCACGAACACCCGGCAAGCGGCAGAGCGTTTCAACCTTAGATTATTGGTTTCAACCAATGACAAGTCTTGATTGTGTCCGTTTGTCTGCAATGCGCGTGCGCCACGCCGCTCATTGCAACCGGCATGGTAGTATGAAACCAGCACAGAGGAGTAAGATTATTATTATTATTATTATTTATTATCTTTACCCAGGGTATGCCCGAATCAGCTTATAGCTGTTCTAACCGGGCCCCTGCAATATACAATTAAGTTACAACAATATTAAAAGACACTCATATAAATTATAGTAATTATACATAAAATCACATTTAGATATACAAACAATTATGGCACGTAATTTCATATAATCATAGGTATATACAACTTTTAAAAACATCAAATCATGTGAATATGCAATCTACTTCAGATGGCTACTTTTATACATTGTCTTAAACGACTGAACATTAATAGCATTTCTAGTAGGCGGGTCAATATTATTCCACAACTTAACGCCACTATAGCTAAACGAAAATTTAAAAGACTCAATGTCAGTACCATGAACAATGGGTGGAAGAGCTAGCAAATCAGCTGCAGCTTGCCTCGTAACACGATCGTGATTGTCACGCACATAATTGAACATATTATTTAAATACTGTGGAGCAAGACCATTAAGACATTTATAAATCATTAGAGCTTTGAAATAATCATTACGATCTGATAGCCGTGACCACCTTAGCTCTTGAAACATATAATTAGATGGAGTGTAGTAATTAACACCCAAGATCACTCGCGCACATCGCTTTTGAATTACATCAAGTCTATGACAATCTTCTTTAAAACGACCATACCATGCTAAGCTACAATAATCAAAGTGAGGTTGAACCATACTTTTATAAAGAACATTTAAAGTATCAACATTAAGATATGGTTTAACACGACGTAACAAAGCAAGTTTACAAAAACATTTCGAACAACATTATTAACTTGCTTATGCCATTTTAATTGATTATCAATTACAACACCCAAGCATTTAAAATTATCAACACATTCAAGATCATTACCATCAATTCTAACAGAAAAATCATTTGCATGCACATTATTAAGTCTAGCACTAGTACCAACTAGCATGATTTTTGTCTTATCAGAGTTAAGGAACATCTTATTCGTACGCATCCAAATCATAAGCTTTTCAAGATCACACCTTAATTTACTTGCAATATCACGAGCATCATCCCCACTAACAGACAGTGTGGTATCATCAGCATACATTGAAATATAACCATGCTCAATTACTTTACACATGCTATTAATAAAATGATGAATAATAGTGGCCCAAGTATGCTACCTTGAGGAACACCTGAATTTACAGGAAGTTCATTTGATAAAGCTCCCTTAAAAGACACTCGTTGTGTTCTATCATGTAAATAAGAACGAAACCATTTAACTGTGTGGTCAGTAAGATATCTTACTCCTCAGTAAGATATCTTACTCCTCTGTGGAAACCAGCTTTATACTGACGTGACCCCGGTTGTGACGTCACTGTCACATCAGGGTGAAATGTAGTCTCGGTACCAGCCGGTTTGTGCTCCTCCGTCACCGTTAGTGACGGAGGAGCACAAACCGGCTGGTACCAAGACTAGGTGAAATGGTATTGAACAACGCAAACCAGCCAAATTTGTCATAAGTTTGAATAGCCATTAGAACAACCGTGAATATAGTGTCAGAAAGTCTTACACATCTTAGTATAACCTTGTCGTTAGCGTGATACTGAATGCAGCGCCATATTTGGAATATATTCGTACACGGTGTGGGCAAATAGTTGCTCAAATGTAGGCTAAGTAGGCCTAAATCATGAAAATCGCTTAATCGGAATAATACTAACCAGTAACGGACACCGAGACAGCACTACGTTTGAAGTTTGAGGTAAGTAAAGCTTTTCCTTGTTATAAAAAACAAGGAAAAGGCAGTCATTTTTATCACAACGCGATATTTAAAAAAAGTACATTTTGAGAGGGCCTACGCTGGTTCATTTGATTCTAGTGTAAAATCTGTTCATCCCATGTAGTCCGATTTGGTATCTATGGTCTCATCAAAGTCTTGAGAACTCTTTTTGATGTTATGTTGGTTAACAAAAACGATACTGTTAAAAATAGCGGTATTTATGCAAGCGACGTATCTATTGTGTAAAATGCATTGAAAATTGTCGGCTAAAGAGGGCATAAATTAAAATCGCGAAGAGTAATAGCAACAATAACTATCTACATTCCAAGCGGAAACGCTTTTCAAAAACATACCACCTTTTTCGGGCAATCGCTGAAACCGAAATATGAAATTCCATCTGTAAAAAAGTGCGTGAGCAGAAATGACCATGAACTTGGGTCACCGAAACAAGTGTTTATATTGGTGTCAGGCCTATCATAGTGATACAACAATTAGCCCCCAATAATGGCTTTCATTTGAACCGTTATTTGTTAAACTGCGAGTTTTACTTTTGAGAAATCAATGAATGTATCAAAAACTTTTCGAAAGTCGATTTAAAATGGCATAACCCGTTAACGTGTAGGTAACTGGACAAAAAGTCCATATATTTGTTGAAGAAGTTTCTCTTGACTGCCCAAGTGGTCTTCATATTTGCTTTTTCCTTGGCTTCATCTTCCCTCATGCCTTCATGGACATACTTTTCATATTTCCCACTCCACATCTCTTCAGTTGAATCCATGGCTTCTTTCAACCAGTCTTGATAGGCGGTATTGTGTTCCAGATCAGAACTAGACTCATTTTCATTCAATGACTCTTCATCTTCTACCTCCTCTTCAATCTCAGAATCCCCTTCATCTGAATTGTCATCTTCTTCCGGAGATTCACTTTCAGAATCTTCTTCTGATGAATCTTCAACTCTAGGATTTTTAGATATTTGTTCACCATAGAATTGTCAGGATCATAGTGCACGCTTTCATCCATTGTAGAATTCTCTTCGGCATGTACACTCTCTATGTCTCCTTAAGCTATACTTTCGACCAAAACGTTTATCACACATGTGACAAGAATTCATGATGTTTACTCTTCGAAGGGTTGTCTTCAAATGACAGAAACATTGTTCAAAAATAAAGAAATACTGAATATAAAGACACTGAAAATATATGTAACTAGATTTCGCGGTTCTCGGGTTGAGTGGTTCTCATAATAGGCCTATCTCTAATTACCAAACACCCGTTACCCATATACCTGCCCTGACCTTTTAAACTATTATGATATAGGCCTGCGTCTCTTTGTGATCAAGACCCAACTTGACACAACTCTGTTTTGTAGCTGATAATGGGTTATGGGTTATAGGCCTTACCTGGTCCGATGAGATCGGTGCATCTCATCGGACCGCACTGCACCCCTCACCGCACCCGTCGGTACTCCGCGCACATGCCCGTTGATACTCCGCGTACTCGCTCTGTGAGCACGCGATAGCTCCGCGCGCACGCGCTCTGCGAGCACGCGATAGCTCCACGCGCACGCGATAGCGCGCGGACAGACGGACAAACTCTCTATAATTAGTATTAAGATAGGTATGTAGGTCTTAAGGTTTGAAAAGAGCATGAATATGCAAATGTGCAAGATGCTGTGCAAGAAATATTTAATTGTGCAAAGAAATGCGCAAGAAATGTGCAAATATATTGCGCATTTCTTACACATTTCTTTGCACATATTATTAAAGAAAGTGTGCCAGAAATGTGCAAAGAAATGTGAACATTTGAACTCTTCTGGCACACATTTGCACATTTCTTGCACAGCATCCTGCACATTTGATTAAATGTACAAAGAAATGTGCACGAAATGTGCAAGATGCTGTGCAAGAAATGTGCAAATGTGTGCCAGAAGAGTTCAAATGTTCACATTTCTTTGCACAGCATCTTGCACATTTGCATATTCATGCTCTTTTCAAACCTTAAGACCTACATACCTATCTTAATACTAATTACGGCGTGTCCGTCCGTCCCCCAGACAAACCTAGACCTATAACTTTGGTTTGCGTAGTGAAGTCAACACTGCTTAGCAACGATTTTGACAAGGACGCAACCCGGACGCAGACAAGCAGACATGTTCGCGTCTACAGAACACGTTGCATTTGACGCGGGCGATAACGGCGCAGCAATCACGCAAACGATCGCGTTTTTCGTTCCAGACATGAACGCTTATTTCTCCGCGTCCGACCACCCGACCAAAATCACCTTGGATACGTGGCTTCACCTACTGCCACGGTTAGGGATGGGCAGTTACAGGTCTAGGTGGTCCGTCCGTCCTCTGTCCGCGCGCTATCGCGTTCGCGTCCCGCGAGTTTCGCGTTCACGCGGTGCACTATCGCGTGCTCGCGCTGCACTATCGCGTGCTCGCGGTGCGCTATCGCGGAGTATCAACGGGAGTGTGCGCGGAGTACAGTCCGCGCATCGGAAAAGCATAAGCATTACAGTGTGACTAACAGGTGCATCTCATCGGACCAATAATTATAGGCCTTATTTTCAACACATATTTCAATATTAAGATACCGAACACGTGCACACACCAAACACGTGCATGTAGGCCTATTTTTATGAGAACATGACTATTTCCGGAAGTCCTATGAACCGTTTTTGCGTTCACGTTTCTCGCGATTGATTTCATTACTTTAGTAACGGCCTATATCCACGTCCAGATACTAATTTCGGTTTCTCTAAATGTGGTAACAGGGCAGGGCTTGGAAGAGGCGAATGATTGGTTTCAGATTACGGGTAGGCCTACCGAAGTAAGCATCACACCTTTAAAACAAACAGAGTTGATTAAGTTGTGTCTTGGGTCTTGATCATTGAGAGACGCATTTCTTAGTAGTTTAAAAAGTCAGGGCAGGTATATGGGTAATTACATATATTTTCAGTGTCTTTATATTCAGTATTTCTTATAGTGAACAATGTTTCTGTCATTTGAAGACAACCCTTCGAAGAGTAAACATCATGAATTCTATTTCTGCCATCAAACCCCATGCTTGTCCCCGGGGCTGAAACCTGTATTCGCCAAGGAGGCAACCAGGTATAGAGGGTAAAACAGCACAGTAAACTCACTTCAGAAGAACCAAAGACAAACCAAACAGCCTTTTAGGGCTATCTTTTATCCTAAAAGAGAAATGATTTATGTTGTAAATAAAAAACAAAGAAAGCAAGAAACAACAAAGTAAGAAACGTAAGAAACGTAATAAAACAACAAGGCAAAAATAACCAAGAAAAAATAAGTAATTGCAAGTAAAGCAAAGAAGCCCATTCGGCATCCATTTTACCAATTAATGACACTATTAACAAAATCCATTGCCTATAAACCCACCGGTAAAGCCCATTCCATAAATAAAGTTATTTTATAAAGATATCATTGAGGAATGTTTGATATTCATGCATGGTATGTGTACTCCTTTTCAATCTTTGAAGTAACCAAACCTTCTCCGTGGACAGAGTGAAAAACGGGTACATTTCTTTAAAAGAGAATATCTTCAAAAGTTGTGAGCCGATTGATATAATTATTTTGGTTTATTAAAGCTAACGACTCAAGGTTTCTTTACATACCAAAATATATTTGATCAACTTTTCAGAAATATGGGAAAAAGAGGGCGCAATGAGGGGCCTCTTTTTGGGGACACCCTGTAGCAACGGTCTGAAAAGCAATTTCTTTCGAGGTTGTCGCTAATTCCTCAATTTAGCTTCTTGTCCTAGACATTTTTTATTGAAAGATTACAAAGAGTGTTCAAGACGACTGCTCTTCTTTATCGCCAATATATTTTTATTTATTACATTTAAACACTGAGTATTTATCAAGCTATAAAACTTTTAATGAAATTAGGCCTATGATAAGATATGTACAAGGCCGGATTACATGTCTTTAAGTACACCTACCTTCAAAAATGCAAATAAAACGAACATTAAAATCTTGATAAAAACAACTTTATGAAAGAAATTAAGCTTATTTTTTAAATATTATTTATAAGATGAGATAATGTACAAGGCCGGATTACTTGTCAATAAGAGCACCTACCTTCAAAAATGCAAATAAAACGAACATTAAAATCTTGATAAAAACTACTTTATGAAAGAAATTAAGCTTATTTTTTATATTATAATAAATGAGTTTCAAATTTTCATCAAAACACTCAAGACTTTTGAATGTCCAAAATTGTTATGAAATTACTCGATGCAGAAAAATGGATTTTAATAGACGAAATTCGATCTAATAGACCTAATTGAAGGCAAAATTAAATTAAATTGCCCACCCAATTATCCTCATTTATAATTCGCAATATTATAGTATAATTTTGCCCGGTAATTATGTCAGTTCAATTTAACTCTATAACTGATAAAGTGGTGTACTAACCCCTCTAAAGATTTTCATCCGTCATAAAAAATTTTTTTTTAAACACTCGCGTCTTTACACCTAACCGACTTAAAGACCCATTCAGTGATCCCAGCGCAAGTGTAAAAAATTAAAATTGTTTATAAATTGCTTACAAGTGAATTGTCATTTGGTATTTTTGAAATGACAAATTTGGCAAAAAACAAAGAAAACATCAGTACTGACGAAGTTGAAGCCCCATTCAAATACATGTAGCTAATATAGATACTGTCGGTATCTAAGGGAACAACCCAAAAGTTCGATGAAGCCCAATAAACGAAAGTCCTTTCGTTAGAAGGCTAACCCCCTCCCCCCTCCCTTCTAACGTAAGTTTTTAAATATCGAAAATTCCAACCCGGATTCATAGGGTACAGAACCGTCGCTATGGTGGATGGGGATGTGGAGGAGTACAACAATGCAATGATATTGATCACGTTTATGGAAGAAACCAATATTATATTTTATTTTAAAATGTTTTTTTCTTCATACCTTTTTGGGCACGAAAAAAATTATGACTTGCTGGATTTTCAAATAAAAAAGAATCAAGGTGCGGTACAGCTGATTAAAAATTAACTTACAAATTGCAGGTTGCGAGTATACTGCACTCTATATTGATTTGAAATTATTTCTAAGCAACCACTGTAAAATATCAATATCGTACAGCGTGTCCCAAAAGTAACTTAACATTGTGAATTGGCCATATCTCAAATATTTCCTACTTCATACCAAAATGGAGAACATATTCATATAGATTGATCTTTTAGAATTATTCTGATACCAAAAACAGCATTATTGACCTTACTGTGCGACTGTACATATGTGTGTATCAAACCCACAAAAGCAAGCTCATGTGTTCTTTGTTCAAGAACATGAATGATGTGCTTCCCTGAACAATAGAGTTGGTTCACTCACTGCGCACGCTACATTTAGGTATGAACATTCATGGATTACATGGCTTAGCGTAAGCGTGACTGCTGTTTTAGATTATAATTAGGATATATTGACAATATTAAACTTTACTTTAAAACAGTTCAAGTGAAGATGAATTTCCTATAGATCAACGGATTCAGGTCGTATGGTTCTTTGCCGAGACAAAGTCGGACAAACTCACTGAAGCAATGTTTAGGGAACAGTTTAATGTAAATTATGCACTACCCAGCCGAAATACAATCCAGCAACTAGTGCTGAAATTCCTATCAACTGGATCTGTTCATGATCTACTTAGGGCAGGACGTGGAAGAACAGGAAGATCGGCTACAAACATTGATGTCATACGAAGAGCGGTGGCGAAAAGCCCAAGGTGATCAGTACGTCGACTTTCAATGGAGAACAACGTACCGCGTACAACTGTTCATCGAATCCTCAGAAAAGATCTTTTAAGATCTTTTCTGAGGATTCGATGAACAGTTTCCATATAAAACCCAGATAAAACAGAAAACCCAGATAAAACCCAGATAAAACAGAAAATGAAGATTACGCATTGAAAACAAACAAACAAACAATCAAACAAACACAGCCAAATTAAACAAAACAGATTTTAAAATGATAACACGTTATATCGTGTTCACGTCTCAAATGACGAGACTTATTTTGCGTTTATAAAAGTGGGTTTTACGGTACGGTAGATATCCATTAATTTCATGCCAAAGGGTCATGACCACATAGGCATGTTTGGAATCATAACATTTCTAAAAGAATTATCTACATACTGTGCAATTTTTGTAACAACACTATTAACCCAACGCAAGTTATGGCAAATTCACAATGTTAAGGGACTTTTGGGACACCCGGTACTTCAGAAAATACTAAAAATTGCACAGAGTGCCCCCCCCCCCCTGACAAAAAAATGAAAGAAAAAGTGCCCTCTGAAAAAAAATGAAAGAGAAAATCAGGAGGGCAAAGGAAAAGAAAAGGGCAAGGAGCCCTTTTCTAGCAAAATTCAGGGCCAAAATAGTGTAAAATACAAAAGTTTTCCGCGCTACGCGCGCACATTGTTACAATAAAGCCCTTTTTAGCCGGATAATGGGTGAAAATAGTGTAAAATACCATTTTTTTTCGCGCTACGCGCGCACATCATCCCAATTAGGCCCTTTTCGGGAAGCTAGGAGACATACAGTCTCTATGTATTGTATGATGCAACTGCAATTTTTTTCGTCTGTGCCCCCAAAATTTTATTTTGCCCCCCCCCTGACCAAGAAAGCTGGCTACGCCCCTGTACCAAAATCTGAATTTTGATGATTTTTACGATCGTCCGAATGAGCAAATCACTGATGGGCCTTTAAGCTAATCGTAGATTCATCCTTTGAGCTCATTCGTGATATTTTTTTACCCCAGCAACTCACGTCACACGGGGGAAAGACCGATCATCAAAGATGACCATAGAGGGGGACAGTATAAAATCGATGATTTTCGTTCCTCGGTCGACCCACTCCTTCCCTGCCAGAAACGTAATAATGAAATGTTGAAAATTTTGGGTCGTTTTTTTAAGGTATACGGATAAAAATAGGACATATGATTACCCCTAGTATCATCAGTGATTCGTAATAAAATAAAGTCATGACATCCTGTTGCTGAATCGGAAAGTATTAAAGCGCCCGGGATAATAATCACCCAGGGGATAATCACTACCGGTACTTATTCTACGATCCTCATCCTATATATATAATGCCACATCAAAATGCAGTATCAACCTGTATGTATCTTCTATAATGTGTTGTTAGGAAAAGAGATTAAAAAAGGCTACAAGGTCATCAAAGGTCAGTTTATAGGTCAATTGGTTCAGGTCAAATCCAGGCATCAATTTTGAATACATGTGATAGTCTGTGATATCATACATGTCATAATGAGGCATCAATTTTGATATTTTGTCTGTTACTGGATATATAATGGAAATGTGTGAGGTGGATATACTAAAATACCTTGGGATGTAAATGGTAAGTACAATTTAGATTGCCTAGTTGAGATGGATTGGGCAAATAAATATAAAATAGTTACCAAAATCACAAAAATGAAGCTTACGGAAAACTACCTAATATGGTGGTATAGGTGACAAAAAATACAATCTTTTTCAACATTGCTGTAGTATGGTTGTGGTAACCTGTTACCTATGGCTTAATTAAGTTTCAGTGAAATAGTGTCGCAAGTTCAAAATACAAAATATAGCTCAACATTGAAAATAGAAGCATTTTAACCGGTTCGTTTTTGATAGTTGTGGAGCACCAAGTTCATGAAGTCATAAAAGAAATCAGGGACCACTTATTCCCATTTTACATATCAACATTATTTCCCTAATGTGTTAGCAACACATATCCAAAATTTTAACGAAATCTGTTGATAGTAAGCTTTCCAAAATGAAGTGAATTTAAAACATCAATGATGTACCACTTTTTGGCTTATACCATTAGAAGTATGTACGCGTCATTGATACTGATGCCACCAATTGAACGAGAAGATTTGTCCCTTCATTTTGCATACCGCTTTGTCCAATTTCTTTTCTCATTTCTTCACAAAATGCAAAAAATGCAACAACAAAAATGCAATGGGTGTAGTACTCCTTAAACAATAAATAATTGTAGTCAATTCAAGAGGATCTAATGTTGAATTTGAAAGAAGGTGTTTTATTAGACAACAAAGCTGATGGGTACCAATCATTTTAATACACCCTGTACAATCTTAACAACAAAAAAAGTCAACAAAATGAGTCAAATGATACTCAATATTGTTTTAATTATTTTTTATTACTTTGTAACTTGTTTGTTCAGCAATAATACCTCGTATCCGTTAAATTCTCAAAGGGTGAACTTGGTATTCACACTGGGTACTAGGCAGTATAGAGTGTGACGTCATAAAATTTTCTTTTTGCATTTCAGCATTTTCATGACCATATTTCAGTAGAACATGATGAAAAAAATTTGGTGGGAATCGGATCATGAGGGCCCGAGATATGGCCGCATGAATAATTAGCCCCATTGAAATCAGTGTAAATTGGCCTGGTTCCAAACAGTTATGAACCAGGCCAATTTACACTGCTTTCAATGCGGCTAATTAGGTATTCATGCGGCCATATATCGGGCCCTCAGGATCCGATTCCCACCAAATTTGGACTGTGGATGTTTTTCATCATGCTCCACCGATACATGGTATTCAAAACACTGAAATGCAAAAAAAAGTTTTCTGTGACGTCATCACTTCGGTACTCTATAGTACAAGGCGCTGTATCTGACAATAATTGCCATAATATCGCTGAATAGCAAATGAAATTTTCATGCAAGTTAGCGCTATTTTTAAAATTTGCATGGTAGTGCTAATGTCATAGCAGTATAAATATCACAGAATAACAGCTTCATGTGCTACAATGCGCTGATAGGGCAATTTTATTTCAGATAGTATAATACTGCAACTATATCGTGCTAGTGTGTGCTTGAACTATTACTTTTTAACACACCTCCTTGTCATGCTTGTGCTACTTTGCGCTGGCGAAGTTACGTAATAATCGGATTAACTACCATAGCAATAGGTCAAAACTATTTTTGAATATACCGCGCTGCACTGATACGTTCACGTGGTACCTCTGCATTGAACCTAGACTACCCCGTAGTCCACTTGCCCATTGTGCATACTCTGGATATTGTATTTAAGCTTAAGGGATCTAAAATGAGCGTTTATTGCGTTTCGACAGTATTTTTTGTGGGACATGAGAGCACCTCGGACCTATCGAATTGCATTCTGAATACGAAGCATGTCTTTCTGATATCAAATAATTTTCATTTTTGAAAATCACAATATAATACAAATTTTATGACAAATTATAAAAATTTGATATTTTTCAAATTTTGATATATAACAGTCCTCGAAGTAAATTATATAAATCTAATGATATATTCTTAAAGTGTATGTAGCAGGGAGGAAAAGCCGACAGTCAATTGAAAATTTTACCTTTCATATTGAAGATATGGATTTTTTCCCCAAAAGACCTAATTTTTTTGGTGTTTTGGGAAAAAAATCCATATCTTCAATACGAAAGGTCAAAATTTTCAATTGATCGTCGGCTTTTCATCCCACCTACATACACTTTAAGTATAAATCATCAGATTTATAAAGTTTACTTCAAGTACTATTAAATATCAAAAATATCAATTTTTAATGATTTGCCATAAAATGTGTATTAAATTGCGAATTTCAAAAAATCAAAATTATTTGATATCAGAATGACATTCTTCGTATTCAGAATGCAATTCGATATGTCTGATGTGCTCTGATGTCCCAAAATAAATACTGTCCAAACGTTCATACCCCAGCCCTTAAAACTCTGATTTAATTAATGTGTGCACAATTGATAGATTTTCACATCTGATCAGTCACCCTACTCCCTCTGTTTGTTACCTTCTTGGTTCGCTATCAATAAACTGGTAGATTCCAAAATCAGAATTGTTCAGTATTAAAGTGAGCCGTTATAATTATGCAAGATAATGTTGCATTCAATTACTTTTATTGTCACTAATCGTCTGATATTTTTAACTCTTTATGACCATTTTACTATTGAATACTTTAATTTTAATAAACATCAGTATAATTTTGAGTTCAACGATATGGGTTCATCATGACTAATAATAACATATTTTTAATCAAATTCGACTATGGCATAGTCTACATTGAACCATATAACTAGATAACTAAAGGACCAATCACAGGACGAGCTAGCTGGAGGAATAGCGACCATATACTAATTAGGAGATTGTTGTTTATGTCCGTGACGTCATTTTGTGCCGAAAAATGACGAACAATTTCAGTTTTCTTTCCATTACTATTATATTGTGAAAAAACCATATACCGTAAAACCCCGTCTACAAGCATATATAGTGTTTTTTATGAAAGCTAAATTAATTCGAAGTAAGCGTAAATATACCAATACAATAGATTGGTCTTAAAATAATACTTGTTTGTATATGCTTGGATCCGTAACTTATTTGCTCAAACTCCATAATGGCGCCTGGATAAATGTAGCTTTCATCAGAAGTACTCTATATGCTTGAAGACGGGGTTTTACGGTAGCTGTGGAGTTAGTCCAATATGTTAGGAAAATATTCAAACCGATGACCCCATGTTGACACTGGCTAAAATAAGCTGTATTTTCACTCGTAAGGGTGCAGTCACTGTTGCAATTACGTCATTTTATTTTTCACAGACGAAATGAGAAGATTTGACCTTTTGAGGTCATTTAGTAGACCTGTTTACCAGTCGTTTTGATTTTTGTAACAACAGTTCGCCCTTCGAAAAGTGAACTTCGACGTCCGTGGTGCGAAACTTTCTGGCCACCACTTGCCAAATTTTCTTACGGTGCTTCCCGAATCTTTTTATCGTGTGGTTGATAGTGCATGAGCGGCAATGACACACGTCACCAGGGCATTCGCTTAACTGCCTTGACCATATCATGCTGATCACTTGCACCTGTAAGATTAGTATCTTTGAAAAGACCAGTATTGTATTCAATCTATGATTGCAGACATACACAGGTGATTGGTTCAACCTGCTTGTAGTGCACAGCGCGATATGTTAAAAATTGTTTTGACCTATTGCTATTGTAATTATTCCGATTAATTACGTAACTTCGCCAGCGTATGGCTAGAATACTTTGCTAGTGCAGTCGTGGTGGAAGTCGATTGATACTCCATTTTTCAGTAATGTCAGATAAAACCACATATCATATTTTAAACATATTCTGATACATATGTATGGTCCCCCGTTATTAAAGCCTCTACCGGGTTAAAAATTCAGATATTTTGAAAAGAATAAGTAATTGAAATATAGAGCAAGTACTAAAATCATAGCTTTTATACTTTTTGATATATGACGCTAACTAGTTCATCTCCTATATCTACAACACAGCGCTACCAGTATAGGTGTCAATTGCCTATTGTGAGTGCCCCTGTGTTGTGTGTATACATGTAGGCAACAATAACTGCATGATGCAATTTGTAATGAACCTAGACCTCTGAGGATGAGTCATTTAAAGCCACAACGCCCACAGCCACCACACCAGGGTTCAAAGTTCATACACGCCGGTAGTGAGTATACAAAATTAACTGTCTATGAGTGTAATGGTCGAAATATAATCACGAGGTGAAAGATCGATAACAATAATCCATCTTTCACCGAGTGATTATATTTCGACCATTACACGAATTTAAGACAGTTAATAATTTGTTTTATATCACTCATACATAAATTATATTACTCAAAATACTATTTAAGATAGGGAATACATTTTTTCATCAACATAATCATGGAGCTATTAAAGATGGAGAAGCAATAGATTATATAACGCATTGTTCACTTGCGCCGATTTGAAATCTGATAAGCTATTCATCGAAAGGTACCTTTTGTTTGGTACAAAGGGCTTCCGCCATTAAATCCGTAAGCTGACCCGGCACTCAGTGTATTAACGCGTTATCTAGCAGACTACTGTCAATAAGTGATCAAACAAAAGTCGCGTGAAAGCGCCTACTGGAACGAAAAGTACCTTTTGTTACCATAAAACCCAAGGTTGTGATTGAGTAGCCGTAAGCACAAAAGGCACACATTAGCCGCTGATGTATAGTTCATTGTCACCCACTGACTTTAGGTGCTTCATTTAAATAAATTGAATGCGCTTGCTGAATGATTACACATCAAGGCTGCCATGTCTGCATGTCTATAGTACTGTATAATGGTAATAGCTACGTATACATGTAACATAATAATAAGTATACCGCACAGTGTCGACGTCCTATACGATAAATATAAATTTAATACTCCGTTGGTGAGCGACGGGCGAGTGGTATTTCACCGAACGCAAGAAAAGGAGTTCTATCTGATTGGCTAGCAATCGATCGCTTAGGTCGCTTAGTACTAGTAGTCAACTACAAACTCAAAACTGAGCAATGTATTCAATTCGATTGAAATCGATATTCTATTATTGACGTAGATAAAGAGAGTGATAGTGTGTCAATAATGTACATTGTATTGCACCTGGATTCCTTTATATAATTATTTTCTCAAAGAGTTGAATATGATCACAATTTTTACCCAGGATTTCAAATTTTTTACCGCAAAATTGCAGTTAAACATATCCACAGCAAAATACCGGTCCTCACTAATTAGTGTATTTAATTTCCAATTAGTGTATTTAAGATAAAATCTGTGATTTACCTGACAACAAATACAATTTTCTTGCAATAGAAATATCATAATGGGATACTGATATGGTAGGCCGCAACCGCCACAACGTGGAGCTGCTACGCGTAGCTGACTTTTTGCTCCGTGGAGCCAAATTGACCAATCATGATCATGTTAGAGTTTTCATTACTCGGAGGTAAAACTGACCAATCAAGTACGACTTACTCATTACGTGAAGCGAATTTATTCATTAAGAATTTGCCAGACGAGCGTCACGTAGTTGCAAGATATCCTCGGTCACGAAAGTTATGATTCAAAAAGTAGTTTATGAAAAGTACGAACCGACTTATGGACATGCACTCATAAGAAACTCATACAGTATTGTACATAACTAGTGCTGCGCCCCCTTGTAACGGCCGTCATTATGAACACGTTCCTTTTACATTCTTCGCGCAAAATAAGAGACGCGCTTCACAAAATGTGTTCTATTTCCATCATGATGATAAACAAAGATTACAAAAAGTCATCCTCATGAAAAATTATTGGAAAAAAACACTTTATTGGCCGAGTAGGCGCCTTCAAAGTCTAGAAATGCGTCAAAAAATCCTCAAAAAGGCTCATAAATGGATTTTAAGGTTAATAGACATTGTTTTAAAATCTGCATGAAGCCGTTTTGCTGAATATTCAGTAGGCATACGCAAAAAGATCGCAATTGTTACCACTGGAACGGGGGGGTATTTATACTTGAGACTCAGTAATAAATGATTTCCAAAAGAAAATGGCAACACTGATAATCTAGAAAAGTACAGAGAAAGGAAAAGAAAGGAATGACAAATAAATGTAGGCCTTATAATAATTATTATAGAAACTAAACACAGCCCCCCCCCCACATAGGCCTAACACTAACAGCACTATAGGCAGCCATTCGACGATGTCAATGCCTTTATGCGTTACGTATTTAAAACGCCCAGTCAGATGTATTTTACACCTGCCAAGTACAAGTCACCCAATTTCGAAAATTGGACGTTGAATGTACACTCTCATGAATATTGATTGGCAACATTTTCCAATATGTCAGCGCTCAAATCGGAAACAATAGAACAATAGACCATTCAGTGCGTTGAACATAATACTATGTTTTGCCGTGACATAATTCACAATTTGCTGTCTATTCCATAACTAAATTGGCGAGTCAGCGCACGGCCTGGCGCAGGCGCACTACGGCTATCACACGGAGAGGGTGATGGTAAAAATGGCAAATGGTAATCAACCAATGAAGTGAATGAACTGTCTAGAATTTATGTATGAGTGATATAATCCAGGTGGTGGCCGCATTGCATTCTCTAAATTCAGTAAATTTTCATCGTCAACCGTGTAATTGAACTTTTTGAAATTTTAAAACGCTTGAAATATCACAAACAAATAGGCCTATGTTAATAAATAATATAAATACAAGCTATAACCGTTGGGGTTCGATAATGAACCCCACAAAACTAACCAAGTATATTAAAAATGCCATACGGCCGGGCGGTTTCACAAGTTGCCGGCTCGATCATGTCATCCACCACCTGATATAATCTGAGATATCATGAACAATATAAATGCACTGTACCGTGCTTGTCAGGGACACTCATAATTAACAATTGGTATTGTATTGTGTTGTGTACTGATAGCGTATCATTACCTGTACCTGCACTGGTTTAGTGTCTGGCTGTCAACTATTTTGAGATTAAAATTTATTTTTTGATTGAGAAATCTGAAATTTAATAACATGTCTAGGCTTTTCTTTACTTTAGGGGTTGTTATTCTTACATGTTATAGCTGCATTGTAGAAGTACAGTGTACGCCTATAGCTAATGAGGAAGAAATGAGAGCGGCTTATGAAGAAGTTCGTAATGATGATAGCGCTATAACATGGTAAGTAAACATTTTTATCATATCAAATTTCTGTGTTGTCTATATTCCGTGATTGAACTGAGACGTGGTGATTTCGAGTTCTGACGCTCGCTGAATATTTTCAATGCAAAGATTGTTCGCGTTGTTAACTTCCACAATTTCTCTGTCATTGCTGAAAACAGGCGCGGATTCAGGGCCGGCGGACCCGCCCCTCCCCCTGGCTCCCAAAAAAAGAGGAAAGGAGAGAAGAGAAGAGAAAGAGGAAAAAGGGAGAAAAAAGAAGAGAAAATGAAAAAAGGAGAAGGGGGAAAAGGTTAAGGGGGCGAGCAATTAAAGTACCAATCTCCGAAAAGTTTTTCGATAAACTTCATTAATTTCTCAAAAAGTAAAAATCTCAGTTTATTAAATAACGGTTAAAATGAAAGCCATTATTGGGGGCCTAATTATCGTATCATTATAATAGGTCTGGCACCAATTCAAGCATTTGTTTCGGTGTCCCAAGTTCATAGTCAAATATATGCTGACGCTATTTTTTACAAATCGCCTGGAATTGCATATTATAGGTTTCAGCGATTGCTGAAAAAGAGGAGTATGTTTCTGAAAAGCGTTTCCGCTTGGAATGTAGATGCCTATTAGTCATAAACCTTAAACATCATATTCCGAGGCGCGGAAGTACACCAAATTGATGTATTATGACTTATGACATTCTTTTGTGGCGAGTGACATGGTCTTTCAATTCACGCCGAGTGTCCTTGACAGGCTTGACTATGCTTCAGTGGTCATGAAAGAATTCAAAAGATAACCTCTGCCCCAATAATCCCAAGCTATTGTCTGAAACTGCACTTCGGAAGATGTATGGTAAGAACTCAGTCCTCAAATGATAGTCATATAACGACCAAAAGATAAGTGACTGACTATCATTGAGGACTTAGTTCCGCAGTCTAGATGCCTATTGTGTAGTCCGAATAATCAGACCCAGAACAAAATATTAATTTCTGACATGATTTTGTACTGGGTCTGAACTGTTTCCATATGAAATCTTGATGGCAAATTGGACAATAGAAGCACATGGTTCTACGTGACAGCTTTTTAATCCCTATCAGGAATTATAGACAAAGGGATAGGCATCCTAGTCTGCTGCCCTCTTTCGAAATATGTATCCTAGGTCTCACAATAGGCGGATTAGCGGCCATTTTGTCTTCGACATCACGTGTCCTTATATTTTAGTACACAAATATATAAGTTAACAGGTTTACTATTTTAAAATTATATTTTGAGTATACAATATATTCTGTGAGTAAATAGATCAAATGACGATGATTGCTTAGGTATTATATACTTGATAGAATTAAACTGTTTGACCAGCTAGTATTCTCCTCCGCCGTCAGTGTGATTCCAGTCACTCCACGTACCGTGTTGCGAAGGTGGAGGAGTCTAAAGCTGTATTGACGAACACGCATGCGTTAAAAATATGTAGCCTAGGTCGAACAATAGCGTGACGTAGTTTCCGGCATTGTTCCTATGCACTTTCACCCTCCTGTCCCTATTCAGGTTACGTGAATCACGCTATTGTGGACCATCCTTCTGATACTTGAGTGTTTGGACACGCGGAACGGTTTTTTGTCTACCTCTCTGTTTGTAAACAAACCAGGATCGTCCTCCTCGCCGCATACGAAAGTTAGCGTAATATTACGGCACTACCTATTGTGTAGCTTAATGTCCGTGATTTTAATTTATAAGCTCTTTCATTGACACTTTGTAACGTCTTTTGCACACCATACGGGTCGCCTGCCTGAATCCCGATATTTTAAACATTATCGGGTTTTTAACCAAACAACCAGCCACATTATTTCTCTAAACTGTACTGCAACCGCAGATAACATTAGATCGACTGTGCTATCGGTAGAATTTAAACGAGAACCAAAAGTGTTCGCCAAAGTCATATAAATATCGCGGAATATGGCGTTTTAGTCAAAAAGTTGCACGAGCATATTTGTATTTTGTAAAATGACAAAAATATTGCACAACTGAGCACTACCACCAGCAATACTTTAACACCTAGTTACAACGTGTCATAATTATGTTGTCCTTTCCGATTCTGACGGAATGCCTTGAGCGTATAGAGGCCTTGCATGTGACGTATCATCCCGTAAATATGGCGGACTACTCAAATGCATTCAACAAAAGCATGATTGCAATCTACCGTGACAGTTCGTCTCACACACATAACCCTGCACTACGATCAAATAGGTTGATGACAACATTTGATTGAATGGACTGCACTCCGCCATAACTACGGTGAAGGACACCGGCTCAAATCCTTTGTTTGTAGCCAATCGATAATTTCATGCAGGGCCTCTATACGCTGTAGAAGTGACGTCATAATCGGATTAACTACCATAGCAATAGATGAATACAATTTTTGAATATACCGCGCTGCACTGCAGCAGGTTGCACTCCTCACCTGTCTTCAATCAAATAATAGATTAAATACAATACCGCTCTTTTCAAAGAGACCAATCTTACAGGTGCAAGTGTACCGCATGAACGTTGTAGTGCTGGGCGATATTGCCAAAATTGTATTCCTCTATTGCTATGGTAGTTATTCCGATTAACGTCTGTGGATTAACTACGTCACTTCTGCGGCGTATTGGAATTCTGATTCTTTCCCATGTTGATTGATTTTAAACAATTGATTCGAACCAACGTCCTTGATCCCACTGTAATGTGTTCAGAAGTTTTTGGATCTTACTTTATAGGGTGCAAGCTGTATAAGTTATTGTTAAATTCAGGTTATAGAGGTTATCCGTGTTATATAAGCTGCATATCCTATCAACGACTGCTATACCTTGTTTAGGACTTTCAAAAGAAGTATACCTACATGTGCTACCATGACTGTTTCAAAATAGCCCGCCAAAGTCATGCAGGTAACTCCGAGGTCGTGCATTGAATTAGTTTGAATGAGGAATACTACGGGAACCAGCGCCTTTTTTGTTAGAAGTCACACATGAGTGAAGTGGATAACCTCTATTGACATGCATTTGACTGAATAGATGTTGATCAATTTTGCAACAGCTGTGCTCAGTCTTGCGTATAATAAGCGTCTCTTTGTTATTTACATTAGATAAATGAATGGGAAATAAAGAGTGTTTATTATCGCGAGTTCTACATAGGTTTGTTGGTTTAGTTTATCGCTATGCACAGCTCCAAGACATAGTATGGTGCGTTTTATTTTTTAATTCATCCCATTATTTTGGCTTCAAATGGACAAAAAACATTTTTTTCAGTTATTACTGATATTATTTCTTCATTTTTGGTAAACCGAAATAATAAACTATTAAACCATTAACTGATGGAAGCATTTCCTATAAGTTTATCGTCCCCCGCCCGCGTCACTTTTTGAAAACTAAAAATACCCGCGTCAAACTTTCAAAAAGTATCAGTGTTTCACCAGTTTTAGCAATATTTTTGTTTGTAAAACATATTCATAACTAGTCCTTAAGCGCGCTTCAGACTCCGAGTATTGTACGTACAATATTGTATGTACAATATGTACGTTATTTAATCTATTGCCATTCTATTTCCAGTAATGTTTAAGTTCTAACGAATATTTAATAACGAAAAATCGATAATATGTTACATACAATATCTAGCAGAAATATATTATCGATTTTACGTCATCAAACATTCGTTAGAACTTAAACATTACTGGAAATAGAATGGCAATAGATTAAATAACGTACATATTGTACATACAATATTGTACGTACAATAAAAAGTCTGTATACTGCTTTACCCATATAAAAAAAACGTGTTTATAAATCACATGTATGAGTTTGGCTTTAAATCAACAAGCATTTTAGGTCAATAATGAAATCTGATGAAATAATTAAAAAAAAAAGTGACGAAAAACTCGGAATTGACTTTCATGGGCCTAATCTATACTGTCATGTTGGTGCAAAGTAGAGCAGTTGAGATTGTTCATCAGGTGGTAAAAGTTGTTCCTGAGAGCATCTTAAGTCCCGCTGCCTAGCCTGCGTTTTGGCAAGAACCACGGAAAACAGCAGTATTGGTAAAGTTGAAACCCCGTTCAAATACATGTATATAGCTAATTTCTCTACTAGTAGATTTTGTATCCACTCCTGCATCTAGGGTCCCCAATATTAGACAGTTAGACGCATCAACATTTCAGTACAAGTGATACGCATTTATTAACCTATTTTATACACGAGAAGAAAAAAACGTGATTGTTGCTGTTAGTTTAGTACACAATTATCACTAAAATGCTTGAAAATAGAACCAAACATAAATGCATCAACCCGCCCGAAAAACTTAGGTGAATCAATCAATTCTATGCTTAGACTGTCCAGTGGCGTAACTAGGGTGGGTAGCGCCCGGGGCAAGAAACAAAATTGGCGCCCCTACCCTCCCCCACCTGAGAATATCTTGGACGCGGGCAGTGGCGTAGTTAGGGGTTGGGGCACCCAGGGCTAAGTATATACTCCCTCCCTCCTGTTCATGAAACAATTGCGCGCGAAAATTTTGACTTTCATCGCTTGGAGGGGCGCAGAATCTATGCTGAATTAGTCAATTTG
This sequence comes from Amphiura filiformis, assembly GCF_039555335.1. Lineage (NCBI taxonomy): Eukaryota > Metazoa > Echinodermata > Ophiuroidea > Amphilepidida > Amphiuridae > Amphiura > Amphiura filiformis. The sequence continues at coordinate 47,397,163 of NC_092643.1, forward strand.
GCGCCCCCTAAGGGTAGCGCCCGGGGCACGTTGCCCCCCTCTGCCCCCCGGTAGTTACGCTACTGAGACTGTCCCACAGTCTCGGTTCGGTCCGGCCTGGATAATGGAACGATAGGCCTACATAATAACATAATAGCCTATCAAAATATGCCATAGTCCTTCACCCCCCCGATTCTAAATACACAGCTAATCACACCTCCTATATTACTGACTTTTTGTGCAGACTTGAGTTCCTCGAAATGTGTAGGCTTGTTCATTCGGGTTCGACCATCCCATTATCACAAACGCGACTCAATGGCAATTCAGTTCCTTTCTCACGCGTATAACGTGGTTTTAATTGTACTGCAAATGAAAAGGAATACATTACTATTACTACTATTCATTTTATTGTATAGCATTGCCAAGGCTGAGTATACTTTTCGCGAGAATTTATTGCAGACAAACACAACGTCTTTGAATTCAAACCACGGTCAGTGAAGCTGATTTGTGAACAAAATTTCAATCGTGATTGCATTAGCTATTGTCTTTTGGGGAAGTCATTCAACTGTTATTTTGCCCAGGGTTGAAAGCGCCAGACGTGATTTTTTAAGGCATTATTACTCAGTAATGTGCTTTGATTGGCTAAAATAGCAAAATCTATAAATAATAATAACAATAATAATAAAACTAATAATAACAATAATAATAATAACAATAATAATAATAATAGTAATAATAATAATAATAACAATAACACTAATACTAATAATAACTCAAGAACCGCAATACCTACAAAAGTATATCTGTGATATTTGGATTCTACACTGCCGTTCGCAAGATATACTACGAACTACCAAATCGCACCAGTTTAAATACTATAGTTACTAACCTTCTTCAACTATTGAAAACATTTTTAAAATGCTTTATTTTGGTGATTTTGTCCGATTTTAATTTTAAAAAACCATTAATTTACATGTACAGGCCTATATGTTTTTTCTCGAAAATTAAGATATTTGATGTAAAACTTACACATGTATCATTATAATGATTTGAATGTGTTCATCCAAAAAGTCTGTCAAATGTTTGTCAAAATATTTAATGTTATTATTTGTGTTTTTTAAAAAACCTTTTGTGTTTGCTGGGAATTTGATGAAACTGTTAAGAGTATTATTGCCAAAAAAACATAATATCAACCGATAAGATAAGTGTTTTTAATTGTTTTATAATTAAAATTATTGTGTTTTTCTACAGGGCGGTTTTTATATATGATGGTAAAAACATAATACTGGGTGGAACGGGTATAGAATATGACGAAATGTTAAGCCATTTCACAGGTAAGAACGCATGCATAATGTATTTGTTTGTTTACTTGTGTATTTGTTTATTTACTTGCTTGTTTGTTTGTTTATTTATTCACTGCAACTATAACATGTCTACGCTACCATCTAAACTAAAATAATCAATCACATAGCTTGTTAAGGGTATACGAGGTATTGTTGGTCGAAGCAGCCAAAAAAAAAAAACCGATTTTCATTATCTGAATCAATATATTATTGAAAAATAACACTTTAGTGTTTTGCAAAAGTTTATTCTACAAATCATATACTTTGTCGAACAAAATGCCAGTTTGTCTGAGCTCCGTTTCTTTAATTACTTTGAAAACTTGCTTAATTTATTGTTGTTAACTACGTTTTACAAAGGTATTGTTGTTTCAGCCCTCTTTACAACATAACTCAAGAACCACAGGACCTAAAAATATATCTGTGATATTTGAATTCTTCTACACGCTCGCTATAACTTGAGCAATGCAATTTTGCTAAAGCTCACTACCATTCGCAAGATGCTGCGAACTACTTTTTTTTGGCTGATTCAACCAACAATACATCGTATACCCTTAATAACATTATTAGGCTAATTGTTAAAACGCTTAATATACGTCTAGCCCTTTTTTTATTCACAGATTATCCATTGTATTTCTTTTGTTTAAGGTTCGCTGCCCCAACCATTACCTAGAGTAATGGAGGTGGCTAGCTGCCCAGAGACCATTATCAACACAATAGCTCAAGATAACGGTCTCGGGCTGCGAGCTAAACAAAAGGTATACCATGGACATTCTCAACATACATGTAGAATCTGAGTTAGTTACTAGTCTCAGGTAGACTTACGAAACAAATGCATTTACAGCTCGAAAATTATATAGGGCTACTGCAGTCCGTATAACATTAACAGTAATATTTTATATAACACCACCACTGGTGCTCAATTAATAAACATAGTTAAGGTAATACTCATAAATGAAAAGTAACCATTTCGTTGAGCGCATGATTTTGCTGACATCACAAACGTTTTTTCGACCCGACTCCCCTCTCTATATCACACTTAAAAACAGGTAGTCAAAATATCAACCCTTTTTGCGGGGTCAATTTTATTTAACCCTATTCGTGGTTAAAACAACCACGGTCGGGGTAATTTTCAGTAGTTTGACATCATATTAAATGTGATCATTTTTCGACCCACGTTCCGGGTCATTTTCTAACCGGGACCCCTGAATATAGTCATTTTTGACACTAATATGGTTATTTTTCAACTGACTATACTGGCGGTCAAATCCATTTTTGACCCTAAATATAGTCATTTTAAACCATAATTTGGGTCAAATTTTTCACTAGATCATTTTTGCATTTTTCTCAAAAATTATAGCGCATTGGTGACAAGTAAGATATGTATATTATAGGAGCAAGGACTACAACTACTGCACTATAAATTTTATTTCAGCACAGACAACAGTTGTGGAGTTACAGTCAAAAATGACAGGTAGAGGGAAAACCAATATTTGATCAATAAATCAATAACTACTTGCCTTGAGTTGCTGAATTTTCAGTGCAGTAGTTGTAGTCCTTGCCCCTATAATATACATATCTTACTTGTCACAAATGCGCTATAATTTTTGAGAAAAATGCAAAAATTGGCACAAAATTGGCCAGGGCTGTAGTACCCCCTTAACCATCTCAATACAATATTAACCATAAGTTCTGTTATTTGTTTTCCTAACAGATGACGCGAGGGTTTATGCATACGTTAGGTTGGAAACAGGAGATGTGATGAGTAGACGAGCCAAATTTGCTTTCATAACATGGATTGGACCATCAGTTAGTCCCTTGAAAAAAGCCAAAGTCAGTACCGATAAAGCATTTGTCAAACAAGTTATGTCAGTAAGTATACTTTAATCGCACAGAATAATCTTTCATAATAGAATAGTATTATTTGGTAATGCAGGAAGTGGTAAGACTACATTGTTGAAGTAGAATAGCGGAGTATTATTAGTGGTATTGCAAGAAGTTGTAAGACTACATTGTTGAAGTAGAATAGCGGAGTATTATTAGTGGTATTGTAAGAAGTGGTAAGACTACATTGTTGAAGTAGAATAGCGGAGTATTATTAATGGTATTGTAAGAAGTGGTAAGACTACATTGTTGAAGTAGAATAGAGGAGTATTATTTGTGGTATTGCAAGAAGTGGTAAGACTACATTGTTGAAGTAGAATAGCGGAGTATTATTAATGGTATTGTAAGAAGTGGTAAGACTACATTGTTGAAGTAGAATAGCGGAGTATTATTAATGGTATTGCAAGAAGTGGTAAGACTACATTGTTGAAGTAGAATAGCGGAGTATTATTAGTGGTATTGCAAGAAGTGGTAAGACTACATTGTTGAAGTAGAATAGAGGAATATTATTAGTGGTATTGTAAGAAGTGGTAAGACTACATTGTTGAAGTAGAATAGCGGAGTATTATTAGTGGTATTGCAAGAAGTGGTAAGACTACATTGTTGAAGTAGAATAGAGGAATATTATTAGTGGTATTGTAAGAAGTGGTAAGACTACATTGTTGAAGTAGAATAGCGGAGTATTATTAATGGTATTGTAAGAAGTGGTAAGACTACATTGTTGAAGTAGAATAGAGGAGTATTATTAATGGTATTGTAAGAAGTGGTAAGACTACATTGTTGAAGTAGAATAGAAAAGTATTATTAGTGGTATTGCAAGAAGTGGTAAGACTACATTGTTGAAGTAGAATAGCGGAGTATTATTAGTGGTATTGCAAGAAGTGGTAAGACTACATTGTTGAAGTAGAATAGCGGAGTATTATTAGTGGTATTGCAAGAAGTGGTAAGACTACATTGTTGAAGTAGAATAGAGGAATATTATTAGTGGTATTGTAAGAAGTGGTAAGACTACATTGTTGAAGTAGAATAGCGGAGTATTATTAATGGTATTGTAAGAAGTGGTAAGACTACATTGTTGAAGTAGCATAGAGGAGTATTATTAGTGGTATTGTAAGAAGTGGTAAGACTACATTGTTGAAGTAGAATAGAAAAGTATTATTAGTGGTATTGCAGGAAGTGCTAAGACTACATTGTTGAAGTAGAATAGAGGAATATTATTAGTGGTATTGCAAGAAGTGATAAGACTACATTGTTGAAGTAGAATAGCGGAGTATTATTAATGGTATTGTAAGTGGTAAGACTACATTGTTGAAGTAGAATAGAGGAGTATTATTTGTGGTATTGCAAGAAGTGATAAGACTACATTGTTGAAGTAGAATAGCGGAGTATTATTAATGGTATTGTAAGTGGTAAGACTACATTGTTGAAGGAGAATAGAGGAATATTATTAGTGGTATTGTAAGAAGTGGTAAGACTACATTGTTGAAGTAGAATAGAGGAGTATTATTTGTGGTATTGCAAGAAGTGGCAAGACTACATTGTTGAAGTAGAATAGAGGAATATTATTAGTGGTATTTTAAGAAGTGGTAAGACTACATTGTTGAAGTAGAATAGAAAAGTATTATTAGTGGTATTGCAGGAAGTGCTAAGACTACATTGTTAAAGTAGAATAGAGGAATATTATTAGTGGTATTGCAAGAAGTGGTAAGACTACATTGTTGAGTAGAATAGCGGAGTATTATTAGTGGTATTGTAAGAAGTGGTAAGACTACATTGTTGAAGTAGAATAGCGGAGTATTATTAATGGTATTGTAAGAAGTGGTAAGACTACATTGTTGAGTAGAATAGAGGAATATTATTAGTGGTATTGCAAGAAGTGGTAAGACTACATTGTTGAAGTAGAATAGAGGAGTATTATTAGTGGTATTGCAAGAAGTGGTAAGACTATACTACATTGTTGAAGTAGAATAGCGGAGTATTATTGGCGGTATTGTAAGAAGTGGTAAGACTACATTGTTGAAGTAGAATAGAGGAATATTATTTGTGGTATTGTAAGAAGTGGTAAGACTACATTGTAGAATAGAGGAATATTATTAGTGGTATTGCAAGAAGTGGTAAGACTACATTGTTGAAGTAGAATAGAGGATAATTATTAGTGGTATTGCAAGAAGTGGTAAGACTACATTGTTGACGTAGAATAGCGGATAATTATTAGTGGTATTGCAAGAAGTGGTAAGACTACATTGTTGAGTAGAATAGAGGAGTATTATTTGTGGTATTTACAACTGACTGAGGAGAGGCAACTGTTTGGGGATGCACGTAAGCCCTCCCATGTGGCCCACCAATAATAAAGACAAATTCAGCACATCTTCATCAAACCACATTGTGTTTGTTCTTATTTCTACAGCAATTCGGGAAAGAAATCCTTGCAGATGACAAGAGTGAAGTTGCCAAAGATGTCGTACTTGCCTTGCTGGAAAATGCTTCTGGTGCTGCCTACGGCACCGGCATGAAGCGTATCAATCTGTTGTATAAAATTCTTCATGCATTAAGGGATCTGGAATGAGCGTTTTGAGCGTTTCGACAGTATTTTTGTGGGACATGAGAGCACATCAGACATATCGAATTGCATTCTGAATACGAAGAATGTCTTTCTGATATCAAATAATTTTCATTTTTGAAATTCACGATATAATACAAATTTTATGACAAATTATTAAAATTTGATATTTTTCACATTTTGATATAACAGTCCTCGAAGTACATTTTATAAATCTAATGATATATTCTTAAAGTGTATGTAGCTGCGAGGAAAAGCCGACGATCAATTGAAAATTTTGACCTTTCATATGGATTTTTCACCCAAAAGACCAAATTTTTTGTTGGTGTTTTGGGAAAAAAATCCATATCTTTAATACGAAAGGTCAAAATTTTCAATTGATCGTCGGATTTTCATCCCACCTACCTACACTTTAAGTATAAATCATCATCAGATTTATAAAGTTTACTTCGAGTACTATTAAATATCAAAAATATCAATTTTAATCATTTGCCATAAAATGTGTATTACATTGCGAATTTCAAAAATCAAAATTATTTGATATCAGAAGGACATTCTTCGTATTCAGAATGCGATTCGATATGTCTGATGTGCTCTAATGTCCCACAATAAATACTGTCCAAATGTTCATACTCCATCCCTTAAGTATATAATATAATGCCAAATATTTGCATTATGTTTGTGTAATTTTATAGAGTGATATCTTAGTCGCTACTCTCTTAAATTGGGATATTCGATCGAAAAGATTGATATTTCAATCGTTTGCCGACTGCAATTAGAGTTAAATCTTTATCGAATGATCTGAAATTTCAATCTTTTTAATCAAATGAAAGGGTGGTTCTCAATCTTTAAGCAATCTTTGCCGATATAAATATTCAGTAGAAAGGATTGATTTTCATTGTGTTTCAATCTTTTGCTAACTTGAAATTAGGGACAAATCCTTTCCGGTTGAAAAAAGATTGAAAATGTTCACTATAAACAGTCTTCATACCAAGCACATGCAACGTATACCACTTTGCATTTGAACAAGTCTCTTTTTCTATCTTTTTAGATTGATGCCTATCATCAACCGTTAAAAGAATTATTTCAATCGCTTGATTCAGAGAGTAAGAAGATGAGGGACAATACAAGATTTAAGTGTAAATTTTATGGCTTCGGACTTTCCATATTTTTCCGACTTGTTGTTAAACATAAGAAAAATAACATTCCTCATGCCAAAATTATTCTGAAGATGGGTTCATTCGTTTCTGGCCCGGGTTTCTGGTAGGCCTATGCTGTCTAGTTCAAAAGTTGTATGATTATCGAAATCCAAGTTGGCCGCGAAATGGACTCCTCGGGACAACATTTTGTGTTGGGAACATGAAAGTTCGTTTTATATACTATAGACACCTTGCAATGGGATTACAAAGTAAGTCAAAGGGGGGGGGGTGCACGGGGACCTCATCTTCAACTATACTATATCTAATCATATGAAACAATGGCTCATTGATTGTTACAATGGTGAACTTGGTAACACGCTGACATCATTACTATATATTCTGTTATAGTTTCCGAATTATCTTGAGAATGTTGACCATTACATTTTATACACTATGACGAAAACAGTAGCCCAAAAATGGATTTGTATCATACTTTAATTATTATTATTATTGTTGTTTGTTTATATCAATTATAAATTCTGACATGATATTAATAAAATGCTGCAAAACCGAACAAAGGTATTTCATTGTTTAAGTGATATGTAATTAATATACTCTACTCTAACCCAGTTCTACTCTGTGTACTTTGTGTTCAGGGGCAGATATTTTTCACCGCACCGTATTTTATTAAGAAGCCACATTTCAAAACTTTATGCCTCGGAAGTAGGCTGGCGAGGTTTTTTGCTTAATCGATGGAATTACTGCTAAACTTAGACCAGCTCATAATAGGCGGGGTTAAACTCCGCGGTTTGTTAGGCTTTTACCACTCCGCCGAAAAGTAGACTCACGTTAAGAGAGCTATTAGTGACGGTCCTGTCTTTATTTTGTGTGTTAAAGAAAGTAGATAAATTATAAGACTTGCATTAATATTTCGTAATGCTTCTGGCTGGAGAGGTATGACACGAAAATTATCAAAATAAAATATTTTGATATTAATCCGCGATGTTATAAGGCCCGCCGATTACGAGCTGATCAGGTATACTGCTATAGATAGTTCTGCTTGAGCCTTTCTAATATGAAGCGTTTTGAATATCCTGTACCAAATTACTCTTTTTGAGAACCACGTCGCTATATCATAGAAAGAGGGCGCACTTGGTGTTGAATCTGTAATATGTATGCTCCCTCTTCACCATTCATTCTATGAATTTGAATAACGCATCTTTTTTCCTTATATCATACCGTATTGTGCCATGTTTTGGGACAGTCAAATAAATATCTCTCTTGGGAACATGGACGTGACGCCCCCACCCCCGCACGTTCATGTTGTTTTCAATTTGGAATTACTTTAAGCACCTGTTCAGTGATCCAAGCTGAATTGCTTAAGGGGGTACTACACCCCTCGATAAATTTGTGTATATTTTTTCTCAAAAACTAATAACACAGTGGTAACAACAGTTATGTATATTATTGGGGCCAGGAATCCAATTACTACACTGGAATTTCAGTGACTCAAGACAAGCGGTTTGTTATTTATGATCAGAAATAAGGTACCACTATAATGTACCTCGTTTCCTTTCATAAATACTGAACCGCTTGTCTTGAGTCACTGAAATTTCAGTGTAGTAATTGGATTCCTTGCCCCAATAATATATATACATAACTTTTGTTACCAGTGTGTAATTATTTTTTTTTTTTTTTGCAAAAATTGTCACAAATTTACCACATGGGTGTAGTACCCCCTTAAAGTGAAGGATAAGTCATTAAAATTGTCATTCGGGTATTTTTGAAATGGAAAAATTGGCAAAAAGACGAGGAAAACAGCAGTATTGACAAAGTTGAAACCCCATTCAAGTACATGTAGCTAATTTATTTACTTAAAGGGGGTATAATACCCTGATTTTCCTCAGTACCCCTCTTCTTTTTTTTGTTGCAAATTTATGAAGTATATAAATATGTTCATCACCTCATGTCCTGAACTTATAAAATATCTCTACATACAAAGTGCTTTTAAACCATTTTAGAAAATCATTTTAGCCCTATAGGGCCTATATTTTTTTGTTTACTGTATCCTAGTAACTCAGATGTGTGTTTCATAACAAACCATAATTTATTCTATTCAACATGTTCAAGTAGAGTACATGAATAGAATACATTAAATCCTTTGTTATACTATCTATAGAAATGTACTCCCTGATCATGCTGATTATAACACTGAATAAATTAAATAAGCTCTTCCACATAGACAATTTAATACTACACCATGTATGTATCTTCTATAAATGTGTTGTTAGGAAAAGAGATTTAAAAAGGCTATAAGTTCATCAAAGGTCAGGTTATAGGTCACTTGGTTCAGGTCAAATTCAGGCATCCATTTTGAATACATGTGATAGTCTGTGATATCATAGGCCTACATGTCATAATGAGGCATCAATTTTGATATTTTGTCTGTTACTGGATATATAATTAATGGAAATGTGTGAGGTTGATACTAAAATACCTTGGGATGTAAATGGTGAGTACAATTTAGATTGCCTAGTTGAGATGGATTGGGCAAATAAATATAAAATAGTTACCAAAATCACAAAAATGAAGCTTACGGAAAACTACCTAATATGGTGGTATAGGTAACAAAAATACAATCTTTTTCAACATTGCTGTAATGTGGTTGTGGTAACCTGTTACCTATGGCTTAATTAAGTTTCAGTGAAATAATGTCGCAAGTTAAAAATACATGTATAGCTGATAGCTCAACATTGAAAATATAAGCATTTTAACCGGTTCGTTTTATGATAGTTATGGAGCACCAAGTTCATGAAGTCATAAAAGAAATCAGGAACCACTTATTCTCATTTTACATATCAACATTATTTCCCTAATGTGTTAGCTATACATATCCAAAATTTTAACGAAATCCGTTGATAGTAAGCTTTCCAATATGACTTGAATTTAAAACATCAGTGATGTACCACCTTTTGGCTTATACCATTAGAAGCATGTACGCTTCATTGATACCGATGCCACCAATTGAACGAGAAGATTTGCCCCTTCATTTTGCATACCACTTTGTCCATTTTTTTTTCTCATTTCTTCACAAAATGCAAAAAAATGCAAAAAAAAATGCAATGGGTGTAGTACCCCCTTAAGTAAAGGAATTGCAGATTCATATAGTTTGTCTTTCTTTCGGCTTAACGACTACATTATAGCCGTAGCACAAGGTGCCAAAATCTGAATTTTGATTATTTTTCTGAATTCTGACCATCCCGATGGCGATGAGCAAGTCACTGAATAGGCCTTTAAACATGAAATCAGAAACTACTTAGGATATGCCTATAAGTTCTTAGGGTACCGGGTGATACTAAATAGGCAAGCTGTTTGGTAAACAAACAAATAAACAAAATACCCAGGCTCGATCGCATGACTCACCAAGCGTCACCAAGACGGGTACTTACTTCACAGCCCCTTTTTTTCAACTTCCTCTTTGGGTTCGTTGTCGCTATCCTGGCGTGTGCCTTCATTTAAACGTTATTTCTCAATGTTTCTATACGTTTTGTTTTATATATTTTGCACAATGTACACTCTAAATTACAGGGATTTAAATTCAAATCCAAAAGACTTGCTTTCAAAACTTTCAGAGACTGTAGTTAGGGACCAATCAATATAGGATTAAAATAAGTCTTTACAAAGTTTTATAAATTTCAGTCCCACAGGGATTTAAAAAATAAAACTTTCAGATTTAAAGTTTAAATCTACAAAAAGCAAATGTTAATACTTCAAAGACTATTAGGCCTATAGCCTAAATTAATACAAATCAGAGTTTATTTATATAAAATAAGCTATTGAGTACCGGACCGTACCAATATGGGGCCAAAGGTCTGCTGGACGCTGCAGGTTGTAGGCAGGCGGTGATGGAAGCGATATCGCCAATTTTGAGGTCGCCATTAGATTAACACATAATCATGAAATCTTCATAAACAATTCTAAATTTGTTATGTGGTGTCAAAGCAAAATTATCTTACTCTAAAACCGTCGGGGTACGACCGTGTACCACACTGCAAGTATGTTAATTTTCCATTTGTAATTGCTAACCGTATATTTTGAATGGGGCTGTCAGCCCTGTAGGCTATCTTCGCCAGCCTCGAACGCCACGTGTTGCGCTTCCTATGCCGCCTGGTTGTAGGGTTGGAAAGTGAAATGTTGCCCTCACTTCATATATTTGCGTAGACAAAATCGTATACAAAATAATGGTGGCGTGTTAGCATTGGAAACCTTTGGCCCCTGCCTTTGGCCAGGCGGCATAGGAAGCGCGACCGTGACGTACGAGGCTGGCGTAGATACAGGGCTGACAGCCCCATTCAAAATACACGGTTAGCAATTACAAATGGAAAATTAACATACTTGCAGTGAGGTACTTTGCAGAACCCCGACGGTTTTAGAGTAAGATAATTTTGCTTTGACACCACATAACAAATTTAGAATTGTTTGTGAAGATTTCATGATTATGTGTTAATCCAATGGCGACCTCAAAATTGGCGATATCGCTTCCATCACCGCCTGCCTTTGGCTACATGTTTTAACTATATTCTTGCAGTTCGGACAAATTTGTATTTTCCGTTTTAAAGCCATAAATGTACGATCTTATATTAATATAAAATTGATTTCAGACGTGATTAGTAGCCTAGGCCTTTATAATAACAAAGTTAAAATTTGAAGGAAATCGTAAGGCTTTAAGGAATTAGTCTCCTACACAGCCAGTTTGTGTCGGTCTGACACTAATGTTCGTGATAGCCACATACAGTATGGCCCGAGACTATAATTACAACAACACAGTGGTCCTGCGCGTAGGTCCTATATCGCGTATATGGGCGAGGGGGGAAGCAGGGCGGCAAAAAGGAAGGGACGGCAGAAAGCAGAAGGGGCGACCAATTATTAAAGCAGAAAAAGTTGTCAAATTGTGAAACAAATGGAATTAGGCTTATTACACATAAAATAAGTTGCTAGCGCCTATTATTTTTTGCTCTTCTTAGCCCGGTATCTACCAGGTTTTAATGTGCATCTCCCCCCCCCCCGCAGGACTCTACCAAACCAAATTTTTTAGTTTCTTTTTATGATCCTATAACACATTTAAGATGTTAACAAAAATAAACCGGCACTCCGGTCATATTCAAGGTTAAAGGTCAACAGTGGTCAAATTTCAAGGTTGTTCAAATCTGGTTAACAAGCACACCAAATTATTCCTCTCGTTGCAAGGATTCAGACACTAATAGTATATAGTTTGACCTACCTGCGACATACCGTTCTTGAGTTATAAGCAAAAAGGTCAAATTTTTGGGCGGTGGTCAGATTTGTTGGCCACACAGGGGCCAAAAATTAAAAATGCTCCGATTTGAACGAAATTGGTCTTTTTCTGAATCCTTGCAATGAGAGGAATAATTTGGTGTGCTTGTTAACCAGGGGGGATAGGAGCTCAAATTTTTATCACCAAATAGAGAGTTCCCGTGTTTTGGGTTACCCGCCATCTTGGAGGGAAACCTACACTCCGTTTACAATTTTCAGAATACCAACACTCGCGCAATAATTAGCAAATGTTATTTTGTAGAATGTAGCACCAATAGGGTCATTGACCAAATCAAAGGAATGAGGAATACGGCGGTGCGAATCACGTTATAAACACTATTGTAGTCCGTTCCGCTTGAAAACACGGGAACTCTCTATTGTTTTTTTAAGTTACATTTTACCGGTGTTACACCCCCCTAATACCAACACAGCTAAGCGCTATGCTGCTATCGCCCTGTTGACAGTCAAAAAGGTATAGGCCCTACTTTCATTAATTTTCAATAATTTTTCGCCCTTTTTCCTTCAGAATTATTCTTGCCGCCCCTTAAGTCCTGCGCCATTTTTTCTTTTGTTACTCTTTTTGACGCCCCTTTATCTTCCGCCGCCCCTTCATTTTTGCCTCCCCTACTTTTACCCCGGGGGGCTGGCGCCCCAAAGCCCCCCACCCCCAAATACGCGTGTGATTGACTTATAAAAGAAAGAATGAATGAATGAATGGGGGATGGGTGGATGAATGAACGAATGAATGAATGAATGAATTAATGAATAACGAATGAACTAACTAACTAAACTAACAAACTAACAAACTAACCAACTAACCAACCTGCAACCACTGACTAAATAAATAAATAAATATATAAATAACTAAATAAATAACTAAATAAACAACTAAATAAATAACTAACTAACTAACTAACTAACTAACTAACTAACTAAATAAATAAATAAATAAATAGATAAATAAATAAATAAATACATTTTTTGACCAAAAAATTGAAATCCGCTTCGCTCGCCACGCTCGCAAATGGGACTTTAAAGGGGTCTTTTTGGGCCTCTGGCGATTTTCCTTTTGGGGGGGGGGAGGCGTCCGCCACCAGCTCCACTCAACCGCCCCCTTGTTACGGGCCTGATGAAAATGAATGAATGAAATATAGGGGATGAATGAATGAATTGTTGAATATATGAATGAATTAATGAATGAACTAGAATGAATGAAATGCCGATGAAATGAACCAATGAATGAATGAACATGAATCAAGTTGAAAAGGGAAATTTTATGCCTTCCAAAATATTTTCTCTTTGTATAACTAGTTTGTCGCCCTAGCATGATTATGGTCATGATTTCGCGGGAAAATACTAAAAACCTTTTAAAAACAAAATGCCGTAAAGAAAAGAGTTAAATCAACAAACCAAACAATAGATTTCCGCATTGTTCCTATTGTCAATAAAAAAAATTGCATGTTTTCGCCCTCTGAACACCGCAGTTCGTGTATGAGTTACGGCTCTTTTTTAACTCTCAAATTTACATGGCAAGGTGCCATACACAAGAATAATACGACAACCAGTAAGCAGTTCTTCGATTAAAAACCCTACTGCGCATGCTCATTTCAATCATAACATTATCGAAGAAGTAGAGGTCATCCGATCGGAGAAAAATGGAATTATAAGACAATGTTTGACGATCAATTTTGCCGCATATGCTGCCCAATTGGACAAAATATTTCAATTTTTGTAATCTTTGTAATATGAGGATTCATATTTTACCATGGAGGGGGCGTCATGATGTGTTTTAAGGGGTGTGATTGACGACGAAAGGAGTGCGAGTTTAGCACTGCACTCGCTCGGCTGTCCTGGACTGGGGCAAATTCAGCTGTTTTTATTGTACACAATATAATACCAGGTATATTTTCTGTATATGAAATTATATTCAAATTGAACTGTCGGTGATACAGGCAGCCATCTTCAAACTTATTTATAGCAGGAGATATTTGGTATAATTTGCCAAAATGAATCCTCAACCCGTCACAGACTACGATTGGTAAGTTCTTGCAGCATTCATACAAATGAATACATTTTTTATGTTCACAAGTCACATGACATAATCAAGTACGTGAATCATATTCAATGTTTTGTACGCACATTATGTTTACATTGTACATAAATGCATGTACACTATACTAAAATGCAGTAAACCTTTGACGAGCGCCTATTGTAAGGATACATCGCGAATTTACTGCGTTGCACGTATTTACTGCGTTGCACGCACTTGTCTCTGATTGGCTGCTAAGGCGATATGTTGTTGCTGAGTGGAAATTTATGAATGACCTGCTGCGCCGTACGCGTTGTTAGCGCCGAATTTGCAACATCACGGTAGTCGCGCTCGTCAAAGGTTTGCTGCATTTGACTATAGAGGCTGTGCAATAATTATGAGCCTCCCCCCCCCGCCAAAAATCGCTTGCCCCCCCCCCTCTCGGTCCGCCTAAAATTCTTTGCCCCCCCCTTGCACATGTCAAATTTTTGGGATCCCAATTTCCAAACTTTCAATGATCTGTATACATCGTAGGTATCTGTATCTGTAGCAATACTGCTCAACGCTTCAAGTGAAGCCAGACGAACAGGAATAGTTGTGCGCATGCGGATTGCTGTTTATTGGAGTTGCTTTAGGTAGTTGGTTGCTTGGTTCTTGAAATCTTTGGAGTCTTGTATCGTGGTGATGTGGTAGGGTAGCTTGTTCCAGTCCTGTACTGTCCTTGGCCAGAACAGTACTTATAACAGTCTTTGTTTGCGGTTATGATTTGATATGAGTTCTGGTGAGAGTGCCTAGAAGGACGTTGGACCGGCAGAAGGAGGTCGTCGACCGGCAGGGGCAGGAGACCCTCTCTAGCCTTGTGGAGTTAACCTATTGGCTGTTCTACGATCTTTTAAAGAACACCAATCCAGCTCCTTTAGCATGTTAGTGACGCTACTAGTTCTTTTGTGGTCATTCATAACAAAGCGCGCTGCGCGGTGCTGCACCATCTCAATTTTGTTACTTAGATCTTTTTGGTGGGGGTCCCACACTGAACTGGCATATTCAATGTGGGGACGCACAAGTGACATGTAGGCATTTTGTTTGATTTGCTTGGTGCAAGAGTACAAGTTTCTTCTAATAAATCCTAACTGTCTGTTTGCAGATGATGTGTTGCGGTGAATGTGATTTGACCATGAAAGATTGTTGGAAATCTCAACTCCTAGGTAGGGATGGCATTTTGTCTCTTCTAAAATGCTGTCTCCCAATTTGTAATCAAACATTTTAGTCGAACGTGCATGGGTGATCCTCATGACGAAACATTTTTGGATATTGAAATGTAGTTGCCAATCATTCTGCCATTTGACAAGTGTGTTTAAGTCATCCTGGAGTTGATCATGGTCATGATTGTGAACTATTTGCCTATAGATAACACAATCATCGGCAAAGAGCCGGACTTCAGATTGTATGTTTTGTGGCAAGTCATTGATATATATATGAGGAATAGCAAAGGTCCTAGCACCGTGCCCTGGGGAACGCCAGATAACACATCTGTCCAAGCCGAGTGTTCACCCCCGACAACGACCCTCTGTTTACGGTGCATAAGGAAATTTGCTATCCATACGGATGTTGTTGCGGATGCCATAGTGTTGTAATTTAAGGAGAAGGCGATTGTGTGGTACCGTATCAAATGCCTTGCTAAAATCCATAATTACAAGATCAGTTTGTTGTCTGTTATTTAGTGAAAGGGCCAGGTCATGTGTTGTTAATAAAAGTTGTGATTCGCATGAGTGGTTGCGTCTGAAGCCATGTTGTTTTGTGGTGAGAACAGAATGTTTATCAAAATGATGCATGATGTGTGAATGGATGACATGTTCTAAGACCTTGCAACATATGGCTGTGAGAGAGACGGGCCTATAGTTCGAGGCAGCTGTTCGGTCTCCTTTCTTGAAAATTGGGCTAATATTGGCACTAAGCCAATCTGATGGTAGTTCGCCAGACTCCAAGGATCTTTCGAAAATCATACATAATGCCGGGCTATCTCCTCGGCTGCAACCTTGAGTATATAGGCAGGAATACCATCAGGCCCTGGGGCTTTGTGAATCTTGATGTTCTGTAAGAGTTTAATGATGCCCTCTTGTGAAATTTGAATGTCTGGTATTGTGGGATAATTGCTAGGTCCTAATGTTGGTAATGTGTCATCTTCATTGGTAAAAACAGATTTGAATTGGTCATTGAGAATGTTAGCCTTAACATGGTTGTCAGATTCCAGAACACCTGAGTTTGATCTCAGGGTAGATATGCCAACAGAGTCGGTCTTCAAATTCTTCATGAAGGACCAGAACTTTTTGCTGGAATAGAGTTGATAAACTCTCTGTGAGCCTTCCTCGTAGCTTTCTGAGTGGCCTTGCGCAAATCATGGAAGCGATCAAGAGATTCCTAGGTTCATCAAGGACATATTCCCACTTTCCCAGTCATACACAATTCCTATTTTGTGTTGAACAAAAGTAGAACATGCCCCTGAAATTGCATTAGGCCCTTCACAATAAGCCCAATCGGCATTGGAAGTTTGCAATGCATTGTAGGACAGTTTTTGCAGTTTTAGGACACTTTGTCCTTTGACCTTTCAGAAAATTTAGAAATATTGTGTTTTTGTACGTACAAAATATAATCTAAAATGTTTTACAATATTTAAAACAAATATAAAAAATATTAGTGTTTTATAAATTAATTATTTGGTATTTTTAATGATCAAAATTGTGACAATAATAAGAAAATTAATAAAAATTACGTAAATTTTCCCGATATGTCACTTGTCAGAGGTCAAAGTGTCCCAAAACTGCTCTCAAAAACCGGAAGTTAGAATGGCGATTGGGCTTATTGATTCCGAGTTTACTGTTCAAGCATAGGACGAGGTGACGTTTAATTATTAATTATTATTTTCTTTAGTATTAGTTATCACAACCAATTAGGCCAAAAAAATGGTTCGTCTCAAAGTTGACACGCGCATTTGTAAAATCGTGCAATTTGAAAAAAAAGATATGCGGAATTTTTTTTATTTCAAAATTTTTTTAAATAATTTTTTCCCGAAAAATTCGGCGAAAATCAGATTTTTTTTCTCAAAATAAAAATATCAAAAAACATCGAACATCGCACAGTGCGTCTCCTGGATCAAGAATTTAAAACAGCCTAACTAAAAAGTCACCTACGATGACACTGTTGTAGTCTGAATGACACACCTGCATGCGTATTTAAATCATACTATTTTTTAAGACCGATCCTACAATAAAAAATCTTAATTGTACACCATGTACTCGAATACTCGCTGAATATTCATCAACATTATTAATGTTGTCATTTTACGTCATGCGTGGCAATATGAATGACTATGACATACGATGACGTTTGTTTAATTTAAATATTAAATACATGGCGCAGTATTAATCCTCCCACCGAAGTCATCATGGATTCAGCGGCAGCATCATCCGAGTTTGTGATCTTGAAAATCAAATTATCGAATTATATTGAAAAATAAAGAGAAAGGATGGTTTTTACACAAAACCAAAACTACGAACACACTAAAAGATGTTGCTTTAGAAATACTTAACGGCGAGAATCCATGTGCTCCGATAGCTTGTGTGTTGGAAATGATGGGTATAGACAACACTGGCACTGCTGAATTTGACAGCCACCACACTAATTTTCAATTTTGACACACCATAAAAATATCAAGTTGGAAAAAAAAATCACATTTCGCATTTGTTTTCAGATCACTCGTCAGCTTTGAGACAAACCTTTTTTTTTTTTGGCCTTATCAACTTGTTTTGACTGGAGTCGGCATTTAATTATTTTATTACTAGGCCTATGCTTTACTTTTACACATAGTATAAGGTGCAGTTATGCTGTTTGTTTATTCATCATTATTGTTGATATGATTCATGTTAGAAAATAACAAGTAAAAGTCATAAAAGCAATTTTAATTAAAGGACAAAATGCAAAATATAAATAAAATAATTAAATATTTTCTTTATTTTGCAATTTTCAATTTTGGACGCTTGATTGTGAAGAGCCTTATCTCTCGAAAACTACTAAAACTAAAGTAACTAAAAACTTGTTCATTAATATTAGTAAAATAAATCATAATAGAGGCTTTCAGTGACTCATGTCAATAGTGCAAGTATACATGATTCGTTCACTTGCTTGATGTGATTGACTAGACATTGTTCACATCAGAAAATCTCTTCATTCGACAAAGATAAGTTAATCTTGATTAACTAATTAAGCATGTGTACACATTACGCTGAACGAAGCCTGAACGAAGACATTGCGCTGTACACATTTCATGAAAATTAATGGAGCTCGAACGAAGTTATTAACGCCCGGCTATTATTAAAGCCGGCAAAGGTCACTTGTCACATGATCAGAAAAGTGCGTACACATTTAGGAAAAAATGATTATTGATCTTCGTTTCAGGTTCGTCGAAAGAAGAAAATTTTCTAATGTGAACAGGGTCCTAGACTGACTGCTAGTATTGCTCTATACCTAATTCATCTGTTGTTCATGGGCTGAAACTTTGAACAGAGTTTACTATTCTAGTACCCACAACAGATGTCACACTGACAGCCATCTATATTCTGCTTTAATGTCTTAAAAATGTGTTTGTTAGAATTTATCATGTTCTTTTAAATTTGACTGATTGGTCCCAACTTCCCAAGATTTCCAAAAATCCAATTGGTGAATGCTGAGCGAATTTGGCAAAACAACTGTAAAACCTGGTCGAGAAATGTGTGTCCCACAAAATTTTTGTGCGTCCGTAGATGTTAAAATGTGATGGGTATTCCCAGGGAATACTGTTTTACAAAGCCCCGATTGCCGGTATTGCATCGCAGTTTGATGCAAATATTCGACTATTTCCATTCAGATTCCTGATGAGATTTTAAAGATTTATAAATATTATTGTCAGTAACAAATTACGTGAATGGAAACTTGCTGACAATGTATGATAGTTTTGAAAGTTGTATTTTTGCTCTTGTGTTTGAGCGAAAGTTTACAGTTGTTCAGACGTCTCGCTGTCGTAAGAATTTTCATTGACTGGTTGACCCCGGAAGTGTTGCATAATGGGAGTGGTTAAATCTGAAAGGTCAATTAACTTGAATGTGTGCTGATTGGTCCATTGGTCGATATGTTGCTAAAATATTCATTTATGCACAATGAAGGTTTAGAAAATAATAAAAATATTTATTTTATTTCTTGGAAAGTAGATTGAGTAAGCTTATACTTGATTTTGATTTGAAATTCATGTGCATCCACTCGGACGCATTGATGCAGCTTGTTGAACAGTGCGTCCAGCAATACAATTTTGCGTCTGGACGCAAGAATTTTACGCATTTTAGGTCAAGCACTACTTGGTGATAAAACTTTTTTTCACCTAAATAAATACACCTTGGATAAAATATTAAAATTTATATTGTTAGTTAAAAGAAAAAAAGTGGCTAAAAAATAGTATTTCACATAACCCTCTCCAAATAAAAATGGAAAGCATTTTAACAGTGGTCTATACAATGCATGAAGCATTTGTTGTCTGAAATCCCAGTTTGAATGTAAGAATTTGAAGGCATACAAAGTATCTATGTAAAACCAGGGAAAAATACTAATTGGTGTAATGTAGTGAAGTATGGTAGTGATTTATTTAGTATGCTATTAATGGTCTGAATACCTGCCAGCAAGACAACTTGACCTTGTTGACCTATAGTTATTAGCATGCCTTGAGTACATATAACCTTATATCAGGTCAGGGGCAAGCAATTATGTAAATGTGATAATTTTTGTATGATTAATTTTTGTGCCATAACAATTATTTCATTCATTATTAGTTTATTTATAGGCCTAGATATTAAATTTCACTCATTTTCAAGTTTTTAACCTAGATGTTTGCAAACGTAAAATAAACTACATGGCCCCCTGTATGAAGAGTGCAACAATAGTGAAAGTAATGAAGGGTGAAAATTTCTACTTTTATAAATGAACAGTCAACATAGTGAGAAATTTATGTCCCTGAAGGTTTTATTTAATTTTCACATTTTTCATGGCCAAAGAGGAGGCTGCAAATTTTTAACCCCACAAAAATATTTATTACATGTAGAGTACTAAATACATGTACATGAATATCTGGCTCAAAATATGCTAAGGTGTCATATTATAGCCATATATTTTGACATCTTTTTAAAAAAAATAATAATTAGGCCAAATAAAAAATTAAACATGTTTCACGTCCCCTCCCGCTTCCTTTTTTGAGGTTTCCTCAAATATATTTTTATTTTTGTATTTCTGTTATATCTTTTCAAAAAATATGTCTAGGAAGTTGGGATGCATTCTATAGCCTTGTTAAGATACAAGAAACACTTTAGGAAGGTTTTGTGATCATTAGAGGGGGTGTAACTCTCAGAACAACAAATAAAAAAAGGCCTCCTCCTTTTTCCAGGCATTATTGTATACGCTAAAACAGCTCTTAGTATGGGTATTTACACCAATTTTGCGATAAAAAATAGAAAATAAAAAGCCCCCTCTTCCTCCTTTTTTTCGAAAACCCGGACGTGAAACATGTTTTATTTTTTACTTGGCCTTATAGAAATGGAATATTTGCTAGTTTAGTGGCAAGTTTAGGTAGTAAAGACATAGCATACACAATTTAAGTAAAATCCTTTCACTCTAAATAATAAAAAAAATAAAAAATAGCTGTAAAAATGCCTATTTTTACACTTTTATTTGTAACATGCCAAGAGACGCCTTTTTTCAACAGCTTTTAATTTTTTTGTGGATCCTTATAGAAATTCATGTGACCTGTTTCCCAAAATGGTGCAGTAAACCAATCAAAAAAAACAGAAAGAGGCATTATGAATTATAAGTTAACAGATCAAAAAAGGATTTAAAAGTTTGCCTTTATGTATGTTACTATTGTCTGTCAAACTTTTGATTGATTTTGAAGTCCCTCAGTTTTTATAAACAAAGACTTGAAGCATAAACTAAAGGGTAAATCTATTGTAAATAACTTCATTTCTCCATATTATAATCAATTTGTAAGTGGCTGCCATCTTTTTTGAACATATAACAATTTTAAAATTTTTCTTGAAATGTCTGTCAAATAGTAACATACGCAAGACGGTGCTGTAATTCCTGCTAAACTAGGGTGATACAGCTAATTATGCTACATGACATAGCATTTAGCTCCACCTAGCTTTGTGGCACTATCACTTTGTGAGGAGAAGCTTTTTGATGACACAATCCATTGTTAAGTGTTGTCTGTCAAACATTTGTACGCAAGTAACATACGCAAGATTTGTATGTGTCTGTCAAAAGTAAAATACGCAATACGTATTAAAAAAATAAAAAATCACTTGATGTTCACATTATGATGATAGTTTAGAGTTTATAAAAGTGTTTTAAAACATGTGATTTATAAACTGCATGTGATCTTTATTCAATTTCCCATCTTGAACTACTGTTTTTGCCAAATTATTATTCTGTATGTTACATTTGACAGACATCTTATGTATGTTATGGCTTGACAGACACACATATTTTATTTATAACAATTTATCCTCCTTATTGTAATATTTGGACACATTTTTTCCACAATCAGTTGCTGTAGGTCCTACACCTAAATAACCACAAAATACCTTATGTAATACTTTATAAATTTTTATTTGATTGCAGAAAATCATCAAAATTGTGTCTGTCAAATATAACGTCGCATAAGGGCTAGAAAATTAAATTTGTGAAGTAAATGGTCTATAACTTATCTTTCTTTTAGTGTATTATGAGCGATATATGTGCATACTATAATTTAAACCTGGTTGGAGACCAAAAGAAAAGAGCTGGAAAAATAATTGTGTGTTACACTTTTATGACACCTTAGCTTATTTTGAGCCATCTATATATATAAAATCACGAAAAATTAATCTGGACAGCGAAAATATCTCCATTGGGTTTTATTACCAAAATATAAAGAGAAACTGACATTGAATTGGAAGGTGGAAGTACTTCATATATACAAAAAAATGTATGTGGGCTTGTGTACATATTTTTTTTACAATGAACATGATGAAACATTCAACAAGTCTTCCTATATACCTTTGTACAGGAGCCAACCATTGTTAAACCGTGATGAATCCACACTTTTACTGTAGCGTATACGTGAACGCGAAAGCGAGACTACGCATTACGGAGAGCACGTAAAATTGGCCATGTCTGGAACTTTTGTGCGTGCAATGCGTGTGCAAGCTTGCAAGTTGAATCTGAGAGCTGTTGAATTCAGTATTTTTCAGGTAGCGGCTAAACATTGCCGTTTTATTCTGTAGGCCCTAGTTTTATTGCTGATATCAACAGAGAAATCATCGAAGTTTTTGTAAAGATGAGTGGCAATGATTAAGTGATATTCCTCGTGAAATAATCAAGGGATTCAATCATGTTTCACTGTTGTTCATCACCGTTTAACAACTCGCGTCCGGCGCGTCTATGTGGTTTACGCAGACGACGCGGCTGTATCGTTGTTAAACGGTGATGAACAACAGTGAAACATGATTGAATCCCTAAGTCAACATTACATTTCTATCCATCTCGTTTATTTACCAAAATATTTTCAAGCAGAAACTGACATTGAAATGTATTGTGTACTTCAATCTTCATACATATTTTAAATGTAAGTGGAAGGTTTCAACATATTAGTACATATAAATGAAACATATTTTAACATTTCTGTATCCATCATGTTTGTTTACCAAAACAAGCAGAAATTGACATTGAATGGTATTGTGTACATGTACATTCATTTAAAATCTATAGTACCGGTACATTGTACTTCATACATTGTAGTACAATGTAGATGGAAGTGAAAGGTTTCAAAGGTGAACGTTTATAATAATGAAACAGTCAACATTACATTTCTATCCATCAGGTTTATTTACACAAATGTACATGTGCCAGAAACTGACATTGAACTGTATTGTGTGCACTGTGTGCATACAGGTTTTCATTTCTTAACAACAATTCATATTCTATTGTAGGGGTGGCATGGGAAAATGTTCAAGTTCAAGTAGTGACTCAATTATCTTCAAGTGTTTTCAATCAATGAACTAACTAGCACACAAATTGACATTTAATTGTACCTTGGACAAATTAAGGTTTTAATTGGTTGCATGAAATGGGTAAAAACACAACTTTTGGAAACAGTGAAAAGAAGAAAGTAACTATTGTGAAAAAATTAGCATGGCAGTGTTATTACTTTTTACACACTTTATTAGCTGAAGATGAAGTAGAAATCAGTGATTTACTGAAGTAGAACATCTTAAAAATTTTGACACATTTGGAACAGTCAGAAAATGCGCTTAGAATTAAAAGATTTAAATGGCTCAAATGACAAATGTGGCAGCAAATTAATACCGACAAAATGTTACATTTAACATGCAGGTTGGATAAAAATACTGTATTTATATGGGTATTTCCGCTTTTAAAGGGGGGTAACCCTATTGGTTTTGGATATGGATTGTCTTTAAAATTACATAATAATATCAAATATCTCCCCCTTTATGCTGCTTTGTGAAAAACGAGAGCATTTTCAGCGTAAATGTGAATAAATAGCCAAATTTGCAATCCAATACCTTGTATATCGTGAATTGCATTCTGGGTAGGCATGCAACAACAACAATTCCCGTTCAGTATGATTTAATGCTGACATGCTGCAATGCCCGCCCGTATTGAACGGAAAATATTTGTTTGTTTTTTTTTGTTGTTTTTTTTTTCGTACCGTTTCAGAAAAAAAGGAACCAAAATATATTTCCCCTTGCAATATGTACATAAAAAAAGAATATAAAAAAGTTTGGGTTAAAAATGGAGAGGAAAAAAACCTTCCGATACCGGGTTTTGAACCGGGTACCTCTCGGGTAAAAGAACGGCGCGCTAGCCAATTGAGCTATTTCACCAACTGAAATAATCAAGGAATTGTTTTAATTATATACGGCGGACCGTCTCCTCAGCACTTAGCGTAGTCTCCTACACAGCCAGTTTGCGTCGGTCTGACACTCGTCGATCCTCGTGATAGCCACATACAGTCTGGGCGAGACTACACTTAGCGTAGTTCGCTTTTTCTCTTCCCATGATCCGAAGAAATTTTTATTGTTTACAAACTGGTAACCTGTAAAACCGCTGTGATTCATGATTTCTCCGAAATACATCGACTTGGAGCGTCAAATTTCAGGATAGTAATGAGAAAATAGTAACTATTATATGATACCAAAAACTAAAAAAAAAAAAAAAAAATCGGGGGGATGATGCTGTCGATCGGGTTACGGACCTTTAATGCACGAATATGTTATTTTATGCATCTAGGTCTACATGTACATGTATTAAATCTCAAAATCGTGAATTTAAAAACGAGGGAAGTAGTCCAAAATTGGTTGGCGTGAAAAATTACATGAGTTTGTAGTTTTCGTGAAAAATACCACTTACAGTTCATGAGAGAGTGCTAGCAGAGTGATGTACTGTATTAATTCTGTAATTCCTCATGCACCCACTGCACAATTTAGGTTGTTGAATTCAGAAACTTGGGTCAACAAACTGTGATGGGCAGTTAGTTGAAGCTGAGGATGGCCAAATCACTTACACAACGGCGTCAAGCCATATAATTTATAAGCATTTGGCTTACACAACACACCAAAACACATTACACAACAAGATAATTTGCAGTGTCTTACATAACATGCGATGACATTGAGGTACATGTAAAAATAAGTCTTTGTCAAAGACTACTCACGATTGGGAGGGGGGGTGAGTTCATACTAACTCATCAAATAGTGAGCGTAGTGAGTAGCCACTATGATTTCCAAGAGTGTGTGGTTCCCAGCAGTTTCTCTCCCCTAGTCCCTATAGGTAATATACATGTAGGTACATGGTCTGTAGCACAGACTAGTATCAAATTGATGATACAGTACATTTCGAAGAGGCCGGCCCTATCTGCAATAGCTGCCCTACTGACATTTTGACAGTTTCTGCATTCTACATTGTATTGCACACATAGAACCTGGCAATTATATTGCAGGTATTTGTTTTTATCACTTGGAGGAGCAGTTGGCAAATTATGTTGTAAAGGAAATCTATGATTTATAGTCCTTTTTATTTATTGTGCCATGTAAAATTAACTTGCATTTTGTAGGAAGTTCATAGGCCCATCAATCACCTATGAACTTCCTACAAAATGTAAGCCAATTTTACATACTTATTTATAAACCTTAATCGATTAGCAATGCTCTTGTCTAGTTCATGCATACCAAAACAAAATACTGACTCATGCAGTAGCTGCTAGTACAAGTTGAAATATTACTGTGTACATTAATTTTAAACCAGGTTTTAAACTAAGACTTGCTTTTTGTTAAATTATCTTCTAAGCTTGAGCTAATTTAAAAGTTGAGCAAAACTGTTGGTGTGTACATGTATGGTTGTAAGTATATCTAAGCTTGAATGATAGTAGCAAAATTAGAAACAAGCCAAAATTTTTAGAAGTACAAAAAAATTGCACTTCCTCAGACTGGCCTTTGCTCTGGACTTGAGCAGTGAATACAAAAATGCACTAGTGACCCACTTTGGTGCTTATGGTGGTACTACATTTTTTGTACACCCCCCTGATTTTTTTTAAAAAAAAAAATACGTACACACTGGTAACAAAAGTTATGTATATTATAGGGGCAAGGAATCACTTCACCGAAATTTCAAGGATTCAAGACAAGTGGTTCATTATATAATTATGTTAAGAAATGAGGTACATTCTAGCGGTACCTCTTTTCTTATCATGTATATACATGTAATGTACCGTACCGCTTGTCTTGAGTCACTGAAATTCCAGTGTAGTATTATTGTGTTATTATTTTTTGGAGAAAAATGCAAAAACACTACAGTCACAAATTTATCAAGGGGTGTAGTACCACTTTAACCAGGGGCTCTCAACAGAGGAATCAGATACAGAGAAGATATATTTCACTTCCCATAATGCATTTCTCTCATTTAAATTTCCTGTACCGGTACTGATTTGCTCTAGTGGGTTGATAGCGGCAAAATGTGCTTTTTTGTGATTTGCACTTAAATTTTTTCCTCATTCTCTTTAAAATTACTAAACTTTAAAGTTCATTTTGGATAGCTTGATATTTCAACTGGTAGTGGTAGTCTGTAAAAAGCAGTTTTGGTTGTAAGGTTTGCAGTCAGAGAAACTATCAAAATAATTGGTACCAGCATGTACGTATGATCATAATAATATTGTGAAGAAAATATTAAAACTATGAAATTGATGACATTTGAAAACCCAGATCATGATTTTAAAAGTGATCCGTTAAAGGTCCGTAACCCGATCGACAGCATCATCCCCCCGATTTTTTTCATTGTTGATGAGGTTTTGGTATCACATAATAGATACTATTTTTCTCATTACTATCCTGAAATTTGACGCTCCAAGTCTATGTATTTCCGGAGAAATCATGAATCACAGCGGTTTTTACAGGTATACCAGTTTGTAAACAATGGTAAATACTTTGGAATTCTGGGAGGGAATTATGAACGAAATATCAGTCACCGCAAGACGGTGCGCCGTATATAGTTATGAAAACGGCAACGGTAAGCGTGGTGTGCTAAATAGCTCAATTGACTAGCGCGTTTGTTTTTTACCGAGAGGTACCCGGTTCAAAACCCGGTCTCGGAAGGGTTTTTTTTTCCTCTCCATTTTACCCAAACTTTTTTATATTCATTTGAAATGTACATATTGCAAGGGGAAATATATTTTGTTTCCTTTTTTCTGAAACGGTACGAAAAAAAAAAAAAATTTCCGTTCAATACGGGCGGGCATTGTACAGCATGTCAGCATTCGTCATTGCCTGCCCAGAATGCAATTCACGATACCAAGGTATTGGATTGCAAATTTGGCTATTTATTCACATTTACGCTGAAAATGCTCTCGCTTTTTCACAAAGCAGCATAAAGGAGGCGATATTTGATATTATTATGTAATTTTAAAGACAATCCATATCCAAAACCAATAGGGTTACCCCCCTTTAATATGTGAAAACATATTGTCACAGTCACACTTACAATTTATGAACTGGGTGTTGGGTGCAGCCGCCGATCCAGAGAGAAAAAAATATGGGGGGCGCAAAATACATGAGATTTCTAGATTGCGACAAACCATATGGCCACGAAAGCGGTGATCGCGTCAGCGCTTATGCGACGCAGGGGGGTGTCTGAGGGGGATGTGCCCCCTGAGAAGTGAGCAACTTTTGCAAAATG
Organism: Amphiura filiformis; assembly: GCF_039555335.1. Classification (NCBI taxonomy): domain Eukaryota; kingdom Metazoa; phylum Echinodermata; class Ophiuroidea; order Amphilepidida; family Amphiuridae; genus Amphiura; species Amphiura filiformis. Next base: position 47,424,727 of record NC_092643.1, read on the forward strand.
TAGACCTAATTGAAGCCATTTGGTGGCCCATTTTGACACTATTATTGTGTAAAATTTGAGTTTGAAAGAGCGGAAAATTAGTGAAATGACCATGACGGCTCATTTCCCATTCTTGGACAAGTAAGTTTTCAATATTATAATTGTATAAATTTAATTGCTTGCACGACGCAGAGGGGGGATGTGCCCCCCTGAGTAGAAGTGAGAAACTTTTGCAAAATGAAGACCTAATTGAAGCCATTTGGTGGACCATTTTGACACTATTATTGTGTAAAATTTGAGTTTGAAAGAGCGGAAATTTTTTGAAATGACCATGACGCCTCATTTCCCCCTCGTGGACAAGTTTTCAATATTATTGTATAAATTCAGTTGCTTGTGCGACACAGGGGGGTGTCTGAGGGGATGTGCCCCCCTCGAAGTGAGAAACTTTTGCAAAATGAAGACCTAATTGAAGCTATTTGGTGGACCATTTTGACACTATTGTTGTGTGAAATTTTGGTTTGAAAGCGCGGAAAATTTGTGAAATGACCATGCCGGCTCATTTCCCATTCGTGGACTAGTTTTCAATATTATAATTGTATAAATTTAATTGCTTGCGCGACGCAGGGGGGTGTCTGAAGGAGGATGTGCCCCCTAAGAAGTGAGAAACTTTTGAAAAATGAAGACCTAATTGAAGCCATTTGGTGGACCATTTTGACACTATTTATTGTGTAAAATTTTAGATAAAGTTCCACAGTGATAAAGTTCGGAAATGTGTGAAAATGAAGGCCCAATCGAAGCCATTCGTGGAATATTATTAACTATTACTGTAGGCCTAATCATTAAGTTATTACTTAAAACAATAGAGGCCTAAATGGTACGGGTGTCCGAACAAAAGCAAAAACGGCCAGTTGTTTACGCATACGTAAGGGTGTCTGAGGGGGACAATTTTGCAAAATGAAGGACTCGATTACGCGCAATTTAACCTTTCTCTTCTCTTTTACTTCTTTTTCTCGCCTTTCTCTTCTCTTTTTCTCTTTCTCTCCTTTCCTCTTTTCTCATTTTTACGGGGGGCGGGCGCCCCATCTTTCCTACTTTTGCTATTTTTATGGGGGGCGCGCGCCCCCTCCGCCCCCCCTCTGGATCCGCACCAGGTGTAATATTTTTTAATTGATTTTTAAATTTTATCATATTTACACTACACTCGTAATCGGCAGGAATTGTTAGGCTTTTACCACTACGCCAAAAAGTAGGCCCACGTTTAGAGTGATATAGTTGACCTGTCTGGTCTATATTGTGCGTATTAAATAAAGTAGACAAAGTACTAGTATAAGGTTAGTACCGGAGGAAAACGTGATCGCGGTTTTCGCGGCCGCAATTGCGTTTTTTGGGTGCAATTGCGTTTTTTTCAACAAAACTAAATTTACCATTTTGAAACTGAGTGTAATATTTTTTATGCCTCCACCGGAGGTATTATGTTTCCTGGTTGTCCGTCCGTCCATCTGTCCGTCCGTCCGAGCTTGCGAGTGCAATTTCTCGGAGTTGGTACCTAATTTATGCATATCAAGGAAAATAACCTTGTGCACAGATTATCTGGAGATCTGTACGAGATACAGTGATGAAACTTGGCGGAGAGTAGCGCAAACAGAAGTTCTTGACCTGATTTGCTTTTCAGCGCAATCGCAAGGTCATTGTGAGGTCATTTGGGGTCATCCGGGGTCAAATTGCCATATATTGTTGCAGGTTCATGAAATTTGGTGGGAACGCCCACTGTAGGAAGACAAAAATGTCAAGGTCATTTTGGGGTCATCCAAGGTCAAATCGCCATAGATTGTCGCAGATTCATGAAATTTTGTGGGGACAACCACTGAAACAAGGAAAAAATGTCACAGTCATTTTGGAGTCATTCAGGATCATCTGGGGCCAAATCGCTATAGACTGCTGCAGGTTCATGAAATTTGGTGGGAACGGCCTCCTTAGTGAGGCTGATAATGTGAAGGTCATTTTTGGGTCAAGTGAAATTGCACAAGTTACAATGATGGGCGTCAAGGTGGAGGCATTGTGGCCGACGCTTTGCGTCGAGAACCGCGAAATTCTAGTTAAATTTTCATTTTATTGTATTCACACTATGAGTGTTTTAACTGCACTGAGCATTTAAACATTTGAGTAAAAAAAATAAAAAAGTGTGACAAACTGTCTTAAAAATTCACTCTTGTTCAAGCAACTCGTTGATAGGCACATATACGTCGGTATTAATGTTTAAAAACCAATATTGACTTCCATTTGAATTTAGAGTTTGCATTACTTTGTCGGTAGTAAACACGACCTGCAACTGGTGAGCTAGCTTTGTGGTATAAATCTAAAAGAAAAGGTGGTCTTTCCGGGGTTCTTTCTCTAAAAATGCATAATTAACGGTGACAGTGTACACTTCCGACCTATACAAAATTAAACATTTTTAATTTTCAGAAACGTAGTAAAATTGGGTATCAATTATTTTGTTAGCAGAAAAAGTGCATTATATTTATCACAGTACAGTATTTTCTTGACAAGGAATGGCAGGCAGTCATGTGGAAAGGCAATATTGTCTTAATCCCACTGCATGCATTTTGGAGCATTATTAGCATGTTAGAGAATGAATAAAATTAAAAAGTGATTATAGAGAGTGATCATCATGAAGGCCAGGAAAGAAAATTTACTCATGTCATGGCCAGATGTCATGGTTTTCATCAAGGATGATTTCAATGTACAGTGTGTGGTTTTGACTCTATCTGTAATAGCTGCCCAGTGGCGTAACTAGGGTTGGTAACGCCAGGGGCAAGAAACAAAATTGGCGCCCCTACCCCCCTCGAGAATATCTTAGACGAGGGCTAAGGATACATAATGCCCCCCCATGCTTGAAACAATTATGCGGACGCTTGTAAATTTTGGACAAATCGGCCTATACACTAAATTGGAGGACATAAAATTGATGCTGAATTGGTCAATTTGGCGCCCCCTAAGTGCCGCCAGGCATGTTGCCCCCCTCTGCCCCCCTCGTGAGTTACGCCACTGTAGCTGCCCTATAGACAATTTGACCATTTCTGCATTCTATATTGTACACATATGACACCTGGCAGCTATTGCAGATAGGCCTTTCTTGCTCTAAACCCTTGATAGGATTAATATGATAAGGCCTATCTGCAATAGCTGCCCTATAGACAATTTGACCATTTCTGCATTCTATATTGTACACATATGACACCTGGCAGCTATTGCAGATCTCTCTTGCACTACACACACACACACCATATTGCATTATGAGTGTATTCAAGGCTTAAGAGCATTCTTCTAATTAAAATTAGAAGAATGCTCTTCTCATGTCTGAGTTTGAACATGTTTTATACATACATTTGTAAAATACTTTTGAATTGTTTTCAAAAACTCATACTGTAGTCATTTTAGTCATAGTCACATATGTTCACATACACATATTAACCTTCAACTTTGGACCCTTGAGGACATTAAAAGTGTGACATTGCACTATTAAAACCATGAACTTGTAGGCATATACACAAACTATATGACAGTTAATTGCCACACTGTGGACCTGATGTTATGCCTTGAAATTATTTTTAAAGCTATAGATGTAGCGACCTACAATGTATGGAATAGGCCTGTGGATGTCCACAATGTTGAGTGTGTTTAATGAGCTTAAATTTATATAAAAGTCCATGGAATCTTTGCCTTCCCCCCTTGTACATGCCAATTTTTTTGGATCCCAATTTGCAAACTTAACCTTAAATGATCCATTTGTGAATATTATCAGTCATCCAGGTAAATCTTAAATGATCGAGATTCGAGGTATATATTGCAAACGTAGCAAGCAGGAAAATGTGCATATTTAAGCCTTTTTAAAATTATTTTAGTGCATGAGCCATGAATGTGTGCCAAAAACTGCTCCCCCCTCTCAGCTTGACAAAATCACTGCCCCTCCAAGGCATTAGCCAGAGAGGTGTCTTTGGGGTGTCCAAAATGGTCAAAAATACCTTATTATTAATATATAAAATCAGGGTGTCCACTTCCTATTCACTCCATTATAAAAATCAGAATTTTAGGGTGTCCTAATTGAAAACAGGGTCTCCAAATGACAACTGGACACCCCTCTGGCTAATGTCTTGCCCCCCTTCTTTTCAAAAGGTGAAATCAAAATGAAAATTGAACAATCAAAACTGAAATAATTCATTTTCAAAATTGCTCTTTTTGCAGTTCATAATTACTATTTTCCCTTGGTGGAGAGTTGAACATTGTTGACCCTACATGTAAATGTAAATTTCCATTTGACAAAAGCATTTCAATGCGCACACATTTTAGAGTAAGTGCAAATAGAATAGCTTCACTGTTTTCATTTCCCTCAAGGGTACCTGTATGTGTTAAAATGGTGTGACCTTAAAATGGCAACAAAAAAATTGGAGATACATCAGTACAAATGTAAATTCAAATGATTTTTTGATTGCGATTGATCTTGATATTGTATTTTAAATTCTTAGTTTCTACTATACATGTCCAAAGTTTTCACAAGTTTTTTCAATTTTTTGTATGTTTGGGAAAAATTTGATTCAAGATTGACAAAATTAGGCCAATATCCCAACAAATTTGAGAACATTATGAAAACAAATGGACCAATCTGCATGTATACTAATTACCACAAAAAAGGGGCCATCCGTATACGAGAATGCTGAAAATGAGAACCATTTCAGCAACACATCTCTCATAGATGTTTGCACTGAGATCCTCCTGGGTGGAAAATAAGCAGCATGCTTGTTTGAGTTGTTTCTCATAATTTAATTCTCCCAACGTCGATCTCATTTGCTCAATTCTATAACAAATGGTTGGAAAAATGCAAGAACATTGTGTATTTCACTTACATCATTCTGCAATCTTGCGATGAAACTCTTGTCATCAGGTGATGATATTAAGGGATCTAAAATGAGCGTTTATTGCGTTTCGACAGTATTTTTTGTGGGACATGAGAGCACCTCGGACCTATCGAATTGCATTCTGAATCGAAGCATGTCTTTCTGATATCAAATAATTTTCATTTTTGAAAATCACAATATAATACAAATTTTATGACAAATTATAAAAATTTGATATTTTTCAAATTTTGATATATAACAGTCCTCAAAGTAAATGATATAAATCTAATGATATATTCTTAAAGTGTATGTAGCAGGGAGGTCAAAATTTTCAATTGATCGTCGGCTTTTCATCCCACCTACATACACTTTAAGTATAAATCATTTATAAAGTTTACTTCAAGTACTGTTAAATATATCAAAAATATCAATTTTTAATGATTTGCCATAAAATGTGTATTACATTGCGAATTTCAAAAAAATCAAAATTATTTGATATCAGAATGACATTCTTCAGTATTCAGAATGCAATTCGATATGTCTGATGTGCTCTAATGTCCCAAAATAAATACTGTCCAAACGCTCATACCCCTTCCCTTAATGTGCTCTTTGTGTGTATTTTCGTGATTGCGTACCTGTGTATTCTAATTTGTTTTCTGCTCTTCTCTTACTGCAGGGCCTACTCACTGGTTGACTCATCGCGGGTCTCAACATTTTTGATTTCCATCCTTTTAATAGTTTATGGCAGCTTCAGGTAAGCATTTACTTATTACCACCATATATTGGCCTCAATTTAAAGCCACAGTTCGTTAACTTGCATTAAACAATCATAACTGAAAATTTGACCTCGAGTTGTAGAGTGTGAATTTTGTATGCAATTCAAAGTTCATCTAGTGAATGTACAAATTTGAGGTTAAAGAACTGTGACTTAGTAGTTGAGCATGTTTGAAATTCCAGTGATTGTTTTCAGATGCAGAATGGTGTAACCAGAAATGTAAGTCTTCCAGGAATTCGGAAATGTGGCCAAAAAAAAAAAATTCGAAATGTAAAAAAAAAAAAAAACATTTTTTACATTTTCGAATTGGATGATGATAATTTGTCATAAAAAGAGCAAATGTTAAAGTCTACAATGGGTGATTTGACACGGTAAGTGGGATTCGTATCAGTGGCACTCTTAGAATGCGTTTCAATGTAATCTCTTCTTTTGCGTGTAGACGGCACACATGGCATCGCGAAATGAGTGCTGCACACACACTGTAACATGCTGCGACACACTTATAAGCAACATGCTCGCTACGCAATTATTTCACGGCTGTGGTTCCGAGTGTTGTGTAGACACTTTGTATTATTGATCATGCGTATCGTGGAAGATCACTAGTGTTGTGCATTGATATGGATTCTGCTCTCATGTCCCCGATTTCAAGTGCTGTGATGAATGTACAACTTAGTATTGAAAACAACATAAACACCATACATTCAGAGAAAGATGTAGAATAGATGGATTTTAAATTTGTTTTACACAAATTTGTAATCATATTAGGCATTATGCATTATTATTAGGCATTATTTGAACTCATTAATTAAATTTTTGTTTAACAAATCCAAAATTATTTACTCACTGACTTGAGCTTTCGCCATCCAAGCTGATGGCTTGATCACAAGTGATCTGGTCCACTGCATTTCCCGCGGTGTATGGATGCAATCTCACTCCACTGGATCAAAGTTCATTTTAGCAGTGGATCATATATATGTGGTGACTGAGAAAGAAAGAGGTGTCATCGTGGTTGATTGCTTTGGCCCCTTCTTGCGGATCGGAATTGCTTCTTTGATTCCGAGGAGTGAGATTACATCCACACACCGTGGGAAATGCAGTGGACCAGATCATCTGTGATTGATCAAGGCCATCAGCCTGGATGGCGAAAACTCATGCAAGTCAGTCAGTAAATAGTGTTGGATTTGACAAACAAAAATTAAATTGATCTTATCCTACTGATGCATCTGTTTATGGAAATTTGAATTTGAATCTGTTTTGTGTGGTGTTTACTTGCGTTCAGTAATGATATTGAAAATCATTAAAATTTAATGCGATACGCTGTCCTTGTTTTGATGAGAAATTTTGAAATGAAGGAATTTATTCAAAGTGCTTGCTGGACTGTAACTTTAAGTATAAATAATAAAATTATGATTTATGGATGATTAGATGCTGGTAATAAGCTATATCTACATATAGGAATGTTATACTATCAACTTATTCCACACTCAAACCGTGACCGAGTATGATAATGTGATTTCAGGAAAAGCTTTCAAGATTTAAAGGCAGTTAAAAAATTCGTTTATGGGGTTGCTGACTGGATTTTGTTGATGTCCAAATGATGAATATCAATGTACCTGCAGTGTATAATGATAATCTGAGCCACTATATTTTTAAATTGAGAATATTACCATCAGCGATCGAATTCGACGGTATCGCATCGCAAAATGCGATGCAATTTCCATCAACTGCTATGCACTTTTCCAAAATGCATAGCTAAAAGTGCTATACTGCTATGCAAACATGTGTTTTGCATAGCACAAACTGCAATGCAAAAAAATTGACTGAATTCGAACCCTGATTTAATTGTTGCTATCACAATGCCATGCATTGTTCATGATGATTGTTCTATAAAGTATATTGTTATTTGAACTCAACCACAGCCGCTGAAGGGAGTATCCCAACATGCATTGCAGTGTACAGGGGTTCAAATTTGCAATCAATTGCGGGAACCTGTTTAGGTTCTCGCAAAGGGTTTTTGCGAGAACCTTTGGTTCTCATCAAACCAGGCTTTTGATTCCAGCAAAATATTGAGAAAAACAGGTAAAATCACCTTCCCCTCATGTACCTGGCATTAATTTTTTGCAGGTTTTTCTGACAGACAACGCATGTCTCTTTCACTACCCTTTCATGACAATGCTCAAACTTAAATCTAGTTCTAAGTTCATCTGGCCAATCCACCACTGTTGCCTTTCTGATTTTGCCTTCCCAACATTTCAGAAAATATTAAATCATTATTTCTGTTGCAGTAAAGCTAAGGAATGAAGGTACAATCTAACACAACATGTGATCTGAGACTTGGAAGCTAACGAGAATCTAGTTATAATCCAGCAAGAACCTTCAGGAGAACTGGTTCTCGGGTTCTCGTCGGATTTGAATCCCTGGTGTATGGATAGATTCCAGGGTTGTCACTACACTGATCGGTGCTGATCGGTAGTAACCAGCACTCAGGCTGACCAACCGCCACTCGAGGGAATATGTGGACTTACCAACCGGCACTAAAATAGAGAAATTGTACTTTTTACCTTTAAAATCAGCTGTAAAATGATCCATAAGAGTATTTTGGACAAATATCATGGAAATTTAGCCGGCACTAAATTCAGTCTAGTGACAACCCTGATAGATTCACAATACTGTAGGGGTGATATATTTTCAAACAAACTCCTAAGCGCCCTAATTTAAGCGAGTAATTGAAAATTTAAGCGAGACATTTTGTGTACATTTTCTATGGCAAGTGCAGTTGTAATATTGTACCGCAAAGCATAATGGGATAGACCTTTCAGCCGCTATGCAACTCAACTGTAGCCACCCATTACCGTCTAACCAATGCATATACTTATGTTTTCTTTCAGATCCCTTAATATGGATCAGGAGGAGAAGGAGAAGAACCAAAGAGAAGATAAAGAAACATTACCAACAAATAGTCCAAATACTATCACACCACCAAACAATGAAAATGGTAAATCATACATTTATTCAGACTTTCATAACTTTAAAAATTCAAAGCAGTACTAAAGAGAAGGTAAAGAAACATCTTGCCATGAAGCATGTCTAACTGCGCTTACTGTGTGCGAATATCACCCAAAAGCACCAGTTAGTTTGAGGTGCATTTCGAGCAAAACACTACCCCAATTCTTGCCCCATGGGTGTATCAAGATGTCGAGTCCAGGTTTTCTGGTTTAATTCTGTGATGTACAATTAAAAGTTGAGCAGTGTTGTTGCACCCTGACCATACTATCCCTTTTCCCAGAATTGACAACAGGTAACTTGATGATTGAGACATGTTCTTGTTGATGTTTAATATTGGTCAGATATGTAGAATTGATTCTTGCTATTGACATATCCAGTCTTATTGAGTGCAGTGACTTTCTTTCAAATAGTGCATTTGGAGTGAACACTCTATTAAACTGAGTGATTTGCCGGATCAGAATTCAGATTGTCTTTTCTCACAAGTTAAGGCATGCTTTCTTACCTAGTACATTGTGGATGACCAACATGAGTTTTCAGAAGGTTCTTCAGTGGTCTGTCGAAATTGGCGCTGTTTTAAGTGTAAACATTAGCCTTTTCGAAGCATGGCATACACAATAGGAGGGCAGTATTCAATATGGGTAAGACCCGCCAAATTCAAAAGCCTTTACCCATTTGTGTCCGCCATACCTCTAAAAGCCTAATGAATGGGGTTCTGATTGGCTATTTGAATCATGTCATCATCACATCGGCACCTCATTAGCCAATCAACCTGTGTAGCATGGCATGACCCAGTCCTAATATAGTTCTTTTTATGTGATAATCAGGAAGAGCAGTCAGACACTGTTAAAGAACCTAGCCAAATATTATAATAGAGACAACTGCAGTAATGCTCTTGATTAGACCTTTGCAGGTTGTGTTACAAATGTGTATACGATAAACGAGGGTTCACAAGTAATGGGTTGTTTGGGAGGGGGTGGGGGACCACAAGACTATGCCTAGGAATATGTGTATAGGGCAAAAGGTGGGGAATCCCAGCTCTAGAACTTCCTTGGGTTTCACTAGCAGTTGTGATGAGTTACAATTCCTAGGCTTATATAATCCATCATAGTTCAACCAATCAATAACTCAACATATTAAAGCACAAGTCGAAACCCATGCTAACTTTAACAAACATTATGGACGAAGAGATACCATGGGTTTGGGACTACAGTGGGTTTGGGACTTGTAAGGCTATTCCATTTCAAATCTATACACCCCCTATGGAAGACATGACCTTAATCTCCCACATAGGGAGTGTGAATTTTAAATGAGGTTACCTGAATGGGTAGCTCCGTTCGAAATCTAAACCCCCTGTGTGAGAGATTAAGGGCTTGTCTTCCATAGGGAGGTGTATGTCAAGTGGAATAGCCAAGTGGGTCAAAACTGTTACTGAAATGGACCCATGTTATGTATAATGGTTCCTGATAATGAATTTGTGTATATTGTTTCTTTTTTTCAGTTCACAGTATAGATACAACTCAGGCAATGTTTCTGCCTGTTGGTGCTTCCATCTCACTTCTGGTAATGTTCTTCTTTTTTGACTCCATGCAAATGGTGTTCGCAGTGTGTACAGCAGGTAAGAAACCAATTCAACAAGTACTATGGACCACAATGGCCTCATCCCAATGGCATAGTTCAATAACCTCAATTAAACACTCAGAGTGCAAAATTTGACCTCAAGTTGCAGAGTATTGAGTTTTTGGACCCAAATTTTCTAAGGTCATTCAATGAATGTACAAATGTATTAGGGTTAAAGAACTCTGCCTGATAGATGAGCATGTTGTGGATCTTAGTGAAGTATTGTGTTGGATAATATGAATGCAAGGTGTGTAAAACTATGTCTGTTTGGCGATGGGTACATATAGTGTCTGTCTGTCCGAGATGTCTCTTGCACCTTTTCTCTCTATCACACACTACACAAGCTAAAGCAAATATGTGTGTTCTTTTTATGCCTTATATGTAAAGCACTGTTTACAGTATGTGGAGGAACATCACTTGATGAATGGATTGACTATAATATAGACAGTTATACAATGTATCAGAAGAGAATGCATCTAGCGTACCTACCTTCTCTTTTCCCCCTCATGCCACTTTATTGATGTTTCACAGTGTTGACTTAACCTAGTCAGCTATAGTTCTGATTAAAAAACTGAAAAAGTTTTTTGAAAGGAGCATCACAGAAAAAGCTTGCCTTCAGTAGACTAACAGGTCATGCGTCATGCAGAGACGCCTTTGAAGACCCTAAATATATGTCATCCTAAGTAAACCGACAGTATCTGCAAATGTGTAACAAAACAAGTACTGCATTTTGAACTGAGATGTATCTTCAATATGTCTTCTTGTATAGTAATATGTTGTACCGGGGTAGACTGCTGCTTCAGCAGTAGGCATTAGCAATAGCAATGGAAGCTGCCATTATCCTGCCATCGGGTATCCTGGAACAACTGATCGCGCACTGTAGGCATTGCTGATTGGGATAGCAAAGCTTCCCAGCACCCCAATGGTAGTCTCCATACATGTGTCAAATATGTGATTCACGGTGGTTTGTTTTCAGGCTCCATAGCATGCAAAATTGGCTGGTCTTAGATTCTCATTCTACCCCTACTAGTACCTACAATTAAATAACACAGAATAATACATCCAAAGTAAACCAAAGTAACTGCTGGTAAGCAACAAAGCAGGCAGATATTTTAACTTTTCTTGGGATGGCAGACATTAACAAAAACAACATTAAACCACACTGAACATAGGAAGAAGAAAACGAAAAGAACCAGACTACATCTACACTATTTTGCAAAGACCTATCGTACTGGCCGACCAATCGCGTAAAATCATGCCTACGTCACACAGATTGATCGACGAATGAGGTGCCGATGTGAGGATGACATGTTTCACTTAGCCAATCAGAACCCGACTTCATGTTTACGACATAAACTGAGCCAAATCAGACAGTGTGAAAAATCATTGCAAAATGCTGTAGCAGACGACACCTCGGACAAACAAAGACAGCAACAACCCAAAGTAAAACAAAGTATCTGCTGATAAGCAATAAAGCAGATATTTCATTTATTCTTGGGATGGCAGACATTTATAAAAACAACATTAAACCACACTGAACATAGGAAGAAGAAAATGAAAAGAATCAGACTACATCTAGCAGACGACACCTCAGACAAACAAAGACAGCAACAACCCAAAGTAAAGCAAAGTATCTGCTGATAAGCAACAAAGCAGGCAGATATTTTAACTTTTCTTGGGATGGCAGACATTAACAAAAACAACATTAAACCACACTGAACATAGGAGAAGAAAGCGAAAAGAACCAGACTACATCTACACTATGTTGCAAAGACCTATCGTACTGGCCGACCAATCGCGTAAAATCATGCCTACGTCACACAGATTGATCGGCGAATGAGGTGCCGATGTGAGGATGACATGTTTCACTTAGCCAATCAGAACCCGACTTCATGTTTACGACATAAACTGGGCCAAATCAGACAGTGTGAAAAATCATTGCAAAATTCTGTAGCAGACGACACCTCGTACAAACAAAGACAGCAACAACCCAAAGTAAAGCTAAGTATCTGCTGGTAAGCAACAAAGCAGATATTTCATTTGTTCTTGGGATAGCAGACATTTATAAAAACAACATTAAACCACACTGAACATAGGAAGAAGAAAATGAAAAGAATCAGACTACATCTAGCAGACGACACCTCAGACAAAGAAACAAAGCAAGAACCCAAAGTAAAGCAAAGTATCTGCTGATAAGCAATACAGCAGATACTGCAGTTATACATGTGAGGGCAGACAGACATAAAAGGATGACACTTATTGTCAGGAGGAGTAAACTGTTAGCTGTGTGGGAGTATTCAGTAGGCTTACCTGATGGCTCTTAACTCCCCCTTGTGTGGAATTAACACAATTTAGTATCCTGTCTGTTGAATTTGCTACAACTTAACAGTTTAGCCATTTTAAAAGTCTGATCAGGTAGAATCCCCAGGAGATATGCTTTTTTTAAATCCGTCTGAAACTTTCTGAAATCTCATCATGTCTAATTGATTTATTAATGTATAGGACAACTTCAGACAGGTAATGCCACGTCACTCTTAATTTACCTGCCTGTCATAGTAAACTACCAAATTTTACTCCAGTAAACATCCCGGTGGGCGTGATATTTTCAAAAGAGGGGACATTTATTAGGTCTTTTTTACAACAATAATTCAAAATGACAAACTATGAACTTACAGTCAGTCTACTCTAAAGTACAAAGTACAGACGCGGACGCACACATTGTACCGACTTTGAAGGCACGTATACCTGCATCAGAGACGCAGCACTGCGCACTCTTTACGCACTGTATACGCGTGCATTGTCACTTTGTACTTCAGAGTGGACAAACTGTAGGATCAATCACTTCCGGGTTTGTGATGTCATTTTCGGCAATTGCCGATCTTCTGTGGACTGTGGTAAGCTTACATAAGATAGCATGGAAATTTCAACATTTTTTAAAAGCATTTTGACCCCCCTTTCAAAGAAAATAATAGCCCCGTCAGATAACCGTCAGATAATCGCTTCCACAATTCTATCGAGCTTGTTACTTACCTGTAAGAGGGGAGAATACTCCATATTTATATTTATACTCCACTAAACCATATTAAAAAACAACAAGACTTCATTTACTACCTGTGGCTTTGCAGAGAAAAACTGCCTTGACAAGAGATTTTGCTGTGAGCTAGCAAAACCTCATCAATATTAAACTATACAGTTCATAGCTGTGCAGTCTCATTATGGATACAGAACCTTTGAACATAATGAAATGCTTAGTCATCGTGAAATCACATGAAATTGATTTCTATACTTTTTTTGTGCAAAATATCACTAAAAATAGGAAACAAAGAAACAAAACAAAATGTCAGAAACATGTGGTGGATAAGCACAGATAAACTACAAGCAACAGAACTATTCTCTTCATATGTTTGAATTGTTTAATTTGTGATATGTTCGGATATTTTTAGATCAAAAGAAAGCATAAAATAGCCTGAATGAGATGACCCACACACGTCACTCTCCAGGAGGCATAAGACCGTAGACGCAATTAACATTATATGGGAGAATCAGAATTAAATGAAGAATTATACTCATCATATTTTTTGATGAAAAGTTTAAAATAGCTTGAATGAGGGGACCTACACACTTCACTGTAGGGGGCATAAGACGCAATTAGCAATAGGTCTATTATATGTGACCTACTGCAATGAAATGAATAGAGTCGCAAGTTGGTAGTTTCAAGACATCCTGACTGACTGAGTTGATGGTCTTTGTTTGCCACGCACCTGTACAAGCCAGTAGTATGTCCTTTTACAATGGCCCATTGTGCCCCCATACAGAATGGACATGCATACATACTTCTGGCTTGAACAGGTGTGTGTGAAACAAAGAACACCAACGCAGTAGCCAGGGTGTTTTGAAACTACCAACTTACTAGTTAATATCATTTTGTGATAGCAGGTCACATATGGGACAATCAGAATCAAAGAAATTAAAGAAGCTCAAGATATAGAGGCCCTGCATGCTTTTATCGATTGGCTCCAAACAAAGGATTTGAACTGGTGTCCTTCACCGTAATCATGGCGCAGTGCAGTCTATTCAATCAAATGATGTCATCAACCTATTTGATCATAGTGCATTTGTTATGTGTGTGAGATGATTGCAATCATGCTTTTGTTGAATGCATTTGAGTACTCTGCCATATTTACGGTATGATACGTCATACGCACGACCTCTATTATTTGAATGAACAAGTGAGCTGTGGTAAACTCACTAAACTGGCATATACATGTAACAGACAACCAGATAAGAGAGATGATTTTTTCCAAATTACTCTTCATTGAAGCTATAAATGCTATCATTGACTAGCACTGCTTTCCAAGCAGGCCCTCATTATGCAAACTCATATTTTAAAATACTATACAAATAACCAAATTATATTATATCTCAGAAAACATACATAATTATATTTATAAAAGGAATGGAAATTCAAATAGAATATTGATCAGCTTGCAATATATCTTTCAATATATAAATGATTTGGTGCAATAAAGGTCTATCTGCAATAGCTGTCCTATAGACAATTTGACAATTTCTGCATTCTATATTGTACACATATATGACACCTGGCAGCTATTGCAGATAGGCCTTTCTTGCTCTAAACCCTTGATATGGTTAATATGATAAGGCCTATCTGCAATAGCTGCCCTGTAGACAATTTGTCCATTTCTGCATTCTATATTGTACACATATGACACCTGGCAGCTATTGCAGGTAGGTCTTTCTTGCTCTATACCTTCGGTTATGCAACTTTTAAGATAGGAAGATACTGTAAACGTACTTAATTTCGAGAGGGATTTAATTTTGTTAATTTTGCGAGGGGCATATATTCGCGGAAATTATATACCCGCGAAACTATACATTTTGCATTGAAAGTAATGGTAAAATTTCCAGGTTCGCAAAATTAAGTGTCCATTAAAACATGGACAATTTGGAATTTGCAAAATAAAGTTGCCGCGAAATAAAGTATGTTTACAGTAGTTGAATACACTTGAATTGATATCTATCTAATATACTAAAATAATGAGCGGTCTCTGTAAGTCTGTCCGGCTATGCGTTTCGCTCTTGCGTCGACGATCGATCCGATATTTCGGATATAGATAGGTACCGGGCGTACGCTGTTCGTGAGGTGGGTTTAAAGGTCATCGGAGGTCAAAGGTCAAATTTTCAAACTTTGTCCGATCGGGCCCAAACTTGGTTGGTGGAATCCTTGATAGGAGGGGAATATATTTGCGAAATAAAATGGAGAGCAACCGAGGTCAAAGGTCATTATGGAGGGGTCAAATTTCAAACTTTGTCCGATCGGGCTCAAACTTGGTGGGTCGAAACCTTCGTATGAGGGGAGCATGAAAAACATTATATGGAGGTCATCCGAGGTCAAAGGTCAAAGGTCATGGATTTCAAACTTTGTCCTATCTGGCTCAAACTTGGTGGGTGGAATCCTTGATAGGAGGGGAATATATGCGCAAAACAAAATTGAGGTCAACCAAGGTCAAAGGTCATGTAGGGGCTAAATTTAAACTTTGCCATATTGGGCTTAAACTTGATAGGTGGAATCCTTCGTATGAGGGGAGCATGAACAACATTACACCGAGCTCATAGGTCATCTGGGGTCAAACAGTATCGCTATCATGCCAGTGCTCTCACAGCATCAGGGCTCTCACAGCAGCAGGTGCACTAGTACTAATAAAATAATGAGCTCTGTGTGTCTGTCCGGCAATGCGTTTCGCCGGGCTTCGATGCATCGCTCCAATATTTCGGACATAGATGGGTACGGGCGGGCGCTGTTTATCGGGTAGTTTTGAAGGTCATCGGAGGTCAAGGTCAAAGGTCATGGATTTCAAATTTTGTCCGATCGGGCCCAAACTTGGTGGATAGATTCCTTGATAGGAGGGGAATATATGCGTGTGATAAAATCGAGGTCAACCAAGGTCAAAGGTCATTACGGAGGGGTCAAATTTCAAACTTTGTCCGATCGGGCTCAAACTTGGTGTGTGGAATCCTTCGTATGAGAGGAGCATGAAAAACATTATATGGAGGTCATCCGAGGTCAAAGGTCGAAGGTCATGGATTTCAAACTTTGTCCTATCGGGCTCAAACTTGGTGGGTGGAATCCTTGATACGAAGGGAATATATGCCCAAAACAAAATTGAGGTCAACCGAGGTCAAAGGTCATGTAGGGGCTAAATTTAAACTTTGCCCTATTGGGTGGAATCCTTCGTATGAGGGGAGCATGAAAGAAATTACACCGAGGTCTTAGGTCATCACACAGTATCGCTATCATGCCAGTGCTCTCACACAGCATCAGGGCTCTCACAGCTGCAGGTGCACTAGTGAATCAAAAAACACTTCAAAATGGATTGCTGGATTTAAGGGGTACTACACCCCTGTGGTAAATTTGTGACTATTTTTGCATTTTTCTCAAAAAATAAAAATACACTGGTAACAAAAGTTATGTATATTATTGGGGCAAGGAATCCAATTACTACACTGAAATTTCAGTGACTCAAGACAAGCGGTTCAGTATATATGATCGGAAATGAGGTACATCCTAGCGGTACCTTATTTCTTATCATAAATAACGAACCGCTTGTCTTGGGTCACTGAAATTCCATTGTAGTAATTGGATTCCTTGCCCCTATAATATACATAACTTTGTTACCACTGTGTTATTAGTTTTTGAGAAAATGCAAAAATAGACACAAATTTATCGAGGTGTGTAGTACTCTTAATTGAAACCTTATAAGATACAATTCAATCAGTTTCATAAAGTGTAGGAATATTGATTTAATTTCAAAACTCTAAAGAAGTTTACTTCATCACAGGTTTTTAAAAATGTATTTTTCCAAGACATGTTAAGACATTTAACGAAAACATTCACTGTATATCAAGCTCATGTTGGGGTTGTTGCCTTTCTTGTGCATACATGTGTAAATTAGTCGATTTATATTCAAGATGCGTTTTCAACTGAAGTCGAGACAAGACAGGTGACCATTGGGTGACTTAACTTAAATGGCTACAAGTCTGAGTGGATGTCTCACATCAGAATTGAAGCTGATCCGAATATGTTTTATTTTATTTTGTGGATTGTAATGTAATTGACACAAAATCATTCCCAGTTGAATGGGTATACTTTTGTCAAAATGTGTATTGCATTACACACACAGATACATTGTACACTAAGACTTGAATATCTGCATGTCATATATGAAAATAAGTAGCACAATCAGCCATGTCCAGTCTCTTTCTTTGGGGTATGGTTTATGTTAAACAAAATGAAATTGTTACAAAATTAAAATATTGTTTGTGCCAAAATTAAGGCTATCAATATTAAACGTTTAAATGTCTTAGGGCTGTTTAAACGTTTAGAACAATCGCTAAACTTGTAAATGTGAAAAAAAAAGAGAAGGTAGGCTGGATGCATTCTCCTCTGATACATTGTATAAATGTATATAGTCATTCCATTCATCAAATGATGTTTTAGAGTTCCAAAGTAAGTCAATGGGTCGCTGTAACCCTTTTCAAATAATTTGAAATAATTTTTAAAAAGTGCACACTAAATTTGAAAAGTGCATTCCGTATTTTCACTGAACTGTCCATAATTTAACAGTTTGAATATTTTATTTAATGGTGACACTGACAGTCATGTCAGTCATATCTTATGGGCAATTCCATGTTAAAATGACATTTTTTCAAAAATATGAACTTTGCAATTGGCAATAATTGATGATATATTTTGATTATACACCCTTTAAAGTTAACAAAAAAGAAATTTTCAAATGAATATCAGCTGCAGTATTTTTTTTTCATTGATTTGAAGGATTTAATGTATTTTCCTACATTTTGTTAATAGCAGATAGTCAAAAGTAATTAATTTTTTTTCTCATTAATATATGGAACAAAAACAATTCTTTTTTGTGATAGTGTTGTTTGATACATAATTTGTCAAAATAAAAAATAAAAAATTAGGAAGCTGTGTTGGTAATGGTCAGGATGGCACGGCAAGTTGTATGATGTTAAGCATGTAACGCGAGTCACAAAAAGAACAACTTTTAATGCAGTAAAAAATCTAAAGGGTTATAAATGTTCCTTTCATTTTCCTCCTGGTTTGAGTCATAACTCATAATTATTTCATAAGGTTTTTGGTTTGCTACAATTGTACCACCAGAGACAGAGTATTCAAAATGGTAACGCGAGTCACAATGTAACGCGAGTCACGATATTGTAACGCAAGTCACACATATTATACAGCTCTCTATACAGTAGGGCTAGAAAATAATCCATAAATAATCACTAAAACTTCTCCTCCCAATTTTACCCTCCCAGGACTCATAATTATTGTACATCACTTAACAAATTGCAGGACTGGAAACCGTTTTTGTCCCCATCTGTGAATTCAAATTCACAATTTGACTTTCCATTATAAACACCCATTATAAACACCCACTACCACCATTCCACCCCAGTTTCTCCACCTAACCCCAGAACAGAAGGTCATGTTTAAAGTTGAATAATTCCACAATATAAATTAAATAGAGCATGTTAAGAGCTTTCAAATTGGGCTGTGTTATCAAATAGTGAGTGTAACAGTCATGTAACGTAATGCGAGTCACGCACTAAGTTGGCCATTTTAAAAATACCAAACTCAAATGTACTTAATGTTTGCTTCTGTAGTATAGCTGCAGTAAAAGGTAATTACTTAGTGGTATCAACTGTTGTGTGCAGCTTCTTGTTTGAGGAGAAATATTGAAAAAGTAAAAGCTCAATTTGGAAGGGGTAATTTTAGTAACAAAAGTCACAACCACATTTTTGCCAATAAATGTTACATCGTTACATAGAGTTATTCACAAATTACAAGTTTACGTGATTTGATACATGTAAAGAGAAGATGAATAAATGAAGTCTGAGGAATGTGTTCCACATAGATCAGCGGCAGCCTTTTATATTTTGCTACTAGGGGCTCTGCAATAAGCAGACCTCCCCTCTCAGCCTGCCATAAATTGATTGATCCTCTTCTCGGCCTGCCAAAAAATCCTTACCCCTCTTTGCACATATGGAAAAATTTTAGGAACCCATTTTGCAAAGCTTAAATGGTCTATATCAGTTTTGCATACACCAGGCACAAAAAGAAACTCATCAGTTATAGTCACCCTTGCTGTTCAACAACATGATAATTTTGCATTATTCTGAAATATACATTTTTTTAGTTGGATTTTGCTTTCTCGTTTGACATCCTGTTCATGAAAAGATATGTGCCTCCAAACCCCCAAAATCGAAAGTTGCAATTTTAACGATTCAATTGTGCCTGTTACACTGTGTGCTTTATTGATCGGCCCGTGGTGCTTGTGTACAACACAACGATGCATCCCATTGAAAATCGTTGAAATTGCAACTTTTAATTTTGGGGTTTGAGAGTTTGGAGGCGCATGTCGTGGTAAATTCTTGTTCATTTTTTTATGAACAGGGTGTCAAGTGAGAAAGCAAAGTCCAATTAACAAAATGTATATTTCAGAATAATCCAAAATGATCAGGTTGTTGAACAGCAAGGGTGACTATAACTGTATCTTTTTGTGCCTGGTGTATATGAATGTTTCCATACAGTTTTTCAATGCATTTTATGTAATAAATATATATGAAAATTGTATTCTTATTCAAATTGCCAGTTTTTTTTTTAATTTCCATCATTAGCCCCCATTACCACCACCCCACCCCACCACCACCCCACCCCAGAGGAGAGGGTCCTTTTTAATGCTGAATTACAGTATTTTTATAGTGCTAAAGTAAAACTGACCACAATGGAAATGAAATTGAGCGTGTTTAAAGCTTTCAAAGTGGGTCCATGAAATCAAAATAGTGAGCGTAACGCGAGTCACGTAACGCGAGTCACGCACCAAATTAGCTAAAGTTGGCCATTTTAAAAATACCAATCTCAAATATACTTGGTGTTTGTTTCTGTAATACAGCTGAGATATAAGGTAATTACTTAGTGGTATAAACTTTTGTCTGCAGCTGTTTGTTGGAGGAGAAATATTGAACAAGTAAAAGCCTAATTTTGAAGGTGTAATTTTTCGTAACGCGAGTCACGATCACAATTTTTGCTATAAATGTTTCACCAAGTTATTCACAAATTACAAATGTATGTGATTTGAAGCATTGGGTCTGTAAGTACATGTGAAGGGAAGATGAATAAATGATCTCCTTGTTCAATGTGCTGATTTTATCAAAAATGTAACGCGAGTAACATGGAATTGCCCTTATGACAAATTCAATGCATGTTGAATGTCTCCATTCACTAAAATTTTGAACTTATTAAAATACAGTCTTGTAAAATTACGGTGTACACTTTTCAAATTTAGTGTGCACTTTAAAAAGAAAAAAAAGAAAAAATTTCAAATTATTTTAAAAGGGTCCCACCTTTGTTATCAACCATTGTTGACTTGTTTTAGATCTCCAATAGTTTGGTTTTTTTGGCCAAACTTCTTTTAATAATTTAGAAAAAAAACCTGTTCATACATTTAAAGGGCCAATTTTTGTACCATTTAAATGTTTAGCCCATTAAATGGAAATTGACAGCCTCAGCCAAAATAGACAGTTGATACACTGAGAATCTTCTAAACTCGGTAGAATTTAAATTAAAGTGGTAAATAGCACATGCTGTTCAGTAGCATTTCTGCATTGTACATACATTGTATATCTAGGCCTACTCCGAGCTTCGTATTTACAGTAAATGAACTTGTAATCATAAAATTGTATTTCAAACAATGCAAAAAAAACATCATCACCAAATAAAAATTTGTACCAGTACCACTACCAGTGTAAAAAAGTAGTAAGAATTTACAGACTCAATGAAAGGCAGAGCCACACTTGCCCACACGCATGTTAAGTTTACTACCTATTATTTTGAATTGTTTTGTATTCTGTGCCATATGCATCACAGGGCCACTGGCACAAAATTTATTTCATTTACATGAAAATCAAAAATATTCTCACCAATGGATGTATTCGCTGCATAAGCAATGTGGACCATGAATATGAGAACAGGGCTGATTGAAAATACTGTTAAAAGTGGAAATGTTTGCAAATATTAATTTTCATGTCTCTTTGTGTTAGTAGCTTAGTGCAAAATTAACAACTTGCAAAAAAGTCAATTAAGTCTGCAAGTTAATATAACTAACTAGCAAGTTTACAAGCAAATGGAGTTTACAAAACAAGTAAGATGTTAAAATGATTGCAGTATGAAAAATGAATCAAGCCAAATAGCCTCTTAGTAGCACATGATAATGTTGTCTTACACTTTACATTAGAAAGCAGTGCCCACAAGATATACTTAAGTCAACTATCTGATTTTGTTCGTCAGAAGTGATGAATATTTCACTATGCATGTACTTCCGTTAGATTATATTTTAATCAAGAAGATAACATTGCCACCAATCTGATGCGGTCTCAGAATTTATGAATAATAACTGTATTTTCACTGCTTCTGTTTGCATAAAATTTGTTCTATTAAACGTGAAAATTGACACAAAATTTCAATAAATTGAGCACCAAATAGGCAAGTTTTATACTGAAGCAATGCAGAGAGTGAAATTGGCATACAGTTGATTGACTAAACATCGCTGGGATTTAGAAAGCAAAGCCTGTACTTGAAAATTGATGACTTATCTTTGGTGTCAGAAATGATGAATTTGATTTGGTTCATCGCAAGCTGCAATTGTGCATTGAGCGATGCATTTATCCTTGCAGCAGTAACCAATTTACAACAAGTGCCGTACAC
This sequence comes from Amphiura filiformis, assembly GCF_039555335.1. NCBI lineage: Eukaryota > Metazoa > Echinodermata > Ophiuroidea > Amphilepidida > Amphiuridae > Amphiura > Amphiura filiformis. Next base: position 47,446,805 of record NC_092643.1, read on the forward strand.
ATGCATTTTATAAGGATGTTAAGGGCTGGGGTATGAACGTTTGGACAGTATTTATTTTGGGACATTAGAGCACATCAGACATATCGAATTGCATTCTGAATACGAAGAATGTCATTCTGATATCAAATAATTTTGATTTTTTGAAATTCGCAAATTTAATACACATTTTATGGCAAATCATTAAAATTTATATTTTTGATATTTAACAGTACTTGAAGTAAACTTTATAAATCTGATGATTTATACTTAAAGTGTATGTAGGTGGGATGAAAAGCCGACGATCAATTGAAAATTTTGACCTTTCATTATTGAAGATATGGATTTTTTCCCAAAACACCAAAAAAATTAGGTCTTTTGGGGAAAAAATCCATATCTTCAATATGAAAGGTCAAAATTTTCAATTGACCGTCGGCTTTTCCTCCCTGCTACATACACTTTAAGAATATATCATTAGATATATATAATTTACTTGAGGACTGTTATATATCAAAATTTGAAAAATATCAAATTTTTATAATTTGTCATAAAATTTGTATTATATTGTGATTTTAAAAAATTAAAATTATTTGATATCAGAAAGACATGCTTCAGATTCAGAATGCAATTCGATAGGTCTGAGGTGCTCTCATGTCCCACAAAAAATACTGTCTAAACGCTAATAAACGCTCATTTTGGATCCCTTAAGCTCTGGATTTTTTTGTGGGAAGTTGTAGTTGCCTTGAAATGATTTCATCAAATAATCTTTAATTATCTAGTTAAAATCAAAAATGCAACTTAATCGAAATAGGAATTATATATCAACAAAGAAATAGAATTTGGCGTATTTGAGTAGGATACATGTAAAAAAAAATACCAGTTTTTGCTGGTACAAAATGTACTGTGTAGCATGATATTTTAACTAGCATGATATTTTAACTGTATTATATTTTAACTGTATTATTTTTTGCGATGTTAACTGTCATTTGCTTGTTTCAAACTGCTACACCTTGAAGCCTAGGAGTTAAAAAATATTCTTTTAAATTACTGCTTCTGAAATTAACTGCAGAAAAAAAAGACCTCACAAAAATTTCCTGCTATACCGTACATTACTTTATTTTGCAATCTACAAATGATCAGGACAGTGATCAGGGGACTTCATTTTTCAAATCCACAGAAAATTCAATGTTAAAATTGAAATTGCCAAAATGCAAATTTATTTACATTAATAACTTGGGCTGTATTTAGATTCATGAATCTGGGCAATTTTCAAAATTATGATAAAAAGTATTAAAATCATCCACAGTATAAATTTGTTCTTTGTGGATGTAAATGCATATTATGTGTGTGTGTTGTGTGGGGTGCATGCATACTTGGATGTACATAATGTGCATGTGTTCTTTGTAACATGTATGCATAATACAAATCAAATGCCCGATCACCTGCGTGATATGGGAGCTTATTATATTAAATGAAAATCTATTTATTGATATACGTTTAGTTTAATGAATTACGGTATGTGCCTTAATTAAAATGAGTAATGGTTGCTCTGTATTTATGATTTCTACCACACACATGCACAATTTGGTGGCTTCACCATTAGTATTTTCCCCTGGATAGAAAAGTTGCTATAATAGGCAATGAAAAAAAAACCTTGTTCTACAGGCCCGACCGACCCAGAATTTATGTTTTTGAGAATTTTTATTTTTATTTTGCAAAAATCATGTAAAATCCGGCATTTTGGGGCCAAAATTGATTAATTTTGGCTGAACATTTTAAAAACATGTTTGCAGAAAATCTTTTAGGGTAATTTTAGCCTCCAGAAAAAACCAACTGATCCTGCTTGAAAGATCTGCCAGCCTGTAAAACAGGTTCTTTTTTTCTTCTTTTTTTTGGTCGCTGTATGCCCACAAAACAAACTTATACAAATTTCCTAAAGAAAATTTAAACAAAATGAAACAATGAAAAAAACCCAACATGGTAAGGCTCAAAGGCTGGGGTTACGATGTTATCCTTGGCAAGCAGTTTGTGTGAGTGAGCACTGAGCAGAATCAAAGCGGTGAAGTAAGACACTATGACCCGTTTTACAGAGCCTAAGTCGACTCATTTGTGTGTAAACAGGGTCACTGCGTTTCTAATCATGACCCAGAGCAACATTAGTCAAATTCAAACTGGATTTCAAACCTTATAGTGTAAACGAACACGCAATTAGAAGTCAAGTTCATAATGGTTACTTAAAGCTTGAGCAAATGATGATGTAAAAGTCAAATTCGCAATTTTGTTTTGAAGTCAACTACCTGGTAAACACCCTATCAAGTCAACATTGAATAATTTATGCTAATCTTTAATCGCAATTTGAATTTGATGCCGCATTTGAAGTCGACTTCTGTGTGTGCAGATCGAGGGTCAGGGAATAAGTGATTGTCAAATTATACGCTATGCATTAATTACGCTATTTCAGTTGAAATCCTTACACCCCCTGTGGAAAACATCACCTTAATCTTCCACACAGTGACACAGGGAGTGTGAATTTCAAACAGATTACCTGAAAGGATGATTGCATTTTGGGCGGTTAAGGTCATGTCTTCCATAGGGGGTGTATGGATTTCAACGGGAATAGCCCAAGGTGTTCCAATTTGATATTACCTGTGATGTTGTTACTCTTCGGTAGGATCAAAATTTTATAAAATAAAACACTTCACTTTCATGGTAGGGACGATATGTGGATAGTGAAGATTGGCAATCTCATTAATTATTGAAATATTTGACGTAAATAATGCATCGGTTATCTACTCCAACAGATCTGGAATTATGAAATGGTGGAGAGAGAATTATTTATGACCTTTTAAATAAATGAAAGTCAGTATGACAAGTACGCATAACTTGACATTGAAAATGATATTGACTTAAGGGATCGGATAGCGACGATTGCACACTATTTTTTTGTCAGACCTGAGAGCACATTAGACACACCAAATTGCATTCTGAATATGAAGAACGTCCTTCTGGTATCAAACAATATTGATATTATAATTATCGTATTCAGAATGCAATTTAGTGTTTCTGATGTGCTCTCAGGTCCCACAAAAAATACTGGGCAAATGTCGCTAAAGGGGCACTATTTTTTTGTGAGACCTGAGAGCATATCAGATACACACCAAATTGCATTCTGAATATGAAGAATGTCCTTCTGGTATCAAACAATATTGATATTATAATTATCGTATTCAGAATGCAATTAAATATTTCTGATGTGCTCTCAGGTCCCACAAAAAATACTGGGCAAATGTCGCTAAATGGGCATAGTAATTACATATAATTGAAGTTCAAAGTTTGACTGAGACAGAAAAAAAGTGCTTACATTGCAAGTGACAAAAAACCTCCATGTTTCAATGTCTGTATTGCCAGGTTACTGAAATCTTTATAACAACAACACCAACTACCCAGCAAACACATTTAACATTTTAATGATGTTTTAAACAGGATATATTTTGGATTTTTGTTTTGGTAAATATTTTCAAAACACGCGTTTTCAAAAACTGTTTTTGAATGTTATGAAAACATTTTATACCTGTTATATAACCTGACATTTAAACTTTTTTTGTCAAACTTTTCTAACCTTTTGTGCAAAATGTTTTGTGTTTGCTGGGTACACACGAATCCGACTGACGCCAGTATCACAGGCGTGCAGCGTTTACCGCAAGTGCTACACGCTCCGATGCGCTCGCGATAGTGGGTGTCTTGGATCGCACTCCAAACAAACTAAGCTAGTTTGGCACAGATGGCCCCCAGCTATGGCTGACTTAATCCTGACCGTCACTTGGCTGGCGCATTGGATTCGTCTTTAAGAACATCAGCTATATTAAAGGATGATTTAAATTTTTATAATTTCTTTCTCTTTTTTTGTCTTGATAATTACAGTACTAGCTACCGTGGCTTTTGCCTTTCTCTTGCTACCAATGTGTCAATATTTACTGAGACCATGTTCAACAGGAACAAAGTAAGTACTTTTATTTGTTTGTTTGTTTGTTTGTCTAAACGGCAGCTCAGAGAGGAGGAGACACACTTGGGTCCTGATGGGGACCAGCACGGATGTCACCAAGACTTGAACACCCAAGGATCAAGGATCAATAACAAAGGCCTTGCAAGTCATTGAAGATGACATTTTAATGTAATATGTTGGGGTATACATGTAGGACCAGCCGTTCCTGATAAAGTCTATACTGAGGACACATGTTTAAGTCCTCGGAACTGTCAAGGTCCTTGTTGCATCGGGAGCATTGAAGTCCTCAAAAGTACTGCAAGGACAATGCACAGCGCCAACACCTCTCCATCACACACCCAACCACCTCCATACATATTAATAATGTGAAATCACATAGCATTCACAGATTTGAAAGAGTCACTATAGTGTGTCTCGTATCAAGTTGAGAGTAAGGCTAGCCCTAGAACTCTGGCCAAAGTATCCGTTTTTTACTTCTACTAGGGCCAGAGGCACTTACATTGAAAAATTTGTTGAACGATCAAGTACAAAAAATGACAGCATTTCAATGCTTGATCAAACCAGTACAAATGTGTGTCAGGTCACTAATTAACATGATAAAACCCACTTGAGAACACACAATCACCGGTCATTTCTAAAGATGCATTTATACTCAATCGCTTTAGCAGAAACCTGAATCACACGCATGATCATTGATCAGTGTACTAAATCGCCGTCGTATTTGCCTGCTGAGCATGCGCATGATTCGCTGTTTTTCAAAAGCGACACGTGAAGGCCTATATTGACATCCTCTGTCAGTCAACGTTCTCTAAAATTGTACACATAACTTGTGTAGTTAGCGACAATGATTCAGTCTGATGATGAGTAACCCATGGGTATAAACACAGCTTTACACAATGACTAATTTACATAGGCACAAAAGACCGTGTTCATGTACCGTTACTCAGCCAAACATGGCAGAGTTGGTCCCGGATCTTCGTACATGTTCCTATCTCCTCAACGTTATACCTTTCCAACAAGGAAAGAGATACGAAAGGAGAACGTCTAAGTAAGGCCATGTTGAGTTTCGCAGTGGCAGATTCAAATCAGTGCATTCACATGGTTGCATCAGCAGTGTATGCATCAGCAGCGTATGGACAAATCACCCTTCTATGTATGCATCCTGCGGGATTAGATGCGATTCTGCCACTGTGAAATCCAACATGGCGTTACTCTCAACCTGAGACGAGACACACTATATATCCCACTTTAGCACAAACATATGAAGAGCTTAGTTTCAGAACCCCTTACATCCACTTTCCGAATTTTGAGAACACACAAAAAAATCATCAAAAAAATCACTGATATATGGGGGTTTTCAACAAAAGCAGTTTTTGGTGGGATGCTCATCCTACCCAAGCATCCCACCTAAAACTGCTTTTGTTGAAAATTCCCTTATATCAATGATTTTTGCTGAACCATGAAATGGTATCAGCCTATATGAGTGAATGTTACTAGCTTACTTACTTACTAGCTTACTAGCTTACTTACTTACTAGCTTACTTACTTACTAGCTTACTAACTGACTAACCATTTGGTCTGAAATGGACATATCTCTAAATGTTACGAAGGTATGACCCCACAGTGGTGTCATATGAAAGAGGAAAACATAAAGAATATAATAAAAATATTTCCAAACGTCAGAGGTCATCCTGGGGTCACAGGGGTCAAAAAGGTCATTTTAACCGAAAATGCTCCGATTGAGCTCAACTTTAAATGCAATGATCCTTATGACATTCTAAGCATGTTTAAAACATTTAAACATTTATTTCAGGTCATTAAGGGGTCATAAAGGGGTCATAAAGGGGTCAACGGTCAATGTTTTCAAAATGCTCCAATTGAGCTGAAATTTAAATGCAATGATTCTTATGACATTGTAAACATTTAAAAAATATTTTATAATTCATTTAAGGTCATTAAGGGGTCATAAAGGGGTCAAAGGTCAAGTTTTTCAAAATGCTCCAATCAAGCTGAAATTTATATGCAATGATCCTTATGACATTCTAAACATTTTAAAAACATTTTAAGATTCATTTAAGGTCATTAAGGGGTCATAAAGGGGTCAAAGGTCAAGTTTTCCAAAATGCTCCGATTGAGCTGAAATTTAAACGCATAATGATCCTTATGACATTCTAAACATGTTTAAAATATTTTAAAATTCATTTAAGGTCATTAAGGGCCAATAAAGGGGTCAAATGTCAAGTTTTCAAAATGCTTCAATTGAGCTGAAATTTAAATGCAATGATGACAGTGGTATAGGCCTACCACAATATACTGCCAAAGCCACATGGTTCAGCTATGGTGCGGTTATCGCTCTTGTTTTGATGATTTTTTGATGTGTTCTCAAAATTCGGCAAGTGGATGTAAGGGGTTTTGAAACTAAGCTCTTCAATTATGATAACAGCTTTCATGTACAGATGTTTTAAAGTGATTAGCAGTGATTTACCAACCTCAAACGTTAAATAGATCGTTAGACAAAATATTTTGTTCAAAAATATCTGAAAATCGTTTTAATAGGTATACTCTGATCAGCTTGTAATAGGCGGGACTCATACATTGTGGATTGATACAGAATGACGTTCAGCTGGGTGGAGCACCTATGCGAACTGCGCTTTGCATAATGCGTGATTGACACCCACTTTTGTGGTTTTACACAGGCGTAAGAGTTAGAGAATAAACGATAGGAATTTTTATTTTGACTATCCTCTACCGTGTGATAGACCACAGGCAGGTCCAATATCACTATGATAAAAATATTGGACCTGCCGGTCATCTATCATAGGTAGAGGATAGTCAAAATAAAAATTCCTGTTGTTTATCTCACTCTTAGTCAGTTAAATATTATTTTAATAACTGTAAGCTACTTTTTAAAGAAAAAATTAAGTTACCGTCATAAAAACTCCCCTTTTTCTAAAATGAACGAAACTTGTTTACAACTTCACATCTTTTGATGCGCGTACTGCTAGCGTGTGCGAGTATTCCGCACTGCGTTTACGCACACAACGCGATACATAGGCGTACATATGAGCGTGTTACACGTTATCAACACTCATGATGGCGTGGGGTCGTCTACAGCTTGATAGACGACACCCAAAATCATGCGATTGTCCAATCAGATTATGTGTCTACGTAATAGACCAATCCCACTGACTAAGAATCTTGGTTGATTCGCACAGTAGCAAAAACCAAATAATTCTTGCCTATTACGAGCTGATCATAGTATAGGAAACCAAGCTGCTCTAAGATGTCTAAATAGTCTTCCGGAGATGAATGACACGGAAACGATTAATACAATTTAGTGGTTCTAAAACCCAAGACGATATGATTCCATTTGATTTTATTTCATTGATAAATCCATTAGGAAGGTGTGTGAAAGTGAATGCTCTATACCTAAGGGGTGTAAAACAATGAATCTATTGTGATGATAGACTGATGATAACAAAGGGTACAGGAAGCAAGATTAACATTCAATGTCTTTCCTTTCTTTTATCATTTGCATAATTTGTAAGCTTAAATGGCTGATATGCTTCCGTCAGATTAGTATGCCCACACAATATCTGAAATGTCAACAATTTATTGAGAGGATAGTGACAAAATATGAATTAATTATAATCAGTATTGGACAAAATAAATTTTGTATAAGACGTCAAAAAACCCACACTCTTCTAGAAGCTTGACGGATCCAGATTTTTATCTTGGGGATTTTTTTTATAGCTGTGTGCAAGTAAAAACAGTCATTTGGCTGAAGTAGATTGATTTGGACTGAAAGTTTTTTTGCAAATAGTATTTGACCAAAAATCACATTTTCGACCAAAAATCATGTGTTTTTATATTTACCGTATTGTTTGTAATAAACACCCGGGGGGTCATGCATTTTTCCAAAAGGGGGTGTTTATTAGAAGTAAATTGTCAGAAAGAAAAACTTCAAAATCGGGTTTTGGTGCTCCTGTAGAAAGGAGGGATTTACGACTAAACTGAGACTTCCGTTCGTTTCCAGGTTGAAATCCAAGATGGCGACTCTGCAAGGAATACAATATTATCACAGTTTGAGTCATAAATATAGGTTTTGTCCATGCAATTTAGCAATCATCACTGATGCATGTTTTAAGGTTACTCACACAATATGGCATGGAAATTTTTGCATTTTTGTCCATTTTTCATTGAAAAAATTGGGGGGCATTTATTAGAGGGGGCATTTAATACAAACAATACGGTATTTATATTTCGCAGATTTAGAGAGTCCCTCAGATTGTGGCCAATCCATTACTTACAACCCATGAGTACCAGTGCGTAGGTTTGAAAATTTAATCAAGGATCGGTATAGAGGAAATAAAAAAATATTTGCATATTTCACTGACTCTGTATTAATACAGGACTGTCATTAAGCACCTGAGTAATAACATACCAGATGTGGTTGGTTAGGGACGAGAGAATACATTAATTACATACAAGAGACTGTGTGTGTGTGATACATGGAATCAATATTAACTCAAAATTTCTCCCATGATGTTGGGATACCCTGGTATAAGAACATGACATTTGATGAAAGAATGCATGGAGAAAACATGATTAAGGTCAGCATAGTGATAGATCAAAATTGATTCGGGATTCATGAAAAAGGTTACCATATTGTTCCTAATAAGTGCCCATGGGCTTTGACATTTCATGAAGGGTGGGCATTTATTAGGGACTAATTTATAGTGTACATTTTAAATTTTACCTTTATGAAAGCTGTTAGTGCCAGTATGATTACCCTCTAACAGCTCCCCATTTTACACCTGGGTGGAGTGGAACAAGTGAAAGGACTAATTGCCAAAGAACACAACATGTTGGCCCTGATGACTAGTTTGAACCTACAACCTTATGATTGTGATTAAAAAACTCTTGCTTATCATGATCCGATGCATCCATTGGCGGTATTATATTTGGCTGTCTGAAGTTGCGAGTGCAATTTCTCGGAACTAGTATGGCGTATAGTGATGTGATTTGGTGGAGGGGTGGGAATTAGCAGTCTTCAAATTCCAGTAGGTTTTTGTTGCAAAATATGCAAATTTGGTAGCTGATTAGCAAGAGCTTTTTGAATCACAATCAAAAGGTTGTGGGTTCGGACCATGTAATCAGGACCAAAATTTTGTGTTCTTTGGCACTTGGTCCTTTAACTTGTTCCAAAAATATGCAAATTTGGTAGCTCCTTTGCATAATTTTGCATAAATTTCACAAATTTCATAATGTTTACAGTCCTCAGCTCCTAGTGAAATTGCCTTAGATAAAATGATGCGTGGCATTGCAACCGATGCTTTGCGTCAAAAACCACGCAACCTGAGAATCGCAAAATTCTAGTTTTTATTTTACTTAATTTTTGTGTGCACTTCAAACCCAGTGGGATGTCTGGGGTTATGTGCATGTGCATGCATGTATATAGTATGTTATTTTTGTGTGTCTCGAACTTGATTTGAACTGAACTAAATCCTTGCATACATTGTAGCTATGGATCCATTGACGCTATTATCTGAGATACATGGAGTGGAATCTGCATGCAGTCTTGTTTTGTGTGATTTGTGTAATTATTGTGCTTCAACTACCCATGATAAATGTCTGCTTACATTTTAATTTCATACTTTATTTGTGATGCACTCAAGCAAATTGAACATTATTGCTGATTTTACAGTTTTCTGAGTTCAGTCAACCGTGAAAATTGCATTTATGGTAGTATTCATGCCTCATGGTAGCGAAACCAATCAAATCAAATTGAACAAGTTCTAACAGTTCTGAATAACACTGACACAAGGTGCTGTCTTTTGTGATATGATTGAGGTAGATAAAATGCTCTCCCAAAGTTTGTCAGGAGAAGTTTAGAAGATCTGTTTGAACCATGTTTGAACCAATGACCAAGGCAAAATAAAGACCCAAGCAATTTACAGAGCCAATCAATCATTTTGTGTGTCTTGAAATGAAGCGAAGAAGTGAATATACAGGTTTGAATTTAATTAAAACCTCAAAATGCTCACACCCACCAACAATGATATCCTCTAAAATCATTGTCAAAATTTTAATTTTTTGTGTGGTTAAGTTTTAGTGCTTTTACTGATTTTGAACTTTTTTGATTGTATCAAATTTCATACTCTTATCATTCCCTGGATACACTAAAAACATGAAAGATTCAAAGAAACATATTCATGCCTTTTATTTTCTTGGTAGTTGTCCGGAATTCGCGGAATTGTAACATAAAAATTTCCATTCATGGCATTTTGTTTCCAATTGGGACACGGGGGAGGGGATGGTGCCCCTGCTTGGTTTGAAAATTTTGAAAATCCTATAAGAAATTGCCAAAAAATGGCTTGTTTCCCCCCAATCAGGCCTGGTGTCCCCCAATCATGGTCGGTGACCCCCAATCATGGTCGGTGACCCCCAATCATGGTCGGTGACCCCCAATCATGGTCGGTGATGCCTCCCCCAATAGAATGACTCACCCTACACCACTAATGTAGCTGTTTAGAACATGAAAATAAATGCAGCACAGAAATTTCCACTACTTCAGCACATTTTATAAGTACTGCTTTTCCCATATGGAGTATGCATGGTACAGAGTTGAATTTGCAATCACCTGATAATCGGGATGGTACAATTGCAAGTAATTTATCATCGCCTATACTAATCTATGGTATAAATCATTTAGATTGATGGTAGATATGCAGGGCTGCATTGACAAGGTATCTAATGAGTGACCAATGTCAATAGGTTATGCTCATTGCATTGCATACATGCTATCAGTTTGTGATAAATTGGGTGTCTTCTATTACTTTAGATCAAGCAGGACTCCTTTCTGTGGCTCTGGATATGGTATACTCACAAACTGTGGTCAAATATAAAGGCTCAGCTCAGTGGATAACATATTTACGACATCATGTCCCTGGTACCTCCATTCATAACTGTATTGGGTATTATATTCAACCTAATTAGCGTAATAAGTCATTTTGAGGGGGCGCTTATGAAATTAATGAAATCAGGTAATTGCACAGATGCATAAAGGAGGTGCTTCTTATTCCCTTTACTAGGAGAGGGCGCTAACACACTCGGCAGTCCACGCTTTTTAATGCGTGCCGGTTCAAAATTCTGAAAATTGGTGAAAGCGTGGGGTTTAAACTTTTGGGTAAAAAGCGTGGAATGATATAAAGCGTGGGATTAAAATAAAAAGCGTTGGGCTTCTTCAAACTTACAGTATATTTTTATTGAATGATAAAATAATCAGAGTTCCAAGAAAAATCGCCAAAACTTGCACACCATGTCGCAAGATAAAATTCCATTTGATGCAGTACGAGTGTCAAGCGCAATGTACACTATATCCTCCCCGGAAGCCCTGCCAAAACACATACGTCATGGAAAATCGGACATTTGCATATGACGTGTTATTTTTCTTTACATTGATCGTATATGAGTGACGTCATTAACATGCATAATTGATTGAGCGAAGCAGCACGGTATAGTCGCTGAACACAGCGCATGTCAAGGTTCATGACAAGAACAACATTTGAACGCCATAAAAGTACAGTTATTCATTAAAATGCTTATTATACAGTAGAGTAGTAGTTTTTCACATATAATTTGCATTGTTCATAATAATGTATCAACTTAATGGAGAGAAAACATCGGACTCGCACGTGCGAAATAGGTGCAGAATTCGGCGTACTTGATTTACTTCAAACCAAATTGCGTGTGACTTCGTCAATGTTTACAAATAGCGGAAAAAGCAAAAAGTGGTGGGGGTCAAGAATTTTCAGTATAAAGGGTGCTTCAGTAAAAAGCGTGGGGGTCAGGAAGTTTCAGTATAAAGGGTGCCTCAATAAAAAGGGTGGGGGTAAAATAAAAAGGGTGGGAGTCAAACCCCACTGCCGAGTATGGCTAAATTAGGTTGAATATGGTATGCGTGATCATTTTATAAAAAATTTGTAAGGGGTGTATATTCATGAGTCTGCAAGGAGTATTTGAAGAGGTAATCCTATTCCTATGCAAAATGTGTGAAAACTGAAAGAGGTGCTTTTGAAAATCTGGGAATGTGTTTTTGTTAGTTTTCTGACTGTATTTTTGTCAATGATGAAAGGCATTGTATGTCAAAACTGAAATAGCAGGTATGATGCATATAATGTGTTCATATTTTCAATGATCGCATACCTATAATCACAAACTAAAGAACCACTGTACATATATGTAGTTCTGATTAGCTTCCTTTGATCACCAACAAAGCAACATGAAAATCACATGTTTAACCACTTTGTTAGTCTTCCACATGGCCACTAGGGCATGGGCACCATATCTCTGTATACATGCGGATATCAGCTCTCCTCAACATGGCTTTCATACCACATCCTATGAGAGGTTTGACCTGCATGGGGATGTCAACTTGTGCAATTGTGTGTCTCTGGAGTTCAACAAAGTCTGCAGGAGGACTTGTGAAAACCTTTGATTTCAGATAGCCCCAAAAGAAAAAAATCCAGAGGTGTAACATCAGGAGATCTTAGGAGCCATTCCACTTGGTGCTTCAAAGCAATCACACGATTGCCAAACAACTCTGCCTGGCATTCTGTCAATTACTGTAAAGAGTCCTTATTAATGGTCACACACCTGTGATTTTACAGTTGTGGGAGCATTTTGACCAAATACCTCATACTTTTTAATCTAGTGGCATTTTTCAAACTATATACTTTATTTTGATACACCCTGTATATCAGTGTTATGATCAGTACATCTATAGACGAAAAAGGGGGAGGGGGGATATCATGTTAGGCCAGTTAGATTTGTTAACTGTCATGTGTAATGTGAAGACACATTTCCTTACCATTCTATGACTGATGTGTTCACATAAATGTTCAATACCGAGTGTCACAGAGGAAATATTAGGAGGAAACCATACTTGAGCAATGTTTTATGTTTCCGTAGGCCTTGTGTGTGTGCTTCTATAGGTTAATATTGGGACTAAGCAATATCAAGCCTAATAACTTAAGTTTGTTTTAATGCATATAGCCTATGTAAAATGTGTTCCATATCAGAGAGTACATACACTAGAGCTTATTTTGAGGTACAATGTGACAAAAATAAAATGCAAATTTATTAGGGTGTCCTGACAACAGTATGGATACTATAAAACAAAACACACACACCCCCACCCCTATGCACCTTGAAACCAGCACAAATTTCCCCTTATGTATTCATTCAATATCATTATTAACACTACCATTTCCAGGCATTAAAAATATTGGAATTGAGCGGTGTGGACAGAACCTGTCAATAAGACAATAAGACTAAGCCTCATTACCATCTTAAAACCATGCCATGGTTGCCAAATGTTATTCCATTTATGCAAAATTCTTCTTCCTTCATAAGTGTTACATCATTGCATGATGACATGCACACTTCAAGTTGGATCAGGAATGCAACTTCAAAAAAATCAGCAGTGAAATACGGTACAGTGCGATGTGCAATAAAAAAACCAGCCCGCGATGGTGGAAAAGTAGTGCTGCAGAGTCGCCAATGCAGATTTGAAAGCATTGAGGGATGGTGAGCTGGCTGGATCTGTCTGAAGAAGGGTCCAGTCCTTGGCTGTTCTCTGGAAGAAGGGCTAATTTGAATTGAAAAGACTTGGGTATAGTCCTGTGCCTGGTTATAACCCCACCCCATATTATTTTTGGAAAAAATCCAGACATTTACAAATAATCCAACCCTTAATATTTTGCACTATCTTGGAAATCAATGCAGATCTGATATGATAGAAATGCCCCTCTCCCATATTATGGTGGTTTGGTTGCAGTTACAAGCCACAATTTTGACATGATAGGTGTGTGTCACTCCGTGATTATAAAAGGTTGGAGCATAGCCTGCATATAGAAGAAATTGAGTGCAATGTTCTCATTTGGTATGGATGGTATGAAAGCACTTAAGGGATTGAATGTATGCTGAAAGACAATTGTTAATGTACGGTGAAAGACAATTTCTATCACCTCATTATATTCAGCATATTTTGGCATGCCTGTTGTGTAAACCATGGCACAGTTTAATAGATAAAAGATGAGTTCTGCAAAGAATTTGTGAACCTGGAACTTCGACCTGATGAGTAACATGAACTCTCTGCTAGTATCATACTAAAACTCTCCAGGCGCGGGGTGTCAACTGCAGACGACAAGTTCATATTTTCTTCAAAAATTCAAAATTTCAGAATTGTACATTCTCATGACTATATGTGGAGTCAGGCTGAAAAATGCATTAAAATGAGTACAAACAAGCCTAGTATTGGTTCAGAGGTTCTTAAGATAGCTCTTGATATTTTGACAAAAATATCTCAAGACTTTTTATGTTGCAGCCTAGCTATGACTAGCGTACGGAGCAGATATACATGGTCATCTGTCAGGACAAAGTTCTTTAACCCCAATTCATTGAATGACATTTGAATGTGGCTATGAGATTGTTGAATGTAGGTTAAGGAACTCTGACATTGTCTTTGACTTTTGGACTATTTTGGCATAATGCATGATAGTGAGGAATTTGTTTCAAGAAGACCAACTGTTAGTTAACCTTTGCCATGGCTACCACTTGATACATTTCATGATTTACAAAGTTACATTGGACAAATATAATTTGCCTATATCAATTGACCATGACAGCCAGAAAGTTGAAACCTTTGTCAAAATAATTCTGGGTGCTGACAATTTTGTTTCAGGCCATTTAGTGCCATCTTCGATAAAAGATTGTGTGTTTCTGTCAGGGCCGTAGCAAGGTTGAATAATGTGGGGCGGCCATCACAAATGTGGGGCGGCCAAATTACAAATATATGCCCAAATTGAAATAAAAATACAAAGAAAAACATAACAAATTTCTCAAGAAGTGGGGCGGCCAGGGATGCCCCGCTTGCTACGGCCCTGGTTTCTGTCATACCAAAAATGTGCATTGTTTTTTAAGCAAAGTTTTACTTTTTTGTTATTAAAATCTGACATTCCATACCCATTAATAATATGCTGAAAAATTCTGACATTTTAAAATGAATGAACAAATGAAGGAACAAACAAAGAAACAAGTGAGTGAACGAATGAATGAATAAAAAAAAATAATCCAAAAGATCTAATTCTCCATTTATTCAGCCATGTCTCAAATCAGTTTTTAGTTTAAAAGCAACTTTTGGTTATTCCTTCATGTAATTTTACACGAAATTAGGGTTAGGGTTAGGGTTAGAGTTAGGATTAGTTTAGGGTTAGGATTAGGGTTAGGATTAGGGTTAGGATTAGGGTTATGATTAGGATTAGGCTTAGGGTTAGGGTTAGGATTAGGGTTAGAGTTAGGATTAGATTACACAAAATAATTACATGAAGGATCGACCCAACTTTTATCTTTCTTAACTTTGTCAAACATGGGTAGGATGCTTCCCCTATAATTAAGAAAAAATGTTTTTCAACACATCACAGATATTTTATTTTTCACTATCTCATTCTATTTTTACTCAAAAATGATTTTGAATTAAATACAAAATATTACAAGCGACCACATAATATATTGCTTCAAATGCCGTATGGACTAAGCAAATTTCACAAATGACTTAATCTGTTTATCTTGAAATTAGTTAAAATTACTATAAAAATATGAGGTATGTATTTATTTCAATTTCAATTACCCGGTCTCTATTTTACCATCTTTAAACATTCATTTTGAAAAGTAGTCATCGATTTAAATAAGTGTGCATCTGTTATGCTAGCATAACATTGAGAACACAAAGTGAGATTTTATCATGCTGATAAAATCCATTATCCTTCGAAAATGGAGCAAACACCTAGATGAGGTGAATATAATAAGCTTGGTGCATTAATGTATAAATTTGACTTCAAGTGACAGGTAAGAAGGTTTTGAAAAGGTTTTTGGAGCGTTTTTAAAATTTACATAAGCACCATGTAAAATTTACATGCATGGTTTTATTGGCTCTTAGCGTAGCTAGGTGAGCCTTACTCATTGCACTCAGTGAGGAATAAATTTTTGCTACATATTTTGGCCACTTGTGTTCTTGCTTTTTATGCTAAGGTTTCTTTTGTTTATGATATTTGGCTTTGAATTTACGTTCCAAGGTTTGCTTAGTTATTTAGCAATCGATTGCACTCCTTTAGAAGTGGATTTGGGGTGGGGAAAGTACTTATTTTGAAGTGAGAAAAGTCAAAAGTCGTCTTGAGAAACAAGTCATTTCTATCGCTTTTGCTTGGTTCCCTGTATGCGCTAGAGATTATTTTGGTCTGAGTAATTTAAGTTGTGAGATCATGGCGGGAATTGCCGGATTGCACTATTTTTCTTTGGGAAAGTGACCTTTTATCATGAATTTTTGCGGTGATCTCACATGGATAGAAACGTGATTGGATGATTCCTTTGTCCAGATTGTTTATTGAGTTCTCGGAGTTTTGTTACCATGGGACAACACTTCAAAATATTTAGAGACCAGCGGCGTAGTAATTTAGTTAAATTAACGCTAAATAACCAGGGTTGCCAAAAACATTCAGCCCGAATCGCAGGTCAAATAATCGAAAAAGTCGCCCAATTTTTTTTTCTTTGCCCTTTGTATTCTATAGGGCAGGAAATTGTCCCGGGAAAATCTTCAAAAGTCGCCTAATTGGGTTATTAAAAATCGCGGGTTTGACAACCCTGAAAACAACGGCTCGCAGCGAAGGTCACATGGCTATTCATTATCATTGTTTGTCTGGCACGCTTTCTACAGTGTGGGTTGGGAATTCTGAAAATCTGTAAAAAGGTGGGGGTTAAAATTTTGCGGAATAAATGGTGGGTTTCTAAAAAGCGTGGGAGCAATATATAAAGCGTGTGTGTAACGCTACCAATTAAAAAAAAATATAATAAAGTAATTTGATGATCTGTTGAAAAACATTCATATTTTCTTTATAAATCTGGAAAGAAAATGTCAAAAATTAATTTGCTGATGTTTTCAATTGCACACGTCACCCGTAGTAGAATCGACGCCGTGAGTTTTATGAATGAATAAAATTTTCAGTCTCTACACCAGCCGCTTTGGCCGCTCGCTCACACTAGAAGTGGAGCGATCTGAACCACAGCGGCTGTGTAGAGAGTAGAGATCAGGATCTCAGCCCTTTGCCAAATGCCCATGTGTTTATGATAAAAAATCTAAAGTCGGATCTTTTCGAAAGATGATTGCAGTGATGCAGTTTTGCCAATATTATGTCGCAAATGTTTCAGATGAATAAGAAAATCATGAGTGTTTGATAGATGGGGATAAATTCTGCATCAATTCGGATTCTGAAATGGATTGATGGCGCAGATAGTGATAAAATAGACCCGGAAGTGACTGTATGAAATGGCGGTAGCGCCGATGTTCAGTCTTCCGAATTTGATAAAGTGATGCTGTAAACAATCTAAAGTCGTATCTTTTCGAAAGATGATTGCAGTGATGCAGTTTTTTGCCAATATTATGTCGCAAATGTTTCAGATGAATAAGAAAATCATGAGTGTTTCATAGATGAGGATAAATTCTGCATCAATTCGGATTCTGAAATGGATTGATGGCGCAGAAAGTGACTGTATGACACGGCGGTAGCGCCGATGTTCAGTCTTCGAATTTGATAAAGTAATGCTGTATAAAGCTTTGGTCACTCACAAACACTGCATAAGTATGGGGGTTCAATTTTTGATCAAAAGGGTGTCTGTCTAAAAAGTGCGGGGGAATATAAATGGTGGGGTTTGACCCCTGACAAACGTTCAAATTTGTAGTTGCTACAACTGATCATCATACTATTTTATTCACTAGAATCTGTTTGTCTGTGTCTGCCTCTTTTCTCAGACTAGTGTAGTAGTAGCTCGTTCACGTAGTGATTCCGTTGTCCCACTGGCCTACTAAAGCTAAACGTAGATTGCATGGCGATCGGAGTGTTATCATCAGAGCACCTCAGACTAGCATAGTAGGGGAAGCATGTTCCTCAAACTTGGTGGGTGGATGCATCTTTAGTACAACAAGTCACACGTACATTATTTTCTCAATTCGAATTTTATCCTTTCTGGGTATGACTGATTTTGTTACCGTAAAATTTGTGTCAATTCCCGATATCACATATTAGTACCGTACACTATAAATGTACCACATTTTGTAGGCTCCAATTGCTGATTACATAAATGAGAACAACTGGTAACCAGCTGCACTGTACAGTACCGCCTGTTATTCAATTGCATTGTGTGTGGGTTACGTGTATTTTATGTGTAAAATGCCTTCTGATGCGGTGATCCACCCAAAATCCCTGTACTAGGTGCATCTTGACCCCAGCATAAGTTTGTATTGGTTAGTGGGTCAAGGTCACCTGAGGTCATCCAGGGGTCATCTGAGGTCAAATTTGCAAAAACTGTTGTAGGGGTATGAAACTTGGTGGGTACAGTCAAGATTTGGAGTCAAATTTTAGGAAGGTCATCCGGGGTCACCCAGGGGTCATCTGAGGTCAAATTACTAAAAACTCAGTATGGGCATGAAACTTGGTGGGTACAGTCAACATTTAAAGTCAAATTTTGGGAAGGTACTAAAATTGTCGTATGGGCATGAAACTTGGTGGGTACAGTCAACCTTTGGAGTCAAATTTTGGGAAGGTCATTTTGAGGTCATCCAGGGTCACCTAGAGGTCATCTGAGGTCAAATTTCCAAAAACTGTCGTATGGGCATGAAACTTGGTGGGTACAGTCAACATTTGGAGTCAAATTTTGGGAAGGTCATTTTGGGGTCATCTGAGGTCAAATTACTTAAAACTGTCGTATGGACATGAAACTTGGTGGGTACAGTCAACATTTGGAATCAAATTTTGGGAAGGTCATTTTAGGTCACCCAGGGGTCATCTGAGGTCAGATTACTAAAAAACTGTTGTATGGACATGAAACTGGATACAGTCAACATTTGGAACCAAATTTTGTGGGGTTGCATGTTCCTCGAACTTGGTGGGTGCATCTTGACCCCAGGCAGACCAGGTTTGTATTGGTTAGTGGGTCAAGGTCACCTGAGGTCATCCAGGGTCATCTGAGGTCAAATTAGCAAAAACTGTCATATGGGCATGAAGCGTGGTGGGTACAGTCAACATCTGGAGTCAAATTTTTGGAAGGTCATTTCAGGGTCAACCGGTGTCACCCGGGGTCATCTGAGGTAAAATTGCTAAAAATGTTGTATGGGCATTGGTGGGTACGGCCAACATTTGGAGCCTAATTTTGTGGGGTCGCACAGAACAAGTTTGTATTGGTTAGTGGGTCACGGTCACCAGAGGTCATCCAGGGGTCATCTGAAGGCAAATTAGCAAAAACTGTCGTATGGGCATGAAACTTTGTGGGTACAGTCAACATTTAGAACCAAATTTTTGGAAAGGTCATTTTGGGCTCATCCGGGGTCACCCAGGGGTCATCTGAGGTCAAATAAATTCAAACTGTTGTATGGGCATGAAACAAGGTCGGAACAGTCAACATTTGGAGCCAAATTTTTGTTGGAAAGGCATTCTGGAGTTATCCAGGGTCACCCAGGGGGTCATCTTGGAAGGTCATTTCGGGGTCATCTGAGGTCACCATTTAGAGCCAAATTTTTGGGAGGTCATTTCGGGTCGTCTGAGGTCAATTTAGATGAATTCTAATAGTTGTCAAGGCTTCCTATAGTTGTTGAAAGCTTCAAATACTAAAAAAAGGGATTTTAAAATTTTGCAGAACAAATTATTCTTGCTGGTTCAGTAGTAATTTCCACAATAATGAAATTTTCAGATTTTGCAACTCTAATGCGGCAAAAAATAATAATGCGGCGGAGGAAGATTGACCCAGATCGAGTTTCAAGGACCGTATTGAATATTTGTGGGGATTTTTTTCAAACTGAAGGTTTAAAAAATTGATCGACCTACCCAACCTTTCCATAAAACTACCAACTTGTTGCGCATTCGACTCCAAGAACAATTGCTTTCCCACAAAAAAGCGTAGAGCCACAGCGCCATTGGTGCTCTTGTTATAGTTGCTCTTAGATTCACATTTAGCTGCATAATTCTTGTGGTTCTTGAGATATATAAACATTTGACCCTTTCCAGGGTACCCAATTCCTGAAAATTCCAGAATTTCAAAGTGGCCAGGACATTTTCAGGAGGGAGGCAACTCAGGCAAGGGAGGGGGGGGCAACTTTCCAATGGGTGCAAAAATTGTCAAAATTGGGCTAAAATGTACAAAAAAAGGCTGTAAATCTTTACAAACCAACGGGTTGAGAGGGGGAAAACCAAGTTGCAAAAGGTAACACATCTAATAGGGGATAAGTTCGTTTTGTGCCTAGCCGGGTTTGTGCTCTTTCATTTCACTTATAATGTAGGTTCAGGGATGGTAGGATAGTTGGGTTAAAATCGTATTAAGATAACAGAAAAATAATGTGAATTCAGTTGGTGACCTGATTTTTTGTTTAAAAATAATGTTAGCCTATTTTCTGAAAGCAAAAGATTTACCTATTTACTCCAAAATGATCTGTAACATGAGACATGCTTTGATATTTTAGTCGTAATTTTAAGCCTACTTGTTGTTGAATAGTGAAACATATTATGGTCATTATATACACATTAATGTAAATGAAAACTTCACTATCACAGCAGTTGAAAGGAGTATCCCATTATGCTTTGCAGGGAAATTATAGAACTGCACATGCCATTGAAAATGTACATGAAATCCCTCATTTCAACTTTCAATTACTCACTTATATAAAAAATATATGACCCTTACCCCTAACCACAAAATATCTTACACTACTGCGCAATCATGTATCCCACATGATCATGATGATGCCATGACACAATCCCCTAAGTCATATATACGCATGGAAATCGCTGGCTGGCCAGCGAAACCCCGGTGGCTACCGGTCGGTGATCTTGTGCTTGGCACGCCAGGGGTCACAAGCTCAATTCTCAGGGATACCAAGTGACTTCTTTCTTCATCTTCTCTCCTTTTTGGCTCCTTCTTTCCCTTCCGATAGCAAAAACCAATAGGACGTATGTGAAACTATCCATAGGTCTCATTATTTAAGGGGCTCTTACCTATTTTGCACTTACTTTGGAACAAGCAGGTACACTGCAATGCATCATGGGATAGGTCCTTCAGCTGCTGTGCTTCACTATCAGAGAAAAGGCAAATTTTAAGCTACCATGTCTGAATTCTATTTCCTGAGACACAAATTGATACCACTTAAGAATCTGGCTGTATTATTTCCTGTCAGAGAATGAGTTATATGCTAACCTCAGAAAACACTAGAGACAGATAAAACCATTTTAATTTTATCTACCTATTGCATAATTTATGAGTTGGTTTTGCATTTAGAATTATGTTATTTATTTTTAGAAAAGAAGTAGAAGAAGAATAAAGTTCTGTGGGCCCAGTACAATCTGATGTCCAGTGGACCCTGCTTACCCACTTAGGCCAAATAAAAAATTGCTTGTTTGTCCTCCACAGCTTTGAAAGAGGACGTGCGGGCAGGGGCGGATTTTTTTTTTTTTTTTTTTTTTTTTTCGATTTGGCGATTCCTGGATTTAGCTAGAGCTAAATGCTACAATCATTCATGGTGACTTAAAAAAACGAACATTTTGTTTCTTTAATATGCAGTTAAAGTTAAAATTTGTGTTCATGTCATAGTCTTTTAATGATTTCAAATCCAATGTAGTTTGAAGTCACTAAAAATAATAGACAAGTTATAACTTTGCAAGACACAAAATGTTTTTGGGGGCCTTTTATACTTTCAACCATGAAAGATCTTAGTATTTAGCTCTAGCTGGTCCAGAGATACTCCAAATCTGAGAAAAAAATTTTTACTTATTTTTATTTAAAAAAAAAAATAGAAAAAAACAATATTGGTCAGGCCTTCATCTGAGGAGCGGGCCGTGGAGGACAAACAAACAACTTTTTTTTTTTTTGCCTTATGGATGAATTTCAAAGTCTTTAAGTGCCTTAAGGGGGTACTACACCCCTGCCCAATTTTGTGCTTATTTTTGCATTTTTCTCAAAAATTATAGCGCATTGGGGACAAGTAAGATATGTATATTATTGGGGCAAGGACTACAACTACTGCACTGGAAATTTTATTTCAGCACAGACAACAGTTGTGGAGTTACAGTAAAAAATGAGGGAAAACCAATATTTGATCAATAAATCAATAACTACTTGCTTTGAGTTGCTGAATTTTCAGTAGAGTAGTTGTAGTCCTTGCCCCTATAATATACATATCTTACCTGTCACCAATGTGCTATAATTTTTGAGAAAAATGCAAATATAGGCACAACATTGGCCAGGGGTGTAGTACCCCCTTAATGTCTTTCACCTCCACAGATGTTGTTTTCACGGATGTTTCATTCAATCTGTGCACAAACACACTGTAGAAAATATGACTTATTGTTAGTTCACCAATCACATCTTTGCTATAGCTGCCTGTAGGTATATCAGTCTTAAAGGTGCATGACCCAATAAGCCCAATCGCCATTCTAACTTCCGGATTTTGAGAGCAGTTTTGGGACACTTTGACCTCTGACATATCCGGAAAATTGACATAATTATTATTAATTTTCTTGTTTTTGTCGTAATGTTGATCATTAAAAATACTAAATATTTGTTTTAATTATTGTAAAACATTTAAGATTATATTTTGTACGTACAAAAACCCAGTATTTCTGAATTTTCTGAAAGGTCAAAGGACAAAGTGTCCCAAAACTGCAAAAACTGTCCTACAATGCATTGCAAACTTCCAATGCCGATTTGGCTTATTGACAGTCTCATCTTCCCCTACAAATTTAATGGCCGATTATTAAAAATTGATATTTTTTACATGTAACAGTCCTCGAAGTAGACTTTATAAATCTTTGTAAAATTTTTTGGACTTTTTGGGAAAAATGTATATCGTCAATAATTTTCAAATGATTGACTTTTTTTTCCACCCAGCTACCTTCACTTTAAGTACATATCAGGTTTATAAAGTTTACTTTGAGGACTGTTAAATTATGTCAAAAATATCAATTTTTAATCATTTGCCCTCAAATTTGTCTTATATTGCAAATTAAAAAAAAATCAAAATTATTTGATATCAGAAGGACATTCCTCATATTCAGAGAGAAATTTGATGTGTCTGATGTGCATTCCATAAAAATAGTGTGCAAACGTTGCTACCCGATCCCTTAAAAGCCTGTCGGAACCCTAAAGATGATATTGATTTTGATATCTCAACATTTGATAAAATTTTTGGGGTGCCCAATGACATGTATTTGACATACTTGTTCTTGAGTGTGAAATATTATATTTATGTATGTAAATTTCAAGGCAAATCTCCCACCAGTATTGGTCTCAAGGCTTTTATTAAAACTAGTGCACCTGTAGCTGTAATGGCCCTGTAGCTATTAGGGCATCAGCTGCATGATAGCGATACTGCTTGACCTCTGATGACCCTTTTTGACTTTATGACAGCTTCATGACATATCAGTGATTCTTTTACCATGTTTAAGCCCAATGGACATACTCTAACATTTGACCCCATACGACCTTTGACCTCAAGTGACCTTGGTTTGATTTTGTTCATGCTCCCGTGATATGGAGAATACTTTTAGCCAGATTGGGGGAAGTTTGAAATTTTGACCCCAAATGACCTTTGACCTGGGTTGATCTCAATTTTGTTTTGCACATATATTCCCCTCATATCAAGGATTCCACCCACCAAGTTTGAGCCCGATAGGACAAAGTTTGAAATCCATGACCTTTGACCTTTGACCTTGGATGACCTCCATATAATGTTTTTCATGCTCCCCTCATAATGAAGGATTCCACCCACCAAGTTTGAGCTCGATCAGACAAAGTTTGAAATTTGACCTCTCCGTAATGACCTTTGACCTCTGTTGACCTCGATTGTTTTTGCGCAGATATTCCCCTCCTATCAAGGATTCTACCCACCAAGTTTGGGCCCGATCGGACAAAGTTTGAAATCCATGACCTTTGACCTTGACCTCCGATGACCTTCAAAACTACCCGATAAACAGCGCCTGCCCGGTACCCATCTATCTGCGAAATATTGGAACGAAGCGTCAAGCTGGTAAACGCATTGCCGGACAGACACACAGAGCTCATTATTTTATTAGTACTAGTGCACCTGCAGCTGTGAGAGCCCCGATGCTGTGAGAGCACTGGTTGACCTCAATTTTGTTGTGCATATATTCCCTCGTATCAAGGATTCCACCCACCAAGTTTGAGCCCGATAGGACAAAGTTTGAAATCCACCTTTGACCTTTGACCTCGGATGACCTCCACATGTTTTTCATGCTCCCCTCATACGAAGGTTTCGACCCACCAAGTTTGAGCCCGATCTGACCAAGTTTGAAATTTGACCCTCCGTAATGACCTTTGACCTCAGTCGACCTCGATTTTATTTTGGGCATATATTCCCTCATATCAAGGATCCCACCCACCAAGTTTGGGCCCGATTGGACAAAGTTTGAAATTGTGACCTTTGACCTTGACCTCCGATGACCTTGAAACTACCCGGTAAACAGCGCCCCCGGTACCCATCTATGTCTGCAATATCGAACGACAAGGCCAAGCCGCGTAAACGCATAGCCGGACAGACACACAGACAGACAGACAGAGCTCATGATTATTATAGTATAGACTAGTTCACCCGTTGCTGTGAGAGTAACTGATGGCAATGCTATTTGACTCCTGATGACCCTTTTGACTTTTTGACACGTTCTCCTCATATCGAGGATTCTTTCTACCACTTTTAAGCCCAGTTGGGCATGACCCCATATGACCTTTGCCCTCGAGTGACCTCGGTTTGATTTTGTTCATGCTCCCGTGATATGGAGAATTACTTTCACCAAGTTTTACCCGAAATCAGGCGAAGTTTAAAATGCAGCCCCTGGATGACCTTTGACCTCGGATGCCCTCGATTATATTTTTACGTGTTCCACTCATATCAAGGATTCCACCCACCAAGTTTGAGCCCGATCGGACAAAGTTTGAAATTTGAACCCTCCATGATGACCTTTGACCTCAGTTGACGTCGATTTTATTGCGCGCATATATTCCCCTGGTATCAAGGATTCCACCCACCAAGTTTGAGCCCGATCAGACAAAGTTTGAAATTTGAACCCTCCATGATGACCTTTGACCTTGGTTGACCTCGGATTTTATTTCGGCTCAGATATATTCCCCTGGTATCAAGGATTCCACCCACCAAGTTTGAGCCCGATCGGACGAAGTTTGAAATTTGACCCCTCCGTAATGACCTTTGACCTCGGTTGACCTCGGATTTTATTTCGCGCATATATTCCCCTGGTATCAAGGATTCCACCCACCAAGTTTAGGCCCGATCGGACAAAGTTTGAGCTTTTGACCTTTGACCTTGACCTCCGTGACCTTCAAAACCACCCGGTCAACATGCTTTTCCCGATACCTATCCATATCCGAAATATCGGATTGATGCGTCGCAGCGCGGCGAAACGCATAGCCGGACAGACAGACAGACACACGGACACACACACTTCGCTGGTTATTTTAGTATAGTAGATAGATAGATAAATAGAGAAACAGAGTATTTCATTGCTAAGAAGAAAAACAAACTCTCTTGCCACTTTCGTAAATGGAGATTTGACATCTAATGATTTTAGTTTCAGTTTTAACTTGTATTGTTTAGGAATGTGTAACTGTATTATATATTTTGGGACTGATATGGTTATTTTATTATGTAACTCAGAATGTATAGTGTGACTGCATAACTTTGTATTACTAACTAGTTCACCCGTTGCTGTGAGAGTAACTGATGGCAATGCTATTTGACCCCTGATGACTTTTTGACACGTTCTCCTCATATCGAGGATTCTTTCTACCACTTCCCAGTTGGGCATACTGACCCCATATGACCTTTGCCCTCGAGTGACCTCGGTTTGATTTTGTTCATGCTCCCGTGATATGGAGAATTACTTTAACCAAGTTTTACCCGAAATCAGGCGAAGTTTAAAATGCAGCCCCTGGATGACCTGTGACCTCGGATGACCTCGATTATATTTTTACGTGTTCCCCTCATATCAAGGATTTCACCCACCAAGTTTGAGCCCGATCGGACAAAGTTTGAAATTTGAACCCTCCGTAATGACCTTTGACCTCGGTTGACCTCTGATTTTATTTCGCATATATTCCCCTGGTATCAAGGATTCCACCCACCAAGTTTGAGCCAGATCGGACAAAGTTTGAAATTTGACCCCTCCGTAATGACCTTTGACCTCGGTTGACCTCGCATTTTATTTCGTGCATATATTCCCCTGGTATCAAGGATTCCACCCACCAAGTTTGAGCCCGATCGGACAAAGTTTGAAATTTGAACCCTCCGTAATGACCTTTGACCTCGGGTGACCTCGGATTTTATTTTCGCATACATTCCCTCGTATCAAGGATTCCACCCACCAAGTTTGGGCCCGATCGGACAAAGTTTGAAATTTTGACCTTTGACCTTGACCTCCGATGACCTCGAAAACCATGCGGTCAACATGCTTTTTCCGATACCTATCCATATCCGAAATATCGGATCGATGCGTCTTAGCGCGGCGAACGCATAGCCGGACAGACAGACACACAGACACACACACTTCGCTGGTTATTTTAGTATAGTAGATACTAGTGCACCTGCAGCTGTGAGAGCCCTGATGCTGTGAGAGCACTGGTTGACCTCAATTTTGTTTTATGCATATATTCCCTCGTATCAAGGATTGCACCCACCAAGTTTGAACCCGATAGGACAAAGTTTGAAATCCATGACCTTTGACCTTTGACCTCGGATGACCTCCATATAATGTTTTTCATGCTCCCTCATACGAAGGTTTCGACCTACCAAGTTTGAGCCCGATCGGACAAAGTTTGAAATTTGACCCCTCCGTAATGACCTTTGACCTCGGTTGACCTCGATTTTATTTCGGGCATATATTCCCCTCGTATCAAGGATTCCACCCACCAAATTTGGGCCCGATCGGACAAAGTTTGAAAATTTGACCTTTGACCTTGACCTCCGATGACCTTCCAAACCACACGGTCAACATGCTTTTCCCCGCACCTACCTATGTCCCAAATATCGGATCGATGCGTCGCAGCGCGGCAGAACGCATAGCCGGACAGACAGAGACCGGCTATTATTTTAGTAGTATAGATTTCTAAATCTTGCTGCTTTTTTGTGATTTGTTGTTGATTGTATTAATTTGTTTGCTGAAATCAATACAAATTATAAACATTGAAATATAAAAAAAAGCCTGTCGGAACCCACGGTTTTGATATCTGGGCGCACTTACCTGCCAAAAAATGTTGGAGTACCCCCACAGGTTCATCGATTTACAATCCAAACATTTGAGAGGAGCCATTGAAGAATTACACGTACCTGTCACACATCCACCCCAACAGTCTGTGGTTTAATATAAGTGCAGGAAATTGCCATGTAAAGCTCTTATTGATCTCAAGAAATTGAATGGAGGAGATATAGCAAACAAACCAAAAGGAGACTGGCAAGCATTTTTATCTGATAGGTACAGAATTGTACAAATCAAACATGGAAAACCAATTTATTTTAGACGGTCATTACATGGTACCAAAATAAGATGCAGCAAATATTTTATTGCTGATAGAAGTAGATTTGAATAAATCAAAGAAGAGGCTATTTTGGTTTTGAATGATAGTCAAATGTCTATTCTTATAAATACAGTGGGTGATGATAATGAGCAGTGCTGGTCATTCTAGTAAAAATGACTTTAGATTTGTAGATTATTATCATGATTAAAAAGAATGTAAATTCAATTTGATGTATATTTTGTTTTCCATTACTTTTTATCATAAACTTGAACATCAAAAGTATGAATAATTTCGGGATTCAATTATGTTTCACCATTGTTCATCACCGTTTTAACAATGCGTCTGCGTCGTTTGTGTGGCTTGCTTCGTTTGTAGCTGCCATCAGGAAGTAAACCAGGCAGATGCGCCAGACGCAAGTTGTTAAATGTGGATGAACAATGTTGAAACATGATCGAATTCCTTTCAACAACGTAAACACAACTAATTCACATGATTATTCATGAGGAATGTCAGTTAGTCATTGCCACTCAAGAAGATCAATGACTTCTCTGTTGATATCTACAGGATAACATGGCAATGTTTAGCCTCTTCCTCCAATGAATTCAACATGTAACAGTAAATACGCACACAAGTTGCAGGGGTGACAAATTTTACACACAAGCGCGTAACACACTTCCGTTAACTTGCATTTGCATGTATACGCTACTGTAAAAGTGTGGATTCATCACCGATTAACAATGTTTGGCTCCTGTACAAAGATATAGGAAGAGTTGTTACTTCCATGATATAACATGGACAAATCTCCAGTTACAAGATTGAATATAAAATAAAGATATTCATTGAGATGGATGTCCTCACAGCTTCACCGGTCTTGTGGAAATTTAGATTGTGGTCCAAATATGAAAAAGGATATACTTACTTTGGTTCCAGAAGACCCACTACAATGTAAAATGTGAAGCTATCTTTTTAGTAACCATATTTCATTTTGCATGTATTTTATACAGTATTCAACTTAATTAGTATCTTGGTTCTTAAATACATTAAGGTCATTTTAAGGGGTGCCTTATTATACTTTTGTGACATTTTTCATGCATAGCAATACCGTAAACGTTTGCCTAATGGCATACATGGGCTCCTTTGCCTTGGAGCATATTTCATGTACAAATAGAGAGAGCCCTCCTCTAAAAATCCCAACAAGAATTAAGGGTATGTGCTTTTATTTGCGGGTGGGATTTTTATGGGAGAGCACTAGTTTGTGTCTAAAATTCCAGTTATGTTAAGGGAGCCCATAGCACCATAGGCGAACGTTTACGGTATTGCATTTTAGACTGTTTAGAAATAGTGTTGGGAAGTTGGTTGGTTGGGTAGCGTGGTTAGTTACACATTTAACACATCCAAACTTCACACGTTTTGTATTTCTACATCTACTGGTTTATTATAGTAGTTATATAGTGTCAATACAATAAGATATATCGCTATCTAGAAGCGGAGCTTGACTATTACTTCTTCTGTTCAGTATCACGAGTCTAACTAAATTAAATCACATCATTCTTTCCATATACATAGAAAAGACATTACATAGAATAAAACTATTGTCCAATTGGAAGCTTCCAAGTGTGATTGTACCAAACTATTCTTAACCAATCACCAGCTTCCTAGTAGGCTTAGATATAATAACATAAGACCAATTTCAGGACTAGAAGGATCTAGATCACCAACAGAGTGGGTGGGGTCCCTAGAGATGATCTGAATCTTGGAAAGGGATGGTTTGGCCAAGGTAGGATAACTAATTAATAATATTTTGACATGTAATTTCCTTGGTCAAACCACATTGAAATGGGTTAATAATTATTTAGCTGGAAAGCAGGATATTAAGAAAGTGACCATTTCTTATAGGTCTATCAAACTGTGGTCATCTAGGAATTTCATCTGCTTTAGAAGTTCCACTTACTCCCACCAGTATTTTAACTCTGCACAAGGGTTAAACCTTTAACTTTCTCTTTAAACATTCTAATTATTCACTTTATGCATGATATTTACTATCTCACAAATAGGAACTATTGAATGTAATTATGTTGCAGGCATTCATCAGTACTAGATGGTGTGTTCTTCGAGTTTTGTGGATTTATACTTTTGATAAAATTTTGTGCAAGCAGTGATATGAAAGAAGTGGCAAAGAAAGAAGTTAAAAAGCTCTAACTAGGGATGGAGTGCTAATTAGGTTGAATACAAGAGCAAATTTGGATAAATTTCATTTGGACATCAGAAAATATAAAGCAGGGATGTGACAGAGCTGCCAACTCAACCTCTTTTCGCAGGAGACTCCCTACTTTTAAACCTTCAGAACCCTTAATTTTTGGTCATCTCCCTGAAAAGGAAATGGTTTCATCCATTAAGATGTACACGTTTTGACAAATCTCCCTGATTGCAACAGGAAATCTCCCTTTTTTCAAAATTCAAATGTTGGCAGCTCTGATGTGAGAGTTCCTCTTTTCAACTGATTTCCTCTTTTTTTGTTGCCAAAATGTACGCGTTTTTCTTTTATTTTCAGCCCATATTTTGCGTTTTTACCCTGATTTTACGCTGTTTTTAGTGATTTTCCTCGTTTTTGGTCTGTGGCCTCTCACACCACTGATAAAGGGCTTTGACTTCCATGTATCAATTATGTACATAGTATCACTAGTAAATAGCTATATTGTGCAATGTATGCAAAGGTTAATATCGTCCAACATATAGAACATAGATATGTTTCATGTTTCATATAAATACATAAATGGGACTTGACAGCCATTTGTGGCCGAAAGTCAGCGTGGCATATTATTTTCAAAGCTATAGCTACATGGTGGGAGTATCGGGCTATTCCAGTTGATATCCACACTCCTCATGTGGAAGACATGACATTAATCTCACAGGGAGTATGTATTTCAAGTTGAATTACCTGAATGGGTGGTTCCATTTGAAGTCTACATCCCCGTTGTGGAAGATTAAGGTAATGTCTTCAATAGGGTGTATGGATTTCAGAGGGAATAGCCTATTATGAGGTTAATAGAACTTGCTCATCAAGAATAATGTTACATTGCTCTGCTTGGAAAAGGCAGAGGAACATTTGAGGCCTTACATCATATTAAAAATTTCTTGTGTGTGTTTTGATGTTTGAAAGGGATAACTGTCATGAAATCTCTTATTGTCTTGTGTGTGTCATTTTAAAATGCTAAAATTACCTTTTTTTAGCCTGAAGTAGTACTTGTAATAAAACAGTGTTCCCTTGGCCATCATGACATGTACATGTATTATAAAGTAGATTTTCACTGCATACATGCAATTATGTGGCCATTGTACACCCACACATCCCAGAGCTGTAGCAAGTGGGGCGCCCCAGATTTTAAGCTGAATATGTTTTTCTATAAAATATGATGCAAATTTTGTGGACTTGCCCTACATTGCAAAATCATGTGGTGTTAGCAATAATGCTTTGAGATTGGATTAAGCACTTCCTTTCTCTTGACCGAAAGGCTGACGGTAAAATTGTTCACTTGATTGTTAGGAGTGGCCTTCTTTTCCTTGTCTTCAAATCTGTTTCTCCCTTCTCTTTCCATATAGGTCAGCATGTAGCATGCTTATATAGGCTTTTTGGCCTGGCTCATTTGAGCATTTTGTTTGAGCCTGGTCCCATCAGGACCCAAGTGTGTCTCCACATGGAGTGACTTTTTAACAAACATCTAGAAACACAGTGGGGGAACTTGTGTATATGTGACCATCCACGACGAACCCAGTGTAAAGTCGCCAGTACAGATTTAGAAATAGACCAATAAACCAAACAGTAATCAATAGAAAACAAAGGAATTTTCAGACCAAATTTTGATTTTTGAGTAGCTATATTTCAAGCAATTATGACATGTTGCATATCATTTTAAAGCTTGTTTTAAGGAGATTTTGACTAATTCAAAATCTAAGATTCTTAAATGTGCAATTTTACACTGGGTTTGTCGTGGATGGTCACATATAAAGATTTCTTGTGTGTGTCAGTGTTTGCTAATGTTTACCAACACCCGCCCCCACACACGCCCACCCCACACACACACACTGTGCATACTCCTTGACACCATATTTGCATGTAGAGCAAACAAGTGTATACAACATAATTTATTGAAATCAGGCTATCACAAAATAAAGATCATTCTTTAAATATTTTGAAAATAAAATGGGAGGAAAGTCATAGTTAGAATTTTTACCCCACCTTAGATGCCAAATGACCATTTTATCAATAATTTATGGTGATTCTGGTAAGAAAAGCTAAGGGTGGCTCATTCAGGGGAATAACAGCTACCTACACCCCACATAAATATTGAGATACTAATCGTTTTGTCAAAATATGGATAATTGTGTGCATAAGTGGTTTAATTGGCAATTTATTCAAGAAACCTTTTCATTAATGACAATTTTAGCTTGAAAAGTTTCAATTCTATAGGTTAGCATATTTTTAATTTTCCAAATTCACAGCCGTAAGTGCATTAACTAATATATTAATATCCACAAAATAGTTGGTATGTTTATTTCATGTGTGCATATACTTAAAGCGGCAGGTGTGAAAAATGGCACAAATTAACATAGCTTAGCGTGTGTAGATTCTCCCATATCACATGTATGGTACACACGTCTTGTCTGATTCGCAGCAAGCATAGCAGCCAGGTAATGATGATGATACACTTAAATTGTGGAGTGGTTTCAAGCTAGCCAGACAAACACCATAGAAATCTAATATTACAGACCGACCAATCAAGCTGCATTTTGCACACAAACAAATTTCCCCGGTTTATGCTGAAGTAGCGATAAAGCTGTGTAAATGAAGTATATTTTCAATAAGAACTATGACATTGAATTGCCTGTCTGAAACAAACTACGATTAAATTAGGAAATTTTGCCTAACAGTTATTTTGCATTTTTCATGGTGAAAATTAGAAGCGCACAGTGTTTCAGTCACTAGAATCCACAACATGCTCATCTATCAGGGCACAATTCATGAACCCCATTACATTTGTACATTCATTGAATGACCTTTGAAAATTTGGGTACAAAAACTCATACTCTGCAACTTGAGGTCAAATTTTGCACTATGAGTGTTTAATTGAGGTTATTGAACTATGCCTTTGGAATGAGGCCATTGTGGTCCATAGTGAGTTTAAAGTAAGATGAAACTGTATATATGCAGAATGGAAATCAAGTGACCATAAAAAACCTGCTGAAGCATGGATATTGTGTGATTATGGGAAAAATCGCACCATTAAATGGCTGTCCCATAGATATGTGTACTACATGTAAATTTGTCTTAAGAAAACTTTTTTTTGACTGCTATGATGGTTGAAATCAGCTCTTTCCTGATCTCTCTGTCTAGGAAAAACAATAGGTGGGGTTGGGTGGGTGGGGGGGTGTCTCAGGGGTCCTTAGACATTTTAGGGAAAAATTGTAGACATGAAATCCTTTGGCAAATTTTCCACGCTACAAAAACACAGTAAATTTATTAATTGCCCCCCTCCCCACACACATATAAATGTGGCTTACCGTATATTCTCGAATAGTCGCCCCTGGGCCGTTGCATTTTCCAAAAGGAGGGGTGTTTAGTAGAGGTCATTTTTAAAACGATCAATTCTCGCTAAAATCATTAGGTAAACTGAAATGAGGAACTATGAACTTAGGAATGATGACTTCCGGTTCACTTTTTTTGGCAAATTACATGGCGATTCCCAATTATTGTTATACACCCCTGAGAGGAGTATTCTATAGTTACCCCTGTAATTTTTCAATCTCACAAATGATTCATTGTCATATAGGCCTATAAGATATTCAATTTTGCGATAGTACTTTTCCACTCGCAAAAATGATGTTCCACAAAATGTTGTACTTTGCAGAATTTATATTCAACATAACCTAAAAGTAAAATGGATGACATTATGGCATTGCAGATTTATTGTCATCAATATCGGAAGTTTTGTGCCAAGCTAGAAAAAAGTGTGTTTTCTGTGTTATTTATACTGTTAGTTCATTTTTCGTATTATCAATGGTGAATTACTTGAAATCAGTGTCTCTGTTTGTATGTATGTACAGGGTTACTAAACCCGCGATTTGGTAGCCTGTTTCCTTAGAAACCAATGGTTTAAAAGAAAAATATTGGGCGACTTTTCAACATTGGCTCCCACAACTTCTGGTAGTTTTCTGTTTCAAAGAAACCAATTAAAGAAAAATTAGGTGACTTTTTGATTATTGACCAGCGATTCTGGCTGACATTTGTTGGCAACCCTGTATTCATAAGGTAGCCTGTAGCATCGAGGATCAGACAACGCTTTTTCCTGAGTACTATGACTGTGAGACCATTTATATTTAGTAGTGTCAGTTGATGTGTTTTATGAATACAAGAGCCAGCATTTGGACATGTTGTCAACACAAATCCATATCAAGTGGACAAGTAGTGTTTACCAAGAATTACACATTTTTTAAGGCAAAAAGATATTAATGTGCCTCAGAACTGCAGCAAGCGTTCTTTTTGTGGTACACATTTGTCTTGGAATAGATTGACCAACTTAATTTATTTTCTTCAATATTCTTTTAATAATTTAGTTGACCAGGGGACACTTTTCACACAAAACTGGCCTCTGGATAGTCAACCAAATTATATCAAATTCAAAGCAACTAGTGCTTATTTTATTCATCCAGCGCATCTTTATTTTTTTTATTGGCCCCTTGGTGATTAGAAATGGCCCCTTGTTCGTAGTTTAATTTATTGAACTGTGTAATTTTTATGTAAAAGTAGCTCCTGGTCCATCGCTCCTTATTTTCACCCCTGTTTTAACCCCAATTGTTAATTTTCTTGACAGTCGAAATGTACAAAAACAAATTAATATATGGCACTTTTATAACACCTAACTTGGGAATATGATTGACAGCTCCCTATTGTGAACCCAGATTTGCAAGGTTCATGTAGCCCTATTGTTGAATACAGAATATAAGTTATTTTTAAATGCGCTTGGAGATTCAACAAAACCCCAATATGATAGGGTTTGAGACAGGTGATCCATACTATTTATAAGAATGGTCCTTTCATATTTTATACAGTTCAGAAAATTGATGCTGCATTCTGGAATTGAGAATAGATCATGTAGCGGTGTTATGTCATGAACATTTGTATGCGGCATTATCACAATGTCCATTTCACCTGCCATTTATGTTTATAGTTGGTAATGCAAGCAATCCCATGTTGTCTTTCATATCATGTAAATGGGAATATAAGTCTGGCAAAATATTTTCTGTTGATGAAGAGTGATTGTCCCTCGAGTTGCAGGGATGATGCCTGATGTTTGTAGCACTCTGCATTGGATTGCGATTATGCTGAGTGCGTTTAAGGGATCTAAAATGGCGTTTATTATGTTTCGACAGTATTTTTGTAGGACATGAGAGCACCTCAGACCTATCGAATTGCATTCTGAATACGAAGCATGTCTTTCTGATATCAAATAATTTTCATTTTTGAAAATCACAATATAATACAAATTTTATGACAAATTATAAAATTTGATATTTTTCAAATTTTTGATATATAACAGTCCTCGAAGTAAATTATATAAATCTAATGACATATTCTTAAAGTGTATGTAGCAGGAGGAAAAGCCGACAGTCAATTGAAAATTTTGACCTTTCATATTGAAGATATGGATTTTTTCCCAAAAGACCTAATTTTTGTTGGTGTTTTGGGAAAAAAAATCCATATCTTCAATAATAAAGGTCAAAATTTTCAATTGATCGTCGGCTTTTCATCCCACCTACATACACTTTAAGTATAAATCATCAGATTTATAAAGTTTACTTCAAGTACTGTTAAATATCAAAAATATCAATTTTAATGATTTGCCATAAAATGTGTATTAAATTGCTAATTTCAAAAATCAAAATTATTTGATATCAGAATGACATTCTTCAGATTCAGAATGCAATTCGATATGTCTGATGTGCTCTAATGTCCCACAATAAATACTGTCCAAACGCTCATACCCCAGCCCTTAAATATAAGTGAGATTTTTACAACCTTTTATGGTGAAAACCACAATGAAATCCTGGTCATTGTTGAAATCTCATGGCTGTGTTATGCCCAATGTATACTCTACATTGGGTCATTCCAATTGAAATCCACACACCCACAATGGAAGATAAGGCCTTCATACACTCCTAGATAGTGAGAACCAATTAGAGCAAACGTTAGTAAATTACTTGCCGTGCATAAATATTGTATAATTGTATGGGCGCGCACGCACTGTGCTTCGAACGCGTTCATTTTTCTTGTGGGTGGATGCATTTATATTTGCTTGCATTTTCCAACATTTTTAGTGACAATTTTGTTTTAAAAATAGCAAATATCACAGGAGTTTTTAGTCATGTATGGTTTTGGGGCTCATTCATTAGACATATCAACATCTCAGTATCAACATGCCATGACACAATCAGCCTATGTCATATGAACCCAGGGAATCGCTGGCCTGGCCAGTGTAACCTCCATGGCTACAGGTAGGTGATCTCCTGCGTGGCTTGCGAGGGGTTGGAGGATTGAATCCCGGGGGTACCAAGTGACTTCTTTGTTCATCTTTGTTCCTTTTTCATTTCTTCTTTCCCTTCTGATAGCAAAAAACATGGGTTGGTTTGGGGTTAGGTTGTTGCATCAACTATTCTAGAATATTGAGATCTATATTGGTGTGGTTGCAGAGGGCCATTCCAAAGTTTTTGCCCACATACATTAAAGCTCTCTCACCCAACTACATTTTACTTGAGACCCCTTCAAATTGAATTGGCAGTTTCTGAGATAAGAACAGTTACAGTGGTCGGAAAAACAAAAGAACCTGCACACATGTTGTTGCCCATCTTATAATTGATTTTCACAGCATTAATAAATCAAATTTACATATATGCCTGACATATGTGTGGATCTGTATACTTTGTGGTAACAATCACTATTATCTCCATTATGAATCAATTAAATATTGGTGAAAACACTCAATATGGGTGATAAATATGCATGTAGTGTGGGAGTAATTAAAGTGTTCCCTTTGTTCTGTTAAGTTACTGAATCTACTTCAGTAATGCATTAATTCAGAGCTTTTCTTTATATGTTTGTGAAAATCAAGAAACAATGAATTCAAATTGGTGATGGCAAATTTTTCATGGCTCATTATTTAAGAGTGAATGTACACTGACCATATTGGATTAATTGTCTTGGATGGAGACTAGATTGTAGAATACAGTACCTATACTAGTGTTTTTTGGAAAGTTTGAAATGGAAAAATATTTGTCTTACAAAGCTTAATTATGATAGGTATAAAGGGTTGTTCATTGTATTTATTGTCATCACAACATATTGCTGAGTTCTATCTATTAGTACAAACCATCTATATTGATTAGTCACATCAACAGATGGCTACCCGCATTCAGCAAATTGCCTAATGCAATTCACATGTTGCCCGCTGTGTAATAATTTTGTGTAGCCGGGGGCAGTGAATTCTAATGGTCTGCCAAAAATGGCTTGACCCCCTCCTTTGGCCATGTCAAAAGATCTTTGTGCTAACCCCTTTGGTCATGCCAAAAAATCTTTGCCACCCCTTTACACACGCCAGATTTTGGGGAACCCAAATTTTGAGCCTTAAATTGTCATAGTGCAGCAAGCAGGAAGTTTTGCGTTATTTGAATGTTTTCCTGTTTCTGCACCTCTTTAAGGCGTAACATCGAAACAGTGCCCAAATGCCTGTGCCAAACAGTGCTCCCCCTTAAACCTGCCATAAAATGCTTGCCCCCCCCCCCTGTTTTGGAATATATTTTCAACAATCACCACCCCAGGGTACACACAATTATTGCACTAACCCCTAAACTGTTTCTGTAAAATTTAATAGTAACACTTGTTGTGTTATCCACAATATATATGTTGCACAGGTAAATAAATGGCATAATAATAAGTCGGAAAACATATCATACACTTTCCGCAATGCATTTCTTCCCTGTACTGATTTTGCTATTTAGTGCAACATGGGTCAATAGTGACCAGAAATATCTCAATTACAAGATCTGGATGGGTTCTGTTAATTTTTTTTATAGACCCATGTTGCACTCAATAGAAAATCAGTATAGGGAAGAAATGCATTGTGGGAGGTGTAAGATGTCTTCTCTTGTTTATAGTGAGAGCGAGTTAGCGCAGCAGTAATTCCCTCCGTTTGCACCACTGAGGTCCCGGGTTCAAGCCCCGGCGCAGCCCAAGGACTCATGTGCACTTGGTTTATCCTGATTCCATGCTCGCTCTCGCAGGTTTTCTCCGGGATCTCCGGTTTCCTCCTGTATCGCAAAAAATCGGTGATTAGTTGTTTGGTTATCAAAACTTCCTTCACCCAATGGAATTTGGGGAGCTGCACAGATAATTGGTGGAGGTTACAATCTAAATGCGGATAGGTGTGCTCCGTTTGGCAGCAACCTAGTTAATGCGATCTGATTGTGATGATTCACCATTGCAGCAAAATTACAGCGCTTTGAGTCCGCTAAGATCTGGAGAAAGGCGCTTTATAAATCCAAAATTTATTTATTTTATATATTATAGTATTATATTAAATGTGACCAGATCTGGTCCATTCAGGCTAAAGTCGGCAATAATGAAACTGAGAATTTTCAAAATTTCCAACTTTGGCCTGAGTGTATCAGATTGGGTCACATATGAATATTTAATCTTCTCTGGTGTAACACTTTGGACAAAAACACCTTTTAAAAAAACAGCATACTCTTTTTAGTGTTGCAACAACTGTGCACACTTTATTGATTTCTTTATAGTACTGGAAATAATGATTGAAATTGTAAACAGAACAAAAGAAAATGTTGTACTTTTTTTTATCTACTGACATGGCCATCTGCTCCAAGGTACATGACTGATTAACCTTCATCACAGGGTTGCCAAACCCGCAATTTGGTAGCCCAATTGGGCGACTTTTGAAGATTTTCCCCGCGACTTTTGACAATTTCCTGTCCCATAGAAACCAATGGTTAAAAAAAAATTGGCCGACTTTTCAACATTGGCTCCCGCGACTTCCGATAGTTTCCTGCCCCATAGAAACCAATGCTAAAGAGAAAAATTGGGCGATTTTTCGATTATTCGACCCATGATTCGGGCTGAAATCTTTTGGCAACCCTGCTTCATCATAATCATGCCTACATGTATAGAGAGCATCATGTATAGAGAGCATCAGGTCACATGTGAAATAATCCATGGTCACTCAAAACAATTAAAAGGTGTTTTATTTTACAATTGGGAGAGTTGAACACTTTAACTTGCTGTTATAGCTCTTTATTAGATTTTGAGCTGTGATCGTGCAGTGGTGAAGGTTTAGTGATCAATATCGTCGTTTCATGGGAAAATACGTGAAATTTGTGGGTACTATGGTTACGCCACTGCTTCCGCCAAACATAGATCTATAGATGATTGAATAGAGTTGTAAATGTTCATTTCTCCCTATGGCAGACACTGTGACGGTAGGCACAGGAATACTTAAGCTATGATCAAGTACAATCATGCTCATGCAAAGAAATAATGATATGTGATACACATTTATGAATGAACGAGTGAACAAGCGAACGAACAAAAGAACAAAAGAAAGAAAGGAAAAAAAGAAAGAAAGTGAAAGAAGAAAGGAAAGAGAGAAAGACTACTTTTATAAAGAGCAAAATACAAATTAATTAAGTCCCAATTAAATCACTCAACAAGAAAAACTGATGACAAAATACAATTAAAACAATGGAAAAACATAAATTTTAAGTACAGTACGAAGAGATTATAACATGCAAGAGAAGTGATCAATAACCCAGTTGAAACAGATGGTATTTTAAAACAGGTTTGAATTATTCAATGGTCTATAAAGGATAAATTGATGAAGTCCAGTAAATTGTTTCAGCTGAAGAGAACATGAACTGTGTTATAAAATTCAAACATGACATTTTCCATGTAAGATAATGGCAAAGCTGTAATTCAGTATAAAGAAATAATGAATAAATGAATGAACGATGTTGAATAAGAAGAATTGATGTTGCATTCAATCAAACTTGATGGCCTGATTGTTTTTCTGTGATTTCTGTGAGTTTTAACCCAAATTCATGCAAAAAAAAGTAAAGCAAAATGGGGGCACATAAACCAGGGATGGGTCTCATATCCCTGCTAAAACACAAAAGTTCTCAGGGGCGCTAATTAGGGAAAATGTGCAAATTTGGTCAGATACGGTTGGCCAGAATTATACTGGGGATTAGCAGACATCAGTGAATTATTTGCTGTGTAACATTCACTATAAATGTCAATACATGATGAATTATTTGTGGAAAGCTTTGTATAGAGCTGCGTTAAATTATGTGTTTTTAAAACATAGGATTTAAGTCCGATTCTGACTCCATATCGCCTAAATTTATGCAAAATACTTAAATAATTGTAAAAAAAATTTAGAGTCTGAATGGTAACATTAAGCATCAAATTATACATTGTATTTTTAAACCAGTGCATAGCACAGGCTTCTGGGCTGTACTCGGATACCTGTATGATGGTCTAAAGATTTTTCAACTGCTATCGCTCGCTGTTCGAGAGGTTTGTGAACGGGGCTAGTTCAGTGTACAGTATGTTTGTTAGGTGTGAATATTGATAGTTTTAGGAACATTATATTGATTTTCATAGAATATTTAGTGATTTCATGTTCATGGTGATTTGGCTCTGTCAACGGCATAAACACGGAAGTGGGGTTCTGATTGGCTAACTGAATCACGTCATCATCAGTCACATCGACACCTCATTTGCCGATCAAGCTACATAGCTTTGCGTGACCCCAGTGTGACCTAGTTCCTTTTATGCAATAATCAGGAAGAGCAGTCGGGGACACCACTGAAGGATCTTGCTGAATAGTATAGCAGATATAGCAAGATTTTGTATTGATAAATGAGAGATACAAGTTAAGGGTAGACGAGGTATTGTTGGTCGAAGCAACCTAAAAATCGATTTTTATTATCTAGATCAATATATTATTGAAAATTAACACCTTGATGTTTTGCAAAAGTTAGTTCTACAAATCGTATACTTTGCAAACTTGCTTAATTTATTGTTGTTAATGAGTTATGTACGTTTTACAAAAGTGTTGTTGTTTCAGCCCTCTTTACAACGTAACTCAAGAACCGCAGCACCTATAAAAGTATATCTGTGATATTTTAATTCTTCTACACGCCGCTATGAATTGAGCAATGCAGTTTTTGCCAAAGCTCACCACCATTCGTAAGATGCTGTGAACTACCAAATCACAACAGTTTAAAATAATTAATAACCTTAACCATGTAAAAAGCTTACCCATTAATATGCACTTTGTGGTTAGCTGCAATTATGATGTATTGAATGTAATAATGGTAATGACTGGATGATGGTCACCAATATCTCCTTATGCATGAGTAGCGATGCAATCGGATATAATCGCTAGCTGCCAATATGCAATTGCCCATAATGAAGTACGTGTGAAGTAGCATAATATGACATTTTAGGTAATGAAATAACACAAGGTGTAAAATGATATCTCACATAGCTTGATTGCTTGGCGGCTATAGTAAAAGGTCCTTGAAAATTAAAATCCTTTGTTGTAGGACATTGTCTCATCATTAAGCTCTTAATTGCTGCAAGTGAAATGGGGTTCATCATGTGGCAATCTGTTTTCCTGAAATAAAGCAAACTCACAAGTTTGATCAGCTTATAATAGGCGGGAATTTTTAAGCCTCTACCATTGCATGTAGACTAAGGCTGGCATTTTCGGGCGGGCCCGAGATTACATTACCCGGGCAGGAAATACCCTGCCTGGGTACCCAAAATTTAAAAAAAAAGACCTAAATGCTAGGATCATTGATGGTTGACCTAAAAAAAAAAAATTTAATTTTGCACAGTGTTTTGTGTTTTTAATATGAAAATTGATACTTTGTTTTCATGTCGTACTCTATTAATGATATCAGATTCAAATTCAATGCATTTTGATATCATTAATAGAGTATGACATGAAAACAAAGTATAATTTTCATATTAAAAACACAAAACACCGTAAAATTCAATTTGAAAAAAAAATTTTTTAGGTCAACCATGCAATTTGGTACCAAGTTACCCGCCTGAAAAAATGCGCTGGGTACCCGGGTACAAAATACCCGAAAATGCCAGGCCTAATGTAGACGTATGTGTACCCCATTCTATATGCATCAATACACAATGTTCTGAATCATTTTTTTTTGCCAATTATAAGCCAAACAAACTATAGCAGGGTTTTTTTCAGGTGCAGTTGATGGGCTGGAGTGCTTTAATATCATGGAATTTAATCACCATTTTCAATTCTTGCAGTGAAATATTTTAACATAATTTTATTTTTATATAAATGTAGTAGCCAGCAGAATTTTGAATTGCACTTTGTATACTTTGTTCAATTCAGTAATAAGCAAAAAGTAATTTTTATGTTTCTCTTTTTTTTTGTCTTCTGCATAGGATTTCTTTTGGGTGCTGTGGTCGGTTTACATCGGCTGAGATAATGTCATTTAGTTTGTCTGTCATGCTGGTCTTTCTCTGGGTAATGACGGGCCATTGGCTGCTTATGGATGGTAAGTATGAATATTCATAACCCTGACATCATCTCTATAGTCCATTTGGCTTCTTCGAGACAGTAGCCTCCGTATGTCATACATATGATCAAAGGCAGTGCACCTGTAGTGTGCGATACATCAATAAGTTACTACGCCCATCTGATACACCATGTTTAACACACTGACATAACTGTCTCGAGGAAGCCAAATGGACTTCAGGTAATGGCACTCCACTGGCTGCTCATCGATGGTAAGTAATGATGATAGTAATACTGACATAGGTGTTGTCTGACCAATACTTAGTAAATTGTACAAAGATTGGTTATGGTCCCGCTCCCTTTTTTGAGTATAATCATAGCTTATACACTAATCCTGTGGATTTATTGTAACTTAGATATCCATCTTTTGAGAAGTTACAGAAGTATATACCATTCTCCCAATAGCTTCCCTAAAACAGTATGAGGTTTTCAACCCTTACAGATAGGGCTAGGGATAATCACAGAAAATCACATTTTGTTGTTGGAATGTAACTTTTCATAAAATAAAATGAATGCAGGCGATAGACGCACAGCTGCATCTCAAAACAATACTTATATTCTCTAAATAGCTCGCATTGATACTAGCAATAAAGACCTGTGCGTTTGCTCTATGCAACTTGCTGAAACTGTCTGTGACACATGACACACAATAAAATTGGCATTTTATTACAATATGTGTTTAGTAGACATGGTTACATATATCCATAACAGGTTTGAGGCGAACACAGTTTTTGTAGACAAACATCGAGCCATTCAACAGCCCTCGTGCATGAATCTGGTTGTAGGTGAATTTGAACTGCTGATATGTTGTGCAAGGATCAGAATGATGTCAGTAGTATTGAAAACATTCTGAGAATATCATTTTCATGGCAATTATTGTAAATATTAGAAAAAGGGAAATATCATTTATATTCGGTTTTATTGGGATTACTCGCCTTATTCAATATCACAAATTTTACAGATGTGATATTTAGGTATGAGAAGTGCAGAGCACATATTATTGACAAAAATGCAGACAAACAAGACCCTTTGCACAAGTACACATAATACCGTCCTACATAGTCAGCGCTAGCTTCACCATTCTGCAACTAATTGACTGGATACTAGATACTGTTATTATGCAGTATTTTTCACATGACAAATTTTTTGCTCTGCAAATTATTTTCGCTCGCAAGTTTCTGTATTGGATTACTGTAAAGCATTATGTATTTGTGTATGAACATTTTGTGGATTTTGTCGAGTGACATGGTTTGGCAAAATGTTCATGGTCGTCAGTATTTCTCTTTCCTATATAGGCATTTAAGAAATATATAAATTTTGCACAAATTACCTGCCACAAGAATGATAGTTCTTTTCAAATTCTTTGTCGCAGGAATTATTGCGCTTTACCAGCGAAACAGTTTTGCATGACTTTAGAGCAAGCTGTGAAGAGTGAGAAAAGAGTGAAAAAT
The DNA here is from genome assembly GCF_039555335.1 of Amphiura filiformis. Taxonomy (NCBI): domain Eukaryota; kingdom Metazoa; phylum Echinodermata; class Ophiuroidea; order Amphilepidida; family Amphiuridae; genus Amphiura; species Amphiura filiformis. Next base: position 47,490,556 of record NC_092643.1, read on the forward strand.
ATTGTAGTGCAAATATTTCCCCGTATGTGCAGTACCTTTCTTCAGACAGGCAGTGTGACACATGGATTGGTGAAATGGGATGTTAATCAAGAGCAACGTTTTGTCAGTTGAAGTGCAGAAAAATAGCCTCCAGTGAAATAAAGTGCTAGTTGGCTTTGGACGTGAAATCTAAATGATCAAGCCAATTTGCATTGACTAGCTTGCTCAGTCAAACAATCCATGTTACTAGTGACAGTGAAACTGGTAAACTTTGTTTGACTTATTCAAGATATTTTAAGGGTTGTCTTAACCCTGGTATTATGGAAACTTTTGAGCATCATAACTGCTATATTGTTGGTCTAAAGTATATAAAATTATACATATTTTGAATGGCAAAGGCTTGGCAAATCCATCTGTGAGGTCAAATTTGGGCAAAAATGCTCAGTTTTGGAGAAAATCTCCCCAAAACGGATAGGATGATTTCCAATTTGGACTTTCGGTTTTAGAAAATGCAAGAATCAAAGCATTCTTGCTGAATATGTTACATTTAAGAAGGGGGTGTGGCATCAAGGTTGACTCCTACCAAAACCTTTTTGAGAATGGAATGGCTGCACATATGATTTCCGATTTGGACTTTTGATTAAGAAAGTGGAAAGGTAAATACACAGAGTGCATATCAAGTTGAATTTTGAATAAACCGAAGTGACTGATGATATTTAGTTAATGTCCATTTGGTAGCCAGCCGGAATCAACACCTACTGAAATGTCATTGAGACTCACGAGTCTACATACACACGCTGAGGTTAGAGATGATATAACATTGCAGAACATGGAGGTATCATTAATTAGAGATGCTCTCCCTTGGCTCGTATGTGTTATAGAGCATGTTCAGACAGGCATATAAACATTCAAAGGTTTGAACCTCCAAATGGAAAAGTGAAATTTTTGTACAATTCACATGGTGGTTTTGCCAGCAGAAACCTCTCAACCACCCTATTTGACTGACATGTTCTTCAGATTTAGTAACAGGTATTGACCAATCACTAGGCACGATCATGTATTGTTATTCAGTGGGAGTGGTCTAGTTCGTAGGCACATAATATGATTGGACAATGGCATGATTTCGAGTGTTGTCTATCAGGCCATAGATGACCCTACGTCATCACGAGTATTGATAACATGTAACATGTTTGTAGAGGTGAGCGTATGTAGCACATTGTATGCATAGACCTAGTGTGTGCAGTACTCGCAATTGAAGATGTGAAGTTTTAAACAAGTTTCATTTATTTTAGATCAAGGGTGTTTTTTTTTGGTAGCTTAATTTTTGCTGAATAAACAAGTTACATTATTAAAATGACAATTTAACTGACTAAAAATGAGAATAAACGACTTGAAATTTTGTTTTTACTATCCTCTACCATGTGATAGAAAACAGGCAGGTCCAATTGTATTGTAGTGTATACCGACTGCTCCCTGCATCAACTACTCAAAATATGGGACCTGTCTGTCGTCTATCACAAGGTATACATGTAGGATAGTCAAAACAAAAATATTCCCTTTTGTTTATTCTCTAAATGAACCTCTGACTTTTCCTCTTGAAGTACATATACTTGGAGGTTCCACTTTACTCTATATCTTGGGGGAGGGGGTATAACCCAGGGGGGGTACTCAGTACAAATGACCATACGGGGACGTGCCGCAAACATGGGTAGCATTTTCAGCCTTCTGGTATATCAATGACCCCTTTTGCAAAGCCTATTTTGGTATATGAATGGGTCCTTTTTTCAAAATTTTCTCAATTTTTTCGGAAAACAGCCCAATTTTTCCATAATCTAGCCAAAATTTTCCCAAAATTTTGGGAACATTTGTAAAAACTAAGACAATTTTGGGTAAATTCGGCCGAAAATTTTGACTTTTGGTATATCAATGGGTCCAAATTTCTTGAAAAAATGGTATATCTATGGGTCTACTTCCAAAATCTCAGCTGCACGTCCCTACCAAAACCAAACTTGAGTACCCCGGTATAACTTCTTAAGTTTACTTGGAGTGTCAAACCTCTAATTGTGTCCACACAGGCAATTATACTCCCGACTGGTTTCTGAACCTCTGAGTGTTTGCCTTTTGCATGGACACATCTATAGTCTTGCCTAAATCCATACCATGATGTGCTTAACTGTGAGGGGTTACTTGTTTAAGTTCCTTATAGCAGTCAAATTAATTCAATATTAAAGGTGTTTGACTCCAATCTGTGTCCTAGTCCAGCCCACGCAGATATATTAATTATTTGCTTGTAATAAGAGTTAAGTAAGTTTGAAATTCACCTGGACAAGTGGACAAGTAAGTTCCTGTGATTGCTGTCCCGCCTGTATGAAGGCTTGGGTGTGCAGGTTATTCTATGTGTAGGTTGATTAAGGTTCTGTGCATGAACACAACTGCATCCTGACTAAAGCTTCAAGTGGTTTGCTGTGTGTCCTGGGCCACCGGGGTCAGCAACTTTTTTCCGCCCAATTATCTCTGGGTAAAACCTGGATTTAAATCTTATGGAAATTTCATGAATTATGGAAATTAGGTCATACAAGCAAAAGAAAAACATTCCAAAAATGTAAAAGCAAAGATGTGGGTGACAGCCCTTTAATCCCTGCCAAAGACTATTCCCCCGGATGAGCCCCCTTTAATGTTCGATGCCACACCACACAAGTGCTCAGCCACCTGACCAAGGACCAGATTGAATTATAGGAAATGGACCCATTTACATCCCTTAATTGTATTTTGGGACCTTTTTTGTAGCGTCTTATTTAACCTGGGTAAACCTGGAAGCCCTCTTATATTTTGTGTGCCATTGCTAGTTTGCACATCAGTCCTAGTGTATGTAGAAACTTTAAAAAAAACTGTCTCAAACATGATACACATACCCTGTGCTTGTCATATGCACCTGGAGAAATGTTATTAATTAATCAAGAGGACCTTGATGGATTAGATTATTACAATAGTTGTTGCTGCCTGTACATTATGCACAATAGATCAGGTACCAGTTGTTAAACATGATGCCACAGCCAAAGTGAGGGTAACTTCCGAAAATCAGGGTAACTACAATGTGTGTAATAAGGACATTCTATTTAATTTGAGATATCAGTGGGCAGAAATCACTAAGTTATGAAATAAAAACCGAAGGAACAGATTCAAAAACAAATTGCACTTTTCACAACCGTCAACGTTTACTGTTATAAGCCCATCATTATCCGCACTCACCATCAAATCAATGGGCTTGCTGTGGTAAACGTTGACGGTTGTGAAAAGTGCAATTTTTGAATTTGTATGTTCAATCGGTTTTCTATTCATAACTCAGTGATTTTGTTTTTTGCATCATTTGCCCTCGACTTTGTCTGCGGAGTTACGTTCAAATTCTGGTACCTTAATTTTTGTGCATACTGTATATGATAACTCATTCAGAATTCATCAAGTATTATCTGAATTGTAAATTAGGTGAAAAGGAAATAAACCCGCCATACAAGGATTCTGAAGTACTATTATACTATGAGATAAAGCCACTTGTTTTTGCAAATGTCGAAGTCATGTTGCTGATCTCGCGAATATCTCACGAACACAGACGATGCTAGACTTAGATCAAGACGGAGCATCGAAATGGTCTAAATTTGCAATTTTCAAACATAAATTTCCACAAGTAAAATATGGATCTAATCTTTCCCCTATTAACACAAACTTGATCAAAAAACATGCATAAAGTTCTGGTACCGGGTTTGAAGCCTGTTGCCAGCATGCAAATTAAAGCATCAACAAAATTGAACAGTGATACACCTAACAAATGGATTTTTTAAATGTCTGGGCAAGTTGAAATTCTAGCAGGTAAGGTGTGAACCATGGCAACCGGTCAAATCTTTGGTGCAGCCCTGGTATTAATACTTGATACCAAAGGTTGGTGATATTGAAATGTTACCTTTTCACTAAGGTTGTGATAGTATATGGCATACTTGTAATTAGAAAGGATAAAAAAGGTTCTTTGAACGTATCATCCTCATGCATGCAATAAGAAAGATGGTGAATGAATCGTCAGCGGTAGCCGGTCTTTTCTTTTCATTAACATTGTATGCATACATACTCATGTTACACCATGATTGGAGTCTGAGAGTAGGTTGTGTCGTGGATGTCACACATCTTTACCTGAACATCAATTTGTTCAAAGCTATATATACTTAACAGCTGCATATAGGCATACCATATCGTGTATGTATATGTATTCATGTTGGTCATTACCCTGTCTGTCTATTTTGGGGGTCGATTGCCATACTGTCTCAGTTCTAGAGATGCTGGCTTTACTAGGTTGATAACTATTACATGGCAGGCAGGGAAGCTTCTGGCTGTTCTTATTTGTTCTGGTGATTGTGACATATTGAGAATGTAATATTGAGTATTGTTGGTTCAATTGGGTCAGGAGGAGTCTCAAGGAGGAGGTGATGGCAATATGAGTGTATTGATGCGGAGGCATGGCACATGATGTGTGCATGTATTCAGTTGACTGTGATGTTGATGATGATGTCAAATGATGATAGTGGTAATGATGATGGTGATGAAGATGAAAACAATGATGATGGTGGCAGCAATGATAATGACAATGATGATGAGGACAAAGACATTTAGGTGATAGTAACAGTGATGACAATGATGATGGTGGCAACAATGATGATGACAATGATGATGATGGTGTCAGATGGTGATGATGAGGACAAAGACATTTAGATGACAGTAACAATGATGACAATGCTGATAATGATGCAGATGATACTGATGATGACAATGATGATGTAGATGAGTATAAAGACTGGGGACTGTAATGGTGACAATGATGATGATGATTATGATGATTTGACAATAATTAAATTTGCAAGAGAAGAACATGAATTAAAAAGGTGATGGGTATAGGGTAATGTTATTGTTTTCTTCTTTTTATGCAAATATCAAAATAAAAAAGTACTTTTAAGATGTATTAAAATACATCACCATAACGACCATGATGATGCATTCAATACAAGTTTTGATATGAATTTTGATCATATAGCAGAATTTTATAATTGTACTTGCAAAATATATACCCTATTGATCAGCCCAAACTAAGTGTTTTTATTATTTCCGTATACTCAAATTGACATCCATTCATGTGTAAACATTTCAATTATTAGCAATTCATACACAAAACTTCAAATTTATTTGATTTCCATGGTTGCAGCTGCAATAGAGAGAACAAATTTACATGATTGCAGTTGGTGGTTGTGTGATGTGAACAGAAATTATATATTTGCAGATGTCTTGTGGAAAGTAACACAGAACTTCAACCATTTACAATGAGGGATTGCTTTACATAAGGCAGCTATTACATTCTTCTTGCACTTTCGATGGTCTTGCACTCTGCCAACGAATTGTTATCTTCAGTAGATAGCAAGTGTTCAAAGTTGATATCATAGGTTAAGCTTAGTAGTCATCAGGGAAATAATACAGAACATCATCAATTTATAATGAGGGATTGTGCTGCAAGCAATAGGTGCTTTACATAAGGCAGCTATTACATTCTGCTTGCACTTCTGATGGTCATGCACTCTGCCGATGAATTGTTATCTTCAGTAGATAGCAAGTATTCAAAGGTGATATCATAGGTTAAGCTTAATAGTCATCAGAGGAATAATACAGAACATCATCAATTTACAATGAGGGATTGTGCTGCAAGCAATAGGTGCTTTACATAAGTCAGCTATTACATTCTGCTGCACTTATGATGGTCTTGCACTCTCCCCATGTTGTGTTTTCTCTTTGTGCTTACTCTTCATTGTCTAAAATATTGAAATATGATGATGAAAAGTAATGATTTCTAAACACTTAGTGATTTAGTACTTCTAAAATGAAAATCAGTGGCACATTTTCCATCAACTAGGTTCAAGAATCCACAAAATACCAGTTGCAGGAAGCGACGGCTAGCACAAGCAAAATGCGATTGCACAATCATCCAAGCACACATATGTATACACAAAAATGTTGGTTGGGCCAGTGCAACACGCATGGCTTGCTATCCCCAGTCTTGTTGGCAGCACCCAGGGGGTCCATGGTTCAAAACCAGACTGAAACAAACAACTTTTCTCCTCATCTTCTTTCTTTCTTCCTTCTTTTCCCTCTTTCCCTCCCTTATAATTAATTGCACAAATTAGAGGGTCGCTAGACAACATAATACATTATAACACATTAGAAACACTTTGACCAAGTTTCAAGGCAAAATTCTACAAATAAAAAGTATTCTGAACATTTTGCTATTGATTTTTAGCAAACCTATTGGCAAAAGAAATTCATCTTCATGAGCTGTTTCAGTCATTTTATCTCATTAACTATATATTATTGATTAAAACAATAAGATACAATGAAAACATAAATGAATGTATTATTTTCCTTCAAACAAAAAGATATTTTGATTAGTGTACTTTGCCCTACTTTATAAAACATGATCAGAGCATATGTAAATTACCATAACATGCCTCATGATCCACCTAAGTATTCATTTTCAATTTATTTCATATTTTGTTTGTATATATTGAAATCATGTGGCAATTGAATTATTAATTGGATGCTGTTCCAAAAACCCAAAATTCTGAATTTTGATGAATCTTATAAGGTGTTGTAGTGCAACAAACCACTTTCACAAGTCTTAATTATTCCACACTCCAATAGAAACACACTTGTATCTATGATACTGCTTATTATTTGCAACAAGAGAAAAGCTGATCATTATTAACATCCAATTATGTGAGTATAATTGAGGCAGCTGAGATACACCACCACCACCGCCATCTCATAAGAATCTAGCTACTGGGTAGTTTGCTGTAATTTCATCTCTTCTTCAACACCCAGAGAAGTTATCTTATACATCCCACAATGCATTTCTTCCATTTCAATTTTCTGTACTGATTTGTCATCTAGTGCAACATGGATCGATAGTGACAAAAAGTACCTCAATGAATAGAGCACATCCAGATCTTGCAAAATATGTTATTTCTTGACTCTCGACTCATGTTTAGCCAGTCTATGAAAACAGAGGGAACCTGTACAAAGTAATAGTAGTGTCATTTGATGTAGTGAGGTGACGCATCATGTTGCAAAGGTTTCTGGGAAGGGTAATATATATTCTGTCCAAAACCTAGAACCAAAGTGATGATTTCTTAAAGGTTAAGGGTTGATGACTCTATAGAGCATAGACGGTAAGGCTGCCTGGTGTTGAATTAGAATTTTTGAGTGTAATTTTATAAGGAAGAATTTTTGAAGTGAGACATCGGAAATATTGATGAGTGTTAACTTCCTTATTCACATGTTCTCAACCTTGTTGCTTTCTTAGTGCACATAATATAGGTGGCACATCTTCAGATGTTTCACAGTATTACCTTTCCATGAGCAAGCCTTGAAATAAGCGGGCGCGGGGAGCAAATTTACCCTCGAAAAGCCACCAATTGCTCCTGGTCCTTGTAAAATTCACATGAACCAGGAGCAATTTTCTAAAATAAATTGCTCCTGGTTACAGTTTTTCACTTGATGCAGTCGTGCTGGTATGCTGTATTGTATATGCAGAAAAGGATTTAATATTGAAAATTGCTCCTGTTTCTTCAGAGATTGCTCCTGGTTCTTGTAAAATCCCAGTGAACCAGGAGCAATGTTCAAAACAAATTGCTCCTGATTCCAGTCTGCTTATTTCAAGGCTTGTCCATGAGGTCATGTCTTACTCAATGATGATATTGATGACAGTAAGGATGAGGATGAAGGTGACAGTGAAGATGGTGATGGCGATAAATGGTGATGGCATTGGCGATAATGTGATGTTGATTATGATGATGAAGATGATGAAGATAATGATCGTGGTGATCAATACTACAACCAGGAACTGATGGAATAAATTCCTTGGCAGAAGTGTCATCTGATAGAGAGGGCCTGATTGAGAGGGTGCTGAGCCTAATTCACATAACAATGCACCTCCAGCAGTTGCTAGACAAGGCCAAAATAGGCAGTGCATCATGTGCAACATATGTCATTGCATGTTTAAATGTCAATACAGTAAGCCAAATAATTAAGGTACCAGTTACGTTCACCCCCTATATAATAAAATAAAGGCAGATATGTCATAATTAGAACCAACAGCCAATAGCGGCATCTTTTAGCTCGAATTTAAGACCTCATTTGTTGCAATTGGTCAAGAAATAAAGACACAACGATCAAAAAACCCAAGGAAGATTCAAATTTAAGTTGCAGTTTGCCACATTGCATGCCCTATTGATTTGTACACAAAGCGTTCGCGAGCAAGAGAACTAGCACTGCGCTTCCATTGATTAGCACGAAAACCTAGCGTTTGATTAGAACACAAAAGTGCAACTTTTTATTTCATATCTTCATTAGGTTTTGGATCACTGTTTCTTTAATTCTCAGCCAATTTTAGCCAATTAGGTCTTAAATCAGAGCTAAAGAGTACAGGCATCGGCTGCTTGCTTTAATTTTGACACATTTGTCTTTATTTAGGATATACAGGGGTGAACACAACTGCTACCTTAATTCTTTTGCTTACTGTATAATGATGTTACTTGCAAATGCACACCAAAACAGCATTTTACAATTATAGTAAATTCAGTTTCTATCTATTGATCACACAGAATCCTGTGTGGAACTCTTTTCAATGTTATCATTATCACATTCGCATGAAAATCCAATGGTGGCTAGAACACTGGGTAATTCTTTGTATTCAAACCTTTGTTGTGGGGCCACCTCAATTTTGAACCACAAATTTCCAGTTTAGATTTGAATCACTTATTACAAATAGAAAGTAACCTAATGATGAGCTATTTTTGTTTGCATAACTGAAAATGAGATAAATCCTCAAATCTTTAAAAACAAAATTTGAATGCATCATCCCTTGAAAGTACCACATATTAATTTAATTATGTTAGCTTTTAGTCAAGATACATTTCAGTGATTCCACTTCATTTCCACTTCACCGAAGCAAGCGACAACACTTAACGCTATTTTGACAGTGATGTAATTTGCGCTTTATGTCTCTGTAAACACATGTACTTTTAAAAACCATACTGAAAACGTCATTTAAGCGTCCAAAATCAAGAACATTTTCAAACATAAAATGAACATGAGCTAACTTGTGGAGCAAAGCATGCCCCAATTTTACTGTGCCAGTTGAATTTTAATCAAGCAGAAATATAAGGCAATTAATTGGATAGCATTATGCTTGGGTTCTTATCCCTGTAGGGTTTTCAATCGTCTAGAAATACTGTTGTATGGGAAATATTTGTAAGGTTTTTATTTTTGAGCTTTTTGCAGTAAATTTCAGAATCGTGAATTCAAATGCCATTGGAAAATATTTGTACCCACAGGGTTTAATGAGTAGGTGTTTGAAAAGATATGTTATACTTCCCACAATGCATTTCTTCCATTTCCATTTTCTGTACTGATTTGCTATCTAGTACAACATGGGTCCAGAGGATGATTTAAGGAAGCCCCATCATGCACTGCAAAAGTGTTATCACTAGAGTTTCAACTGCCACTTTACTTTTCAAATCCCATTGAACTCTGTGCAAAACATGTTGTTTTAGAATTGTGTGTGTGTCATTATTACTTGGTCGATTTCAGAACAAAAGAGATGTGTGTTTAAAGGATAATTCACACCTTCTGTAGATAACATAAAATGTGAAATCGACTAGCATCTTCACAGCATTTTTTATGTAAATATAACTGTACAAATTCAAATTAAACCATGCACGTGCAGTACGTCTATGTGCAGTGGGCGAGTCGAGTAGTGGTGTCATGTTCGCTCACACAGCTATGCTAACCGCAAGTAACATAGTGGAATGTTGGGAAGTGCTTAAATCATCCTCTGACATGGGTCTATAGTGACAAAAAGTTAAACAGGGTCCATTTCACTCAACTTTGTGAAGCTTCGTTTCAAGTCTAAAAATCATTCGTACACTTACGACAAGTCGTAAGTTCCATTTCACTAAACATACTTACGAATGGTACCCTTCGTAAGTAATAGGGATTTACTACAGGAACCCTTCGTAAAGTTACATCTAGTATTGCTATTGGGTATTCATAACTTTACGAATGGTTGCCTGAGTTACGAAGGGTTAAAAGTTTAGTGAAATGGACCCCAGAGCACATCCAGATCTTGCAAATAATGTTTATTTCTTGACTATCGACCCATGTTTAACTAGTCTATTCACAACATTAAAACAAAGGGAACCTGTACAAAGTAATGGGAGTGTCATTTGATGTAATGAGGTGATGCGTCATGCTGCAAAGGATTCTGGGAAGGGTAAGATATCTACTCTGGATTGAAACCAGCAATACAATAAAATGCAAAACTGCTCAGAACAGTTGAAATTGCAAAATATTAAAATAACCACTTTTTCACTTTGTTAGTGTAAAGTGAGGTGAGAGTCGGTAAAATAAATTTATAGTGTGTTTATTTTTCTGTTTTATCCTTGTTTAAAGAGGTGTGGTCCGATGTTTCATGTTCTGTTTTCTATCTTACATTGAGGCCTACCATAATAACAATAGTTTCCAAATTTTGAGTTATATTACTCCAGTGGTTTTGGTATGAGAAGCAAAAACGTGTATAACAATGCCCCATAGGATGGTACATACAATTCCGGTGTGGTTACCACAAATCACAATGTTTTTGTTCATAATATCTCGGTCGTTAAATTTCACTGGGAAAATGAGAAAATTATGACCAGAATTTTGGCTGTCGATCGGGTCAAGGACTTTCATGAAACAGCTCAACGTCAAGGTGGTGGGTTTGCATATTTATGAATATTAATGTGCCTATTTGCATATTTTGTCTGAAATTCAATTAATCCACTCGGCATTCTGCATGCAATAACCAATAGAGGCCGTCAGCGTGACGTCATATGCCGCCATCTTGTGGGTACATGCTGTGATGGTCGTTCGATCTCCATGCGTGAAGAGCAAAATCACTGCGTTGATGCGCGATAACAGCTGCGTGGCAAGCTGCGCCCTGCGCGTAGTGTCCGACGCATGAACACACAGATCATTTTTACCCACAAGATGGCGAAAGGCTGACGGCCTCTATTAACTTCTTACATGGTAGGATGATATACTATGGTCACCTCTTGTGCTGTATAGTTTTGTGTCATGTTATTTGCATATGAATATTAATGAGCTATTTGCATATTCTTTGTATTTTTACAAACCTTTATTATTTACAAACCTTTATTGTGTGACCACCTTAAATACGAACCACGTAATTCTAGTGTTATGTTTCACTGCAGGAATTTACAAATTGCAAATTTGTCCTGTCTTTATACAAATCATATCATGTTACATAGAGGAACGACATGTGTCGCAAATTAATATGTGATGGGTCGTTTAATAATGATATGGATATCACAGAAAATCCACTAGTGCATGCATGCTAGTACAGTCATACATGTAGATAGCTACTGTCTAGATATGGTACAGTCAGGTACTGGGTAAGTGGAACATTTTGTGCCACATTTTTTTTTTGCACTTTCACTTTTCACATTTCAAGCTACTACTGGGAAAATAACAATTAGCGAATTCCTTTTGTGTATTAAAGGAAGCCTAGAATATAGAATCGTGAATTTAAAAACAAGTGAATCAGTTAAAAATTGGAAAAGCGTGAAAAATTACACATGCAAAATGTCCACTTCTCCATGACTACAGTAGTCTATGAATGTGCAAGTATCTGCATGTACAGACTGACATGGATTATGTTCAGGGTACTACAGCAGACATTATAAAACATTCACAGGTAGAAAGGAAGGAACATAGCTGCCTGCAGTCATGTCTCTTTTATCATTGATCTTACAACTTGCTGTGTGATTTTGGCAAGTGTAGATGTTGTATTAATGGTTCAGATTTTGTGTGATGGTGCGTGTGTCTTTGGGAGCTGACGGTGGAACAAAAAAGGAGGGGTCTTTTGGAGCTGTGAATGGTTAAAATCACAAGGACCTTTCTTTAAGCTTTCTGGTTGAAAATTACCTGAAAAGGCCAGAAATGTGAGGAATGAGCAATTTTGGAGTCATAATTGAGGTTTTTGGAGCTGAAATGATCAAAATCAAGGGTCTTTCATCAAGGGCCTTTGGGAGCTGTGCTGCCCCAAAACAGGGGTCTTTCCGGGAAGCATACCATATGTCATTTGTGTTAAGTACCCCCCATGTGGGTTTGGCATAGCACAGTAAAAGGGGACATTCAGAATTCTGTTAAACACAAAGTACACTATTCCGCACACATGTCATTTTTGGAGGACATTCAGATATTAAAGGGGACATTCAGAAGTCTGTTATAATCACAAAGTACATGTACACTATTCTACACACATGTCGTTTTTGGAGGACATTTAGATATTAAAAGGGGACATTCTGAAATCTGTTAATCACAAAGTACACTATTCTGCACACATGTCGTTTTTGGAGGACATTCAGACATTAAAAGGGGACATTCAGAAATCTGTTAATCACAAAGTACACTATTCCGCACACATGTCGTTTTTGTTGCATTTATAGAATATTTACTAATGTAGTTACTAATCACTACAATGAACAATATACACACTGTGTTTTCATGTCAAGATAAATAAATTCTTTTGCCTGGGCATAAGGAATTCATGCAAATCCAGTAGAAGATGTGATGTCAATTCTCAAATATGGACGTAATCTTTCAGTATTCTTCTTATTTTATCAACATTGCTGAAAAGTTAATGGTTTCAGAGTATTTCCCCAATTTATTAACAATTTTTAAGCAACTTCAGAAATTTTTACAGATTCTTTAGGTCCTATAGATAGATTTTATTTGGTAAATTCAACACAATATACAATACACCAGAACAAAATACATCAGAATAAATAGATTTCAGATCTGTAAAAGTCCCTTTAAAGTTTCAGTGTGGCTACACCTCAAACAAAAGGGTTCATGTTGATTCACAATTAAGTGAGGTGTGTGATAATCAAGCATGCAGTAGTGTATTAATGAATGTTAGGCCCCCCAAAAAACAAGTTTGTTTCCTGTAGCGCACACATTTCATTTTTGACAGCTTATTGTGCGCATTTGAATTTTTTTTTCACTTACAAATAAAAAAATAAAATAATATAAAACACTACTGGAGTAAACATTTACACATTACACAACAAACGAGCATAGTGAAAAACTACTGCAGGTTGAAAGGGGGTCATTAGTATTCTTGAATATGAAGAAATATGATTTGTTTTTGTGCGTGTCGGAGAGACACACTGTAACTTCCCATTCCAATTTAAAACAAAAAAGTTTTTTTTTTTTAAATTTGAAAACATGGATGATAAAAATAAAAAAAATGCATTTCGCATTTGACTTTTTTGACCTGCTACAGGAAACAAACATGTTTATTTTTTGGCCTTAGCTGTATAATTTTATACATGCATAGTGGAAAGAAATTTACATTCAAATTTGAGCAAATACTGACTTTGTGTGTTAGACTGTGGGTATAAAGGTCTAGGTGAAGGTTTCAGGTTATGCTGAAATAACATTAGTAATAACTGTCAGGAAAGGTTTCTGGAGTTCTATGGGGGACTTAATGTCTGAATACAACATGTCTATATTGCTCTGTTGACCCGACAAATACGATATACTTGGATGATTACATTTATGTGTAAGTTGGAACATGTAAAAATATTACGCCAAAAATCAGGTTTGAAACAAAAATTAACCAATTTCATATTTTTAAAGAATAAAGGTTCGTTCATACTACCATGCGTTGCCGCACTGCAAACTACTGCATTGCGATATCACAATGAAGTTAAATACATTTTAACTTGGAAATGCGACGAGTTGCGTTGAGTTGCGGCAAAAAGTAATCGATATATCGGCATCGCAAAGCAACGCATCGCAAATGCGGTGGTAGTATGAACGAACCTTTAGAATATACATTAAGGTGGTACATTTGTACTACACCCCCTGATAAATTTTGTGATTTTGTCTTGATTCACTGAAATTCCAGTGTTGCCCCTGTAAATATACATAACTTTTGTTACCAGTGTGTTATTATTTTTCGAGAAAAATGCAAAAATAGTCACAAATTTATCAAGGGGTGTAGTACCACCTTAATGGCTTTACATTTAAATCTGAACAAATACTGATTTAAGAGAGTTTGACTGCTGACAAGATCTACATGTATGTGGATGTTACAGCATTAGATTTTCACAAGTTAACAAGTGTAACCTGCATGCGGACACAATACATTGGTGGCAAAGAAATTAACATTCAATCTGAGTATATAATGACTTGGCAAATTGATGGGTTCATGCAATGTATTTAAAATTTTAAAACAATATTCAACTTTGATAGAAATTATAATCATCTAGCTCTGACTACCACATCAAGCCGCAGGTAATACAGAAAAGGCAGCCAATATATATATGTACAAGCTGTATCAAAAGTATTAGCACCATTGGTTTTCATTGATAATGGATAAGTTTGACATATCAAAATTCAACATATCCAAATAATTAATTGTAAACTATACACTCGGTACATTTCCAGAGTATCCAATGTTGCATTTGTAGGCATAAGAATTTTCAGGCTTTTGCCTGTATTCAGGCAGTTTTGTCCAAATTTACACATTTTTATTTTTTCAGCACATTAGGCCGAATTCACCGTGATGTTTTTCAGGCAGTTTTCAAAAAAGTCATTCTCATGCCTGCATTTGGAATAAGCAGTGTTTTCAGTAAACATCAAAATTAATGGGTACCAATCATTTTGACACAGCCTGTATAATAAATAGCATTAATTTATATTTTTCTTTTCAAGATGAAAAGCTCATTTACAAGCAGGATCAATAGTTGTGTGAGCACAAGAACCAGACAGGGTCTAATTCTGCATAAAACCGGGCAACGTTATTTCGATAGATCTGCTGCGCATTCAAATTGCATTGTATTGCATCGTAATTTCATTTGTGTCTATGCTAATTATGTTTACACAACATGAACTCACGTGTTTTCAAGCAAATTCACCGATAATAGGTGATCAAAAGCGATCGGAATGTTACAAAAGTACAGATCGCATTCAGCTTACTTCATATGAGATGATCTTTGGAAAAATACGGCATAATTTGTCTTGGTGTTTTGCGGAATGCCATGCAGTAAAATATTAATACGCTGCGGCAATTCATGATTGACAACTAACAATCGGCGTGTCCTTCAGATCCTCCACTGTCAATTTCTTATCCACTCACTAATCCTCACAAAAGCTTTGTGTTGATTACGTAATGTGTGGAGGCAAATTGCAATAAGTACAATGAAATAATGAGTAGGGCGGGCTCCGAGGTGGGTTTCTTCTTACGTAACAGTATTGTTCTCCAAAAAAAACCCGGAAGCTTGTCGTTTGGAGCTCTAGCTGAAATACAGCAAGATAATGTAAGATAGTAAATGTAACCCTGTATTTTAGCTAGAGTATCTCGAGCTAACAAGAACCTCAGTGAACACAACACTAAAGAGACTTTTCTTTAGAATTTATTGGTAGCATCTTTGCTAAGAAGCTCCTTTACAAGCAAATCGTTTTTCTCAGAATTTTTGACCAATTTGGCTAAGCATACTGGTTTCCATGGTCTGCATTGTTATGATTTCATTTGACAATAAAAGCATCAGGCATGAGATTTTGTTATTCTACTGAAATGGACGATTAAGCTACGGCATACTACTTGATGATTGAGACGACAGATGCTTGCCATGCGCATAATCAACAGCTACCATCAACTGGAAAATACTGGTTTTTCAGTTAAATGATTTATTAGAAAATTATTTTAATGCAGACTATATAATAGTCACCTGATAGTTTAGACTTGTTAGGGCTATTCCAGTTGAAATCCATACACCCCCTATGGAAGGCACGACTTTGATACAGGGGTGAAGCTTTCAAGTGGAGTTGCCCATTCACAGTGGCAGGGGCTCTGTGGCCTAGCGGTACGGGCTCTGCCTTGTAAGTGGTGGATTATGAGTTTGAGCACTGGTGGTGCTATTGGGTTGTGATCCTGGGCAAGGTGTTTTACCTTACTTGCCTGTCTCTACTCAGGGGTGAAATGGGGAGCTGTTTTTGTGCATTCAGCGCCACCCAAAGGTATGAGCATGCCTTGGGCATTGTATGGCAGCTGGCATATTCTTACGACAGTGGAATAAATGTAAAGCGCTTTGGAAGGCACTGTATAAGTACCAACAGTTATTCAGGCAACCCCATTTGAAATTCACACTCCCTGTGTGGAGGATTATGGTTATATCTTCCATAGGGGGTGTATGGATTTGAACTGGAATATCCCAATAAAGCATTGAATAAAGGTATCCCTTAGTGAGTCAGCATCAGTCTGGCTCTGTTCTCAGGTGTATACCAGAACAACTGATTTATCTTGGAGATACAGCATTTGTATGATTACAGGAGAGAAAATTGTCATGATGATAGGGACCTGGTGTCTGGGAAAAGCAAATAGTTTCTTTGAATTATAATTTGGTTTTGGTCCCTGCACTCTGTGTATCAGAGGGTAGGCATCGCATAGGGGTGATTTCTGATGAAGAAACACAATTTGTGAAACATACAAAAAAGGCATCATTTTTCAAAACACATATTTAATAATAAAAGGTGTTTTTTTTCTATAAATTGAAATCAAGTAAAATAAATATGTATTATCCATAATTACTCATGTTGGGGAATAAGAAAGAGTATCTCTGAAATATCTTTTGTGTTTTAGCAGGAAAAAAGGATATTGTTGAAGGGTAAAAAAATAGATAGCACTCTAAATGAAATACCAAGTTGCAACACCTTTTCTTTAGCATACGACCTACAATCCAGGAAAAAAATGGAAATGTGTGCCCTATCAAAATTGGAGAGGCGAGTGAAATATGCATGCAATTCATGTATTTGAAGTACAGACTCCCCCTATACTAGTATCTCACCCCCACTCCCCATTTTTCAATATTGGAGGGTCTCACAAACCTGTTGATAACATGGTTTGGTCCAACATTGAATTGGCGGAGCAGGGGCAGAGATATACCAAAAGACAGGCAAAGTTTTTCCTGGATTGTAGTCATAATAAATCCCCTGCCTCCTTTGTTGATGAAGAAATAAGAACTGAGCATGTCCTAATTCTGTTTTATTGGGGTTTTTTTGTTGTTTTTTCTTATCCTTTTCATATTGAAAATATTTAGCAAAATAAATGTTTTGCCTTTGGTGAATGGGGTTTTCAAGAAAAGTGAAGAATTGGAAGTACAAAGTAGATTTGTGCTACAGAAACCTAAAACACTGTTTGCATAATAGTGATCAATATTTATTATACTAAAGCCTGAATCAGACTCCAAATCCCAGTGCGATGTGATGCTGCGATGCTATAAAAACTGAAATCTGAGCCAGGTTTTTATGAGCTCTTCAGTGAAAATTTGTATCACCCTGTGGAAATTTCGGTCCGGGATGGGGTTTTTCAAATTTTGTTCAACTTAATCGCATCACCCTGTGACATCGCAGCCGTGCACGGTTGTGATTGGCTGCTGGTAAATCAAGGTCGGCAGAATGACCATAAAAGGAGATACAGACCCCACATGCTTTTAAAACATCGCAGCATCACATGATGAATTTAAAATATACATTTCAATTTCATTGTACAATGCTGCAATGTTTTAAAAGCATCGCATTCATGCTGTGATGTGGAGTCTGAATCTGACTTAAGAATTGAATTTTGTTAATTAAAAGTGCAAGCGCAAAAATTGGAAAGCATGATAGATTCAAAACTTGGAATTAAGTTTGCTCCACAAATGACTCATTTAGCTGCATCACAAAGGCATACTTACCTAAAGACAGGAAACTCTATTGTGTTTTTTCAAGAAAAAAATGCAGTAATTTGAAACCAGATAATCGGAGCATACTAGTATTAATAGGGGTAACTCCTTTCTAACATACTCCTCCATGTGGTATATCCATCATCAAAAGCATACCTGATATCTTTGTTTAATTAATGTTGAGAGAAGAGACTATAAAATTTTAATATTGCATAGAATTTACGCTGCTTACATGGATTGCGCAAACGAGTGTGATGCATATTACAAGCAAACAGTAATCATGGAGTGGGGAGAAGCACCTGGGAAGGGAGGGATAGAACTTGTAAAAGTGGAAATATTTGCATGATTAATTTTTTTCGTTTTGCCAATTTTTAATCGTTTCCCTTGTTTTTAAATTTGCGATTTAAGGTTTCCTTGCATTGACTTGTACACAAAAGGAATATATTCACATGTTTTTATTTTCACGGTAGAAGCTTGGAATGCAAAAAGCGCAAAAATATATGTAGTGCGAAAATTTTCCCTTTTTACAGTAATGTGAAAATGATATTTTTTACATGGAAAATTTGTTTAAATGTTAAGTAGTATTTTTTTTGCTTTAGGCCTATAGATTTAATTGCTAAAATTATATTTTTTCATACTTATTATTATCAAGTTGCCTTTATAGATTCATCAGCTAAAATGATATTTTTATGTGTTTTAAATTTCATACTATCACAAAAGTGCAGCAGCAGGAAAATTAGAACAAAGAGCAAAAATTGTCTATTCTGCAGAATTAATGTTCATGTTGTTAAGTGAATGAGTGTAAAATTATTAGTGGCTTTGTTGTCGTGCCAGATGGATCCATATTATCATGTTTATGTTAGGATAAAAGGATTTTTCTTCAAAAATAAATGGTGTTAGTTTTAATTTGAACATGATAAATAGTACTTGTGTGTTTAGTTAGTCAGTAGTCACAACCTACTTTAATGGACATGGTTCATCAGTTATGTATGTTATCAGGCTTGGAAAAAGTATTGCTGATCATAATTACATTATGTTTAGGCAATAAGAAAAGTATGGCTCAAAGCTGTCACGTTTGGTTTGCGGTATGCATTTGTCTCAGAGAAACAAATTCCCCAACCCACTTTTTTCCCCATTTTTCCCACAAATGTTGGTAAGAATATGATTCCCAAATTACTTGTTGGAGGAATTGTCTGATTCACACTTAAAATTAGTGCAAATATTTCATTAATGTGTGTAAGAATGCAAGTTTCCAAAGTTTTTGAGCATCTCAGTCAAGTTTGTTTTGACCAAGTTTGAGTCGGGAAGAACGAAAAAAGTGAAAACTCCACATTCCGCATTGGATATTTAAATCTTCGCAAGCTCCAAGACATATTTTGTTTGACCTTACTTTACTCTGAGCAGTTATATTCAGCTTTTTCCTTTTGTACACATCATTTTTCCACAGAGAGTGAAAATACCAGATAGGTTGCGTGAACACAATAAAGTTCTATTTCTTTGTTTAAAATAAACAATTCCAGCAAATTGGAACATGAAACTGAGCATTAATACGCAGATTATCGTAAATGCAGACAAAATTGTGTTATGATAACATATTTAGGAGTGTTAAGTGCTAATAAAAACGCATCTGATCATGAGCTCAGATGATAAATAGAACACAAGACAAGTTATCATAGGTTCCCAGGTTGAAGTCGTAGCTGGTCAAGTTGGCTTTTAAAAGTTTTTATGCCGCCACCGTGAGGCATACTGTTTTTGTAATGTCCGCACATCCGTCTGTCTAGATGCTGTAGGTAGATTGATTTGAGATATTTGAGAATACCGTGTTTCCTCGAATAGTCGCCCCCCTCAAATAAACACCCCCACCACTTTTTTCAACCAAGATGTTTCCAAAAATGCTGATATTTCCATGCTATCTTGTGTAGTAAGCTTACCAAGTTGCTCACATGGTCGATAATAGTGTCAATAATCGGCCAAAATCTGCATCGGAAACCCGGAAGTGAGCCAAAAGTCAGTGTTTATTGTTCATTTTAACGATTAATGGTTTTAACAGGAATTATCGTTCTAAAAAAAATTAAAAAAAAAAAGTTTTTCCAAAAATAATTTCTTTCAAATGTTAAGAAAAAGAATTAATTTTTTTTACAACAACGTTTGTTTCAGTGGATGTGTTGTGTTCAATGCTTTGCACCAAGAACAAGAACCACACAAGATGAGAACCACAAAATTCTATTGCCTGTCATTTACTTGTGACTACAGTGCCTACTTGATGATTGAGACAACAGATGCTTGTGATGCTGCACATAATCGACC
The DNA here is from genome assembly GCF_039555335.1 of Amphiura filiformis. Lineage (NCBI taxonomy): Eukaryota > Metazoa > Echinodermata > Ophiuroidea > Amphilepidida > Amphiuridae > Amphiura > Amphiura filiformis. The sequence continues at coordinate 47,510,718 of NC_092643.1, forward strand.
TCTCCAATTAGAAAATAATAGTTTGATTTGAATGTTTTACATGATGTTGATGCTTAACAAATACCTTCCAAACACCATATAATAAAATATATCTTGCATTTTCTTTTTTTGTCTTTCTGCAGCTCTTGCCATGGGTCTGTGTGTCACAATGATAGCGTTTGTTCGGTTACCAAGCTTAAAGGTATCCACGCTTACTCCTCACCGGTCTACTTATTTATGATGTCTTCTGGGTGTTTTTTTCAACGTATATATTCAACGCTAATGTAATGGTTAAAGTGGCTACCAGGCCTGCTGACAATCCTGTAAGTAAACAATAGGCTATTCCAATTGAAATCCATTTATTATCGTGTATGAAATAGGGAAATTTATATTATTTGTTGCTTGAGAAATTGTACAAAATAATGCACTGAGATGTTGATGCATCTAATGCACTCCCCTATGGGGCTCATGCGTAAGACGCATCAACATCTCATTACGCATGTATTATTTTGTACAATTTCACTCACAACAAGTGATACATTGTAAGGCATTTATTAACCTATATAACTCATGAACAGATGATGCTGGGACTTTGCCAATTGGTGAATCGTCTCTAGCTATTATTAGTCTATGGGAGCAAGGCTTTCATCAGCTTTACTCCGGTATTGCTTCTGTGTAACACATCAGAGGGTTCACTTGTTTTCCATATCCAAAGAAATACATAACATACATACAGCAATCGCGTATCCTGCGTTAAAGCAATTGTGATGGTCTACTAGAGGGCTAAACATAGGAAATGCTTGCCAGATTCATGTATTCTGTGTTCAACTCATAATAAGGGAACGATAATAGCATTTTTGCCTGTATGTTCAATGCTCAATGTATGATCACCAGGGTGTAAAGAGTACTTACAACTTAGTTATATAAAGTCAGAACTGTGTAATTTGACATTTGTGAACTTTGACCTAATAAGCACCTACTTAAAATGACTGACTTATTAGTGGCCGGGCTGGACCTAATAAGCACCCACTTAAAATGACTAACTTAAGTGCCTCAGGTTTTTAATAGGTCGAAATAGGTACACCATTTTATATCAATCCTTAAAAGAAACAGGAAAAGTTATCCCACTTGGGTGTCAAACACAGGACCTCTGGTTTGCTAGCTAGACCTGCACCTCAACCATTTGTCCACTGACTGCTTATAAAATTATAAATTTATAGTCCCTTTATCATGATTGCAATGTGGCAAATGGATGCCATGCATGGATGTCTACAGTCGACTTGCCTAGATGCATATTTCTCTACAGATTGTTTACAGGGTATTCCTGATATCAAAATGTAAAGTGTTTGTTTGTAAATTGGGGTACTTATCCAGTGAAATTACTAAAACCTACTCTGATTTATGGGTTAAAGATCCTTAGCAGCCCATAATAGAGTAAACATTGCAGTCAGAATTAGTGTGGCCCAAATATTGCAAGACCGACAATTAAGACATTCACATTGTAAACACACAGTTCTGGCAACCTTTTTGTTAATCAATAAATCTAATAGCATAGTGTATGATTTCTATTTTTCAGGTTGGTCTTTTGGGAAAGAAATTAAACTTAAATATGGCCAAAGAAGCACCTCAGCTCTCTCTTCCAGGAAAGCTTATATTCCCAAGGTAAGGAAGGCATCATGTTTAATTCTGTCCTGTAATACTATTGGTGCCCCAATTCGCTGATCGCACAGTCATCTCAAAATGAGGTTCTACCCGCAAAGTGCTTGCTGTGTGTGCATATGCCTGTCAAACGCATGCTTTAATTATCACATATGCTTTGCAAAAGCCTTCTGGCACGTTGCTAGAAAAGCGCAAAAAAACAAGGGAACCTCGTTTTAGCAAGATGGCAGATCTCTACCGGTACCTATCGGTGTCTCTTTCTATCATACCCAGGAGATGCACTGAATTTATTCTTTCGCTCGAGTCGGCCAAGCAAAAAAAAATTCATCCTTGACCAGGATTTGAACCTGCAACACCTGGGTATCTAGACCAGAACTCTAACCACTGAGCTATCAAGGAAGCCAATGGCATCAAAGCGTTATAGTATATTATATACACAGCCCAAGATTTCAAATCAGCTCTCTCCCGCTTCTCTATCGACAAGCATTAAGGAATAATAATATTAGAGAAAACATAGTGACTAAGATTACTTAGTACTCAAGGGTAATGGTATGCAATTAATTTATTCTTAACCTTGAGTAGACCAAGGATGAAAAAAATCATCCTCCTTAGAGCGCTGGTCTAGATACCCAGAGACCCCAGGTTCAAATCCTGGTCAAGAATGAATTTTTTCTTTGTTGGTCTGTGAGGGAAAGAATAAAGTATGTGCCTGCCATCAACCTCAAGCACTAAGTAACGCTTCGTCATTTCTTATTTAATTGAAAAAGGATAGCACTATGCAAATGTTTAGGGTACGATAGAAAAAACAAACATCAGTACCTATCAGGGCTCCTTTAACTCTGTAGGACCAAACTATACATGGTGCATAAAGTGTATGTAGCTGGGATGAAAAGCTGTCCATCATATGAAAATGTTGACCTTTCTTATTGCAGATACAGATTTTTTCCCCAAAAGATGTAGGTCTTTTTTTTTTTGAAAAATGTATATCTTCAATATGAAAGGTCAAAATTTTCAATTGATGGTCAGCTTTTCATCCCAGCTACATACACTTTAAGTACATATCATTAGATTTATAAAGTTTACTTTGAGGACTGTTAAATATAAAAAATATCAAATTTGAATAATTTGCCATAAAATTTGTATTATATCGCGAATTTCAAAAAATCAAAATTAGTTGATATCATCAGGACATTCCTTGTATTCAGAATGTAATTCGATATGTCTGATGTGCTTTCAAGTCCCACAAAAAATACTGTGCAAATCTTGCTATCCGAGCCCTTACTGTTTAAATGTGAATATATATTCTAGGATAATGATAACTAACATAAATGTGTTTTATGTGTATTATTTTTGCCCATTAGCATGCACAATGCAGGCCACTTCTCCATGTTGGGTTTAGGTGATATAGTAATGCCGGGACTACTACTGTGCTTTGTTATGCGATATGATAATTACAAACGTCAGCAGGCGGACACCGGTTTACCAGCGCCCATCGCAGCCCCCAATAGTCTTACGCAGAAGTTAACATACTTTCATTGTTCACTTGTTGGTTATTTTGTTGGTAAGTATTAGTTAGGGGTATTAGAGTACAAATATGTATGTGTGTCAGTGTTTGCCAGCAAACGAGGACACACACAAGACTTCATGTTTAAACTGTGGACCTACCTGCAAACAAGCACGATCCTGGGTTCAAGGTCTGTAGTAGGTCACAATTGCATGCCAAATGCATTTTAGCAATACAACCTCAATTTGGTATTAGAAATACTGACCGCATTTACTGGGCATAATAACGTATTGTGTATCATACACATCTAGACACAATCAAAAATCAAAAATCCACCATTTTCTCCTCGGTATGTCGATTGAAAACCGATTCAGACGTCCTTGTTTGGATTGCAATACCCAAGATCTGCAATTGCTGGCACACAATGGTAGGGTTGTGTTCTCTTGTAAAATCAAATCTGTATGTCGTAAGGCAAATAAAATATGTGTGTCATTGTCTGCATTTGCCAGTGGTTACATGTGGCGTGGATGTGTGGGTTTGAGGATGGATGGCATTTTGTTTTCCCCACCCATTGATGACAAACAGGGACTTAACGATCCTGGTTGGCCAGTAAATGCCCCCGGTTTGCACACAGTGCTCACCGGGGTGCTCGCAGGCATGGACCCTGGAGCTAAAATTCACAACACTAAGGCCATGACGTCCACGGGTTACAAGACAAAACATTTTAACATATGCTGTATCATGTTGCCGTTTACATAATTCTCCAACCGTTCATCTAGATTTTATTGCTTTTACACAAATGGAACAAAAGTCATTGTGCCAACTTATGGTAAAACATACTTTATTAGTTGTTAGGTACAATTTAGAGAATGATGGACCATGACTTTGGACAAGGTGTATGAGTTTTAAAGGTTAACCTTATATTGGACAAATTGAGTTTTTCTAGTTGAAATGCATACACCCCTTATGGAAGACATGACCTCTATCTCCCACACAGGGAGTGTGAATTTCAAACATGCTTGCCTAATTGGGCGACTCCATTTGAAATCTACACCCCCTGTATGTGGGGAGAAGGTAATTTCTTCCATAGGGGGTGTAAGGATTTCAACGGGAATAGCCCATTCTAGATGCATGTGATATGAATTGTGATAAAACTGTCTGCTAAAGATTGACTGTAAACATGTATTTTCCCCACATAGGTTTATTGACTGCTACGATATCATCAGAAGTTTACAAGGCAGCACAACCAGCATTGTTGTATCTGGTTCCATTCACACTCCTGCCATTGCTTGTCATGGCCTACCTAAAGGTAAGCAATACACAAACCTATATGTCGGGTCTGCATCACATACTGTCATATCTCAAAAGGCTGCCTTTTGTGATTTTTTATTTTTGCCATCTAATTGTGATGAGATACACTGTAAAATGTATATATTAATTTTGAGGTATTATAACAATATTACAATCATGTCCATTCATAAAAGAAAGATGCATGCTGAAATATCAAATAACAATAATGCAATACAACAATGATGATACAATTCACAGAAGGCAGCTTTTTGAGATACAACAGTATGTGATGCAGACAACGATATGTGACTGACCCACTCTGACAAAACCAAGAACAAGTTGCATTTTTTTACATTTTATAAATTTGAGCACTACAGTCAGCACAATTAATGAGGTAGCCGTTCATAAATCATGACCTTACAGCCAATCTGAGGATCAATTTTGAAAATCAAGGTGACCATAATGACTGCAAGGATATTTTCTTTAATTTAAGATATAAATGACAACAAATAATACAGAAATAACCAAGTTATGATACTAAAAGTGATTCAAACCCAACTACACAGTAAAACAGCTTTCATGTACTGTTTTTGATTTTGAAATTTAACCATTTCTCAACACCATCAACTATTTAGTTATGCTTGGTTTGGGCATACAAATACCTCAAAATAAAAGTTTCCACCAGTATAGTCCTTTCAGAGACACCCTGTATAATGTTTTGCCAATACTTTGATCAGCTCGTAATCAGTGGGAATTGTTAGGCTTTTACCACTATGCCGAAAAGTAGACCGACATTAAGAATGATATAGTTGACCTGTATAGTCTATATTTCGTGTGTCAAAGAAAGTAGACAAAGTATAGGACTTCAATTAATAACTTGTTATGCTCCTGGCGAGATGTCACGAGACAATTCTCAAAATAAAATATATTGATATTAATCTGTGATGTTATAAGGCCTGCCGATTACGAGCTGATCAAACTGTAGTTCCTTTTACAAATTAAGTGTACTTGCAGTGCTCTTGTCGCATTACTACGCACTATAACAATGTGTGCGATGACACATAGTTTGTTGACTCAACAACTACAGATCGAGGCAGCCAGTCTGAGACAAGTGCATTAACATGGTGGCTATATGCGATGTACGTAGTAAAGTACGCTCTCGTTAAAGGAATAGAGCAATTTACTATAGTATTGTATTAAATGTACTTCAATATACATGTTACTGTTTGTTTCCGTAGGGTGACTTGAAGCGCATGTGGCACGAACCATTCATTAAGGGCCCGACCAGCAAAAACTTTCTGGAAGTATGACATGAAGGGAAGCTCCATCCTGTCTAAGCTAAGCTAACACTGATGATAACGAGTCGTCATTCTGACACGGTAGGCATGGTAGGATGGATGCCCTGTTACCATAGTAGCAGGAAACTTCTTTGACATAATTAGAAACAAGAGCATGGCATTCCTTGATTATTGGTTGAATTCAGTATGGGATCTCTACAGTATTGAATCGTGATTGGATTATAACCAATAAATTGGCAACTTGAATGTGTCTGATCAGATGTGAAATATAACGAGGATATAGGCTGGTTTCAATTACCGAAGCATCTCAATCTCAAGCTACAGTCAGTATTAGAAGGTGCTTCACCGACTGATGAACAGTGCTTGTTTTTAAACGGACTATGGAATGACACTGTCTAAAAGGAACATTATGAATGTAATTATGACAGACCAGATCAGCTTCTTTTGTGCTTTGCGCAAAGCATGTCAAACATTGAATGATACCAAAGCTGCTGGCTGAACCTGTGTGACATTGGTTCCATTGTAGCGCCTTGGATCGTGCTTTACTGTTGCATCTTGGTAGCGCATTGCAAAGCCTTGCTTTACTGTTGCGCCTTGGATTAAAACCAACAATGAACTCGGCATATAGTTGAACTTGTTTGGTTTATATGTACATTCAGTTGACAACAATTTCTATACATCTCATGCGTGAAGCAAAACGTGGAAGCTGTGAACCGGAAGGAAGAAAAAGCTGCATTCCAGAACCAGCGATTCTAGCTAAACCTGTTATAGCCAGTGAGGAGCCAGTGCAGAATTTTAGTACTGTTAGAATGTTATATATTATATAATGTATAAAAAGACATTTTTCCCCGACACATCAATCCAGCCTCAACCCCTCTCCCTATTGGCAACGTAACTAGTCCAAACTGTTAAGTACAGTTTGCCAAAATCAAACAAATGTGGTGTAGAAAAATGTAGATACAAAAATTGTAACATAACCTAAGAATACAATTGTAAGTGCAATCGGTGTTATCGCTGAAAAATGCTATAACATTTCACTGTCTATTTACTACTAACCGTTAGGACTATCTGTTGTCTATCTTCTGTGTTGCTATTTTTTATATCGAGCTGCGTGTAGATGGTTATTTGCTGATGAAAAAAATATTTAATAAAAAAAAATCCTACCTATAAATGTGATGCCGATCAAGGCAGGGCTAGAATTTTGTCAAAAAATGCAATTGCCAAGATCTTACAATGGGAATCTTGACTATTCATTAAGAGATAGGTCACTCGGTCACATGATAGCCAATATCTGAAGGATTATAAAAATGCATTGGTCAAAATTTCTGCACTTTATCTTGTCAAGAGTTGCATTGTTCTAAAGCTAGATTCTTTGAACATTTTGTGGCTTTCACATTACAGAGAGTCTAGCATTAAACATTCTGATAACATCTTCTATTAGACAGATTTTTTTCACAAAATGTAGTGAAATTTTAACCCTGCCGTGCTATATGTTAGTTTCCTCAGTGAAGCTTTCATTGACCTATATCATAGCCAGATTTAGTTGTATTCAGGGTTGTAGCTACAGTGGATACGTGTCCGGTAACCTCCTGTGGGCGTGTTGTTATGGTTGAGTGGTGGGAACACAGGCGTTCGTCTCACTGAGTTCATTCATTTGACATTCTTACTGTAGTCTCTTTGGAACCAATTGGTTGTTTATAGACAGTTCACATTTTTAGTAGAACCAAAACTGGATCTCAAAAATGGTTTTATGAAAATCATTACAAGAATCGATTCCCTGGTTCCAGCTAAATTTGAACTCTGGACATAGGCAACCAAGTAAAAAGGCTATTCCAGTTGCAGGCATGAAAATTTTCAGCATTTCAGCTGCTTTGAGCATTTTTGTTATTGTTTTCAGTGTTTTTCATCCTATATCTGAATCAAATTCACAGAAAATGGTAAAAAAAACATGGTTTTCAGTGTTTTTGCAAGGCTGGTTTCATGCCTGAAATCCTTACACCTTATGGAAGACATGGGGTGTAGATTTCAAATGGAATCACCCATTCAGGTAACCCAGGGGTGTATGGAGTTCAACTGGAATAGTCTGTTGCCCAGCACAGTGGTCTAGCTGCAATCCTGGTCATAATATCAACCAAGCAGTATATAGCACAAAACTCAACCACTGCTATTCTCTATTCTGTAAAGTGGTGGTACCTATATAATTATATCAATATAGCACAAACCACTTGCAGGGTAACTATTATTACATAATTCATCTGTGTACATTTATTTCTTCTTTTTTTCCAGTGGAATACTAGTCAGACTCAATATTATTGTAGTAGTGTGTAACTTATTATTATTAGGACATCATTGGATACTGTGACATAGCTTATATTTTGCAATGTGAGGTTGACACGCTTAGGTTTTTATTCATCTGTGTTCCCCCAGTCAGTGATGTTGGCCCTCTGTCTGACTAAGCAGTACATAAGCTTACTCTGGCATTTTGTGCATTGACATCACATATTGGGTCATTCCAGTTGAAATCCATACACCCCTCTATAGACGACAATGATCTTAAATCTTCTACACTGGGAGTGCAAATTTCAAATGGGTTTATCTGAATAGGTGACTTCATTTGAAATCTACACTCTCTGTGTGGGAGATTAAGGTCATGTCTGCCATAGGCGGTGTATGGATTTCAACTGTAACAGCCCATTGGAGGAAGGTGAATGCACTTGGTGATACTTTGATAACAAAATACTGGATGTTGTATTCAGCTCTTAACATCATAATTTAGCATGTTCCCACAAGACCATGGCAAATATTGCTGAGATTTTGAAAATTGGGATAATAAGCTTCAAAATGGAGCAATATTTGTTTTTTATACCCAATATACTTCTGAAGATATGAATTTGTTTAGGTTTATCTAGATAGTTGTATCAATGCAGTTTTGTGAAACAAAGAAACCAAATTAATTTCACCAGTTGTGGATTATCAAATATCACCAGTAATCATTCATGTAATGTTCCTCCTTTTTCTCAAATAATTTTGTGTTTTGAAAAGTAGTATGGTTACCACATCCAAAAAAACAACTCAGAAATCAATTTGAGACATTTTCTTTTCTTTTGGGGGTGTGTATTTTTAGACACCTCAAATGTAGGTGTGCAAACAAGTTGTGGGAATAATTGGTTATTCCAGTTGAAATCCATACACCTCCTATGGAAGAAATGACTTTAATATCCCACACAAGGAATGTAGATAAATATGGAGTCAAACATTCAGGTAACCCCATTTGAAATTCACACTCCATGTGTGGAAGATTAAAGTCATTCCTTCTGTAGGGGGTGTGTGGATTTCAACTGGAATAGCTTAATTGGACATATCAAGGGCTTAATGCAGCACTCTCTCATCTCCATTTACTCCCCTGAGTAAGCACACAGTTTGCATTTATACACAATATTGCACTACTGGAGATGAGTCTGTTCCACTGAACCCCAAATACAGGCTGTAGAATATTTGGTACCACCCATTTTTGGTGTTTATTGACAAGCCTGCTTCTTCTTCAATATGCACAATTGGATCCTCTTGAAATGCCCAGGATTTGTAGTGTTATGACCTTTTCTAACATTTATCTATAAATAAGGTAGCTCCTATGTTGCATGCGGTAGTCTTTGTTCATAATCACTGGAAACTGAATGGTACCAATTATTTTGATACAGCTTGTATATCTTGGTTCAAATGTACTAATGTATGATATACACAAATGTATGGTTATACTGATATCTCTGATGTATTGTACACTTGAGACAAAGTGATATACCTTTCTTGAGTCTCTCCACCTGTGTGTATAAATGGGAACTTATACAAGTTAGAGCCTTCCTTTTGCTATACAAAGGTGGACCAGCTTATAAAATAGCACATTTTACACCCATGTCCTGTTTTACACAGTGTGTTGCCTCTTGCACATTTTTTTATAATCTTAAATGTAAATGTCATGTGTGTTTTTGTGTCAAAATGCCAAAATAAAATTTAAAAAAAAAGGTATAATATAACTTGCAGATGTATCATAATATCATTTAATTACAACAAATCAGAATGGAGTATTTATCTATAATACAATTTTAGGAATAATTCTCTGTGCTAAACATGGGACACATGAATGAATTATTATGAAGACTATTATATCAAGAAATAGCTACAACGATTATATCAAGAGATAGCTACAGTGAGGCTTCTTTCGGCCGCTTTATCTGGCCATCACATTGAATTGTTTAAGCAGGGCATTATATTATCAAACTATTAGATTGGTAGGGCATTTTGTGATCAAATCCAGGGCTACATCGTTGTGATCATTTCATTCATAATAGGAATCTGAGAAGCAGTACTGTAAAACTAATTTTGCAGGTACTATGACAAACTTGTCTTCTCTAATTTGTGACATTGTAGAATTCACAGAATGAAGCTCCACACTATTGTAACAGCTGTGTTTTATCCAAGAAGCTAGGGAGTCAAAAGTAAATGGGTGTTCTAAAACAAGATTGTAGGTACTTCATGTTGGAGTGTAAGCAGTGAACAGGGTTTTCAAAGAAACTTAAATTTTGCCGATACAGACATTGAATGTTACTGGTTAAAATGCTGCAAAGCTTGATAAATTTGAGAGTATTTAAATTTGTGAATCTGGACTTTTAGCAAAATAAAAGTCATTTTACAGTAATTGGGGTTTTCTCCTCAATTTAGATTTGGTTGCAAGAGATATGACCCCAAGCTGGGTCATAGGAAACAAACTCTAAATAACCCAACAAACAAATGCATTCTTTAAAAGGGAATTCTCTAAGGGCACTATAAAACAGTATTTTTTTCCTTAGATATTTCAATATAGTTTTTGCCTGTTTCTGTGGTACTATTTTCAGAGGTAACAATGTCTCGCTGTTTCTCCTGGTATCTTAAAAGATTTGTTTTTTTATCTTCTTGCGTATGTACAGCATACACCTTAGAGCAGTAACTGCAGTTGTACTGTGTTGCTGAACTGTACAGATAAAACAAATTTGACAATGATCGTTATGTGAACGCTTCTGCTATGACCCTTGAGGTATGTGCATTTAACCATAGTGGGCTAACCAGCGTGTAAATATACCTCCACTCCCACTGCGTGGCAGGTAGTTGAAACAGTATGAGCGCTAGTCCTACAATCATGAATAGAAAGCAAGAAACTATGAATTACTGACATAATTATTTGCAATTAATTGTAACAAGGACTGGAGACATTCATACTACTAACAAGAACTTTTTATTACCAACTTTTTGGGTTAAGCTATTTGGCACTTCCAGTTAAAATCCATACACCTATGGAAGACATTACTATAATTTTCCACACAGGGTACGTTTGTGAAGATTATCATTCATCCAGGTAGTAACAATAATAATATTTGAACTATAAGCTAGTCAACTGGACAGGGTGCATATTTCAAATGGGGTCACCCATTTAGGTAACCCTATTTAAGGGTTATCTAAGACTGAATTAAAAAGACTAGTTTGCGTCTGACGTCAGAACAAAGGCGCGGCGTGATTAGCTGCTGACCTACACTGTACGCATTACGGACTGGTTGACAGAACATCATATGCAAACTAGTCTTTTTAATTCAGTCTCGAATTATAGGCCTATGAGACTATGAGATGAAATATATCTGTCAAGTTTGGATCTGTAGACTGGCATAATATTAAATTACATTTAGATGTTTAAATAAGGAAAATGTTATATTGAATTGATTGAAATTTGATACTTTTTTGTTGCATGTTCAATGTTTGTATTTTTATCTCATTTAATTATTTCTTGTTTTTATTTTATTTTATGTTAGAAGAGTTATTACCTCATACTTACATCCAACGTTTTTTTAATGTTTTAATACTATGTAATGTATATCAAGTCAAAATTGCTTAATTATCATTTGTGGATTATTGTGTGTAATGAGCCATCTTTTGTTTTGTTTTATATATTATGATGTTAACAAGAAATTTATATCAAAAGGATTAACAATTGAGACATTTATCTAAATTATTTAGCTCAGGTGGTTTAAAAAAAAAGAAAGATCCTGTTATTCAGGTCCAACAGGCCCAAGTTTTAAAAGAAATGGCAAAAGCATGTCTGTATGAATAAATACTGACAGAACAGTTTCAGAAAATATCATATTATTTGGGACTGTGATTTTACTCTCAAAGGGAAGAAAGTGCTGAAATTGGATGCGTCTGTTTGTTTGCGCATTTTTATGAATGCGAACAGGTGACCAGAGACAAACCTGTTTTTTTGCCTTATGTTAATTCTTCAAGAACAAACTTGATCACACTTGGATCCAAATTGTAAAAAAATTCTTCTTTTGTTTTGCATAATTTTCCAACAGTGACCTGTCACAAATACTTCAGTAAATTGTTCACCATTCTGCTCTTCCAAATCATGATAAATTAATTTAAATATAGTGAACAAAGCATGGTTTTAGTTCATTTTTCCCCATTCTTATAGTCTGCTAGTGTATGCTTTGTTTAGTGTATGCCTAATTGTGTGTGTAGGGAATCATGTTTAGATAGATTTTATAATGCTGAAATGAGTCAAGGATAAACCCTCAGCAGTCATTATTCATGTGTCATAATTATTGATCTTACTGACATTGAATTTAGGCTATAAAAATGCAAATATTAAATAAGAAAAGGGTTTATAAAAGCTCTAACTGATGATGAACAAAATGGGCAGGAGTTTTATGTGCATCTTTATTTTATTTTCAGAAGAAGTTGAAAACAGATGAGTGCCAAGGTTATGTTAAACTTAATAGTGCACCCTCTAATTTTGCTGTTCAGCTTTAGGATGCCAAAACCATCTTAAAATGCTGCAAAATGTAGTGTTTATGTAAACAGTATCATATTAAAGTTAAATGCTTAGTGTAAGAGGTAATAAATAGCCATAGAAAAAGAAAATGTTATTCTGCTTTAAAACAGCCTAAGATCTGAACTAAACACATCACAAATAGTAACTGCCCCCCCCCCCCTTAATTACGAGATAATAACTCAAAATCTATGCATCGGATTTTCAAACTGACATAGCAAAGAAGCCCGGTTATGTGCCACAAATTTTGATACTCATTTTGTCTTAATTGCCAAAAACTTGCTACTATGGTGACACTTTGAATGCAGATTCACAGATTGAAAAGCATAGATTTGGAGGTATAATCTACTGATAAAGTAGGTAGTTACTTTTTGTGAAGTGACTTTGTTTGTGAGACTCCCTGCACTGTAAATTGCTAGCATTGGGTGATATACTTGTTGATGTTATAAGATCGATACAATTACAATATAATGGGTGTTATATATTCACCAATTTTCAAAATGATTCCAGAAACAAAATTCAAAACTTATGAAACATTTAAAGTTTAAATTTTATGCTTGAACTTGAACAGCGGAGTGATTTCTCAGGATTTTTTGTCTCTCCTGTGCATTTAAGTGAAGGGAAAAATGATTTTCCATATTTTTAAATATAATCCCCTCTCAGAAAGTTAATCGTATCCCTGCTTCGAATGGAGCTCTTGCACTGGGATACACATTTGCTTCTATATTCCAAATCACTGGAGCAGTTTAACATAAAACTTGGAATAACAATGTTTGGGCAGTGGGTCTCAATGTAAGGTAGAAACAATCAAACCACCCACTTACTATCACCCAATGCTAGTCCAAACCCTTTATACAAATCATTGAATGGGATATTCCAGTTGAAATCCATACACCCCATATGAAAGACATGACCTTAATCTTCCACATAGGGAGTGTGAATTTCAAATGGGGTTACCGGAATGAGTGAGTCCATTTGAAATTTACACCCCTTTGTGTGGGAGATAAGGTCATGTCTTCCATATGGGGTGTATGGATTTCAACAGGAATAGCCGAATACAATACAAATGTAAAAGGGGTTCAGGGAATGGATATGCATCCATAACTGCAAATCTGTGAAAAATCAGCCTTTAGAATAGTTATGCTTTGATAAAATCATGTTCTGTTTGTAATACCATGATGTACATTCATAAATTTAAAAAAATACTGAAATAATGTGATTGTTAAAATAATTTACTAATGACACAAAAGATTACTGCTCTATGTTTAGGTAATTACTGCCTTTCTTTCAGTGTTCCTTATTGGGTAATTACTTGATATAGTCATCAAAATAACCAATTAAAACATAGCTTAATTTTAAGCTCAATCTACTTCAGCCCTACCACCAATCTTACCATGTTGCTGATTGGCTTAATAAATCATAATAGTCTTCTTTTAACCAATCAGCAGGTAGTACTCATTTGGTTAAACAAATAGTACAAGAAGAGTGAAAACTAGGTTGTATCCAATAATTGAGTTGAAATGATATGACTTTATTATCACACTACACCCTTATCAAAGTTCTTTGCACTTTTTTGCTGATGAAACAAATGTATTGAAGTGTGGTCGTGATTGGCTTATTGAATCGTGTAATGAAACCTCATTCATTGAAAAAGCTTTGTTGCATCACCTGGTTCTTCTCATGCGGTGAACAGGGCATGCACATCAGCAAATGCGAAGGGACCTTGCTGAGAACTGAAGTTGTCACTACAGTTGATCAGTTGGGACAATGATTTTTCTCAGAAAATTGTTGAATATATCTTTTCAAGCTTGTGTTGTATCAGGATATTTGTGTCGCTCATATTTAAGTTAATTAAGTTGAAAATAATGTGCTGGTGTCAAAAATATGAATACAGTTATCAAACAAGTTGGAAATGTAGCATTATTCTGGACTAGATATCCTGAAGTCACTGGTTCAAATGCCAAATCAGTCAAATAATCTCTCATCAAGTGTGAAAAATAGTCAGAAAAACAACTTGCAACAACAACAGCAAATTTTCAATGTAATGAACAGAAACTGGCAAATTGATGTACTGAAGGGCATTTAATTTAATATTAAACAGACACTGGATATTGTTGATAATAAAGAAGGGCTAGTAGTCTCATCTCAATGTACAAATAACAGTCCACAAAAGGGGATCCCACAATGGGATACCTACACACAGGTCCAAATCTGCATTAATTCTTATCAATACGGTTCTTACCTGAATTGCATTGCATTTAAACAAACATACCACAACACTTCACTGCATGGTGAATACGTAAAAGCAGTGATGTCTCTGTTCAAATTTTTTCTTGGAATGCAAAGTATGTGGTACACTTGCTTATTAACATATTATGTTGTTTTTAGATTTGTGACACTTGCACAGTTTAACAAGTGAAATTTGGGCTGTATAAACATTCTCAAAGTATGCTACACAAGTCACAATGTCCTGGATTGATGTTGTACATAAAAAAGATGAGACTAAAAGAGAACTGACTCCGGAGACTAGTGCTGTCGTCGGCACTGTTTTTTAATGTCGATATGTCGATATAATTCGTATACCGCCGGACGTCGACAGTATGTCGACATAAAAAATTCTAAAAAAAAAAAAAAAAATTTTTTTTAAATTTTCAAAAAATATTTTTTATAGAAGTAAAGGTAATCAAAATGTACAACTTTATCAAACTTTGGCATTTTTTTTTAGTAGCAGTATTTCTCTGGTTTCCAACCTTGAATAACAAAAGTAATTTTGGGCCTATAACTTGCTTTTGTGGCCAAAAAATATTTTTTGAAAATTTAATTTTTTTTTTTTTTTTTTTAGAATTTTTTTTTGATGTCGACATGTCGGGATATGTGCCGATGTCGACATTAATGTCGACATAAGGCATGTCGACGATGGCACTACGGGAGACTAAAAGAGAACTGACTCTGATATGTGTGTGTGTCGCTCTTTGAGGGAAAATAATGTCACTTATGGAAGACAAAATAGTGCACGCCAGGATTTTTTGCCATGTACCCAGTAAACTTCTGATTTGATGTGCGTGCTTGTTTGCTTTGTGTGAGTAGTGCATTGTGCTGCTATGTGCGCAAACCTGTGTAACTCTCAACCTTAGAGACGCAAATTGTTGTTCGATATCAGGCTTTTGCCAAAAAATGCTGGAGATAACCTATCTCAGTCTCTATGTGTGACTAACCAATATGGGAGAATTACCATATAGCATTAACCCCAAGAGAACTACCTGCCTATTGGTCAAAAAGAAGTTTTCATTATCAATTGGCCCAATCAGCAACATTGTTAGAATAATTTCATCACACAAAAAAATTGGGGTGAATTATTTGCAAAACTCCATTCTGATTGGTGATTAAAATGAAGATATCATGTAATTGACCAATCAGAGGCAATGTTAGATCGGTAGGTAGTGCTCAGGGTGTTAAGCATCACACAATTTGGAGTCATCTCTTTGGGTCTCATCTCTTAGGATGTAACACATTGGTGTAGATTTAATACCGGTATACTTTATATTATAGAATGCCCAGATGTGTGTGGTTCTGTTTTTCTTCCACTGGAAAGAAAATTGTTGGATAGGATGACAGTAGTAAAGAGGGGTTTACTTCATCATTTTGAGTGGTTATTTGTGTCATTTATAAAATGTAATGTCTGCATTTATGTGTGCAGTATCTGGGGATATTACTGTATGCCATAATATGCTTAAATATAGCAGTGGTGTGCAAGCCATTAAAAAAATAGATATGTCTTGTGTGTGTTTTTTTTGTCTCTTCTGCTTCAAATTATTGTCAGAAACTTGGTGTCAGGCCATTTCTCAAAACATGGCTAGTGGCCAGGCTTCCTAAGCCATCAGGCTTTTAGCCTAATTAGTCCTACACAGGGAACACAACTTATAAGTCCCCCCTAATACTTTAGTGTAG
The DNA here is from genome assembly GCF_039555335.1 of Amphiura filiformis. NCBI lineage: Eukaryota > Metazoa > Echinodermata > Ophiuroidea > Amphilepidida > Amphiuridae > Amphiura > Amphiura filiformis. The sequence continues at coordinate 47,527,246 of NC_092643.1, forward strand.
CTTTATTTGTTTTACACATGTGGACCAATTTATAGCGTCACACATCATTGCGTTCAATCACAATGGCTTATTATGAAAAAAAAAGGCTGTTTTAAAAGTTGCACCTGAGTCCATAGCAGTTAGGTTTTCCTTAACAAACACATGAATAGACCTGGCCTACTGTATTGTTTGAGAGCTGACCCCTATGGACTCAGATGCAACTTTTAAAATGGTCTCTTTTTTTACAAAATGAACCATTGTGACTGAACAAAATGATGTGCGACACTATAAATTGGTCCAAATGTGTAAAACAAATACGGCTGCACAAACATTTTGCAAAATATTTTTCGATTTATTTAAAAAAGTATTAGGGGGTAACTTATAAGTTGTGTTCCCTGTATACCAGAGCTTACAATTTCACATTGTACATAACCTAGAAAGATAAATCAATAAAATGGATCTACTTGGTAGGGCTAGCCTGCCATATTGAAGCTAAACTGGTGAAATATAGTACAAAACTGGAATTGGCACTTTTTATTTTTAAATGACCAACTATGGGTTTATTTTGGTTATAAACCCATATACAGGCGTCAATGTTTGGGGGATGATTTTATGGATCATTTGTAAAGCTATACATTTTGCAGAAAACCCCATTGAAATTGAACATTAATTTAGTTCCAAAGGTATGAACAGTTGAAGTTTTTCCAAACAATATGCAACAAAAGAAATTATTTCCGTTGACAAATCAATGAAAACCCTGCTTTTCTGGGGAACGAATCCCGGTTAGGCTCTACTACCGCATGTTGAAAAACTTATTTATCAGTTATCGTCCAAGTTCGCAGAAAATATTTCACGAGTGGTATAGTAGTGTTCACAGAATATTTTCAGAGCTTCAGAAAAATTATATTAAAGATTAGGATGTTTTAAATTATTTTTACCTTCTTGATTTTTTTCTGCGACTCTGAATTTTTTCTGGGAACGCCGGTACCACGATACCGGTGATTTCGTAGCCCTGGTCACAACCGAACTTGAGGTGAACAAAATTATAGAGGTGTATTTATACATGGTGAAGGGAGGGGTATTATATAGCCTGGGGTATAAAAGCTGAGGAAGGGTATAGTCTCATTTACCCCCAACCTGGCTCCATGAAGATGTAAGGAAAAATTTCCACCATTTTTATGTGCATGGTGAGGGGGTAGGAAAATACATTTTCAACATTATAAACCACTGATATTAGGGTGGGTTGGAGGGGTTATTACATTTAATAATGTATTCAAAGGGATTGAAGAAGGCATACAGAAAAGTAAGAAAGAATGACAAATAGAAAGAAAGACTGAAAAAATAACTTGAGAATGAATGAAAGAAACAAAGACAGAAAAGCACAAAGAAAGAATCAATACAGAACGAATGAGAGAATCTGAGGGGACTGTCATTTTCTTTGGAAGGGGGGTCATGAATATGTTGTTAAGGGGTACTACACCCATGTGGTAAATTTGTGATTATTTTTGCATTTTTCTCAAAAATAATTACACACTGGTAACAAAAGTTATGTATATTATTGGGGCAAGAAATCCAATTACTATACTGAAATTTCAGTGACTCAAGACAAGCGGTTCGGTATATATGATAGGAAACGAGGTACATCCTAGCGGTACCTTATTTCTGATCATAAATAACAAACCGCTTGTCTTGGGTCACTGAAATTCCAGTGTAGTAATTGGATTCCTTGCCCCAATAATATACATAACTTTTGTTACCACTGTGTGTCTGTGTTATTAGTTTTTGAGAAAAATGCAAAAATAGACACAAATTTATCGAGGGGTGTAGTACCCCCTTAACCGGAGTCAATTTTTATGACTGTATCGCGGGCTCAAAGAAAGAAAGAAAGAAATTCAGATATCAGGGGCGGATTCAAGTGGGCTAAGGGAGCACGAGCCCCCCGATACGATCCAGGGGGAGGGCGTTTTTGAGCATTTTTGAGCATTTAATAGTGTAAAATGATGCGCCAAATGGCTTCAATTGGACCCCCATTTTGAGGGGTGTAATAAGTGGGCGTATGGGTATAGTGGATGTTTTATCTTCTGCTTTGGACATCCGGCACTTTATCTTTTATGCAATAGTGAAAACGTGTCCATGAACGGCTTCAGTTGGGCCGTCATTTCACAAATTTTCGGCTTTTTCAAACTTTGGGTAAAATTGGGGGAAGGCAAGCCGAGAGTGGGGCAATTGATTTTTGGCACACATTCATGGGGCATCTTTTAAATAAAACGCTCTAAAAAGGATTAGGAAAACAGTACGGAAACGCTTAAGGGGCTGTGCAATAATTATGAGCCCGGGGGGGAGGGTCAAATGGGGGGGGGGGGGGCAAGAAATTTTTGGCGCGTCAAAAGGGGGGCAAGCAATTTTTGGCAAGCCGAGAGGGGGGGGCAAGCAATTTTTGGCACACATTCATGGGGCGCCTTTTTAACATTAAAACGGTCTAAAAAGGCTTACGAAAACAGTACGGAAACGCTTAAATATGCAAATTTTCCTGCTCGCTGCGCTCGCAACATACATCTAGACCATTTAAGGTTTGCAAATTGGGATCCAAAAAATTTGGCATGTTCAAGGGGGGGGGGGCAAAGAATTTTTGGCGCGTCGAAAGGGGGGGGCAGCAATTTTTGGCGGGCCGAGAGGGGGGGGGGCAAGCGATTTTTGGCGAGCTGTTTGAAATTTTTACCCCGGGGTAAATAATTATTGCACAGCCCCTAAATATGCAGCTTTTCCTGCTCGCTGTGCTTGCAACATGTATCTAGACCATTTAAGGTTTGAAAATTGGCATGTGCAAGGGGGGAGGCAAACATTTTTTGGCAGGCCGAGGGGGGAGGGCAAGAAGGAATGAAGGAAGGGAGAAAGAAAAAAGAAAGAAAGAAAGAAAAAAAAAAAAAAAGAAAGAAAGAAAAAAGAAAGAAAGAAAGAAAAAAAAAGAAAGAAAGAAAGAAAGAAAGAAAGAAAGAAAGAAAGAAAGAGAGAAGAAAGAAAGAAGAAAAGAAAGAAAGAAAGAAAAAAAGAAAGAAAAAAGAAAGAATTATAAACGAAAAAACGAAATTTGAAATCGATTCAGACCTCCTCTGCAAGACACACTACAGACAGCCTGTATCCATAGTGCGCCCACTTTGGTCCCGCCAAAAGTCAAAACAATTCACGAATTTTGTGATTGATCGTTTGCAAGAAATCTTTGTTTTATGGTGGCTAAGAAGCTGATAAATCCTTATTACAGCCGTGAACGAGAGCAATAATTTATCTCGAGAAGGTCAGATGCCGTGGTAAGAAGTGGCAGGTAACCTAGATTGTTTTTGTTTTTGTAAAAGTGGACGCAAACAAAACGAAAATTCAAGAAGCAAAATCGAATATTTTCAATTTTGGGAGCAGAATTCGACACCTAAAACTGTTCTAAAATAAGGCAATAAATCACATGTATGCTACATTTATATCGTCCAGACTTTCTCAACATTTGGGGAGGGATGCCCAGCACTCGGGCCCTTTTTATTTGTTAATTTGTTACAAATTTACTTGTATTCATTTCTATGTAAAAAAAATCACACGTTTGAATGGGAATTGGATTGCGTACTTTCCCAATGTTTAGTGAGCATATTTTAGGTATCCCAGGCAAACCTTAGTTAACACATTTGCTAGTCAGCGAAATTCGCCGAGACCGGGCCCAAACACAATGCATGCATAGAAATTTGATTTTTTTTCGAGAATAGATCGGTGAAGGAAACCTACATAAATATGTTTTCTAGACTAAACTTCACTTGACCAAATTAGGCATGTTCACAAAATTTTCAAGTAGGATATTTCACATGGAAATTATTTTGTTTAAAAAGGTGATTATTTAACTTAAATTTTTATGGTGATAATCAAGTCGCACATGGAATTTTAGAGGGATTTTGATAGCAGTTCCATTAAAAAAAGCTGCTATCGCCATGAGACTAAGATCTAGAAACACCCCAGAAATGCCGCTTTGGGGAATTTTGCTAGCTGAATCTTTTTGATGAAAGTCAATCTTTGACAAGATGTAACTTTGCTACGGAAAGTGCTATGAAAAAAAGGTTTTCAGTGTTGGCTTTGTTTACTCAAGGGCTTTCATTTGATATATAAAATGATGCAGTTTGATGGCAAATTTGAATTCACCTAGCATACCTACATATTTCTCCAATATTTTGAGAAGTTGACGTCGAATTTTCTATTCTATATTGTTTGGTAATAATGTCTTTTGCCAATATTATGTTTAAAGTTGTAATTTTGTGTTTTGATCGCAAAGATCGGATATTTTTATTCCCGATTCGAATTCTGAACCCTTCGCAAGGGTGCAGAACTTTGCCGATAATTTTGCCTTTTTGGACACTAAAATGCAATCGATCCTTAATTTCAACCGAGTCTTAAATTAGCAAGCACAATAAAGTTGGTACCATTTTTATATGTATACATCAGGCCTCAGGGTTCACAGTTTGCTCTCAAATAACCGGGTCCACTTTTTTATGCTGGACCCATTCAGATCCCATTTAGTTGAAATTTGCGGGTCCCAAGCTGATTTTTGTGGGTCCAAATTGCACTTTTAAATGCATCCGATGTACGGAAGGCAGAACACTAACACCCGGAAATGCCATCTTCACTCAGTACTGGCGCGCATGAAGTACATCACATGTATGTCAAATTCGGCAAGTCGAGCCGAATTATTGGATAAAAGACGACTTACCGGCTTACCGCGATCGGCTACTATTCTCAAAAAAAACTACAATTACTACCAAATAATATGCACTGCTTTAATCATCTAAATTATTTGTTATTTTGCGCCTATATTTGCTCAGTTGAAAATACATCTACCGCAAAAACGTGTTTTCGTAAATTGTCACCAGGAAATGTACCACCGACTCAGCTTAGTCGGCTCCCAGCATATTTTTCATTCATAAATTACATACAATTACTGAAATCGCTGCTACATGATACACAGTGTGGGCTCACTCATCGCTATTTCATGCACAGATGTTTGATTAGTGATACAAGGGGAACTGTAGAAGAGGTGGACTTTTCTTTGGATCGTGCAAATATTACGTTACAATTTAATGTCGCCAATGTTATTTGCCATGTTTACAATTTTTCGGGTGGGATTTTTTCCGGGTCCAAGCACAGCCTGCTGGACCCATTCAGGTTATGTAATCTTACTTTTTCCGGGTCCAGTGAGTACAAAAAGCATCCTGGACGCAAAAACGTGAAAAACTGTGAACCCTGGTATACATTGATGAAATTTTAAAGATTTTTTTCAAATTTCTGACCTGCGCAAATCGTTAAGTGTGTATTTCCCATTGCCATCCAAAATGACGTAAGCCAGTCCTTAATATACATAGGCACGGCGTATATAGGACTGGCAAGCGAGTCTAGACCAGACATGATACAATGTAAGTGTGCATGATCATGATGTGGCTCATGCTAGTCCGAGGTGCTCTGACGATAACACTCCGATTGCCATGCGATCTTCCGTTTTGGACAACGGAACCGCTACTTGAACGAGCTAGGCTCATGCATGCAATACATGGTATTGCAGCGTGTTGCATGTTGCAAGATAAAATTCCATTTGATGCAGGCTAGCGCCTGACGTGTGTCCAACGTAATGTACACCATATGATCCTCCCCGGAAGCCCTGCCAAAGCTCATTTTCCATGACGTGTTACGATGTGTGGTACCGGTAGTTTATTCTTTACATTGATCGAATATTATTGGTGACGTCATTAATCTTGCATAATTGATTGAGCGAAGAAGAGTAGGATATAGTCGCTGAACACAGCGTAGCGATGTCAGCCAGCACACATAAATCGGCGCTGCTATTCTCTAACATGTAAAAACTAATTAACTTGCTCTTGGAGAATTGCCCTTATTCCATTTTACTTGAAATATTTTGCTATAATTTAATGCTAGCGTAGTGAAAAGTATGTTTTAACTAAATATTAATTCAAATTTTGAATAAATGCTTGCAAAAGTTCCATAAATAAATCATGAATTTAGTGGTCTGAAAATCGCGACTGTTGAAATTACTCCAACACGCACGTTGAGATGTGAAGCAGTTTCATGACAAGAACAACATTTGGATGGCAAAAAAGTACAGTTATAAAATGCATTAAAATGTCTATTATATGCACGGTACAATGCCGTAGTAGTTTTTCACATATAAGTTGCATTGTTCACGCATCCAGTGACGCACCGTAATGTGCTACTTATTGGGGAGAAAAACATCGGACTTGCATGTGTGAAGAAGGTGCAGAATTCGGCTTACTTGGGAAACATGTAGGGAAACTGTCTTACTTAGCATTTAATTTAGGCAATTTTTATTAGTTGCATATTTTTTTACAGTTTATCAGATCTACTAATGACGTAGATCTACAATCCAGGATGATATATGTGCAATTTGTGGTCCATGCTAGTTGTACTAAGATACAAAGGTTTGAAGTTTGCTATATTTTCAAACATTTTTGTACAACCCTATGGGGCTCCACCAACCAGGCTGCTCCATTGGCACATCTTACATATTGAAGTGGGAGGTTTTTTTGAGCAGACGACAAGAACATAATTATCTCACACTTTCTACAATAGGTATTATCTATAATAAATTACTGAGTTTGGCGAATTGGTAAGGCTAAAAACTTCTATGTTTTACATTATTTGGAAAACAGATTTTTTGCGTTGCGTGAGAGTAAGGTTGTCCGCACCTCAATAAACGCGTCCAATTTTGTTTTTGTTTACGTTAAGGGTGTCAAATTATGTTAATTAGTTTAAAAGGCACTGTCAGCGCACTGCATGCTAAAACTTTTCACACCAACACAATACACTAATGTTGACGTCACATAGCCTGAATTAGGCCTTCTGTCCTGCCATCGGTGTGAGGATATCATGCCTTTACAATGTAGTCTCAACTATTACATGACACAGTAGAAACTCAATTAACATCTATTGTTTATTCAACCAATTTGTCAACATGGTCACCTCAAATTCTTGGTATTCGTGTACGGTACCGGGTATTCAAAAAAGAATGCACCGCCAGCGGTTGCTAATATTCAGTGCTATCTAAAATGTTTTTTTTTACAACATGTTTTACTTCATTTCATGCAGTGACAAATTAGAATGGAAGGAGATAAAATTATTGCACTGAAGAAAACTCTCAAGAAATGGGAAGTTGCATTTAAGGAGACTCATGAGAAGAAACCAACAAGGCAAGACATTGAATCGGCACCACAAAGAATACAAGGTAAATTCACGCCATTATATGGCCTGCTAGTGCTTAGTGCTCCTAAAATGAATGGACAGGTAGTTCCATTAACGATAGCTCAGGGTTCGCAGGTTTTTGCCGCAGGTGGAAAAAAACGCGGTTTAACCCGCGATTTTAACCGCTTGGCAAAAACAAAGTGATTTATAATTCAGTTTTTTCATCTCAAAACAAATCATTAAGTTACAAATATCATTTCCTGAGTGTAACAAAGCCAAATTTTGTAAGTAACATATTAAGAAATTAAAGGCATGCGTTTTCATTGCTCAAGTGCATTTAATCGAAATGTGGCATATATCAGATTCAAAACTTCATTTTAAGGACTTGATGAGACAAAAATTAAGTTGAATGATTCATTAAAAGTTGTGTGCTGCTGTTTATGAGCTTTCTGTGTTATTTTATATGTGAATGATGATATGTGAGTTTTTGCCAGTTTTTGCCACCGGCAACGGCAAAAACAGGTTTTTGCCGGCAAAAACCGAACCCTGCAATAGCTCTACTGAATATCAAGTTACAGTGTAATGCATGCCAGTGAAAAATGATGTTGAACTAGTACTTACATTTTTAGTGACGTTTCACTACTACACTAGTGGTTTCATCAGACTGGCAACAGGAACCGTTGAGGGCGTGATTAAAGATGGAAGATGTTGAGTGAATAGGCCCCTCGTCCTCAGTGGTTCCTGTTGCCTATAAAAGGAAGCAGTCAGATGTGATGAGTTGCCAGTCTGATGAAACCACTAGTGTAGTGGTGAAACGTCACTAAAAATGTGAGTAGTTATAGTTCAACATCATTTTTCACTGGAATTATTCAAAACGAACCATGTTTACAGGATCATTTTCCAGTTGGGCGCCTCAAAAAAAGGACAAGGTCACTTTTCATTATTCATTATTAGGTAACACTTCATATTGCACCATCAAAATGAAAATTTAAGACCACATTTTTTTGTTTGATTTATTTTACCAGATGCTTACAGTGAATACAACAAACTCCGGAAAGGTGGTGGAGTCAGCAATGAGAATAAGAACGCAGAGAGTACCGCAGACAAGAACCAATCGGAGGAGGGCACAGCAGACAAGAACCAATCAGAGGTCTGGGGAAGTCATTTGAATAAGTGCAATACACCATCTGCAAGCAAAGACCAAGAGTGTGATGCAAATCAAGAAAAAGGTTCATTACTGTCCAAGCTGAGCCAGAAATTGTATCAAAATTATAGCCATACAAGAAAGGTAAGTAAATTCATTGGTCAGTTTTGCCCACTTGAGAATGAAATTCTAGAGCTGTGAAGCAAAAGGGCATCACCTCACAAGTCAAAAATCTATACCACCTCAGTGTGTGTAACTCGGCTTAACAGTGAAATCCAAACATGATAGAGAGATTGCTATTTCTAAACAAACGTATCGAACACCCATGCAATCTATTCAAAATCACTCATGTGACGAGATTTTGAATAGATAGCAGGGACGTTTGATACGTACGTAACTTGGAAATCTCTCTACTGTGTAATATGAAAGTGAGATATGGATCACTGAAGTTCGCTTGCAGTTTTAATAATATAGGTTACAAATGTTTACAAATGTCAAAACAAGATAGAAGTATTTACCTCTAATGTTTGTTTTGTTTTTTGTCTTCCATTATTTTACAGACCCCAAAGAGGTCCATGAAAGCCACAAGCAGTCCTGAACATGTTCTGCAGGAAGCTTCACTTACTAATGGTCAGCTTCTACCAGAAGATTCCAAAGAATCAGACAATCTTGGGTCTACCTCCGTGTTTGGGAGTCCATCACATTCCAAGCATAATAATGCAGCGATAAAGGTTACTAGTACGTCACAAAAGTTGCACAATCGGAAGCTTGACGATGGTCCTGCATGCAGTAACATCCTGATGAAAACCCAAGATAAGAAGCATGCTCTGAAAACAGACTGGTTGGAAAAGTGTAAACCCAAAGTGCAATATTCAAGAAAGATGCCTCCACGACAAAGTGACTTATCAGATAATCATATTGACGATGGTGCGCATAATCTAAATGTCAGCAGGTCATTTGAAAAGACGCAACAAGAAAGTGAAAGTTTTGTCAGTAAGGAAAAACAAAATAATGAAGCGCAAAAATATGAGCAAAGTATAGCAGCACCAGCAAATGTTACTGAAACAAGTTCTGTTAGGAGTGAAATATCTGTTGTTGGACAAGATGCAAGGGCGAGTGAAAAAGATTCTAACGTTGTCAGTCAATCATTTGGAGATGAGCAGACAAATGCGCAAGATGAATTCAGAACTAGTAGCGATAATCATGACGAGATGTGTAATTCAGTTGCAAGGAAAGGACCGAAAAGTAAACGGAAAAGAAGCGGAGAAGCATCAACGTCTTCCAAAAGAATTAAACAATCCGAGGAAGCGGCACGTGATGATGAAAAAGAAAGCTCCGTACCACAGTTGAGCAGTTTTGAAGCCTTTGAAATTCCAGATGATTTTGAAGATAGAGAAGTTCCAGGACAATCCAGTCAGGTCAAAGGGCAATATGATGATAATTCTGGTTCTGAGGGTGAGGAACAGGAGAGGCTTAAGCAAAGAAAGATAAAAGTGAAGAAAGTGTCATCTACAAGGTATGTGTACATGTACTAGTGTGAGATAAAGGAAACAAATAATATAGGAAGCAGAGTCTGGCACAGGGTTGTAGCTACGGCGGGCGGACCCACCTGGGACTGGCGCTGGCCACCCGACACAATTCTTTTTAAAAAATTTATTTATTTATTTTTTTTAATAAATGATTTTTTATCATAAGAAGAGCAAAAAAAAAATTTTAGGGGGGGGGGGGTGATACCCCTGGACAGTGTCCGAAATAAGGAAAATCTGGAGGTTATCCCGAGGATAACTAAAGCATAAATTCTGCTTGTCCTCAATACATTGTGGTTGTCCCCATAATGTGTCATACTTTGGGGTAAAATATAGTGATTGTCCAGGGGATAAGTACATAGCTCAATATGGTTGTCCCCAGTGATTTTTGGACAAGAGGACAAGAGGATAAGTACTTATTTCGAACACTGCCCCTGGATCTTATTCCCCGATAACTTGCGTAGTCCACACGCTCCGCTTCGCAATAAATTTGCCACCTGGCATAGAAATTGGCCTAGCTACAACCCTGGTCTGGCATGTTCGCATGTCACACAGAAAATAGTGTACTTAAACCCCATGGGCACTATTGCCTTTCTTATAGCACCACTGATTGGCTAATCATCTGAGTAACCAATCTAATTGGAGCTTTATATTTCACCACTTTCAAGCTTCAGGATCAAAAAAATGCTCGTCCACATGTGTCCGGGCCGTCCACTGACCTGATGGCAGTTCTGACCTGGGGTTCAAACTACCTGTGAGTGCCCATCACATGGTGAATTATTATGACTTCATGTTGATGTTACCAAATTTGTCTTTTTAAAGAAAATTGTACCATAATTTTATCTCATCGGGGATATTAATCAGACAGGTTATGCACTTTTTTTAATTGCTTGTCCAAAATTGCCTGTCCATGAGAAGAATTGAGGATTTTTCCACATGTCTACTTTTTAGATTACCTGTTTAAAAGACGGGTGGACTGATCTCTAGCTAACTGCTTGTGTTCCACCTAAAATCATCAGTTTGTACTTCTTATGCAGCCTATACACGATCAGTTTGATTGATCAATATCAAAGACCCTTGTTATAAGAGTGGATACAAATCTGCCATTGTGCACTGTACAGTACACACAAACATAAATTAAGTGATTTTATTGTTCAACCTTCAATAAAATCAAACTAGATTAGATCTCTTCAATAATATTGAAAAGAATATTATTTTGTATCCAATATTAATCAATCAAATTGATCGTGTATGGGCCACAATTAATGTGATTACTTTTTTACTCATTGTGTTATAGGATGGTAGAAAAATACAAAAATATATGTTCTTGCTTTCAGTAATCCTATCTGGAGCTATAACATGTTTGTTGTTGCATTCACAGGGACAAAACTTATTGTTACAAATAATTTATTCAGGTCTTTGGTATGTATTTTATACATCAGATCCAGCAGTGCGGCTGCAGGAGGCTCGACTCCTAGAGGCAACATGAATGAAAATTATGTACGGCTCAACATGAAATACAAAAGCTACTCCAGAGGGCGTGGACCTGGACGAATGAAAGGCGAAGCCTACAAACGCCATGTGTGGAAGCAGCGGCAAAAAGGAGAGCTTGGAAAAGGAAGAGGAGGAGGAGCTGGGAGAGGGAGAGGTCGTGGAGGGGGTAAACCTTGGCTTCGTACTGAGGATACTTGCTTTAAGTGCGGCGGAAAGGGACACTGGGCTTCGCAGTGTAATGGTTTGTATTATGTTGTTTTTAATAGGCCTTTTCAGCAGCTGATTGGAAATCTTTGTAAAATGTGGCTTGAAGTAAGAACAAACATCCCAACCAATCACACATTGGCAATAGTCAAACCTGCCAACTGTCCCTCATTTTGAGGGACTGTCCCTCATTTAGGGTTTACCAAAGTGAAAATGAGGGACAATCCTGCTTTCTGAAAATTTCAGTGATGGCTAATTTAAATGTTAGAACAGCAGAAAACAATGCAAAGTCACTTACAATTTTGCTCTAGCATTCTCTTTAGTCTATTGTGATAAATTCAGACTTGCAAAACCCCGGGGCAAAACCTTCTCTGAATTCTTAAAGCATTGCACACCTCAAGTCTTTGAATTTGTAGGTACCTGGTGTGTGTACATGTACAAGGTTTTGGTCTCAATGTCCCTCATTCTGACTTTGGTAGGTTGGTAGGTCTGAATAGTGTATTTGATTGTTGTTCACACTAATCATCTGCTGTATTGGCCTCGCTTGATGCAACGTATTGAACGCGGTGTCCACTGCCTGGTTGAATATGTGATGTTCCTTGGACATGTTCAAATTGCCAGAAATTAATTGGTTCAATATTTTTATCGTCTTGCATGATCGGTGCTTTCAGTGAATGTCCTTCTGGAAAGGTTTATTGTTATGAGGAAAGGGAGTGTTGCCTTTTCTCCTTATTTAAAACTGGACTCGGGTACTTTTCCGTGATGTCAAAGGGTTACATGTATTATTGAAGAATTCTGGCGGATTTACAATAGGATGTGCCACCAGCGGTTGCTCTTGCTAGTCCAATGTGTTGCTGGTGTTGCTCAAATGTGACAAAGAAATGAATATTTCACCTCTTTATCATGGTTAGCTCAGATTTGAAATACATGAATGACCTTTGTCTCAAATTTAAATTTCTCATTTAATTTAGCTGTCCATGCTTTTTTCCAGGTCAAAATACAAGTGCTCCTAAGAAAGACATAGAAGAGGATTGGGCAATGAAGCAAGTCGGTGACGATGAGGAATTCCCCACCCTTGAGGAAGCTGCACTTGCTGCTGCTGGCATCAAACCAGGTACACGTTGTTTTGGGCATGGTTGCCATATTTTATCAACCAAAACCAAAAGGTCTTTAATTGCCAATTGGTGGTGCCCTAATGGGCAGCCCAGATGGTTATAAATAATTCATAACCTCATTAATATATGCGAAGCCTGTAATCCAATCAAAAGAAATTGATTGCCTGACCGCGCACTAATTGCGAGGTCATTAATAACTCACAATGACTCGGACGCGCAACAATGACTTCTGCGGCTGGTGCGTAGGGTATAAGCTACAGCGTTATGGCAACGCACTGCGCCTCACGCTTGATGCCGTCGGCGCTTCTGTGATTGGTAGCTCTTGTTGTCGGGCGAATGTTATATTCGCCTAGTTGATTTTTTTTGTAGGGTAGGTTACAACAATGATTAAAACTGGTTATATTTAACAGCGTTTTATGGCATAAAATAACATAAAATGCCATTTTGATTTGTTCAAAATATTAGATACGACGGTAGTGAATGACAATAATAACTTTGCACCATGTATTTTGAGGTCATTGTGTGAAATTGTCAGGTTTTGTTTTGGGCCTCGGTAATTTTAAAATACCTCAGCCCAAAACAAAACCCTCTGATTTCACACAATGACCTCAAAATAGATGGTGCGCAGTTATTATTGTCTAAATAAACGCCCACCAAAACGACTTTCATATTGTGTACTTGGCGCTTAAAGCTATAATATACGATTTGGGTCCAATTTAGATTTAGTTATTGTTTGCCACAATTGTGAAATAATATTAGTGAGGGTTCATCAACTTTGGTTTTTCGGCCGTGTGCTGCGTCTTGGGGATGGCGGGCCTGTGAAAGAATATGCGCTTTATATTCCACCACATGGGAAGAGGAAACCGGGACGGCCGCGCACACTGTACTTACAGTATGTCCAGCACCTCCATGGGAGATACTGAAGGGATGCTGCAGCCAAACAAAATTGTTTCGCTTGCCCAAGATCCGCAGCCGACTGATGATGATGATTAGTAACAACTGTCAAGAATATATTCTGTCCATTTTAAGCCAAAATAATGAGGTAAAATGATAGAAAATCTGCTTACTATTTTGACCTCTCAACTGTAGGGCTTCATGGGGGTAATTACAACATTAATTCATCATTGCTGTATTCTCCTACAAGGAAAGTAAACCTGGCTGATTTCAATTATGTTTCAAACAAATATGTCAACAAGTTGGTTTTGAAAACAATTTAGCAAATTCATTTAAAAATTTAAAAAATCAAACATTAAGATGGTTATAAATATTATAAATTGTGGTCATTTCAAGATGTTGTATTTGAAAGAAGCAGAATTTTCAATCATAATGATGAGTACCAATCATTTTGACACAGCCTGTATTATATTTTTTGCAGATAAAGAAGCCATTGCCAAAGGTTTGATGACAGCACCCACGGTGATGCCACCTGTGTATGAAGAGCCGGTTCCTCCACCACCAATAGAACCACTATTGCCACTCAATGATGAAGGAAAAGTGATAGGTAGGTGTTAAAGTGGGTTATAAAATCAAGGAAAAAAACACCATAACTTGTGTGGCCTCTTCTCCCCACCAGGTAGCCCCATTTAAAATTCACACTCCCTGTTTGGAAGATTTAGGTCATGTCTTCCATAGGGGTGTATGGATTCCAACTGGAATGAGGGGGAGGGGGTAGTTAAGAACAATAGTCTGTACAGAAAGTCTTAATAATTATTAATAGCTAATATTATTTGATTACATTAAGCAGAAAGATTATCAAATACATCGATTGTTTTCGTTGAAATTTTTACATCAACATATGTTTTAACTTTTCAATAGTACACAATATTGTTGACACATTTGTACATTTCATTTTATTTCATAGATACACCTGAGAGTGTTATGGATGCACTCAGGGACATAGGATATACATCCTTCAGACAAGGTCAAGAACACAGTATCATGCGGATACTATCAGGTAAAGCTATGTTCCTATTGTGGAATTTGTCTGTTAAAACTGAGAAGTTTTCATTGAACAGTCATCATTTCTGTCTCTCTGTTGTCTAGCACACCCCCTTTGACGAGCAGGTGGATGGTAGTACAGAATATTAGAGTATCGGATTGTTCTTGTTCTGGAATTTGTCTGTTAAAAGTGAGAAGTCTTCATCGAACAACCATCATTTCCGTCTCTCTGTTGTCTAGCACACCTCCTTTGACGATCAGGTGGATGGTAGTACAGAATATTAAGCATCGGATTGTTCTGTTAGATACATAGTTCTCACTAAGTTTCATTTGATATTAAGAAATCAAATAATTATGCCATTAAACCTGTGCCTTCCATCTAAAATCATTCAACATAATGATCTCTGTATTATCCACACCAACTATCAGGTAAAGCTATGTTCCTATTGTGGAATTTGTCTGTTAAAACTGAGAAGTCTTCATCAAACAGCCATCATTTCCGTCTCTCTGTTGTCTAGCACACCTCCTTTGACGATCAGGTGGATGGTAGTACAGAATATTAAGCATCGGATTGTTCTTGTTCTGGAATTTGTCTGTTAAAACTGAGAAGTCTTCATCGAACAACCATCATTTCCGTCTCATGATCTCTGTATTATCCACACCAACTCAGGCACAGAACTAACTGCTAAATTGTCTTGGTTACTCGTACAAGAGCTTGGGGAGCTAATCTTGGCTGCAATGGTTTATTGTCGTTTGAATAGGGTTTGTGTTTACTAAGTCCCTGATTGTTGCTAAATGGTGTTATATGGTGTGTCTTGGGTCACAGTGGTCAACGACTTCCTGTAAAGTGTGCTGAGGCTTGTGGGCTTATGCCTTAGCGAGTGTGTAGTGCACTACTGATCATTGCACTTGGTTGTTTTTATAAATTGATGTTAAAGGGCTAAGTATAAATGTCTTTCCACAGTTTTCGCTGAGATTACCCCCTTATTCCTCTGTTGGAATTTACGTTGTACATCTCGAATTGTCCTGGAAAAAAATTTTGTTCCCGATATCATTGCATTGTAGAAGAAGGTATCTTCTGTTGCATCCCTATACTAGACCTGCCAACAATCCCTCATTTTGAGGGACTGTCCTTCATTTGGGGTTTTCCAAAGTGAAAAAGAGGGACAGTCCTGCTTTCTGAAAATTTCAGTGATGGCCAATTTAAATGTAAGAACAGCAGAAAATGATGCAAAAAGAGAATTCTATAGCAAAAATGAAAAAAAAGTGAAAATCATGCGACTTGCTGAGCACGGATGGCGATCAATATGTTTCATCTGTCAACAGGGCGGCGTTACTGATTTTTCACCAGTGAAAAGTTTGCACATGTACTTTGGCCAAATGTTGTGATCACAACGATATGGTTTATAATCACATTGAAAGTATAGCGACATCACATGCGAGTAATGCGATGACGTTACGGCACTGGGAACTGACAGCTTTATCTTCTACTACTATTTAGTAGCATGCAATCTTGCTGAGATCCACCCAAATCATGTAAGTAGCATGAGTGCTCCGTATCCGCTGAGCACAGAAAACTTACCTCTGATACTGATTTTCATCAAGTGATATGTCAAAGTGTTCAGCGATGTCATAGGCCCTACCAATGATTGGGAACATAGTGAATAGCTGGTTGGAGTTAGCATTAACTTATATGTTTAAAGCAACTCTTGTTGGAGAAATAAAAGTACTGATACACAAAGTAACATTACTTGGATACAACAAAAACAATTTCTTTGGCACTCTTGTTAAACAGAAACAGAGCCACATAAGTTTTTCCTTCGCATCTTTGCAGCTCTGCAAAGCTTTTTTTTCTCATGGATTATCTCTGAAAGTTCAAAGTTGGTTAGCCGTGTGTGCCGTCTTTTTGGAGGGGTTCCTGATCTTCCTCCATGTGATGACCGCATGCCTGGCTGGCAGATAATGTGTATGTGGAGTTCCTTAAATCGGAGCGATTCTCTAACTTGTGGGTGAAGGGCCTTCTTTCACTACCATGCAGTGTAAAAGTTGATGTGCCGATTGGAGAAGTGGGCATTAATCCCGCAGTATATAAAAATGTAGTTGTGGATTAGGAACCACTGAATAGATCGCGAAGACTTGATAGCTATGTGATAATGGTATCTGCCGTTTGTATGTGTCTCCCGACGAAATATAATTTCAATGTTAGATGAAGAGAATACCTCTATAATTGCATCAAAGAAATTGTTCTTCATTGTTGGGAACCACTGAATAGATTGCAAAGACTTGATAGCTATGCATGTGATAATGGCATCTGCTGTTTGTATGTGTCTCCCGACAACATATCCATTGCATATAATTCTAATGTTAGATGATGAGAAATTGTTCTTTATGGGAAGTACGATTTTCTTGGCTGTATGTTATTAAATGTACAGATCTGTGAGCACGGGAAAACATCTATCATCTGCATCCAAAATGAAATGTACATACTCGTACTGCTTGCCATTTTTAAATGTTTCATTGAGTATCAACAACATAAGACCATCAACAAGGTGAAACTGATTACCGTACTTAAAGACAACTGATTTTCATACAGTTTGATCACTTTTCTGAAGTAATGTTTTATAAACATTTGTTCCATATTTACACAGAATCGTACACAGAAGAGCTGTGATGGATATGTTTTATTAAAAATCTGTAAAACAAACTAAAATAAAAGATCACAAGTATTTCAAATAAAAAAAATGCAGAGACCCTTGGATGATTGATAAAATTCCTAAGAAATACATACAGCTGATGAAATAAATGAAACAAGCATATACTGTATAAGTGGTAATTTTCGCGAGGGTTTTATTTTCGCGATTAGAGCTCCAACTGCGAAAATAACACCTCGCGAATGTATGCAAAATGTATTACAAGTATAGGGAAGGACTTGGCAATCGCGAAAATAACATTCGCGAAAATGTGTCTCTCACTCCAAATCGCGAAAATAACTGTACGCGAAAATTACCACTTATACAGTATACAGAATTTATAATAAGGGGTTACAGTTATGATAGTTTTAATAGTAGAAACAAATGACCCTCTGCCACACACACCCCTCACACTTACCTCCTCCTCCCTAAACACACCACATGTAAGTGCGTGTAATATACTTAGCTCTGGTGACTGCTTTGAACAACAATACTGGTGTGGCAACAAATTTCCTCCAGGATTGTAGGCCTGTCAACAACGGTTGTGTTATCCACTGTTGTAGGCATGATCCTAAAAGGTTGATGACCCTGGCGTATAGGGTCAAGCATTACATTGACACAGCTTTATTGATATTTAATCCTAGGTCTATCAACACTGGTTGTGTTATCCACCGGTGCAGGCAAGTCTCTTACCTACCAACTACCAGCCTACATCTATGCCCAGAGATCTCCTTGTATCACACTGGTTATATCACCACTGGTATCACTCATGGATGATCAGGTAAGGATTGAAAGGCACAATTTTTGCATTTTTGGAAACCGGTATAGGTATGATAACATACCCTGCAAATGATAAAACTGAAGAGGACCTAATTAGGTAAGAGGCAGGCATAGACAAGTGTGTGGAAGAACTTAACTGTTGGAGGATCCCCATGCAATGCTTGGCTCCGATGGTGGAGGATCGCCATGCAGTGTGTGGGAATCCTATTAAGGGTTTATTTGGTGGATTGCTACGCACCTCTGACGTTGGAGGATGACCACAGTGTGTGGGAATCCACTTGGGATGTGGTGGATGGCTTTGCACTGCGTGGGATGTCGGTGGATTCCCACTCGATGTTTGGATTCGTTAAAAGTGACCGAAGTAGTGGCTAGTGCATGCCTATCCTCCAATGTTGGTGTGTGTTGAATTTCTTGGGTTGTTCTCTCACCGACTCGGATAAGTAAGTAGATTATCCAATATTATCTCTGGAATTGACATTTGAATCACAGATTGATATAATCTATTATTATATAATATGAAGCTTCTATCTATACCACTCATTTTTAGTACTGAATGACGTTTAAATCACACTGTTCAGTATTTGTACAAAACTGTTCAATATATCTTGATACCCGCACGCTCATCACAATACCCAGAAGGCACGCATCACATAAACGCAGTATTCACGTAGAGCATTCACAAACAGTGATTGAGACTAATTTTGGTACTGCACGACTCCCTCTGATGTGCAGCAAGTCATGTTGTCCTCTGAAGCACTTTACAAGCAAGCACAAAACTGCAGCTAAAATACGGTGATTTCATCGGGTATAATCTGAGTTAATCAGGTCAGTATCTTAATATTGACAATGCACAGAGAACATGGTTACTCGTTTCACGGCAGTATTGCAGTAGTTAGGCCTACAACATTTTCACGGTAAGCTTACTCAATTGTCTGCGTGGTGCGTGTGTGTTCATTCAATCAACACAATAACCAGCCCTCGAATTAAGGATCTGAAGGGGCACAGCAACTTTTTTAGGGCAAGTTGATAATTGCCTTGGATTTTCACTGAAAAGGCAAGGCAGCACGCAATTTGTAATATTTCAAAAGGGCATCAAGGCAACTATTGAAAATTTGAGAAGGGCACCAAGGCAATTTTTCAAAAGCGAATAGATGCATTGCCGTCAGCTGAATTCGACACCAAAGTAAAATTCGACTCTCAACTTTACACTAAAACTAACCTGATTGCTTAACACACCTGCTTTAAAAATAAGCAAGCAATCAAATATCAACAGTTTAATTTACTTAAATTTTGCGATCCCTAGTTCTGAGCTGCAAAACTGACTCGAAACAGCGATGAAACAGCTGTAACTTTGGTAAAAATATTGATCAAAGTTGCCGGGATAAAAACTATTTCGTGCAAAAAATATCTAGAGATGGGCTTACATGTAAAAGATAAGACGATACCGGAAGGGTATCGCCATCGGTTTGCAATGGGAAGTCAATGTTTGCTAATCGAGAGATTAATTGATTTGCCCAGCGCTCAGATTTTGTTCATGACACGAGGTCGAGGAAGCTTAGCTGTTTAGTTACTAACAGCGTTTCTGATTGGTCGATAAATGCGCTGAAGGTGTTTCTCTGACCAATCGAGAAAATGAAGTCATTTCTAGCAACCAGATAATGTATAAAAGCCAATGTGATTGGCTGAAGATGTACGCTTACGTAGGGGTAATGAATATTAATTCACAACAAACTATTGTGTATACTGTGATTGATAGCTGGGTTACGATGCTCAAAATAGCGATCGTGTTCAATATTTTCGATCTAATTTTCCACAATTTTGCGGGGATTTAACCAGTACTTGTTAATGATTTTATAATGAAGGGGCAGGGCTGGCCGGCTAGGGCACCCACGGCAAAGTCATTTAGGGGCACGGCAAGTGACTGCCGTCTGTAAAGGACATATTTTTAGGGCATTGCGGCAATGGGGGTGGGCACCCACGGCAATATGCCGTCGGTGCCGTGGGTTAATTCGAGGGCTGACAATAACAAGGCCAGCCTAGCCTTGACTATGCCTAGCCTATGTGTATGACTAGGCCTGTGTCTATAAACAGCCTTGTGTTTCTGATGCATGAATGTTTTCATTTATGAGTTTCAGTCAGCTTCATATTATATAATAATAATAATATTGGATGGCTTTATTTCGGGTTATATGAGAATATACTGCACTTGCCATGAATGATATTCAACTCGCCGTACCGGCTCTTTGAATATCATTCATGGCGCGTCAGTATATTCTCATACAACCTCAATGCCATCAATATTATATAATACTTCATGGTTCTGGAGCAAACAAAAGCGTATATTGTTGCACCCTGGTAATCAATCGCCATAATTACCTTTATTATAGATGGCCATTGTTTTGCACAGTAAAAGTTTCTTTTTTTCCAGATCTTTGGTCTTCCCAAATGCCTTAAAGGAGCACGTCTCCATAGCAACATGACCAAGGTGCAAAGAGAGAAGGTTGTGAAAGAGATAGCGGCCGGCAACGTCAATGTCCTGCTGGTATCTCCAGAGGCTATAGTTGGAGGAGGGCGTGCTGGAGGCGGATGCTTACCTTCATCAGATAAGCTGCCACCGATTGCATTTGCATGTATTGATGAGGTGCATTGTGTGTCTGAATGGTCGCATAATTTTAGGCCATCTTATCTCATGCTGTGTAGGGTAAGTGTAAATCTTATGGGCATTACCGGCCAAATCATCGGCCTCTAAGAACTATTCTGATTGGTTACAAAGAGGGGTATATCTTGTATTGAACCAATCAGAGCTGAGAATGCTGAGAGATCAAAAAGCTCTACTTGGATTGGTTACTCAGATGATTGACCTTTTGGTAAATCCCATAAGCCATTGCGGGTACACCTGAGAACTCGTCATTTGACGATGTCTGATAAAGGATGTATGCATTGGCGCAGATTGGTGTGATGTCAAATGACGAGTTCTCAGGTGTACTCACAAAGGCTTATGGGATTTACCGAAAAGGCCAATTATGTCATATAATTAACTAATTAGGGGCTCTGTAAGAAAGGCAGCAGTGCACATGGGATTGAAACAATTTTTAATAATTAGAAGTCATAACTTTTAAGCATTCTAACAAATGTTTTAAGGAGAGGGAGGTACATTGTCAGCTACAGTGGTTACGAGACTCACCTCTGCATGGTGGAGGAAGTCTATGGTTCAATGCCTGTCGGTGGTGAGTTGTGGAGGTATTGTCTTGGAAAACATGATCTGTAGATTAAATTCAGACTTCAAAGTGCATAAGAATTCAATATAAAACCTTGAAAAGGCTCCTTTAGAATGGACACCAAGCAGTCGGTCCTGTGTACAGAGAGATCCATGATATACCTGTACTTCTAATCACAGTCAATTTTGAAAAAGAGTAGGGATAGCCTAAAAAATTGTTTGATTGGTGAACTTAACAAGAAAGGAATTTTATGATCAATATCAAGTCCCTACCAAAGGCTGGGCTTTCCAATGAGCACATCTCGATCATGCGCATTGGTAATGTGATGGTGTAGTGTGGGTTTCAGTTACATAGGATTTTAAGATTAAGTTGAATGATCTATTTTCCAGGTACTACGTGAACGTCTTGGTGTGAAGTGCCTACTTGGATTGACTGCCACTGCTACCATGGCAACAGCTAATAGTGTTGCAGAACATCTTGGGATAGCCGGTGATAGTGATGCGGTAGTGAGGGGATCATCTGTACCAAACAACTTGATGCTGTCAGTGTCAAGAGATCCAAACAGAGAACGAGTAAGACATGCCGGTATTAAACTGTTATTTGTAATTTCATGCAACCAGTCCAAATATTTCAATTTTCTTGCAGACGTTTCGAAAACTGACGGTTTTTTTCATCGATGCTGTTGCAGTGATGATCTTTGTACAGCGGGAAATATTTGGACTAGTTGTATGAAATTACAAATAACGGTTTATCATGAACAGTCCTGATGAATATCTTCAACTGCGTGTATCATTGAAGTCCCAACTTACGCCTGTGTAAATTCACAATAGCATGCAGCAGTCATGCAATTCATAAAGGGAAGTGCACGTAGGTGCTGTATCCAGCTCTGTGTTTACCATATTCTACCTGTTATGAGCTGATTATTGTACTACTTTATAGAGCTACAGGGGCGTAGCAAGAGCATCAGGGGCCCATGGACAAGGAGCAATACAGGCCCTTTTAACAGGGCGAGATTTAGCCTACCTTATTGGGGCCCTGGGCCAGGCCAAAATTTGGAGGCCCCGAACTCATGTGCCGAGGAAGGTATGTGCACTGAAGTCAGTGGCCAAGTTTTGGTTTAACTAAGGGGACTAACATATTTTGTTCAATTCAATTTCAGACTATATTGGCCCCAGATCAACATAAATTTTTGTATTTGAATTTTGACCAAAAAACATGCTGTTATTGGGGTTACAAGAAAGATGCATAGGGCAATTTGGGGGGCCAAAATTGCCCTGGACCCTGGCCCATCTGGCCCAATGGTATAAAAATCCGGCCCTGCTCTCCATTATCAGCCCTATTTTAATTTTCGCTTTTGTGCTCGGGCCCCCTGAACCCTCGGGGCCCATGGACTTCGTCCACCCTGTCCCCCGTTTGCTACGCGCCTGTAGAGCTAGCTGCCAACTTATACTGGTTTCATACTTTTTGCTGCTTGCCGCTGAGCTTCGTGACGCTTCATCATGCCGCTTGTACTTTTCTGCAAGTGGAGCGGCACGCCGGTGAGTGGCATCGGCATAACTCATGAACTATGAAAGCCTATGTTGCCACTCAGCACTGCCAAAAATAATTTCCTGTTCTCATACATCAGAGTGACGCTGCTGCTGAGTGAGTTGACTTGAAATCAACTCCTATACCATTTTTCACCCTGATGTGGCAGTGACGTCAGGATATAGCAATCTGCCGCTTTGGGCTAAGCGTTGGAGTGATTGATATATCAGCTTGCCACTGGTCACCACTATCGTTTTTGGTGCGACTGGGCAGTGAAGCAAAATTGTTGTCAAAGCGTCAAGCGACAGGAAAGTATGAAACCAAGATTAGCACTGATTTTTGGTATTTTGTACTGATTTTAATAAAGGATATATAAATTATATATATATATATATATAGTGGTCAAGAATACTGAAAAAATAATGAAATACTATAAATTCTTTTGTATACACATGAGAGTTTGAAAATACTGAGGGCTCATATTGAAATTCCCTTACACAGGAAGGTGTGCACCATCCTGCAGCTATCCTGTGCTAGCCTTCTTTTGTTATCCTGGGCAGGGTGTATCACTGATGCATATAATCCATCCGTTTTATGACCGAGCTTTCCTGAGGCGCGCGCTTAGTGAGGGGAATCCTGCCTTCTTTCTGTGTGAAAACGTGATAGGGTATTTCAATATGAGCAGCTATCATAT
The DNA here is from genome assembly GCF_039555335.1 of Amphiura filiformis. Taxonomy (NCBI): domain Eukaryota; kingdom Metazoa; phylum Echinodermata; class Ophiuroidea; order Amphilepidida; family Amphiuridae; genus Amphiura; species Amphiura filiformis. The sequence continues at coordinate 47,550,791 of NC_092643.1, forward strand.
GCAATATAGTTGACTTCATTTCCATTTGAGGAAGATCTCAGTCAGGTACAGTAATTGAGTTGGTCAGTCACCTGGAATTTTGTGGGTACTTTCAGAGATAACATTAGGAAGCATGTTTTCAGAAATTAAAAACTACACTTATGAGCTCTTCATTTGCCAGCTTTGAAAAAAGAAATTAGTTTATTGCCCCAGCAGAAAATTGAATGGGCAAAATGAAACTACTTCTGGCGACCAATACAGCAGCACAAGATCACGCTTTTTGCAAATATCTTAGTTGGTGTTGAATTTAATTGTTCTATCGCATAGGAAGTCATTTGCGTGGAGTTTTTACAACATCACTGGTATGAAGAACAGTGGTTGTACAAGGATTAGATCAATGTTTTTAGATTATTTTTTGTGAGTAAAATTGGCAGAAAGCAATTAGAAAAATCCTATATTTTGCTGAAATTTGGCATGAAATTGGAGGATTGTGTGGAAAAAGTCGAATTGCGCAGACCAAATCTAATTAAGACTTCCAAGAATTTAAAAATATTACTCCAAGGTATTTATCAATAAATCAAAGTTCTTACAATAAAGTACTACACTACAATAAGTAATGATGTGTGACTCACAGGTTGCATTTCTGTTCAAGAAATAACTCATACAGACAATGCTATCAATGTAATGGTAGAGTTACTTATTGGAGTGAAAACACTCACTACTCATGACCATAACCTCTCTTTTGACTGTTATGTATCTAATTGCAGGCAATCGTTTCACTTTTGGAAGGTGATAGATTCTGTGAGCTGGATTCCATCATAGTGTATTGCATCAGGCGTGATGAGACAGAGAGGGTAGCCTCCCTGTTACGTACATGCCTCAAGGCAGACACAAAGACAAAGGAAGTAGCCGTGCCAATGGAAGATGCAGAGGAAGAACCACCTATGGAAGATGATGGAACAAAAAAGAAGGGGAGAAAAAAGAAACCTTCCAAGAAGAAGAAAAAATCAGGTACAATAATTCTACTGTTGTGATCTCAGTTAAGGAATTTAGAAACAGAACACCAATAATAATTTATTTAATTTCAAATTATCTATTGCACAACAGGTCACAGACCAGCTGGGATTTGAACAGAAGCCCTTCACTTTATCAGTCTATATATTTGTCAATTTTAAAACCATTGAGTCAGATGTGGAAGAAAATTAATAATGATGTTGTTAATTAGCAGTCAAGATACCTCAATTGATAAGTTGTTAGACACCTGGGCATGAGGTCACAAGTTCTAGCCTTGGCAGTGTAGTTAGTTTGCTCTTGTGAAAAATTCTCTTGGACAAAGAAGATCTCACTATGCTGTCAATGGGCTATTCCAGTTGAAATCCATACACACCCTGTGGAATACATGACCTTAATCTCCCACACAGGGGATGCAGATTTCAAATGGAGTCTCCCATTTAGGTAGCCCCATTTGAAATTCACACTCCCTGTGTAGAAGATTAAGATCATGTCTTGCATAGGGTATGTATGGATTTAAACTGGAATAGCCCAATTGCACCTGTGGCTTTGTCAGTGCTCTTTAAATTGCCAAGTATATTTAATTTAAAATAGAATACATGCAGTGGGATCACCAGTTGAAGACAAAAATTTCTTTCATGATTTTGTTATTTTGAACAACAAACATACATATGAGGTTTTGTATCACCAAAGATGTTAACCCAAAGATGTTAACCCAAAGATTACCAAACAACAACAACAAGCAGCTTTTATATAGCGCCGTAACATGAGCAAAACACGACCTCGGCGCTTTACAGAAAAAATATCTTAAACTACACAGCTTACATTACTAATTTAAACAAATAAACAAAGCAGCATGAAACATGGGGGAAGAAATTAGTCCGGGAATAAATGAGTTTTTGTTTGGCTCTTGAAAGACGCAACTGTGATAGAGTTTCTAAATAGCATTATACTTAATTCTGTGGTAAATCTGCCATCTTGGTTTCTAGCTCATAAAGGGCAGATATAATTGAAGACTGAATTATAAAGACGTATGACGTCCTGTCAACCACACCAAAATGCTGTACTGCGCAAGTCAGCAACCAATCACTAGGCTTAGAGAGAAAACGCAATCTCGCTATTCTCGCCGTGAATCTTGCTTTTTAGTGCTTTTCTCGCTTTTAAAAGATTCATTCCTACCACGAAAATCTATTTCTGTGGCGAAAGGTTGCAGAATTCGACAACCATTGCAACTAAAAAAGCTTAAGTTTGACCTGATTTTCCAGCCTGAATGTACAAAAACGGTCCATTTTCTGGCATATTCAAGCAACAACACAAGTAATATTCTTTATTTACTACTCAAACCTTGCAGTATATTGACCTTTTAAGCTGATTTATGAGGGCAAAATTTGTGTATTTTTGATAGTCCGGTCGGCAATTTCCATGCTTTGTTTTGATATCAGTCAGGGGTATGGAGTCAATGAAATACTGCCCTCACTCAATTTTTTTACCTTTTTTTTGATTTTCGCCAATTTTTGGGCATAAATCTCGCTTTTTTCTCGCATTTTGAAGTTGCCATCTCGCATTTTTGGTCAAAAAATTGCGTTTTTTCTCTAAGCCTACCAATCACGTTCCGACTTTGCCCTGACGTCAGACGCAAACTAGTCTTTTTAATTTGGTCTTAAATTATAATACCTCCGGCATTCATTGACAAGAGCCAGAACTGGAACAATAATTTGCGCTTGAGCTAAGCTTGAGCATTATAGGTTTGGCACAACGCGTTACCTGCAAAACGTTAATTTCATCTGGCTTTAAGTTACCTCCATGAAGGACATGCAAACGTGGCAGAGTTGATACTCTTTTATTCTACCGCATTGATTACTACACAGTATGCATACGTGAACCACCTCCAAGACCACCAGGCAATAGTGCAGAATCCTATCATGCAGGCATGTCCCCTGCACAACGCCGCAAAATCCAGAATGCATTCATGACCAGTAAGCTTCGAATAGTGGTCGCCACGGTTGCATTCGGTATGGGATTAGACAAGGCTGATGTGAGGGCTGTCATACATTATAATCTACCAAAAAGCTACGAGAGCTATGTACAAGAAATAGGCAGAGCAGGCAGAGATGGGAAACCTTCACATTGCCATGTATTTCTTGAACCAGAGGTTAGTATTTTTAGAGTTCTGTACAAAAAAATAGGCAGAGCAGGTAGAATTAGGAATCGCATTGTCATCTGTTTCTTGAACCATGGGTTAGTGGTTTGAAAGTTATGTATAAGAAACAGGCAGGCAGAGATGGGAAACCTTCACATTGCCATGTATTTCTTGAACCAGAGATAAGCAGATTAAGAGTTGCGTACAAGAAACAGGCAAAGCAAGCAGAGATGGGAAGCCTTCACATTACTGTCCTTCTTGAATGTTGATTATGGTCATAGAATTTTAGAAACAAAATCCAAAAGTCATGGAAAAGATGTGGATGTCTTGCAAGGTGAGAATACAAACTTTGAAGACCCATAGTTGAACCATTCCATTACACCAGGGAGTACTTCCATTATAATTAACACACGTGTTACAAGTAATTTTTCCTGATTAAATTATACCAGATAAGATGCTAAATATGGCCTTTTCGTCACCTGGGATTACTGCATATCAGCTATAGATATTTGATACACAATTGTACAGGAACTTCACCTGGAGTGATACATTATGTGCAGGAACTACACCTGGTGTAATTTGACCATCTGATACAGTTCCTGTCAAAGATCAGTTTACAATTGGGTCATGTCTAGATCTGAGAGTATGTAAAAATGGGAACAGACGCTTTGATAAGAATACAGGCTAGAAATCTCTGAGAGTGCGCGCAAATCCAATTGAATTCTCGTAGGAGAATTTCGTAAGCATCTTAGATTCACAAAATTTAGGATTGCCACGATTACGTATCTACCTCCCGCTGTCCAATATAATAATTGCACAGAATTTTTATACTGCTCAATTTACTTTTTGTTGTTTTGAGACAGAATAGTCCGTTGTATAATTTTCTTGTTAAATTAATTTGATTTTCCCCCTCTGTGTTTTATACAGGGTAGTGACCTGTGTGAGCTGAGGAGACATACGTATGCCAACTCAATAGACAGAATTGTTATCAAGAAACTCGTCAATAAGCTTTTCCCGCCATGTAAATGCAGACAGCTTCAGAATTTGACATCAGAAGTAAGACTGATATTTAAATAGACATAAATTGCAAAGTAGCTGGTAAGGGAGACTATTACTCCATTCTGGTGCATGAGGTGGTCCCAGGTTCAGTTCCTGGTGTGGTGGAAAATCGCTTGGATATTGACTTGGAAAATGTCTGAATTTAATTGGCAACATATGGAGATTAAATTCAGACTCCCCGTAGTGTGTTTAGATGAACTATGATAGTATTTTTGTCCTGTGGAAGGAATGTTAAACTCGTTAGTTCCATGCACAGAAAGTTATACCTATACATGTATCTTGCAGTCCGTTTCAAAAAGAGTAGAGTGGCTGTCCCAATCCATCCTGGTGCCGTTGGATTTACACAATCTTACGTACACACATGATGTTCATCACAATTTAATCACAAGTAATTGTATACCTGAGTGGAAGAAGGGCCCAACTCCAATTTTTTACAAAAATGAGTTAGACCCAGCATTTTATTGCCAGCAGACTGTTCTTCCTTATGTGTGAAAGATGAGCCAAAATCCACTCTCTAATAGTCTTCCATGTACACTTAATCATGGTTTTCATGGAAGAAAGGCATAACTCTGTGGATTTGGGCACTTCTTCCACAAATATAGGGTTAAAGAGGAATTTTGTTCATCCATGAAATCTGCTTTTCACTACTATAAACTTTCTTGCTAACATATAACATGAGTTCTACTTGTGCAATTAGTGGTGATTACCTAATTTCTGTAGCTATTTATAACAGGGAATTGGCACTTTCAGTATATAAGTGGAAGAAGGGCCCAACTCCAGCTCATATTAAGACCTGTACCGTTGCCATGGAAACATCATATATAATTTCAAATGTATGTAATATTGTATGTTCATGTATTAAAGGTCCCCTGAAGATGAAAACATTCTGTCCATAAAACTTTTCCAAATATTAAGTTTTTCTTAATATCTCAAAAACAGTTTTGATGGAGTTAGGCCCTTCTTCCACTCAGGTATTCAATTACATTTTAATTGATTTTGTTAATTAATGCAATTTTAATGAAGTTTTTGACTTCTTTTGTATGGATTAAAATGTTCCATTTTTGTTGTTGAATTTTTGTATCAAAATGTTCTTTGATATGGGTCGAAGTTTGCAATATCAATATTTTCAATTTGTCCACTCCCAACCCTTCACTTTCATTGGGTCACATATTTGTATGGCTTTTCATATTGTCTAAACCAGCATCAACAAATTTTTAGTTGTAGAGCTGTTACAAAGTTACCACTTCTTTTCCTTTCATCCATCAGTTTTGTTCTTTCTTTGCATCATCAGGAAACAGCTCAAAATGATACAACAAATGACAACCAAAGTGTCGATAAACCCGAGACATCATCCCCAAATGAACCAAGTGTTGCAGAATTGGAAAGTGTTCTGGAACCATGGGAGGATGAAGACAGATCTACCCATAATGCATCAGTGAGGCTATGCCCAGGTCACCAGGTTGCCATACCTAATGAAGCTACTGTACAGGAATTGGATATTAAAGAAGAAAGTGAGTTCAATCAAATGTGTAGCTAGGATTTAACCAAATTCATTTGGTAGCTGGCAGGAAATAATATTGCTGCTACACATATGGTATATTTGACCTATCTAGCACCCCTCCCATAATAAACACCGCCTACAGAATTGTTCTTGTCACAACAGTGTAAGTGCATCCTTTTCAATGCATATGTACAACTAAATTCTATCAAATTTCTGAATGAAATTACCTTAGGCTTTGAAGATTCTGACTTCAGATAACACTGTATTTTGAATGTTTATGCATGGAATTTCCCATTTGTAACTTTCATTTCATTATTTTAACAAGCGTTCCAGAAAATGACTGACCTAAGGTCAGTAAGAAAAGGTCTCTTACATGTAGCTCATTTTAAACAACTAAAAACCTCCTTGTGTAGGAAAATATCAACAATGTGACCGCAGATAAACTTAGTGTAATATTAACCTTGAACTTCAGTTATACACCCGATATACCCGTCATCAGCAGTGATAAATAATTACCTTTTTCAGCCATTTCCTGTCCACATGTGTATATGAAAACAAATTAATATGGGTATTAATATTTTGTTTATGATCATATCATTTGCAAATGGATCCCTAGGTAGATGTTGTCAGCAGGTGACAATAGGTGTGTTTATTTCATGCCTTTTGCTAATTGACGATGATGTAATGACAAGTTGTTAATCCCTGTCAGACTGGCCTTCACCATCCATAACCCTTCTACCTGTCTATATTTAGACAATATTCTTATTGGTATTGTACATGTACCTTGTATTTTAAGATGCACCTTCAATTGTAGTTTAAGTTGTAGTATTAAGGTATTTTGTAAGCGCTCTGAGCCTTTTGGAAATTGCGCAAATGCTCTTTGTATTGTATTGTATTGTGTTGTGTTGTATTGGTGTGTCTGACTTAACAGGGGGGAGGTGTAATTCATCATAGAGTTCATCAGTATAGAGTTCAGAAAGAAATTCTAATGACAAATTCTAGTGATATTTCTTTTGTCCAAAGAAATTTTAGCAAGTAAGGCAAAAAATTCTAGTTTTTTGCCTGTAAAAAGACCCAGAGCATAGGGCTATGTGCTAGAATGGCTTTCACATACTTACTCTGGGTTTGAAAGACAAACCTTCATTTTGTTGGCCTAACTTACTGTCATCAGTGGGTGAATTGTCATCATAGGATACTGTTGTCACCAATTGGTGACACAACCTATTGACAAAGTGACGAAAACTTACTTGCTAAAATGAGCTATGAACAGCGGCTATGTTCCTTGCTGATGTTTTAGAATTTGTTGTCATGGGTTTTTTAAGGTTTTTTTTTTCATGTTTCTTCATGATCTACTCTACTGTAATCAGTTCTATTCAGCTCTACAGTCGACTGTATTCTTTGTGTATTTACCTAACTCTACTCTACTCTACTGGCATCTTCATACCATACATTTATATTTATTCATTTAGACAAATCAAGTTCTTTCTTTTGAAGTACACAGTAAGTTTCTATAGTTTGTTCGGCTTATAATGGGCAAAATCTTTTGTTTTTGTTACTGACCTCAAACTGCATGGATTCTATTCAATACACAATGTTACGAGTCCTATTTTGTTCGCCAATTTTAAGCTGAACAAACTTTAAGCCATGCTGTGAATCACTTGGGTTTGAATCTTGGATAAGTGAACGGGATTGCAAACATATAAATTTGTACATTATCTAAACCTCTGTTTTCTGTCATTGTATGTCAGGTATTGCCACTCTTCTGTGTTACCTAGAACTCCACAACAAAAGATGGGTGAGAAATCTTCCTCCTCTCTATGCCACATGTAACGTAATATGCTACGGAGGACCAACGGAATTACGGGCTACAGCTAAGAAATGTCCACCACTTGCTGTGGCAATTGCCAGACAGCGGATGAGAGGGAAGGATTTTCGTCATATTGACCGTGTAGAATTTAATGCTGTCGAGGTGGCAAGTAGTATGGGATGGGATGTTTGGCCTGTGAAAAAGGAGTTGAGGCAGCTGCAGTGGAAACAAATTCCTGGCAGAGGTGAGTGGACAAGGATTTTTAAACAGACTGCTGCCAACTTATGTTTTCACAAAGTGTCAGGCTAGCATGTTTCTACATTGAATTACCATTGAGGCAAAAAGCAAATCTTATTCTTAGGCATAAGACTATGTACCATTTTTCTACCCTGATGTTCTAGACAGCAACGTGTTGAAGCAGTTGTTTTTCATGTGTAACTATTTGCTATCTTTAAGCGCATATGTGTGTTTATGCTAGCGCTTTGAGTGAAATTTGGCGATGTGAAGCTGCGCCAATGCGCACTGACGTCACTGCCACAACAGGGTGAAAATGGTATCAATAAAAATGGTTTTAAAAGTTACACTTTAAAATATTGTGCTACTGTCTCACTTGATATATCGCCCTCTATTGAGAAGTCCTATAAAATACATCACCACAATACTATTATATAGTATTACATTGTCTCATGGGACAATGATTTGTGCAACATTGAAATTGGCTATTCCAGTTGAAATTCTTACACCCTCTTTGGAAGACATGACCTTAAGGTGGTATTGGAGGCATTTTCTAGAAATTAGGAAATGCATTGAGCATGTTTTAAACAGATTAATTGATTAGGGTAAAGTACACTGATCAATATGCCTTTTGTTTGGAGCAAATCGGACATACGGTTTCTATAATACATCAATTTATATTTTCTTTGTATTCTATTGTTTTTATCAATAATCAACATAGTTAATGAGCTAAAAGGACTGGAAAGGCTCATTAATATGTAATTTTTGCCAATATTTTGCTAAAATCAATGCATAAATGTTCAGGGTACTTATTTGGCATACTTTTGCCTTGAAACTTGGTCAAAGTGTTTCTAATATGTTCTAATGTATTATATAGTGAAGATGCCCTCAAATTTGCATAATTAATGAGCTAATTTGCATAATTTGCTCAATCTTCTATGTGGGAGATTAAGGTTATGTCTTACATTATGGGGTGTATGAATTTAAAATGGATTAGCCCATGTGCCAGCTTCTCAGCATATGCTGATGTTGCCATGTTGTTTGCCAAGTTATTTACTCAATGTGTTTCTACGCATCTGTCATTGTAACTCATTTCTCGCTACTGTAAACCCACAAGATAGATGAATATGCCAATATTTGATTTCAAACATATATATCCCATGATTCAATGGAAATCTAAACTGCTATGTTACGCCTACCTGTTTCCCAACCCTAGAGTGGAGCCAAATTTTAAGCTGATAAGAAAGCTGCTTTAAAAATACACTTGTTTTGAAATCAGAATGATTGATTTACAAATTGGCAGATGTATCATTTGGAGGAACTTAGTGGGAGCAAAATGTGAAAATAAAGAGGTTAGCATCAAAACTAAATTGAGTAAGGGAACAAAACAAAAGATCGATGATGTCCTATAAACGTAACTAGTTTCGTTTCTTTGAAGCCCCCTCCCTCCCTGCCAGAAACGTAATAATGAAATGTTGAAAATTTTGACATAATAACAATAAAGACACATTCTTCCGACCGATGTTTTTGTACAAACGTAATCGAGCATTTTTACCCCCTCCGCCCTAAACGAAACTAGTTTCGTTTATAGGACCTCATCGATCTTTTGGTTTGTTTTGTTCCCTAAGAATTGTGGATAACAAGCAGCAAAAAGCTGCAAAATTATACGTATGCATTCATCTTGATACACCATATTGACGAAAAATATACAGACCATTCACCAACAGGCTTTGTATGCTGAGAATCCTCACAATATCGCATATTCATGAAGACCGATTGTTTGAACACAGGTGTTTAACAAATCAGGCACACATCATTTGTGGCTGTCATGGAGCTGTATAAGGGTTTATTATCAACTCTATGGTGCCTATATTATGTTTATGCAAAAGATGTCAAGACTGGATTTAAAAAAACGGGAGCAAAATAGGTGTAATGTTTGCTTGCGCATGCTTCATGGAACGATTGGCCCTCACTAACAGATGATGCTGGACTTTGCCTGTTGGTGGATGCTCTGTATATTTTTCGTCTATACCATACACATTATGAAAGAGCTAAAAAGAGTAGGCAAACAAACTACCTTATTTCGGTGAATAGATTAAAATAAGAATTTCAAATTTGATGAAGTCATCCAACGAGATACACAAAATATTAAAAATTTATTGTTTTTTTTTCTAAGTGAAAATTTTGTTAAAGCATTAAATGTTACTCTTGTATGTAGCAAAAACCAAGCTAAACCAGCACAACATGCCCAAAGGTGATTACTGATTAACTTACAAACATACAAGTGATATGCTTTTTGCCAACATCTGACACACAAATATTTCCAAGCTGTGGTCATTTGTTTTGATGTTTACTATGTTCCAATCAGCATGGTTTGATACTGCATGGTTAACTGCAACAACATGTTTTCTATTGAATTCCATCCAAAACACATATTATATAGGCCTACACTATATGCCAACATTGGACCATACAACTGTCAAGCTTTGATCAATCTCTTGTTTTGATGTTTACTATTTCAATGATCAGATGTAGGCCTCTATGGTCTGAAGGTTGTTCAACTTAGCATGTCAAATTAAATGGCCCCTCATGTGTTATTTCATGACTGCTGATACAGTTTTAGATGACTTTGTGTGTCTTGAGTGTGACAACTATGTGTGTCAGCTATTTTCCTTAAAAATACCAACTGAATTGACCATACTTGAACAATTGTCTGACATGAAATATCTTTGTGTTTACAGGATATGCAGTGAATCACATCCCCAGGTTTCTCCCTGGTTGAAGGTATACAGGGATGTACCACAGTTTTGGGTACCTTTTCAGTCAGTGGAGACCAATGCGCCCAATTAGGGCACATTTGGTTGCTTTTGGGGTGCTTTTTGTTTGTAGCAAAAACAGTAGAGAAAGTCAGTATCCGAAAGTCTGTGCAGCACATCCCGTATAAAAATTTTTGAAGACCACCCCCACCCCCGGATTACATCAAACATGTTGTCTGATTCTGTGTGATGCTCAATCAGAAATAATTAATTGATAAATTAGTTGCTAATTGAAGAGCTAATACATAAAAGCAGTATCATTATCTCCACACACACACTGTACACACACAATTAACTGTATTTTTCTCCATTTGATATCTCATCAGGATGGGTCAAATCAGGAGTCCTGGTGGAATTTTCCGAGTTGGCGTTATCTGTCCGTGCACCTGGTGACATGACCGATGATGATTTTGATGAAGTGATTCAATTCTTGGCTGAGAGGACCAAATCCCAGGAACAGAGAGAATTATACAACCTGCAGTCTGTGTATTTAGCACTCCACAGGTATGTCATAAAAGAGAATGGGCTATTACATCTAAAATCCACACTACCCCTGTAGAGGATTTTGGAAGTATCTACCACAGGGGAAGTATGAATTTCAAATGGAATGAACATATTAGGCAGCTCCATTTGAATTTTATATACCCTCTGAGAAAAATTCAACCTGAATCTTCTACAGAGAAGATTCATACTCCCCCTGTGGTAGATAATTCCTAATCTTCTGCAGGGGGAGTGCCGACTTTAAATGGATCAGCCCAATTAATGGTTTTTAGCCTGTAGAGTCCCAGTTTCCATTGCGCTGTCATAGCAGAAATACTGTAGGACTGCAGCACATATGTACATTCCAATTGTGTGATCAAATGATAAAGTCATCTTGGTTTCTCCTGAAATAAAACTGGAATTGACATTTGTTTAAATCAACAACATAATCATGTGTATGCATATGTTACAGGTAAATTGTTTCAAATATGCCCAAATAAGGCATTATTTCAAAGCAAACTGTTGATCTAGCTGTTAAATTTGATTTAATTTGATGTACACCATATGGCTAGCTAGCAAATCCCCTAAGCATTTGATTGCAATTTTACTGCGACCAGAGTACAAGAACCCCAGTGGAAATTTACCTGGTTAAATGTGTGGAAATTGAGACATGGTATGGGCACATAAATGCTTCCTGTATGCTACCCTGGGTGCTCATACAGCTTAGTCACATAACACTGATGGGAATACGGTGTCCTATTGCATTCGCTGCTGTTTGTGGAAGGGTGCAAAGCCCTCAGGTGGTATTGGACGGTCAGGGAGGTTGATTACATTTGCGAAATCGGACTTTTACAGCAATATGTGATTGGCTGCTTCCTGAAAGAAACCAAAGTGATGAAAATGATCATGATCATTACAAGAACTTTCAGTTTAATAAATTTGGAATATTGGATGCCATAATCCTAATGCCAGTTATATCATGCTTGGCAAAGTTAACTACAAGACAAGTTTGTTGCAACATCGCTAGCCAGAGATTGAATGTTACCTAGCACTTTACAATCGCTACCATTACATCATTTTAGGATTTTTTTGATGCATGCTTCGATTGCTAGTATGATTTAGCATAAACCCTAATTACTAGGAGCGTAGACTTTTTTTCGCCACTTGATATGGATCAGAAGTCGCTAGCTTGCCGTATCATCATTATCACAACCAGTTGACTTCAGCTTCAAGGCAACTTTCAAGCTAGCTAACCAGTATTTTTCTCCAGATAAAAAATCCCTAGTGATCAAACAATGGTAGTGATTATAAAACCCTAGGTAGCGTCTCTTGCCATCGAATGCACCCAAGCCTTCGCATATCTTTTATATCATGAGTGATATAACATTATAACAAGCTCAACAGAATCTCGGAAGCGGCGATCTGACTTTGCTGTTATTTGCTTATTCCCAGACACGATGTGACCAGAGTAAATTTGTTTGTCCATCGCCGTAACTATCTCCAATTTCTTCCTTTCTTTATAATATTTCCATTTTCTCTCCTTTTACCGATGGTGAGGTTGCATTCTTCGCGATTGTGTAAATATGCACGCAAACCAGTGGTTCCACAGCTGCTGTGTAAAGCATACACAAAACACACACAATGTTTAACGTTTCTAGTTCTAATCACTTGCAGCTGTGGCATGGTGTACCAGCCAATGGCAAGCCTTGATTGTGTCCATTTGTATGTAATGCGTCACTCCGCTCAGCGGCAAGTCGCAAAAGTATGACACCAACGAATGAGCATTTGTTACAAACTGAAGAACAGAGCTATTGCATGAGCTGGCTTCGCTGCCAAAAATATGTGGATGCGTCAGATGCAGAGTTAATTTCTGATGAACCACTATGTAACATGATTGAATCTTTTTTGACAACAAAAACAGGCTAAAGATCGTTTACATTTACATGATTATATCAGGAATGACAGTTATTCATTGCCACTTAAAATTGCAAGAAGATTGATCAGGTTAAGTTGATTTCTCTGTTATCAGCAATGAAACTAATTTATTCAGCGTATATTGGTTTATACGCACAAAAGTTCCAGGCATGTTGAATATTATGCACTCACATGTAATGCATGTGAGCTAGGAATTTGTGCTACGGGAAGAGTTGCATGTTGAATTTTACAGCACTGATAAATTTCTTTTTTTACTTCAAACTTATTTAATACCTTCTTTTTAACGTATCAGATTGAAATCCATCAAGCAGTAGCCTAGGGACCTGTAAGTTTGGAATACTCAATTTGCTTGATCAAAATTCCAATCATTTGAAGCTCCATAAAATTCTTAATGCTGGTCACATCATTGACTTTTATCTCATATGTGATACATTTTGCCATAAAATGTTTCCTTTTGGGTACATTTGAAATGCTCCAGCAGTCTAGTAATCAAAATGAATCATTGTATAAAGTTAGTAAATCAAATTGTAATGAAATTGGTCTAAATGGAAGCAATTGATGGAGCCACTGAAAATTTGAAATAATTTTGTTTATGAGTGGGACAGGAACTATTTAGGTACAAGCATATGATGGATCTCATAATACCAATGTGTGAGGACACAGTTCTTTAACCCCAATATGCATACACTCAAAGATTGAACTTTGCATGCAAGGGGTACACAAACTCATACCCACAACTTTCAAAATCAAGTTTCCAGCTAGAGTCATTGAATGGAGATAATTGAACTGTGTAATAACATGAGATCATTTTGGTTCATAGTTTGCCTCTTAAATGCAAAAAGGATGTAAGTGCTTTGATACAGGGTGTCCCAAAAAAAAGAGGCCCCTCATTGCGCCCTCTTTTTCTCCTATTTCTGAAAAGTTGATTAAATATATTTTGGTATGTAAAGAAACCTTTAATCATTAGCTTTAATAAACCAAAACAATTATTTCAATTGGCTCACAACTTTTGAAGATATGTCCTTTTGAATAAAAGTACCCGTTTTTCACTCTGTCCACGGATAGTAAACAGAGTGGTTGGGATGGCTCATGTTGTGGAGTGGCCTGCACGATTACCAGACCTTAACACTTGATTTTTTTCCTTTGTGGCAAAATCCAATATCTTCGCAAACGTATTACTGAATGCATTCGCAAGTATCCGGCGCACAAGGATGGTACGCAACACAATAGATGCAATGAGGACCAGGGCTGAAACCTGTATTCGCCAAGGAGGCAACCAGGTAGAGGGCAGAAGAACTCACTTCAGAAGAACCAAATACAAACCAAACAGCCTTTTAGGGCTACCTTTTATCCTAAAAAGAGAAATGACTTATGTTGTAAATAAATAAAAAAAGAAAGCAAGAAACAAGAACGTAAGAAAGTAAGAAACATAATAAAACAAAAAGGCATAAATAACCAAGAAAAAATAAGTAATTGCAAGTAAAACAAAAGAAGTCCCATTCGCATCCATTTTACCCACAAATTAATGACACTATTAACAAAATCCATTGCCCAACCCACGGTAAAGCCCATTCCATAAACAAAGTTATTTTATAAAGTTATCATTGAGAAATGTTTGATATTCATGCATGGTATGTGTACTCTTTTTCAATCTTTGAAGTAGCCAAACCCTCTCCGTGGACAGAGTGAAAACGGGTACATTTCTTTAAAAGAGCATATCTTCAAAAGTTGTGAGCCGATTGATATAATTGTTTTGGTTTATTATAGCTAACGACTCCAGGTTTCTTTACATACCAAAATATATTTGATCAACTTTTTAGAAATAGGAGAAAAAGGGGGCGCAATGAGGGGCCTCTTTTTTTTGGGACACCCTGTATTATTATGCACTTAAAACCTTCTTACAATCATTAGGATTTTAAATATCCTCATCTCTTAAGACACATGTCCATAACCCCAATATGTTTGTATATGAATCAAATAACCTTTTAATGTATTGGGTACAAAAACTCATGATGCATAACTAGAGGTCAAATTTTGAGATATGGTTGTTGAATGGAGGCTAATGAACTGTGCCATCAGAAATGAGACTGTTTTAGCTCATATCAATTCAACTGACATGTTGTGAATTTGGTCACAGTATAGGGGTGATGAATGGTAATTGACCAAGTGACAGCCATTTCCACCATTTTAACTGGGGGTCATGAAATGACCTGAATTAAGTAGGTTTTGTATGACAAATGTTGTCATTCGGCACGTCGTGTGTGTCATATTCTCATCTCATCTCACTTGTTTTGTTGTATTTACTCATCACCTGTGTATGCAATGATGGACAATTGTGGTGGGTTTTTACCTTTGGCTCATGGTTATCAGCTCAATGAATGCTATTACTAAAGATTGCTTTTGCTGGAAGCCATCATTTCAAGGTGCAATGGGCTATTCCAGTTGAAATCCATACACCCCCTATGGAAGACATGACTGTAATCTTCCACACAGGGGTGCAAATTTCAAATTGGGGTCACCCAGTTAGGTGACTCCATTTGAAATTCATACTCCCTGTGTCAAAGGTTAAGGACATGTCTTTCATGGATTTCAACGGGAATAGCCCCATTTCTTCGAACATTGGGTGAATCAATATTGATTCTCACATGCTCATCTTGCAGGAACCAAGAGAATCAAGTTTATTTGCTGCGTGTGGAATAAGTATGATTTAGGAGAATATTATCAATTTCGCAAACCAATTCCTCCGATTCTCACAAAACATTCAGTCCTGCAATGTGCTCTATTCTCAAACAAGAAGGTAAATCCTAACTTCAGAGTACAGTGAATGCTGTCATGAAGACACTGCTTACCTGTGCATCTCATAATCTGTTCACTCATAATGTGCTCATTAGCCTATTTCAGTGGCATTCAAAGTCGATGAGTGCATATTTAACTTGTTTTAAATCATGCAGGGATGTGAGAGTTCCTCTTTTCAGCTGATTTCCTCTTTTTTTGTTGCCAAAATGTACACATTTTTCTTTTATTTTCTTATATTTTTTATTTGGCGTTTTTACCCTGATTTTACGCTGTTTTTAGTGATTTTCCTTGTTTTTGGTCTGTGGCCTCTCACACCCCTGATCATGTGACACAAAATAGTGTGATAGTTGTTTGTACCTCGAAAGAATTAGAATGAAACATGGTATTCAAATAGTAATGCATTGCTTCTTTTAATCGACGGACACCCTGTGCTCAGTGCTGTACTAAAAGCTCATCCTTTCTAGATTAATGATTTGCATACTATATGAATGTAATGTCAATGCCACACTGCAAGAGCCAGCGCCTCAGGAGTCTCATAGATATGACATTGTGCCCACTTTGAGCAGGACTTTAAACAGGCATGACCCTCTCTTAGAACAACCAGACTGACATAAATGACGGATCTGATCACCAGTGTTTTGTTTTTGTGGGTTTTTTTTAGGGTTGTGTTTTGTTCTCATTCATTTAATTTACAAAGTAGAATACAACATAGGCAGCCAGGAGTCGGGTGCCATTAAAACAAGCTCATGGTTCTTATAGCACCTAATAATAGAGGCACACTGCAAAACTTAACGAAAATGGATGACATCAGACATAGCCATCCCTTCAAGCAGATATGAACGCAAGTTCATTACACCAATGAGAAAATGATTAAAACACTTGCCAGATTGGGATGTAAATGTCAGCAACCTAAAGCAATAGCACAAATTAACAATTCTATGTTTTAGATTGATTTCATGTCTATCTGTCATATTTGTTATGTCATCATTGTCGATGATTTGGCAACATTTCTTCCTCTCAATCATTCATGTTTTGATGAGGTGGACTGGATATGACAATTCAGGATGTATTGTTTCCGTATAGAGGTCATGCACATCTACAATAGCAATTGATGAACGTGAACTGTTTCTTCAAATATTTCAAGGTAGTGGGATGCATTTTCTTCCCTTACATTGTGCAAAATATTATTCCGCAATTCTAGTTCATTGAACCATCATGTTGCAATGTGAAATAGGTTGTGCAATAATCAGTATTTTTGAAGGTCATTGCCTTTGAGTTGCAATGACATTACCAATGTGTATCACAGCTTTATTGTATTGTTGACTTGTGTAGTGGCATAAAAAGGTGGGGTGGGCATGCAAGCACCCTCTCCACCCCCGGATCAAGCTCTGCCTCCCATTAAAACCTGTTACTGTTTGTGTCTTTATATTTTGGTTTCATGATTATACTTCCATTGGGCTATTCCATTTAAAATCCACACTACCACTGTGGAAGATTTTGGAAATATCTGCCACAGAGGGAGTATGAATTTCAAATGGAATTTTAAAACACATTAACAACTCCATTTGAATCTCACTCTAACTCAGGGGGAAGATTTGGTTTGAATCTTTCTCAGAGGGTGTATGAAATTCAAATGGAGCTGCCTATTGTGCTCATTCTATCTGAAATTCATACTCTCCCTGTGGCAGATATTTCCAAAATCTTCCACAGGGGTAGTGCGGATTTTAAATGGAATAGCCCTTTTAGCATACTGCATGCTTCTAATTTCACCAAACCAGTTTGGTTTGCACACAAATGCAACTAACACTCTTGAATCTTTTTTCTATTGCTTCCATGTTAAAAGTGATGTCAATATTTTTTTCCAAAAGAATCTTTAGAATAGTTAGATTTTGATAATCAATTATAAAGTAGCTTATTCCACCAGGTGTGTGTAATGGGCTACATGTATTCCTTTTGAAATCCATATACTCCCTATGGAATACACGACCTTAATCTTCCACACAGGGGGTGTAGATTTTAAATAGAGTTACCATTCAGATAACTCCATTTGAAATTCACACTCCCTGTGTGGAAGATTAACCATAACACTGAACACTGGTTTTTTGCTATCAGCAGTTAAAGAAGAAATAAGAAAAGGAGAGATGAACAAAGAAATCACTTGGTACCCTGGGATTAGAACCTTAGACCCCTCACTTGCCAAGCACACAATCATCGACCAGTAGCCACAAATGTTGTGCACTTGCGCTGGCCCAGCCAGCCATTCCCTGAGCATATAGCACTTGGTGATTGTAGCAAAACATCACATGGGATTCATGCATGCGCAGTGGTTATCATTGTGGTATTTTGTGGTATTTAGCCGTGTTCAGGTTAAGGTCATGTTTTCCATCTAGATGTGTGGATTTCAACTGGAATAGCCCAGCTGGGTGCATGAAAGCACAGTCATTGACACACATAGTGAAATTTGTTCCAGACTTCAGTTTAATGAACTTCGCTTTAGGACCCAGTGTAGCTATACATTTCCATGACAGGAAGAGGAAGATGTGCAAGTGGGTGGGTGACGCCTACTTGGAATAAAGTTGTCAATTCTGAGTAACAGGGGAATGGCTTTATTATGATGTTTGGTGTAATGTTATAGGAAATGTGAACTTCTTTTCCCTTGTTAATGACTTGTAAGAGTTGAATGGCTAATTGGTTATTGCATCATTTAAAAAAGTGGTGCAATGAACGAACGAATGTGGGATTGTCTCCAACAATTTTTGGTAGAGCATGGGAATAGAGGAAGAAACACAAGTCGGTGGTGGACCATGCCTACTTGGAATAAAGTTGTCCATTTAGGTTAACAGGTGAATGGCTGTGGTGTTTTCATCAGTAAGGGTGTGGTACATTGAACATATGGACATGGCAGCCATATGAACTGCAATCCTGTAGACAGATCAGGTAGTACAATAAGTAAGAAAAATAAGATATAACTTCAGTTAAACAGATCTTTTTGTTAGAGAAACCAAGATCTTTTTGTTAGAGAATCGTCAAAAGAGACATCAAAAATGGCTATAAGGCCTTTACCCATTGCACGATTCTGCCACATATGCGAGGAGAGCCTCAATCTGGCAGCATGCATGAATGGGAATTGGACCAGTCATATAACACTGCATAAAGTTATGTAATACTTCTTTTAATGTCTATTGCCAGTTCGAGGCTCTCCCCGCATATGCCTGAACCATGCAATAGGCGAATAGGGCGGCCGAGTGTGAAAAGAAATTGTGATACCAGATGAGGCTGTCAATGTCCATAAAGTCAGTGACATTATACGCCTAGCATGAAGTCATTGACATTATGCGGGAGCGCATTTGCTGTCGCTGGTTTCAGTTGAACGAACTTGATTTTCTAGCAGTAGTAAACCGCATAAACATTGTAAAAAAACTCAGGAACACAGGTGGATGAGTGGACACGCCCTTTTACCGAGTTGACATGCACATTTTTAGTCGCTTGTTTTAGTTGAATGAACTTGATTTTGTAGCAGCAGTAAACAGCATAAACAGTTTGTAAGAAACTCAGGAACACAGGTGGATGAGTTGACACGCCCACTTACCGAGTTATTGATTCAGCATAACAAGTAAAGCGGTTTCTTAATATTTGTGATTGCTTGTCGGAAATGTTCATTTCTCTTTCTGGTATTGTTAGTAAGTTATTGACTGATGAAGGCTGACTTGCATTATATGGGTTTTTATCAATTTCTTGCCAATACAGTGGTTGACACTGGTTGTGGACCTGTTGTCATGTTGCACGAGGAGTGGTTGGTTGCACGGGCGGTCGTTGATCACAATTGTTTGGAGTATGGTACGGTAAAAGTATCATGAGTTCTGGTGCTGTAAAGTTTGGTATTATTTGCATATTCATCAAAATTAAACATTTATTTGTATAATTTGCTAGAAATTTGCATTAATCCAGTCTACTAAAAGGTTTGTCTCTCAA
Source organism: Amphiura filiformis (assembly GCF_039555335.1). NCBI lineage: Eukaryota > Metazoa > Echinodermata > Ophiuroidea > Amphilepidida > Amphiuridae > Amphiura > Amphiura filiformis. Next base: position 47,570,521 of record NC_092643.1, read on the forward strand.
GACAGTGTGTGACAGCCATCTTGGTGCATAGCCCTATGCACTGGGCCTTTTTTGTCCCCTTTTTTAGTTATTAAAAAAAATAGTGTCCTCATTGTGGAAAAAAGTGGGCTAAAAACATTCACACAAATCCAGTGTAGCACTTAGCTTTTTTTTTTTCTAAAAAAAAAAGTACAGCACTATAGCTTTTTTGCAGTGTTTGAGAGACAAACCTTGGGGGAGGCTAAGTCAAGATGCCAAAGATCTTATTAGTACATGATCTCAGAAATTTGCATATTTTGTTAAATCTTGTTAAATAGAGTCATATTTACTCACAGTTGAATATATATATGGTTGAATAAATTAACCCGCCAGTTTTGAATTGATCTTGAAATTTGTCAGGGTTTGGAGACAAACTTTGGACTGTATTTGCATGCATTTGATGAGCTTAAGTTGTGAACAGAAGCAAAGCCTAATGGGCTATTCGGCCCATCCAGTGGAAATACATACACTCTATGGAAGACATGACCTTAATCTTCCACACAGGAGAATATTTCAAATGGAGTCACCCATTCAGGTAACCCCATTTGAAATTCACACCTCCTGTATGGGAGATTAAGTTCATGTCTTCCACAGGGGGTGTATGGATTTCAATTGGAATATCCCTGTTAAAGTCACTGACCTGTGCATATTTTGTTCAGTTAAATCAGTTAGGTACATTATAACCTATTCTTGGAAAAATGTAAATAACAATGGTGGGTGGGTGGACATGTCCACTTTACAAGTTGTTTATTCCACAATAGCAGGGGAAATAGCTTCATTTTTGAGATGTAAGATCATTTAGAGACTTATAAATTTACAAATTGTGTTTAAAAAAAAAAGAATTTGTTTGTCAATTGAGAGCTGGTGGGGCGTGTATTTTACAATGATCTTAAGCAAGATGAGTCGTTTGTTGTTCAAGTGAATGCAAGAATTTTAATTGCAAATATTGTGATTGTAATTGCGATTAAAATCATGATGATGAGCACATTGGCTTTAGATAGCACCTTCTGAGAATGTTGTATTCTTCGAAAACAATGCCACTTGAACAAACATTGTAATATAGAGCAGGCCTACACATTTTGTGGCTTTTGAGGCCTCCCAATTAGGTCTGTTTCATGATAGGTATAATGAGCTTGTTTTTTTGTCAAAGATGTTGCAGCTTCCACAAATTAAAGCCAATGTTTTTGTTATAAAATTCTTAGATTTTGATGTTCTTGAACTTAGAGAACGGAAGCATCCATTTCTGTCCCAATCTGGTTCTTATTGTAAAGCAGCTTAGAAATGGGCACATTTTCAAACATCATGATAGACTGACTGTTAAAGGAGCATGTGACATATTTGGTTACTGTTCGTTGTTGAAGGTTCGCTATGGCAAAAATAAGGTTCGCTATGTAGAATATGAAATAAGGTTGCTATATCAAATCTAATCCTAACCTGAACCTTAACTCTATAACCCTAGTCCTAACCCTAATCCTAGCCCTAACCTTAGCTAACCTTAGTTTATATTTGACAAAAGCAACCATATTTCATATTTAAACCATACTTTTGATATATAGCGAGCCTTCAGCATAGTGATTCTTCAACATATTGGGCAGACGACCACATTTTTTATCTGACACAGCTTTCTTGTATGCCTATGGCTTATTATATCACCCCGAGGGTACATTGTTCATGTTTGCCTTGTTTGAAATGATAGTTACAAATGAGAATTTACACACATAGCCTAAACATTCAATGAAGGCAAAATCATAATCCTACACTAAAGGTTTAGAAAGTAATTTTATTCAGACATTTAATGGAATCAAGTTGTACAGGTGCATTGAAAAGGAGGCACTTGTCACTTGACAAATTCTGTAGGGTGATAGGGGAGGGTGCTAATAAGGTCGAATACGGATTATATAATATGGGTATCTGTGTTGAACTTTCTGCCAAGTGACGACTGACGTAACATTTTTATAATGTCTTTTAAAGTTTTTACAATACGTAACCCGCCACATCAAAACACTGTGCAGTTTGATATGAAATCTTCAGTAATGTGGACAGTACTGTCTTACAAAAAAACAACCCAGAGAACTGCTCCTTTAAGTTTAATTTATAAATAGTTCCCAAATTAACATATTTTTGCCAAAAAGGATGCCATAGAAAACATGGATTCCATATAAATGAACTAGATTGACCTTTACGATTGGATGATTTTTTTTTTTTGTCGCTCTACAAACTTGGAAATGGGGGATATATTAATTGACTCAATCATACATGTGGGAATCATATTGATATCTTGACAAGTAAATGCCAATCAAAAGCTGCAATGCATTGAATAACATTATCTGTAGCAATATGAAAAAGATGTTGTATTTCCTGCGATAAGCATGTCGGAAATGTAGCAGGTTATCGGGGCAAGGGTTGTCGAACTAAAGTTTTTTGAAATTTTCTTTAAAGCAATATTGTAAGATTTGCTGAGGAGGATGTCCTCAGTGTTAAATTTAACAAACTAACATACCCTGCAACAATTAACACTTTAGGATAAAACTGAATGGCCCATCGTTTAATTCAGTGATCGAAATATTAGTCAAACGGGCCAGCAATTGGATTTACTTGAAAAAACAACCCATAATTTAAGTGATGTTCTTATGATGTTATTTGCATCATTGATTCCCACATGTACGATTGAATCAATTAATAAATTCCCCATTTTCAGGCTTGCACACAGACAAAAAAAATCATCCAATCATAAGAGTCAATTTAGTTCATTTACATTGTAAAAAAAAATGCTGTACAAAAATAAATTTGTGTTGCAGGTTGTCCAATTTGGGGAGCATTTTGCTCTGCTAGACAAGGTAAATCCGACCTTTTCAGAGGCATACACAATGTTCATAACACTATACAGACATGTCGTACTGAATATTCTTAACAAATTAAGCTGATCGATGCTCATTGGCAACATCTATAGGCTCTGGAATGAGAAAATTAAATTTGTCTTTGTTTTACCCCATCTCTTCTGTTTAAACTTGTGGCATATTGGATAGTGAAAACTAATATTTTGCAGAACCAAATCAAAATCTATTTCTTGTTTCTTTAATTTGACAAGATGTTAATTAGACAATAATAACTGCGCACCATCTATTTTGAGGTCATTGTGTGAAATCGGAGGGTTTTGTTTTGGGCTGAGGTATTTTTGCTCCCGAGGAAAAATACAGAGGCCCAAAACAAAACCCGACAATTTCACACAATGACCTCAAAATAGATGGTGCAAAGTTATTATTGTCATTCATTACCGTCGTGTCTAATATTTTGAACAAATCAAAATGGCATTTTATTGTTATTTTATGCCATAAAACGCTGTTAAATATAACCAGTTTTAATCATTGTTGTAACCTACCCTACAAAAAAAAAACCAGGCGAATATAACATTCGCGCCGACAACAAGAGCTACCAATCAGAGAAGCACGACGGCATCAGCGAAGCGTGTGCGTTGCCATATAACGCAGTAGCTTATACACGCACGGCTTCGCAGAAGTCATTGTTGCGGCGTCCGAGTCATTGTGAGTTATTAATGACCTCGCAATTAGTGCGCGGTCAGGCAATCAATTTCTTTTGATTGGATTACAGGCTTCGCGTATATTAATGAGGTTATGAATGGAATTTAATTACTTTTGACAGATACTGCTTGTGAACATCAGAACTGAACTAGATCTGTACTAGTGCTAGTGAAAGCTTAGCATCACTGTGAAGCAATCTGCATGCATTTGATCTTCTTTGATGTAATGCACAACTTTCCAGCAATATGTAATAAATATTGTATTTCCGTCAAAAAGATAAAAGGTCAGAAATGTAAAGAAGAGATGTGTCAGTTCAAGGTTTTTCAAATGTTCCAGAATTAAATGTTTTCTGAATTTGACAGATTTGAGATTTGTTAAATACCAAAATGTTGAAAGATTCCAATTTCGAACATCCATCAAACTGCAAGTTAAAGTGATGATGCAAGAACTGTACTTGCAAGTCATGCTTCTTGAGATAGAGATTAAAGGTTTGAATGTTAATTTTAACCAAGTTTATTCTTGAAAGTTGTAGGGCAGCTATGTATTGGTCTCCTTATTAGGATGTTCAGGGGAGCTGTTGAACATCTTTGTGTATAAAATGGAAGGTGATCTACATACCACTCTCCTGAGGTTGTTTAGGGATTCTGTCAGGGGAGTTAGTCATTAAACATAACTGAGCTACAAGTTGCTATCCTGCAGAAGTGTAACAGCATGTTTAAGAAACTCCAAGAGTTGCTGCTGCTCTGTATAAGCAGAACAAGAAATCTGATCGCATAAAAAAATTGAGCAAATTTGACTAGCTTTTCAAATAAATCTGAGCCACCACAACATAAACATATACACCAGGCACAAAAAGAAACTCGTCAGTTATATTCATCCTTGCTGTTCAATAACTTGATAATTTTGGATTATTCTGAAATATACATTTTGTTAATTGGACTTTTCTTTCTCATTTGACACCCTGTTCGTGAACATTGAGCAAGAATTGACCAAGATATGCGCCTCAAACTCTCAAACCCCAAAATGAAAAGTTGCAATTTTAACGATTCAATTGTGCCTGTTACACTGTGTGCTTTATTGATTGGCCCGTGGTGCTTGTGTGCAATACAACGATGCGTTCCCATTGAAAATCGTTGAAAATGCAACTTTTGATTTTGGGGTTTGAGGCTTTGGAGGCGCATATCTTGGTCAATTCTTGTTAGTTTTTCACGACCAGGGTGTCAAATGAGAAAGCAAAGTTCAATTAACAAAATGTATATTTCAGAATAATCCAAAATTATCAAGTTATTGATCTACAAGCATGCCTCCAAACAAGGTTTTCTTTTGTTTGTTTTTTCGACGAAAGAGACAGAAAAGACGAACACCCTCCAAAACATTTGGAGTTTGAACTACTATATTATTGATTATTATTATTGAGCGCTTCGCTCTAAACGTAGCAGCGCTATATAAATATTTAAAATGTATGTATGTTGATACAGGCGGCTGTACAAACATGCAATATCAACCTATTGTAATGTTTCTACCTTTTGTCTCTTTGGTCAAAAAAAACCTCATTTTGGAGGCTTTATGCTTGTAAATGGAATTCTACAGTATACTTTGAACGTCTTATCTTGAAGTCATCCATTTTCTTCACTTGCAGTGGCAATAATTGTGGTAAAATTAACAATTATTATAAAGCTGTCAAATTCTAGGATGTCTCCTACATAATTAATTATAACAGCCACAAAAACCTTTCTAATGCTGGTTTGTAATTCCTGGGAAATATTAATTATTGTTATGGTTTATATCTGTTTAGCCTGTAATTCATAGTGGTCATAAACTACCATAGTATAAGCTTGTGGTTTATATGACCCTTTCACCCTCATTTTATGAACTTTATTCAAACGGGAAAAGGGGAAGAAACATAATTAATGTTTGTTCAGACTTGTTGATTTCACAGATATAGATGAAATTTCATTTACATTCCGGAAACATTTATTTTTCAATAATGAACTGTGATGAAACTTGATATTGACCAGGACTACCAGTCTGATCATGTGCGGTTTTGAGTTCACATGAATGTAACATGTTGACCTATATCATGTGTATGATATTGAACGTTTTGAAACATGGGGAAGTGAGAAAGAAAAGATGCTTTTGTTTGTTTGTCAAGCAGTGTTACTGAAATAATGGGGTATTCCAGTTGATTTGGACTGATTTGGTTTCTGAATTGTACAATTGCTTGTTGCTTGCAACCTCAGAGTAAATAGTTTTAGTTATTGGTAGGTTTTCCTGAACCACAACAGCTCTCCATATATCCTCCTGTCCTGCATCGCATTTCCCAAGTCAGATGCTTCCAGCCCAGTGCCGTCCTGTTTGAGCACAACTACATCATATGTACAGGACTGTGTACCTCTGGGTTTCTTGCCCCCATGTTTTGGTGCCCAATTGCTCAGTTTGGCAACAGGTTCACTCTTAAACAATGTCCAGCGAAGCAATGTCCTTTCTTCTTTCTTTGATCTTCTCGGAGAATCTTGAAAGATCCCTATACAGCTCTTTGTTAATTATGTGCTGTTTCCAATGGATGTTAAACACTGCCCTGAACATTCATAACAACCATCCAGCTCTTTTGATCATTGTCAAGTCATTGTTCAGGCTTCACTTCCATAAGACACAGACTTCACCGTTGCTCTGAAAATCTGCAGTTAAAATCTGGTAGAGCAGACTTCTAGATCTTGCTGCTCAAGGTTGTTACATGCTCTCCAAGTTGCTGCCTTGTGTTTTGATATTATACTCTGTGTTATAGTGTATCTCAAGTGTCTTGTCCCAAGTTGAGAGTAACGCTATTTTTGATTTTGCAGTACACTTACGCGATTGCATTGCCAGCATATGGACAAATAACCCCTCTGTGCATGTGTATATGCCCTGCGGGATTAGGTTAGTGCACGATTCAAATCTGTCACTGCGAAATCCAACATGACACCACTCTCAACTTGAAACAAGACACACTATAGTCATCCATGCTCAGAACTATTTGAAGACTTTTATTTTACCTCTAACCTGTTGGGCTTAGTTGAAAGACATGAACTTTGTCTTAATTGGTGAACAAGAAGTTTCTAGAATATCCTTCGGTTTGAAATTTTGATCAGGAACTCATCTTTCTAATATTATGGTATATCTGTAAATAATTAGATTGTAAAAAGTCATAAATACATGAGATACATTAATTGAAAGATCCTCAAAACTCATGATGAATGCCAGTTTGGATTCCAACAATGTAGGAAATGATAATTGTACAAAGAGATAACTATGGTTTTATTTTCACCTAACTTGCAATTAATGTAGGCCATAAAAATTACTTGAAGGGTTTGTGGTCACTTCACCCTTTCACCCTCATTTGATCAAATTTATTCAAATGTAACTTAACTTTCTTATATAAATTCTTACCCAGGAAGCAGCTTATTGATTTCACAGATTTCGATGAACATTCATCAACATTTTCGGAAGCATTTATTTTTCCATAATGAAATATGATGAAACTTGATATAGACCAGGACTACCGATTTCAATTGAAGGGGATTTTAAAAGTTCACATAAAAATGGAACATGTTGACCTATTTTATGTTTTGAAACTTAAAGAGATGGAAAACAACATTCTTGTCATTAATGGTTAAAGTTGTTATGGGACTGATCAGTAACTATCAAATGATGTGATTAGTTAGTGATGTTTATGGAGCGTCAGGATTTAACTATGACATTATTGATGTAAAAATCATGTAATTCAGTAAGATACATGTTGTTAATGGACTACTATTAAACCTGTTTTGCAGTGTATACCAAAACAGCCATACTGCCTAAACGGATTGTTGAAGCCTGCCGAAACAACTACGGCAAATTGGTTCATGTTTTTTAAGGCACCTATAATTCCGCAGATTCCAAATGTACTCACTGATGCAGTTTTCAGCTACATTGACGCTGAAGAAACTGGCTCAAAAACCAAGACAGCAAACATTCACATTTCCCCACTCCCCGTTTCGACAGAAAGATTCCTGCCGAATACATCTTGTAGTCTGTATCTTTCAACTCTTAAAATAAACATCACAGCGGCACATTGGAGATTATACGCTAAAAAAGCTACTCCCGAAATTGGCTTGTGGTAAGGGAATTTTGCAAACTGGTGAACCTTATTGCAAGAATGTTTGAGCAAACCAAATGTTCAGTCGTGGTAAATGAAAAGATCACTGATATTGGTTTGAAGTCTTAGTTGGTGTGAGACAGGACTGTCTTTTCTCTCCATGCCTCTTCAATCTATATCTGGAGTTCATCATGAAGGACAACCAAAATCTAGGCTCTGGTGTGCAGATGGATGACATGCGCGTTTTAAACAACATCCGTTATGCAGATGACACCACACTCATGGATATGGATTTTGAGAACCTGCAAAGTAAATAACTTAGTCTTTCTAGGTAGTAGTGTGCCCTCAGCAGAAGAGGATATTAAACATTGCACAAAGTTGGCAGCCTGGGCATTTGGTAGCTTGAAAAATACGATCTAGTCTATCCATGACATCTCCAGATCTCTAAAAGTAAGGATCTACCAGTCGCTCATCTTCCCTATTGCCATCTATGGGTCAGAATCCTGGGTGTTACATGAATCCGATCGCCACAGACTGGATACAAAATCTGCAACAATTCCATCGGAGTCGAACAATACCAAAAGTGGATCATTCTATATTTGGGGTTCTTTATTCTAAGGTCTGTTTTGATGTGTATTTCAGCAGGAGAATCATGATGTACAAGAAACAAGGCCCTTATATGTATAAAACCAAGCTGCACAAACATGGTCAGTGATTTCAGATTTTTGGCTTAACCCTGGACTTTACCTACATGGATCCAGGGTCTCAATGCATGTGACTACCTGGAAAAAGTCTAGAATTTCAAATATGTTAAGTGACATGAATTTATAAAGGAATTGCCTGTCAACAGCTATCCATCTCTATTTTTAACATATTTCAGAAGAATACCCCCTTTTATCAGTGAGTAAGTTTTATAATAGCTTGTAACATTTTTAACCAAAGTTTGTTATTTTTGGCTGTTCTCATGGTAACATCAGCCAGATACTTGATCTTATCTGTTGAGATCTCATCAGGAGTTAGGTAAAAAGGAGATTTAGCTAATCATTTTTAATCATTTCAGTGACCAGTCAAGATAAAACTAACATGGTGTTTTACAACAATTCCCTGGAGGTATATTTTGGTTTTACTTTCATCAGTAAGATCTGACCAGAAGTTGTCCCAATCTGATAACAGCTTCCATAATGGGCTATTCCAGTTGAAATCCATACACCCCCTGGAAGACAGGACCTTAGTCTTCCTTACAGGGGGGTGTATTTCAAATAAGTCGCCCATTCAGGTAACGCTATATGAAATTCACACTCCCTATGTGGAAGATTAAGATTTGAACCCTTATGGGGGTGTATGGATTTCAACTGGAATAGCCTCATATTCTCATCCACCGTTGCAAGTGTCTGTAAGTCAAGTGCTTAGACATTCAAAGTGATGGGGTGTAGGACAGGGATTCAAATCTAAGAGTGTAGGACAGGGATTCAAATCTTTGAAGGGTGTTGCGGTGAGAGATGGTGCTAAATAAGGATGCATTGGGTGAAAAGCCCTGAAAATGGGGTCATAAGGTGAAAACCCCTAAAGATGGGTATCATTCAGTGAGACCTGGACAATTTTGGCTCCATAACATCAGTGTGTAAATACAAAAATTGTCTAAAAGGGAGTCTTAAATTGAAGGAAACATTGACAATTTTGGAAAAAAATTTAAAATTCTGGTCATTTTAGAGAAAACAAAATGGTCATTTGGGAAGAGCTTATATCTAAAATCCATTCAGAACTATTTTAAAAGCGGGTCATTGGGTGCCAGCAAAACAAAGAATGGGATCATTGAGAGAGAGGGAGTTGATAAATGGGGGTCAATGTGGCTGCACATCTCTGTCACCCATTTTCAGTGAGTGTCCCACAGATCTTAGAATAAAATGTTTCCACCATAAAAAAGACTGGGGCTGGGTTTTAGGAGTGTTATGATTGTTTAAAAACTTCTTTAATATGTGACACGATCTGGTCCATGGAGGCCAGAGGCGGCAAATATGAAACTGAGCTAAACATATAAATATGTAGTTAAAAACAATAAAATACATAAGAAAATATACATCAAAAAACTTCATAGCTTTAGAACCCCCATGGATCAGATTGTGTCACATATTGATGGGTTAAACGTACTTATTCCTGTGGTGTTGAGAATATAGTAGCACATAAGAATAAATGCTGTGCAAACTGGATACCTCTCCTGGGATGTGCAGTATTCCTGCTTGCTCACATCCTGAAATATGTGGCATGTTGTGTGAACTTGAGTAGGCAAGGGGGAAAATGAAACTTTACTGATTGACGAAGACGATGAGAAGTTACCCTCGGTGTCTGATCCTAATGCAGCTGTCATTTGTAAGACGCACCTATTGACCCCCGGGAAAGGTGCGTCATGGGTGCGTCATGTACCGCCATATTGATGACGCATAGTACCGTCATGGAAGCAAAAGGTCCGTCACAATTTGACCAATATGTGCGTCATGGTCAGTCAATGTGCCATGAGTGCGTCAGAAGGTGCGTCAGAAAAATGGCTACACGGTACACATATCTCCAGACTTGCCCAAGTTCCAAAAATCTTTTCTCTTAATACGGCAAAGATTTGTCATGACACGTTGAAACTACCTTAAAAGCTATATTCTGATTTAAATGTTCATAATGTGCTGAAATAATAATTCTACGGCCGATCTACTACACGCATTTTTCCGTGTCTCGATGGTTTTGTTTACACGGAGCGTCCATGTTGGCCCACAGTAAAAGCTATCGCAGGCAGCTTTTCACTAACATGCATATTTCAAATGGCTTTTTCTATAGCTGCTGCATATTGGATAGGGCTGAGAAGCTGATAGATCGCAGACCCTGATAGATCGATAGATGATTTCTATCCTCGTTCAAAACAATTCCGTCTATGGGTCGCAAAGTTATGATTTTTGAGACCCAAATCTTACTTAAATATTTGTGTAAATATTTATGAACTTTGGTTTTTATATTCTACGATACCTTTACTATTTTTTTGTAATTTATATTGATGAATTAAGTATACTCTCATTTTGAGTTACGGAAACATTTTCGATGAATTGATCGGAGAAGAAAATGGTGCCCGTATGCGGAAGTGAATGCATCCATGCATCCTTTGTGTAAATGGTACGGTCTTTTGCATACATCATTTATGAGATCGCATATGAATGAAAGATGGCCTATTCCACTGAAGCATGGGGTGACAGGGGCGATAGAAATATAAATTGTTGCTCGAAAAGCAATTCCTGTGTACAAGAACGATATTTATGTGCGTCATTGGGTGAGTCATTTCAAGAAATGGTGCGTCACAACTTCAATTCATATGTGGGTCAATACTGTTAAATGGTGAGTCACTTATAATGACTGAGGGTGCGTCATGGTACACAAATGTACGACGCACATGGGGACAATGACGCACCATTCCCGGGGGTCAATAGGTGCGTCTTGCAAGTGACAGCTGCATAACACTCGCAAACAGGTCCGTACGCAGGATTTTTTGGGAGTGCGGATTTTGAAGAAGTGGATCTTTTTCCAGAGGGGCAATTATGTGAAAAGTGGACCTTTACAAATTTGGACCTTTTTTGACCAAAAAACATAAAAAACTGGGATTTTTTGGGATTTTTTTATACTTTTGGGAGTTTTTGAGGCAAGATATACGAGTCGGGATCCAAGTGTCTCCTTAGGGTATCAAAACAGGGGGAAAGGGTGCCTTTATCACACAGATGTTACCGGTACTTGAAAAGGGCACCACTATGCCGACAAAAATCATTTGACTGATTGCTACTGCGGTGGTTTTAGGCATGTTCATCACGACTTGCTTAGGGTAGCAAAATGCCAGCTAAGTACTTATTTTGGGTCCATTTTACACTAATGAAAAAATGCTTGCTTTGGATAATTTTTGAAAGGTGATATACAACTTGAAATACAAGTGCTCCACCAGCTAAAATTTGACCAAAAGAAAAAACCCACAATGCTGACAAAATGTGAAACCCCATTCAATTATTACATGTTGCTTTCAGTGTCTATATATATGGATATATATTGGACTGAAATGTCAAATTTTATCCTTAAGATAGGTCACTTTGGGTCTTATCATTTGCACTGATAATCCCAGTCAAAATTGTTGGAACGCTTGGGTGATTCAAATGTGCTCCCATTTCCCATGTTCAATGTTACAACATATTGATTTGGTTGTGTCCACTAGAGACACTTAACATTGATTGGTGCGGAAGGGGAGGATTGGAGTAAGGTTTGAAAAGGTTCATACCTCATACCAAAGGAGCGCAATTGTAACAGATATACCGTTTAAACAGTCCCAAGTGTTTCAACTACTTTTAACTGGGCTTGTAGTATGTTGATACACCAGTACTTCTTACCAAACTCCAGAAATCTCATTTTTGATGATTTTCAGATTTTCTGATAAAACAAAACACTGGTAAACTAGTACCTTTAACAAAGCATGATACGTGAAAGTATGGTATGGTAGTACCTTTTAATTTGGTGTGGAAATTCATCTTTTCCAGTTTGTGATATGGCACAGTTTTGTCATAACCCTAGGATTGCCTCTGTGGAAATTGGCAATTGAGTCTGATATCATTCAGATTGCTAATATAGTACTTCCAATGGCTATTACTGTACTAGAGGAAATTTTCACGCTGCATTTATTTTTCACACTATTTCGTGTTACAAGCAGCTACCATGAAAGTAACAAGCCGTGTATATGTGTGACCCAATTTGATCCCCTCAGGCTGAAGCCTAGTATTAGTTCAGTAGTTCTTAAGATAGTTCTTGATATTTTGAGAATATATCTCAACACTTTTTTATGTTTGAAGCATGCTAGCACGTAGGCTAGGCCTATTAATTGAGTGTACTGGATAGCATGATTACAGTAGATAGAATGTGCATTCAGCGAACCACAAATTCTTGTTAAGGTTCAACATTCATACAATCATCACCGATTTGCGGGGGTCATTGGGGGAAAAGAGAATTTCAGGGGGTCCAAAAATAATGGAATTTTTGCGAAATTTACGCCAAAATGGTAATTTTTTTCATTTTAATTATGTTTCCACTGGAGGTATTATGTTTCCTGGTTGTCCATCCGTCCATCATTCCCTTTGTCCATCCATCTGTCCGAGCTTCCTAGTGCAATTTCTTGGAACTGTAAGGTGTAGAGTGATGTGATATGGTGGAGGGGTTAGTGGCAATTAGCGGTCTTCAAATTCCTGCAGGTTTTCATCGCAAAATGTGGTAATTTGCATAAATTTACATAAATATCATTCTGTCCAATTTAGTAGCTCATTTATATTAAGGTTAGCCGAGAGTTTTTCATGCGCTTGATTTCAGAGGGCGTAAGTTCATAACAGAAACAGCCATGCAGAAAATGAACAAGCGTGCATCGGGACGTAGGCCTACTTACAATAGAATATCGATCCACGGTCAAGACATGAAAACGCTATGAAACTTGGCTTAGCTCGTGCCCGGAGCTCGGATGCGGGGGTAGCACAAGCCGTTTTGCAATTTTCACAAGGATTTTATAAATTTTAAAATTGATTGGAGGCATTTTGAATTTATAGCCTTGATATCTTTGATGAAATCAATGCTGCTATTCCCCTGATTACAATGTAAGGGTAGGCAACAACAACAATATCAAAAAGCAATTATTTGTAAAATCGAATTTGGGATGAAAATCAACAAGACAGACTTAGCAGGCCTACAAATTTCTGAATTATATAAAGTGAAAAACAATCAATCACGATTCACTGCACTCAGCGAATCAATCAAATAAAACTAAAAAGAAAGGAGCAAGAAAGAATAAAGAAATAGTGAAAAAGAGAAAGAAAAGAGAGAAAGAAAATGAGCGAAAAAGAAAGAAAGAAAGAAATGAAAAAAAAGAAATGAAAAAGAAAGGGAGAAAGAAAAGAGGAAAGAAAGGAAGTAAAAATGAGAAAAGAAAAAAAAAGAAAATTCAGCCACACGGAGACTCGAACCCACAAAAATAGTTCATATTAGATTCACAGTCCAACGCTCTATCCACTGGGCCATAGCTCAGCTCACGCAATTGACTGTTCTCAAAGCGGATGATATTACTGTAATTGGATGCAATTACATATGATTACAATCGCGTCCGCATTATGGCTCTTAGAATAAACACGCATGTCGGCGCTGAAATTTTGAACGAACTGATGGAGGAAAACCTCGTTTTTGCAAAACTAGCTTCAATTTGGAGTGAAAATCAAATGGAATAGCAATTGGCAGAATGTTGAGAAATAATGTAGGTATTCAGATGTCTAAATTAACGTCTAAGTAATCAAGATATCGATAATTTCACAAACCAGCTTTTTCTCAAGCAAATTCTCCAAAATTTTCCCCAAAACGGGCTTTTAAAATTTAATCGGTACTGGATTTGGTTCTTCCCCATGGCAACATTATTTCTTTGATCGATTTGTAATACAATACGAAAAAGAAGAAAACAATCGCTCGGTGTGGATTTATACGGAGCGCACAAAAAAAAAAAAAAAAACCTCATGGAACGTGTTTTTGATCTTGTGTACATGGTGGGTAAAAATGCTTTAAACGAAGGATTTTCAAATTTATTCTAATAATTTGTATATAACACACACAAAAATGTTAAGCTACATCCAATGCACCAACATTTCACTCGCTGCGATATTTGATTACTGAGAAAACTCTGTTTTAGAGAACAATTTTATACGTCTTTTATACGTTTTTTATACGTCTCTTTGTGTAACCTTAAATGAATTTTTTGTTTTTTAATTTTTTAGTGGGTGAAAAGTGGAGGCATTGTGGCTGATGCTTTTGCGTCGATAACTGTGCAACCCAAGAACTGCGCAAACCTGAGAACCGCAAAATTCTATTTTTTTTATGGGGGAAATCTCTGACTGAGGGCTTCCCCCTTTACACAATCCCCGGTGCCACTGCCACTTGTCTCCATTATGCTTCACCTTTGTCATGCTGGATGCCCAAGCAAGGAATTAATTACCCCTTCACCTCTGAAAAATTAAATAATGATCTAAAAATACTTGATCAACCTCTTGAGTAATTACTGGAAACATGATCAAAAATAACTTAACAATAACTAGCTCACAAACATTGTCTTGTGCTTGAAATGATGTCACCCAATCATACTGTAATATTAATAGCATGGTTACGTTGTACCTTGGTAAAATATTAAATTAAGAGGGCATTGCGAGTTCTCATTGTTTGGCAGGATTTGAAAACAGGTTTTGATAAGGCCTTAAATAGTTTGACTCAAAACTTGAGTATGCATTAAAATATTGTGAGCAATGCTTCCCCCGTCTTTTTTGGTGGTTTCTTTCTTTAGGTCAATTTTTTTGTAGCTATGTTTTTGTGGCACTATATATTCTCAACAGACATTTTTCTGGTAAACTTCCCCCAATAAGCCTCCCATTCTATGATAACTTGAAAGTTCATATAATATATTTAGGCATATATCAGCCTTGCGTGTAACTTTGCTTCGCCTCAAGTTCGGTGACATTGGTGCACATTTCGATGTTCACAGTAGTGCACTATAGAGTTATTGCTCTGAGCATAAACGTCCAGTCTGTACAAGGGCGGCTTGTACCCGGAGTTTGCAGGCATGTGTGGGGCACAACCGAGAAATAGCATTGACGTCAGTCACTACCGAACTTGAGGTGAACCAAAGAATAATCAGATAATGTTCCTTTAAGTATAACCCATGGTTAGTTTTTGATGTTTCTTTTTTGAGGTTTGTGGTTAGGAAAAAGTTGTCATAGCCAATGATAATTGCTTGTTTTGCCTGTCAGCAGTAATTTGAGGTAAATCAGGCTTAATTTCTATCAAGATGATTATCATGTGTAGCTAAGTGATGACTATGTGAGGTAACATTATTTTAACCTGTGGTTTAATTATGAGGCTATGTGAAAGCTATATGCAGTGTGAACCTAATGCAGGGGGCTATTCCATTTGAAATCCATACTCCCCTGTTGGTTCTGAGTGGCAAATTGAATCATGTCATAGATACCGGTACCTCATTCGCTATGTAGCATCGCATTACCAAGATGTAAAATGGTTCTTTTTGCGCGATATTCAGCATGAGTGTGTCAGCCAGTCATTGCCAATGCAAAAGGACCTTGCTGAGATATGTAATTAGTCCTAAATGTTTATTGCACGATGCTGCTGCTGCTGTGATAGACGGCATGCAGAAACCAATGAAATTCAGTGCCAACAAACTAAGCTAAACCTTTTTTTTTGAATATCTTTAATGTGAAAAACAGAGAATCCCAGTGAAGGGTTTGAAGCAATGTATGTCTCATGTTGTGGGATCATAGCAAGTAGGTGATGAACTTAAATTGAGCCTTACAGAAGTGGAAATTCACTTTTCCTCAACAATTACCTTATTGGCAGACAGACAAGTGGAGCAGTATACCAACCTGGCTCTTAACAAGCAACATTTGATTTAAATGCAATGAAACGATAGTTTGGTTCACCTCAAGTTTAGCAGTCCAGTTAGCTTAATTTGTATGGCTAGACTCGGGTGTGTTCTTGATGGTACAAGTTTGAGCCCTTCTGTGTCTTTCTTCCTCATTGAATTTTTGACATACGTGGTAGCCAGAAGTCTTGGAACAGTTTTGATATAATGTAAATAAGCCCCCACTCCCCCCGATCAATGTTGAATCCTACTATATCCTACTATATGGTCATGTGAACCTGGTGGGGAAGGGGGAGGGTTGGGTGTGTTAGGAAAAGGTTTAGGCTTGACACCAAAGAAACCTCCATTTCATCGTGTTAAAAATAGCTGAAATAAGGCCATACTATAGTGCACGTTTTCCCTGTGGCCCAACACATTTTGACGTTGATTGTAGCTTGAATTCCCCATGGCAAGAAACTTACTGCTAATTCGTCGGCTGTATTCAATAGTGGCGAATCGCAACCACGAACAAACAACTTTTCGAGAAAATCAAGGTTTGTAGAAATGCCGATATAAAATCGGGGGTGTCGATTTCAAATGGAGCCCCCCCCCCCCCCCACCATTCAGGTAACCCAAATTCACACTCCTTGTGTGGAAAATTAAAGTCATGTAATACAGTTTGTCCACTCTAAAGTACAAAGTGACAACGCGCGCATATACAGCGCGTTGACGGTGCATAGTGCTGCGTCTCTGCTGCAGGTATGCGTGCCTTCAAAGTCGGCACAATGTGTGCGTCCGCGTCAGCACTTAGTACTTCAGAGTAGACTGACTGTAGGGGGTGTGTAGATTTCAACTAGAACAAACCATTCAAATGCACTAGATACAAGACTGCCTTTTAATAGGACTTTTGAAAACTTTTTTCAAAACAAACAAACACATTAAAACATGAAGCGACAACAAACAAACCCATGAAATGTTGTGATTTGATTGACTTGACACTGCCGAATTCAGCTGCTATATGAACTGTCCTGGTTCTTGACTACATCCTAATTCAGGTCAAGCCATGACTTCAGTAGAAATATGTCATTGTGCTGTTAAATGAGGTGCAAATGTTAAGTTGTCTTCGCAGTGTTGCCAATATTTTCCAGTACTATACTTTGTTCGGAATACAATTGGCAAAGACTCATAACATCTGATATAGAATCATTAGAATGGCATGCACTCGTTTGGGTGCAGCACCTGTTAGTTGCGCTTTGGGTATAAATGTGTGATTGGTGTGGGGCTTATGTGAATTTCTGCAAGCGTTGAGTTGGGACATTATTGAGAAGTAATTCATTGGTAGAGCACCAGCGCAGTCACCTTCGGAGCCTTATTTCACCCTTATACAGATGAGCACTCCATTATAATGCCTATTTGAAGGTGTCTTGGGAAGTATTTCTTGAACTGCATATCTCCTTGTCTTGAGTAGGCATCAATCAATTCTCTGAGGTCTCTGGGCTTACGACCAGACTTTGGTGGGTTAAACCGGTTTTAAGGGCCCAACCGTCCTGCTCCCTCAGATGACAAAATTGGAAAAATCACCTTGTTGCAGTCTAACTAAGAAACGAACAAAATCAGCTTCTTAAGTGCCACACCGTTGCAATGGTCCACCTGTTGGCTGTTATGAGTGACTCTTAAGTATCTCAATTAAAAGCTTGAAAACGGGAATGTTTCAATGAGTACTGTTTTACATTGATTCAGCATAAAAGTCATCTAATTGAGAAGGCGGACACTCAAATGTGGAATAAAGTGCTCAAGCAATTAATTGTCATAACATATTTTGCAAATGCATGTCAGAACTTGAGAGACTCTAAATCTTTAAAATTGACAAAATACAGGCTCTGTCTTCTGAAATTTCCAGGGGTGTTACGAATCACACTCCTCAAGACACTCTTGTAGATGCTTAGGAGTTGTAAAAGAAATCAACAATGGTAGGTAACAATTAACAATTTAAATTAGTAAAGAAAGAAAAGTGGACACAAAATTTTAAAAGGAACCACAAAATTGTCATTGGTCCAATTTGGTTGGGCCCTCACTCAGTTGTCCCTAACCAATTTTAGCAGGCAATTATCTTGGGGGCCCATCTATTTTGACTCCTGAGCCTAGGCAGAAATGGTACACACAAATCCAATGGATCTTTGGAGTTTTGTGGTTATTTATTTTTCATTTTATAAATCAACCAGGATTTTGATTCTGGTCTCTCTGAATCCATGAAAAAAATAAAAATAAAAAATAAAAAAACAAGGTGCAGCAAATGCTCTTCTAAGTAGCCCAGTTGGGCAACTAAAAGGGCATCAGTGATTTAGGTGTTATATAGGAAGGAGTTGTGAATTGTTGTTGTGGTAATTTCACGCTGCAAGGTGCAGGTGAGGAAATGAAACTTCTTATGGAAATCAAACTGATTTATTTGACAGTTGAGACTATTCAGGCTGAAGCTATGATAATTGTGTAATATTCTTAAACGGCTATAATCTTGGCAATTCGAGTAGCTTAACTTTGTGTCCCAGTTGTGTTCTACAAGACAAAAAAGAATGGTTTGGAACTACTCGATCTGTTGTCACAGTGATATTACGATATAATGATCGCATCACATGAAGACACATGTAGGTACATACACATTACGCAGTAGTGATCATGTGGTGTTGTATCCGAGTCGTGTTCTATAAGACAAGAACAGTTTGCCAGGAACTACTCCACCTGTTGTCACAGTGGTATTTCGATGTGATGATCGCATCACATGGAGACATGTGCAGGAACACACATGTTAAAAACTCAAATGCCAAAACAGGTGTATAACTAGAGTCAATAGATTCTGAGTACAAGCCGCCGGCAGTAAATATAACGTTAATGGGTCAATTTTGACCAATTTCAAAATTTGACCTTCGACCCCTAAACTTTGACCGTCACCATTGACTTTTTGTTTTGTGTCACTAAGGTCTATCATATGCAGCACTCGATCAGATTTGCCATACCTCGGTGTTTGAAATTTTACACATTTTGACCTTTTGACCCCAAGTACAAAGAGGGCACCATTGACTTTTTGTTTTGTCTCACTAAGGTCTATCATATGCAGCACTCAGATTTGCCATACCTTGTTGTTTCAAATTTTACACATTTTGACCTTTTGACCCCAAAGTAAGTATTGTATAAAGAGGTCACCATTGACTTTTTGTTTTGTCTCACTAAGGTCTATCATATGCAGCACTCAGATTTGCCATACCTCGTTGTTTCAAATTATACACATTTTGACCTTTTGACCCCAAAGTAAACATTGAACAAGGAGGTCACCATTGACTTTTTGTTTTGTCTCACTAAGGTCTATCATATGCAGCACTATGACTTGACATATCTTGTTGTTCAAATTTAGTTTGTATTGCATACAGGGTCAAAGGTCAAGCAATGGTCAAGCTGTGAACACCCTGAATACCCATGCCAGTACTGACTAACATGCATTAATAAGAGCTTCAGCACATTTTGTTTGTAGAAGAAGAGGCTGGTTGCCAGAAAGAAAGAAAGAAAGAATTGGCGTAAGACAGAACAAGCCGACTTTGTCGTCGGCTTGTAACTATTATCTGATATAACATAAAGTTCTCACCTTTTAGTAAAATTAAATTCATGCTGTATACGACATGGTCTCAGATTTGAAGCAGGTTTCACTGCCAAAGTGTGTAAAAATTCACCCCAGAGTGAAAATAGCTATGTTTAATTTCTAAGGTGTCTTTTCTAGGGTAAAATTGTTTGTAGAACATGATTTTTTTGTCAAAAGCAGCGTGCATCGTACATCGTTTTGCTACAAAATGTTGATTTGTGGCGATTTTGCCCGAAAAACGCACTTTTGGGTGACAAAAATTTTCACATGCCAACTTTGTATACTCATAGAGTCTACAATATACATAGATATGGCCCTTTAAAATGTTAACATATCAGCTGAGGGTACTATTTGATGGATTCAGGTATTTGTTTTGTGATTGACTTAATCATTTTGCGCCAGAATCATTCAAATATGACATGCCTCGTGACAATTGACATGCCAAAATAAGCCGTTTTCGGCAAAAAAATTGATTTGAAAAATCATAACTTTTGATAGGAAGGTGCTACAGTGATGGTTGACCTACCAGTCTATGCAGTATTGCATGGGCTTTCATTTGATACCTAACTTTGTTCATTTTAACTAAGGGAAAGACTTGCAAAATGTAAAAATGTTTCCCCTACCCCTTAAAATTTTGATGTGTGTAAAAATTCCGCCATTTATAAAAATCGGGATTACAAGAAAACTACAAGAGCTATAGGCTTGAAAAACTAATCAGTTATGCACAGTATAAGTTCCTACTTGGGTATAACATTAATATCTTTCCATTCCTTCTCAATTTTCTTTTCTAATTTTTTTATCAATTTGTGACATCTGTAAATTACGTAAAATTTGGCATTTAAAAAAAAAAAAAAAAAAAAATATGAGGGTGACATGTTTAAAAAACTAATCAGTTATTCCCATGATACAGTACTACAGGGATATAGTACCAAACTTGTGCTAAAATGCATATTTTTGAGTTCTAATTTTTTATCAAATTGATTTCGCCACCCCATTTTTGAGCAAAATCGGGAACAATTAGTACCTGTAATATTGCGCAATCATGTGACCTATATTCAATGTTTGTGCACCAATCAGATGTCAGACTTGCTCTACAACATGATGTGAGCCTTGCAGAGCCTTTATAAGTGTGCCAATAGAGTTCAAATATGTTGTGATGATGTTGTCACTTATGGATCTCATATTTTTATTTCCGTCAAAAGCATATGCCTCTACTGTAATGCTCATATCAGGAAAACAATGACAGATTTTGCATTTCTGACTTCAGAAAAACTAATCAGTTATTCCCATGATACAGTACTACAGGGATATAGTATCAAACTTATGCTAAAATGCATATTTTTTGAGTTCCAATTTTTTTATCTTATTGACTCGCCACCCCATTTTTGAGAAAAATCGGGAACAATTAGTACCTGTAATATTGCACAATCGTGACCTATATTCAATGTGTGTGCACCAATCAGATGTCAGACTTGCACTACAACATGATGTGAGCCTTGCAGAGCCTTTATAAGTGTGCCAATAGAGTTCAAATATGTTGTGATGATGTTGTCACTTATGGATCTCATATTTTTATTTCCGTCATAAGCATATGCCTCTACTGTAATGCTCATATCAGGAAAACAATGACAGATTGTGCATTTCTGACTTCAGAAATGAATTCTGCACAAAATTTCAGTCTAGAAAACATATTTAAAACAATATTTTTTGAAACTTTATATTTTGCCATTTTTGGCAGTCAAACCTGCTTCAAATCTGAAACCGTGTCATATAAAGTCTGCACAAAAAGTAACTCGGCTGTTATAAATACGCCTATAGCTTCAGAACTAATAATTGTTTTCACAATATTTCAACATAGAAAGAAGGGTAATTTATTTACGTGTATTTTGGTACCTCATTTGTCAAATGTTGCTTAATATTAACAACACAGTAGTGCTTTTAAAGAAAATCACCCGAATTTAAAAGTTGCAATTTACACCGATCAATGGTTATTACGCAGCATTGTGGCACGTAAAACCATCTTCGCGCTGACTTCAAATCAATACAAATAACTACAACTTTTAAATTCGGGCATTTTTCTTTCAAAACACTGCTGTGTTGTTAACATTGTGAAAACAATTCTCAGTTCTGAAGCTATAGGCTTCATAAGATTTTGAAATATCCTCCACAGGGGAGTATGAATTGGAAGATTCAAGTAGAAATCTTTCTCAGAGGGTGTATGAAATTCAAATGGGGTTGCCTAATGTGTTCATTTCATTTCATACTCCCCCTGTAGCAGGTATTTCCAAAATATTCAACAGGGGAGTATGGATTTTAAATGGAATTGCCCATTGAGATCAGCTAATGACACTACTTTATACCTCTTTATCCCAATGTCCAGCAGTGTAGGGGGTTGTCATCATTTCAGAGTAGCTGCTACATAGGAATGTTGAACACTCTCTACATATATGAAGATCAGGATACTTACTATGAGGAACTATCAGGAGTTCTCTTTCAATCATCATCTTCAAAAATTGCCTCAAGACTTATTTATTCTTAATTTGTGCTTTGTTGTATGAGTTACGAGTTATGAGTTTGATACACCCCCGCCCTGGATACTGCTTTGCAAATACCATTACCACTAATAATTTTGCATTTTGGTTTTCAGGTCACAACCTTGTTCTTTACCAATGCAAATGAACAACCATGCATTCATATTTGTTTTTCTTATTGTCTCCCTTTTGCAGTGTATCCTGCAAGCACTATGGACAATGTTGTGATAGTATCAATGAAGAATCTAGTAACAAACTGAAAGAGTTGCTGAGGGAATACTTCCGAGCAGAGAATGCAGGCCTCAATAACCACGGTGACGTAGCCTGGTTCACACCAGATACAAGACAGGTAGGTGTCTACATTTTGCCTTTCAAAAAATCAAACTGGCTTATGACTATTTTGTTCAGTACTGACATGTGTGTGTATTTCGCTCGCCACAGTATCAAATCGCGCGCGTAAAAATGTTCAACGTACGGAGTGTAAACACACACGTACAGAAGTGATTGGTCAGTATGCATGCGGCGCAACTGCGAAAAAGCATTAACGTCACTTCCAAACTTGACGTGAACCAAATTATAACGATCAATTTTAGCAGCGACAAATATGTATGATAGTTGCTCTCATGAACTGTTGTTACATAGGATATATGTGGATGCGGAAGTCATTGTACACTATATCCATCGCTATGTCACATGTGGAGATCATTGATGGATATATAAACCTCTACATGAATGTGCCTGTATTATCTAACAACCAATTTGATTGGGAGGCACATAGTGTAAGACGCTGATGTTATGAGTCGACAACCATATTCAGTTGTAGAACAAAAAATTAAGCATGGTGTACAAAAGCATCCAAGTTTAAGAGCATGTCCTTTAAATGACACTGTGGCCTCCTCATACATATGCATGTGGAACACTAAAATTTATAATTATATCTTGCGATGTGCAGTTATAGACCATATGTTTCATCTTTTTTAATGTATATAATTTTTTGCAGAAACCGGAAGCACAAGAGGGACAAGTCCGTGCAGATGTAAGACAGTTTGTCGGCCTCCACACAGACAGGACGTTCACAGGACGAGCTGTTGCACGTATCTTTCACGGCATCGCCAGCCCATGTTATCCGGCTCAGGTTTGGGGTAGGGATCGTAGGTTTTGGAGACGACACTTGGACTATGATTTTAGTAAATTGGTGAAGATTGCAACAGAAGAAGTGTTGCGAATGAGATGACGATGATGTTACAAAGTTGCTTGCTCCAACATCATAACCAATTTCACCATGAAAAATACTTGTTTGGTTAGGGCTCCCCGAACGCCATAGCTCAGACCCACCGACCCAAAATATTTTGAGGTTGTTGGGAGGGAAAAAGGTTGGTAAAGATTCTATTTATTAATATTTCATACATTCCATGCATATAAAACTGCAATATCTCAGTGAAATTGACCTGGGCATCGATCTTATATTGCCTGCAGGTCGCGGCCATTTTCCTTGAAGTAACTTCAAGCATTCAATTGTGTGATTTTTGTCAATTGATTTCGCATTAAAGGTGCCCCAGATAGTGATGGGATGGCAAAGTGATGGATGGCAAAGTACATAAAATGCAATGTGTTTTCGACCCACTGACCATACTTTTCGAGCAACAGAGAGCTCTTACCAAACAATTAATTTTCCACTATTAATTATGAGTGAAAATGTTGATTATTTCTTCCTCTTTGATGATTGGCATATTTATTTATTATTTATTTACAGTACTTGTTTTAGCACTGTAACAGGCAGCTCAAAGTGCCATAGTTTATAGTATCAAAATATTTATTGACAGCAACTCTTACAAGTATATCAGGTTTTAATGGTAGAAAAAAGTCTACATTTTCTGAAAGGATATTTCACAAGGAATTCACAATGAAGACCAGGTGTAAGGTACTGAAGTGACACACAACAATCACCGAAAATCAGCTGACGCGCGGTTATTAACCTCATTCATAACCGTCCTTCATGTAGAAACAAGGATTTTAACCATTATTTTGTTCCCCCAAAACATAAATCGGTCCCCTTTTCATGCCCTCACCCCTACTATAATTATGCTTTATTCCGACCAAAATACAATTAACAGGGGTTTCCCCATCCATCATACGCCCAGTAACAAGTTTTGACCAATCACAACGCAGTGTTTGGAATAATTTAATATTTTAGTAGTTGCGATGTGTTTTTAAATCAGCTGATTTGCCTTAGATTTGCCGCCTTTGAGATGTTGGTCATCATATTCCCTTTGGTGTTATGTCCTACTGGAATGTTATCAAACCAGATGGCACCAGATGCGAGCTTCTTGCGGCGTTGATAGAACCACTCACATAATGGGTGCAATTTGGACAGGTAGAGCTTGAACGCTCTTACAGGACAGTTATTCTCGCCTGTTTCGTAGACCCGTTTGTTCATTTGATACGTTTCATTGAGCGTACCGGGGTGTTTTTTTTGGTGCTCATTGAATGTCATTGTAATGTACTCCTTCCCTGAGGCATCCTGCTTAATTGCAAAGGAATCTCTCTTTGAATCTCGTAGGCCTTCCCTCCCCCTCCTGCAAAAAAAGTACTGGCATTGGAAAAAACTAGTCTCCACTTCTTTTGATAATGTCCTTCTGTAGTTTTTAATATATAGCGGCGCAAACTCCCCTTACAGTGTCTTTGCATGTTCGGGAAGTTGTGCCCAAACACAATAGCATTGTGTAATAAACGTACATGTAGAATATCTTTAACGGTTCAGTATTAAATAAAAATTCTCCAGTATTAAAAATTAAGTAGTATTAAAAGTGAGTGGTATGGCCATAAGCTTCATATTATATAATAATATACACAGGCTTTTATAAAGCATTATTTCAGGTGATCATGGCACATTAAAACAATAAACATGAAAAAACAGTAACAGTACAAAAAATGAAGCAACAAAAAATCAAACATGAAACAATGCAAGAACTATAATTGTGGAAAAAGATGGTATTTGAGGCCCTTTTTGAAGACTGGAAGTGAGCCAGTGGATCTTATGGTTTGAGGCAGACTGTACCACATGGATGGTGCTGTAAAGAAGAATGTCTTGTCAGCGGCTGGTTTGAGAGTTCTGCTATTTATTTTTGGTACTTAAGGCGAGCGATGTCAGTGGATGAACGCAATCCTCCACGAGCAGGATAGTACAAAGTCAGGAGGGATGACAAATAGACTGGTGTGAAAGATCACTTTAGCAGACCAGTTTTGCAGACATTGAAGTCGTTGTTGTTGGTTGACCGGTGATGATGCTAATCCTGATCAGTAGCAGAGACTAATCCTGATCTTTGAGTTGGAGACAGGCCCACTGGCACTACCCCACAGCTTAGGTATTTTGTACCCAGTAGCCCAAGGTTGGCCTTTGAAACTTGAAGGTATAGGCATGTTATCTTAGTCATAATGCCTTACGAAATACTTAAAAAATCAAACTCACAGGACCACCAGTTGGCAATTGTATGATTGTACTATTTGTGGAGTCAGCAGCAAGTAATTGTTTTATGACAAGAGAGGTAACCTGCTGCATCTTCTTTGATGGTGTTGTTGTCAAGTGTTTGCTGTTGTTCAAGATAGTATCACATGCTGCTTCTATGGCTTGCTGTACAACTCCAGCTTCCCTCTTGTGCCTCCCATTTTGTGGATTCTTTACCATACCATGGTCTCCTTTTTACACTGAACAACTGGCATGCCACGCATCCATTCCCATCACCATGCTCATTCCAATTAATTGCTGGCTTCCCGGTTGGTGATTTTAATGATGTTTTTCAACTATTACAAATGCGTTGTGGGTGTACATCAATTACATCTGTGTCAATGTCAATCTTATAAATTTCATGGAAGTTGTTGCCTAAACCTTTCTTTTTTTAGGGGTGCACGTTTTCTGACTTCTTTTCATTTAAGGCAATGTTTGCCACATACTTGACATAAAGATTGAAGTGCTGATCCGTGTTCCATTATGAGAAATAATTAAATGAAACTTTCTGTACATGTGAACATAAAACCAGATCAGAGAAAAGGTTTAGTTAATTGTCAGTGGCATATATTAGTTTTGGAATCTTGTTACATCTTAGTTATTGAAAATCATGGGAAACAACATAATGTATATCGCCGTGGAGTATGTGTTCGTGATCTGTTGTTTTAAATTTCTAACTTCTTGCTCTAATTTGTGATCTTACCGACACTAATTGAACAAATAATGCAACTGTCATGAGCACACAACTCGAGTGTTTCAATTTGTTTATGATTGTTGCGACTTGCGTTCTCGATCTGATCAATTGCTCATTGCCAGCTGTTGCCATCATGATTGCATTGGTTATTGCACCCTAATATCGCAACTTAGTGCATCGAAATTTCATGATTTCTGATATTTTAATATGTAGGGTACACTGTAAAAGCAAAAATATATGCTTATTCTATTTATCCTTAGCTCTGAAGACGGTACAAAGTATATAAATCCATTAAGCTTATTTCGCTATACATTTGTATAGGAGTTCTGTTGGTCTCCACAGACGCCGATTTTACTCCCTTGAAATTTCATCTTTGCTGACATTTTTATGGGCAGAAAAGAACACACAAGCAAAATAATGTCATTTTCTATTAGACAACAAAGACAAAAACACTGAAATCATACATTTTATGCTATTTATTTACCATTTTGATGATTTCTGCGACGCAATTTCCAAACCGGAAGTTAAAAATTTTAAACCAATATTTGACCCCGCGCAATTTTTACGCTCTTTCACGAATATTCAGTTGAAATTTAATATTAAGATAGGAAGAATCAAGATAGGATTCTTCCTATCCTAGGATCGATCATAAGTCCTGACATAGGATGAATTACATTGGAACTCTTCCTAAATAAGTTAGGATGAGTTACTTAGGATGAATCCTAAGTTGAGCTTTATGAAATAGGACCCTGGTGCATACAGTGTATGATATATGAAGATAACACTGGTAATTGAGATGCAGGATGCCCAGCAAAATCAAATCAAATGGTGAAATTAATTAAATGAAATCAATTAATCTAATGAAATCAAAAGCAAATCAAATCGTCAAGTTAATGAAATGAAATCAATTAATCTAATCAAATCAAATCAAATCAAAATCAAAATTTTTAATTAAAATGATATCACAGGACTTACCATGAATTTTACTCACCCAAGTTCCAATGCAAAACTCACAATTTGGGTTAGGCATATTCCTACTCGTGCTCCATCTGTTGGATCATACCTCCGTCGAATTCCTGGGTGGATGATCATTGGCAGCACAACGCTTCCATCGGCATCGACACACACCATGACGGTGATTTGTGTTTTGTCTGATGTGCTTTGTTGATAAGCATCCCTTGCCCACTTATGAGCAAGGATCTTTTCAGACCTCTGTTGGCGAGGAAACGCTATCTCATCTGCATTATACAGAAGAAAAGGGTCTTCCATTATTCCTTCCCCTCCTTCAATCTCTTGATTCAAGTATGCCTTTAATTCTCGAAACCATTTGGCTGGGGGAGAGTAGCACATTCTTAACCTAGCATTTTAGATTTGTGCCATGTTACATCTGGAAAATGCCTCATGAACCCCATCCATCAGCTTTGCCCTGAAATCCATCCCAAAATGGTGTCACCCTCCTATTGTCCTTTACAATTTTTTGAACAACTGAATTTATCTCCCTTCTCGTCCTACCTTTCCCAGAATTTTTGAAATTCAATTTTGTTTTTTCAAAATTTGGACAGTTTCTGTAACAAGCCTAAGTTATAATGAATTACCTTCTTGAGCTCCTGGTTCCTCCAGTTCTTAAAGTATCCCTTCATCAGGGTTTCTATCTGCCTCATCACATGCTCAGCTGGTGCTGATGTGTGATGGATTTTTCAAATTCAATGCTAGTTTCTTGACCTGCTTTATTAACTCTTTTACTTTTTCCTTTAATTTTGTTTCCCTTACTTTGCTTCTCTTGATTTGTTGTGATAGTCTCTTTTGCGTAATCTGTTCTCTTGTTTTAAACCCAGCAAAATCAAATCAAATCAAGCAAAATCAAATCAAGCAAAATCAAATCAACAAAAGCAAAATCAAATCAAGCAAAAATCAAATCAAATCATCAAATTAATGAAATGAATTAATCTAATCAAATCAAATCAAATTGTCAAATTAATCAAATCAAATCAGTTAATCAAATCAATCAAAATCAAATTGTCAAATTAATGAAATCAAATCAATTAATCTAATTAAATCAAATCAAATTAAAATCAAAATTTTTAATTAAAATGATATCACAGGTCTTGACCTACCATGAGTTTTACTCAACCAAGTACCAATGCAAAACCCACAATTTGGGTTTCAAATCCAGAGCTTCATGTTGCTACCCATTCATAGGCATGTGCCTACTGGTGCTCCATCTGTTGGATCATACCTCAGTCGAATTCCCGGATGGATTATCATCTGCGGCACTACACTTCCATCTGCACTGACACAAACCATGATGGTGATTTGTGTTTTGTCTGATGTGCTTTGTTGATAAACATCCCTTGCCCACTTAGGAGCAAGGATCTTCTCAGACCTCTCTTTGAGAGGAAACGCTATCTCATCTGCATTATAGAGAAGAGAAGGGTCTTCCATTATTCCTCCCCCTCCTTCAATCTCTTGATTCAAGTACGCTTTTATAAATCTCTAAACCATATATCTAATTTGGCTGGGGTGAGAGTAGCACATTCTTAACCAAGCATTTCTGGCATTGTGGGTTCTGCATGCAACTATAATTGATAATTAATACATTCTCAATAACTGTAATTAATAATTGATAATGATAATAATTCTAATAATAATTGATTTAGATTTATAAAATTTATATAATGACTCCAAGCAAGATAATTTATATAATAATTTGGGAACATTATATAATAATAGCCAAGAAACAAAACTACATTTCAGCTTTACAGATCTTTCGTAAGGTCTTGAAACAAGACTTCAGAAAAGAAATGTAGAGTGCCAATGAATGTCATTGTTGGGCATAGTGTGGGTGGTGAAACATGATTAGTATATAGTGTCTTGGAACGTATCAAGCTTCATACTAACCAAATTGTCTTATTTTTTAACAGATTAAAGTCAAAATATATTTATTTTAAAACTAGATTAAAGCTGCATTGTGTAATCTTGGATAGTATTAAGATTTATACAAATTGTTTTTGATCAGATTTAAAACGGAGTAAAGTCAGAAATTTATATTAAAATTTTAGTTAAAGGTTTAACATTTTGAAGGATCTCACTCATGTTCAGTATCCACTTGATTTCATCTTCAAATGATTCCTGATGATATTTACCTCTCCAAGTCATGCAGCAAGGGGATGAAAACATGTCCATCCTAATGTGGTAGCTGCACAGCTTTACGGTGTAAGTCATGTTTCTGCAATAGTTTATGAAGAAGAAAGCTCCCTCACACCAATTAGGGAACATGCATTGCTACTTTGACGCCCTTCTATTGTTGATTGTGAAAAATAGGATGGAAAGGCAAAGATGGTAACACGCTGGCCGACGCCGCGCCAGGGGTACACAAATTTCATAGTACTGACGTACACTCATTCCCCGGACGGACGCTTTTTATTTGTCACACCGATTCGAACCAGTTTGCCAGTGACTGCCATGTACATGCGCTTGCCAGCCGGCACCCTGCCCTGGGCACGGAAAGTTAACGTTATCAAAATTAGTTTTGCAATAATTTTTAATGAAATTTAAATCTCCACAAGTAATTCTATCATATCTTCTTTTTCTTTTTAGGCTATATAGCGATCAACATGATCAATGAGCAGTCGCACCGTTTAAATTTTATTGATTAAAAAGATGTAGGCGCGCAGGCCAGCGCTAGTGCCACAGTATCGTGCGAACTCGTTGCTTTTATTGGCAGCTAGAATAAGATTGTAGTGTTAAGGGGTTGATTGTTGACGTCATTGAAAATTAAATTTTTTTCGCTGTATTTGCATGTTATTATAAAATAAATTACGAAAAATCTTACCACGGAAAGATGGATATGAATCGCCATCACCCCCACCTCCATTGCATTTGTAGGTGGGTTTGTAGGATGCACAATACGGCCAGTGAATGACACATGTCTCGGTAGGCCTACTCCACCCCCTCCAACCAAACTTGGACTGGGGCTTCTGGAGGGTGAAGACGGAGCGTTCATTTCATCTACTTCTATTGATGTACTTGACCTGAAAGCCCATGACAAATGGGCGGCGGCTACCTCCTTGAGTCGGCCATTTTCACTCGAGCGCATGCAGTAACTCCCTCACACCAATTAGGGTACATGCATTGCTACCTTGACGTCCTTCTATTGTTGATTGAGAAAAGTAAGATGGAAAGGCAAAGATAGTAACATTTCCAGCTACGCATGTTTTGACTTCAATACCTTGGTTTGGTGGTGAATGTTTAGTATCCATGGAAGCTACTTTTGCCAAGAGCCTTGTTGCACTTCATGCTTTGAATGGTGCAGTAGAAGAGGATGCCAAGGAGGTGCCCTTCTTGAGATGTGGTGATCTTAGTGAGATGTGGTGAAAGGGAAGAAAAATAGGATAAGAAAAACCAAAGAATATCGAAAGAATAGATAAATCAAAAAATAATTTTTATTAATAAATCAAATTATTATTATTATTATGAGTTGATACATCAAATTTAACCAAATGAATACAAATTTGAATACTAGCTGAAATAAATGAATAAAATGTTGGTAAACAGCAAGGATATCCTTTTACTCCTCCCTTGAAGATGAAACCCTATCTCATCTGACGAGAAGGTTCTTCCATAATTCCTACCCCCCACCTTTAATCTCTACATTCAAGTATTCATCTAGTTCTCTAATCCAGCTGTCTAAGTTATCTGGGGTGAGGGTAGCACATTCTATACTTAGCAATTCAGGCTTCCACCACGATATGTCTGGATGACTTCACTGACAAGGGAGTTGATGCACTCTTCTTTACTGTTGGTGTCAATCTTGGTGATCTCCTTGGAGTTTGTCACAGCTGTGGTAATCTCCTTGGTGAATTGATTGGAGAAGTACCTGATGTTTGTAAGGTGATATTCTCTAGCCTCTCCTCCATGTCAGCCTGAAAATCAAGTGACAAGTACTTGTCAGCATCAGTCGGAGGAGGAATTGATGGATCATCCTCTTCTACAACTTCATCAACCACTGTCCTTCGAGATGCCGATGATGAAAGAAGGCTGGTATTGAAGGATGAAGAAAGCTCCCTCACACGTTTGCAGATACCAGGTAGGCACAGCTCACAACACCTGTGAGGCATAAGGCGAAGGCAGCTATTGTGGAAAGTATGTCCACAAGACATCCTTAGTACATCATGCAGATCAGACACATTGGGACATAATTCATAGTCACAGAAAATCCCATCCATGGGTAGAATGTCAGCAAATGTAAAAGCAGCCGGCATACTGCGCATATCAACATCATCTTTAAAAGTGAGCAGGTGAACAAATGTAGGGCAACCATGCTTTGATGTTGATATTGATGCTTGGCCAAGATTATCTGCAACCCTGATCGGAAGAATTGTCACTGTAAAATTGCCTCGCATAAAGAAAGCAGCTTCTTTGTCAGCAGCATTTAAATGTTGTAAGTGCCAATACAGTAAAGCATGTTCACTATCAATGATCATACCAGGTAGTAAGTGTGTGTTCACAGCTGCTTGGTGAGTGATGATTGAAGCTTTGAGTTTCATGTGTCCAATTGCCTCGTCAACATTCATGTCATAAGCAGCTCCGTTGTACAAAGCGTCATGCTTTCTATTTCCATTTGTTATGCTTCCCTTTGCTTCTCTTGATTTGTTGTGATAGTCTCTTTTCCATATTCTGTTCTCTTGTTTTAAACCCAGCAAAATCAAATCAAATCAAGCAAAATCAAATCAAATCAAGCAAAATCAAATAAAAAAAAGCAAAATCAAATCAAATCATCAAATTAATGAATTAATCTAATCAAATCAAATCAAATTGTCAAATTAATGAAATCAAATCAATTAATCAAATCAAATCAATCAAAATCAAATCAAATTGTCAAATTAATGAACTAAAATCAAATTAAAATCAAAGTTTTTAATTACAATGATATCACAGGTCTTGACCTACCATAAGTTTTACTCAACCAAGTACCAATGCAAAACCCACAATTTGGGTTTCAAATCCACAGCTTCATGTTGCTACCCATTCATAGGCATATTCCTACTGCTGCTCCATCTGTTGGATCATACCTCAGTCTAATTCCCGGATGGATTATCATCTGCGGCACTACACTCCCATCTGCATCGACACAAACCATGACAGTAATTGGGTTTTATCTGATGTGCTCTGTTGATACACGTCCCTTGCCCACTTAGGAGCAAGGATCTTCTCAGACCTCCCTTGGAGAGGAAACCCTATCTCATCTGCATTATACAGAAGAGAAGGGTCTTCCATTATTCCTTCCCCTCCTTCAATCTCTTGATTCAAGTATGCTTTTATAAATCTCTAAACCATATATCTAATTTGGCTGGGGTGAGGGTAGCACATTCTTTACACGTTATATCAGGATGATGTCTCATGAAATCTGCCCACCAGGTTTGCCCTGGAATCCCATCCCGAAATGGTGTCACCCTCTCATCCTCCAAAATGTCTGGAACAACTGAATTTATCTCCCTTCTTGCCCTACTGTACCCAATTTTCCCCATATATATATACAATAATCCACAAGACGTTCTTTTGAAAGAGGTTGCATTTGTCTGGTCCAATATTTAGGCATTTCTGGCATTGTGGGTTCTGCATGCAACTATAATTGATAACTAATACATTCTCAATAACTGTAATTAATAATTGATAATGATAATAATTCTCATAATAATTGATTTAGATTTATAAAAATTTATAATTGATTTAGATTTATATAAATTTATATAATAATTCCAAGCAAGATAATTTATATAATAATTCCAAGCGAGATAAAACCAATGATTGGAAGAGAGTGCTCAACCATTTGGGTACATTATATAATAATAGCCAAGAAACAAAACTACATTACAGCTTTACAATTGTGCCACTTTTACTAGGGAAGAGGGCTGTACATGTAAATCAATGATAGCATCAAGTTTATCAACAGTTCCTTTGTGATGTCAAAAGAATGCATCAAACAACAATACAAAATTGTTTTGACTGTTTTTACTGTTTTATCATTATACAGGTACAATTCTTTTTTCAACTTAAAAATCAAAATTGAGGACTTTGCTCATCGAAGGTGGGTTTAATCCCTGCGATTCAAGGATGTACCATATGAATTCCAGGGAAGAAAGGAGAAGGATAAGAAAACCCAAAGAATATCGAAAGAATAGATAAATAAAAAAATAATTGTTATTAATAAATCAAATTATTATTTATAAGTTGATACATCAAACTTATCAAATGAATACAAATTTGAATACTAACTGAAATAAATGAATAAAATGTTGGTAAACAGCTCTCTCCTCAGGAGCAAGGATATCCTCTCAGTCCTCCCTTGAAGAGGAAACCTTATCTCATCTGACGAGAAGGTTCTTCCATAATTCCTACCCCCCCCCCACCTTTAATCTCTACATTCAAGTATTCATCTAGTTCTCTACAGATGTTTAATTTATCTGGGGTGAGGGTAGCGCATGCTTTACTTAGCATTTCAGGCTTGCGCCACAATACATCTAGATGACTTCGCTGACAAGGGAGTTGATGCAGTGGAAGGAGATAGTAGAGAAGTACTCATCCGTACTGTTGGTGTCAATCTTGGTGATCTCCTTGGAGTTTATCACAGCTGTGGTAATCGCCTTGGTGAATTGATTGGAGAAGTACAGTACCAGATGTTTGTAGGGTGATACTTTCTAGCCTGTCTTAAATGTCAGCCTGAAAATCAAGTGACAAGTATTTGTCAGCATCAGTTGGAGGAGGAATTGATGGATTATCCTCTTCTATAACTTCATTAATCACTGTCCTCTGAGGTGCAGATGTTGAAAGAAGACTTGAATTAAATGAAGAAAGCTCCCTCGAATTAAATGAAGAAAGCTCCCTCACACCAATTAGGGTACATGTATTGCTACCTTGACGTCCTTCTATTGTTGATTGTGAAAAGTAAGATGGAAAGGCAAAGATGGTAACATTTCCAGCTACGCATGTTTTGACTTCAATACCTTGGTTTGGTGGTGAATGTTTAGTATCCATGGAAGCTACTTTTGCCAAGAGCCTTGTTGCACTTCCTGATTTGAATGGTGCAGTAGAAGAGGAAGCCAAGGAGGAGGTGCCCTTCTGGTGATCTCCTTGGTGACTTAGCTGACAAAGTACTTGGTGCAGTGGGAGGAGATAGTAGAGAAGTACTCAACCTTACTGTTGGTGTCAATTTTGGTGATCTCCTTGGAGTTTATCACAGCTGTGGTAATCGCCTTGGTGAATTGATTGGAGAAGTACAGTACCAGATGTTTGTAGGGTGATACTTTCTAGCCTGTCTTAAATGTTAGCCTGAAAATCAAGTGACAAGTAT
This sequence comes from Amphiura filiformis, assembly GCF_039555335.1. Lineage (NCBI taxonomy): Eukaryota > Metazoa > Echinodermata > Ophiuroidea > Amphilepidida > Amphiuridae > Amphiura > Amphiura filiformis. The sequence goes on from NC_092643.1 coordinate 47,605,337, forward strand.
TTGTCAGCATCAGTTGGAGGAGGAGTTGGTGAATTATCTTCTTCTATAACTTCATTAATCACTGTCCTCTGAGGTGCAGATGTTGAAAGCAGACTTGAATTAAATGAAGAAGAAAGCTCCCTCACACCAATTAGGGTACATGTATTGCTACCTTGACGTCCTTCTATTGTTGATTGTGAAAAGTTAGATGGAAAGGCAAAGATTGTAACATTTCCAGCTGCGCATGTTTTGACTTCAATACCTTGGTTTGGTGGTGAATGTTTAGTATCCATGGAAGCTACTTTTGCCAAGAGCCTTGTTGCACTTCCTGCTTTGAATGGTGCAGTAGAAGAGGATGCCAAGGAGGTGCCCTTCTTGAGATGTGGTGATCTCTTTGGTGACTTGCTGACACAGTACGTGATGCAGTGGAAGGAGATACTTGAGAAGCACTCTTCTTTACTGTTGGTGTCAATCTTGGTAATCTCCTTGGTGAATTGATTGGAGAAGTACCAGATGTTTGTAGGGTATTTGTATAAAGTATTTGTCAGCATTAGTTGGATGAAGAGTGAACTTCTTTATTCACTGTTATCTCAGGTGAAGATGTTGAGAGGAGACTTGTGTAAAATCATGATTCTTCCATTCGGAATATCCGTTTGTTATTGCCACTCAACCTTAACGTTGGTGATTTCTATGTTGGATCAGCAACAAAACAAAAGAATAAAGCGGTAATGTTTAGCTGCTACTTTATATACACTAAGAAAGTGTTTACACATTAAGGGTTTTCCGTCGTCACCCGATTCGACTTGACTATTGGCGCCTGTTTTCAACGCGTATGCGTTTTTTTTTTTTAAACATTAGGCCTAAACGAGTGTTGGTTAAATGGTTAATTTGTTTTAATAATATTTTCGCCTAAATGTTGGGTAACCATTATAGGCCTATTAAAGGTTATACGTTTGTAGAACGTTTTATAATGAAACACACAACAAAATCAAAAACATGTTGTGAAAATGTTGTTGTAGACAGTCATATATTATTTTGACAACATTGTTCAAACTCTTTTTGGTCATTCTTTGCAGAATGGGAGTCTTTTTTACACCCATTTATGACCAAAATAGGCCTACACCAAATTACAATTAGGCTAAGAATTTTTATAGTCGACATCATTATTATCATTATAATTGTTCCTATATTTATGAACACTTCTTAGGTAGGCCTAACCTTTTTACAGTGAAAACTTTCTTGCGTAAACAGACATTTCCTTTTTTGTGGCCATATGCGTAAACGAACGCTGATCTGGCATCGTTGGTGCGCACCAAAATATCCATGTACGCAATTATCTACGCATGGTGTCGCAGAAAAATTGCATTTTTGACCTATTTTGGTCAATTTACGCGAAAACAAGGTCCGGTACCTGCAATTTTTTTTGCGCGATTTTACAGACCTTTTTCTTTTTCATAACATATATAAAATTTAAAAAATTTCGTCTTGACAATTTTTTTATACAACGCAAAAGGTGGTATATTTCAAAAGTGAGGTCCGGCACCCCCTGGTTTTTTTTCCTGATTTATAATCTACACATATTAATGTACAAAATATGTCAATTTAAAGAAATTTGGTCGATAGATTTAGTTACGACGGTAAACCCTTAAGTTCCAGTCATGACGAATTTTACGCGCACACACGTAACACGTACATGTAACCCTACATTCGCGTATACGCTACTGGAAAAGTGTGGTTCCATCACGGATTAACAACGCTTGCCTCCTGTACAAAGGTATAGGAAGAGTTGTTAAATCATATTTAGTCATTTTCTACTATTTATCTATGCCCGTGCAATGGGGCATAGATATTGTATTTGTTGCGTTTAGTCTTCTCCTTCTCCTCCTCCTCCTTCTTAAGACCACTTCTTTGCACTCCTCTAGCTCAAGAACCAAAGTAGCCTCGGGGCCCATACTTGGTACAATGATGGCCCATGACCCCTTCAAACATCCTACCTTGATGATCAATTTTGTCGCTAATTTTGCATTTTTCTCAAATAACTACACACTATTAACAAAAGTTATGTATATTATAGGGGCAAGCAATCATATTACTTCACTGAAATTTCAGTGATTCAAGACAAGTGGTTCATTATATATGTTAAGAAATATGGTAAATTCTAGCGATACCTGTTTTCTTAACATAAATAACGTACCGCTTGTCTTGATTCACTGAAATTCCATTGTAGTAACTAGATTCCTTACCATAATAACTTTTGCTACCAGTATGATATTATTTTTGACAAAAATGCAAAAATAGTCACAAATTTATCAACGGCTGTAGTATCACCTAAAATGCATTATATTTGTAACTCTACCTTATTTTCTTTTTTGTCCACTAAACATTTTCTAATACAAATTTTTAAATGACTACCATTACATTTAGCTCCTTTTGGAATACAAAACAAAACACACACACACAAAAACATAATTTTTTTTATATTTATTATTTTCTTCTTCACACACGCCAAGTTAGATATTTTAAATAATTTTTTAAGGGGTGGGGTATCAACGTTTGCACAGTATTTTATTGTGGGACATTAGAGCACATCAGACATATCGAATTGCATTCTGAATACAAAGAATGTCGTTCTAATATCAAATTATTTTGATTTTTTGAAATTCGCAATGTAATACACATTTTATGACAAATGATTGAACATTGAAAAATAGTCCATATATTTATTATTATGTTAAACAAATTCAATCAAATAAAAATTATTGAAGACAAAAAAATAAAACATCTACCATCGTTTAAAACAGGGTCGATTAAGAAAATAAAATTTACATGCATAACTCCCGATTTTTTCCACAAAATAGGCTGAATAACACAAAATTTTGCATGCACAGGCAAAATTCTACATGCATTTGGGCATGTAAAACCCCTCTAAATCCAGCCCTGGTATAAAACTCGCTTTATTTATTAAAAACTTAACTCTTTGACACTGAAGCTCGCATTTGTAACACCTTTGAACTGAAATCCAAGCTTCTTCTTTACCACATTTGTTCGGCTGCCCAAAATAATTGTTCCGTCTTCTTCCGAAACTTGACATCGTTTGGCACATATGCCTTGGTTGCTTTTCATAACATCCTTTAAAAAACCACAAACAAACACTTGTCATTCGTGCCTACAAAGTCTAAAATCATAATATCAACATTTTACATTTTGATAAATTAATAAAGATCAGACAAATAATCTTTCAAATGACAATAGTGTATCACATATATTTTTCAAAATATAAAACATTTTCCTAAAAGTTCGTTCCAAGTATAATGTTAAATCTGACAATTATCTATAATAAATTACTGAGTTTGGCGAATTGGTAAGGCTAAAAACTATGTTTTACATTATTTCGGAAAACGGATTTTTGCGTTGCGTAGAGTAAAGTTGTCCGCACCCCAATAAAACGTCCAATTTTGTTTTTGTTTACGTTAAGGGTGTCAAATAATGTTAATTAGTTTAAAATGCACTAGCAAGCAACCTGCGAGCTAAGCACTGAGTAAACACTGAGTAAACAGTCACAATACAATACAATACAGTCATGCTGTTTAACATGAACACCCGCAAATCCTATGTCTGATCTGATCAATGCTGAGATTGGGTCACTTATACCATTACACAGGAGAATCTGACTTGATTAATTAACATGCATTGTTTATTCAACTAATTTGTCAACATTATCATGTCAGTGTTCAAACCAGAACCTATTGTCAACAGTTAAATGTTTGTTTATTGAATTAGGTCAAAGTCTCCAAATCACCCAAATTAAACAGGGTTGCCACACTGTGATTTAGTAGCCCAAATGGGTGACTTTTTAAGATCCCCCAACTTTTGACAATTTCCTGTCCCATAGAGACAGATGGTTAAGAAAAATGGGTGACTTTTTAGCAATGCAGGTACAAGTCTGGTAAGCATGGTAAGGCTCACCGTAACTCACAGGTTAGCAGCATAATCAGTGTCTGTGCAAAATACTTTGCCAATGTTGAAAGTAAGTGTTCTACAAAATTGTACATTTATTTTGATCATTTCGAGACTGCACCTCAAATTGCCCTGCACCAGGTGAAATTACACCTTAACTTTCAAAATGGGGTGTAAAAAATTAACTCAAACACTGCAATTGAACCTGCCCATTACACCTGACCAGTACATTAAAAAGAATATAAAATATCAGTACTACAAAAGGCAGTAACCGATAAACACAGTGACCGCGAAATGCGGGTGACCGCTAGTACTTATAAATATTTAGTTCACTAAATATTGCTTTAACCTAGTTCAAGGCCCTCTAAGATTTTCCCGAACATTTCCCCCTCAAATTAACACTCAAATCCCATTCGATTGCACTAGCCAGATCAGTAACTAAGACCTAGAAACTATAGCTAATAATAATATTAACATATTTGCCAATACAGATGAAACCGAACTCAGCTTCAGCCTACTCGTATTATACTTGTACGTAGGCATAATGTTCTCAATCTTGAAACCAAGTACAAATATCATAATACTATAGCTAACCATATTCCTGAAACATTTATCAAATCAATGAAACACACTTTTCTTTGTTTCTAACTTGCTCGAATACAAAGATCACCATTAACAAAATATTCTTTGTTTGTTTACCCAGGTTGGTCCGTGAGGGACACATAATCCATGGAAAACCATGGACCATTCCATGCTCATGCAAATGCACAAGCCTGGATAGCCAGTGTCAGGCTAATAAATATGCATGCTGGCCTAGATAGCTTTGATAAACAAAGCAAGAAATGGAAGAAAATAGCTAGAAAAAGAGAGAAGGTTACCCCCAAACACAATTGTACAATTTTACTCTCAGCCCTTACTTTGTGAGAAAGGAAACTGGAATTCCAATCTCAGGCCCCGATGAAATGGTTGTATAGAATTAAGAATTTGATACACCTAATATTTCCTTAGAAAATACAGTATCCACTAACCAACCAAAACAAAACAAACAAACAAAAAACAACATATAATATTTACAGGAAACTCAAACTCAACAGCAACATTCAGTTTGTTTTATTTAATGCCATAGGATGTTTAAAGACATTCCCACAACCCATATGGTACAGTTGATCATGCCTTGCATTGGAATTGTGTGCAAATATCTGGTGTTTTCATCCTATTATTTAACATTCATAACATCGAGACTTAGGAATAAAATTAATGCAGTGGGACAATATGAATGTTTCCTGTAAGAAAATCAAATATCAGTCCTAAGTCTCAACTATTAGCTCGTTGGCTGCTGTTTTAAAATGACCATTTTGTGTGTGTGGCAATGGGGACTTTGCCTTTAAAATTAGGTTATATTGATCAAATTTCCCAATCATAGTGCATTGTAGGAATGCCTTTAAGCCTCCTGATTTAATGCAGTGCAATTCAGTAAACCCACAATAATTTTGTCGGACGCATCACATACTGGTCTATCTCGAAAAACACGCATTTCGAGAAAATCGCAATTGAAAATCTTCGATTTAAGTTAACCTTTCTATAATTTAATTAAACTATGGATTTTAATGAAAGTGGTTTTAAATTAAAGCATATACTTAACAAATTTATTGAAGTGGAATCTTGAATTATATTTATGTATACAGTATTGCTTAAAACTACACTAAAGTTGTAGTTCTGTATGTGAAATAGTTAATTTCCCGATATCATATTTAAAGTGTGTTTCATTACTGGTCTATCTTGGGGCTATCTCGATTTCGCGAACAATGATATGACTTTAGATGCATTACATACTGGTCTATCTCGAGATAGACCAGTATGTAATGCACTTTCAATACCATATCGGGAAATTAACGATTTCACATACAGAACTACAACTTAAGTGTAGTTTTAAGCAATATTACATACATAAATATAATTAAAGATTCCACTTAAATAAATCTGCTAAGTATATGCTTTAATTTAAAACCACTTTCATGAAAATCCATAGTCTAATTAAATTATAGAAAGGTCAACTTAATACGAAGATTTTCAACTGCGATTTTCTAGAAATGCGTGTTTTTTTCGAGATAGATCAGTATGTGAAAATACGTATTTTGAAAAAATCATAGATAGTTGTAAATTAAACATTTTATAACTAATTATCTAGGAAAAATTGAGGTCTGTAATTTGTTGTACTAGCGGTCACCCGTGCTTCGCGGTCACAGCCTTTCGGCGGTTGGTGAATTGTAGTGATATGTTGGGTGTGTAAATGTTTTTGATTGTGATTAGTTTCGTAAGTGAGATTATCCTTTAGAAATCACAATAGCGAGGGGATTGTTTTTAAAGTAAATTATGAACACAGCCTTTATTCACATTTCTGAAACAATTATCAATGATATACATAAAGTTGCAGAGTTACGTACAATGCATGTACAATATATCTTGATCACATAGAATTTCCATAAGGCAGACAGGCCTAGGCCTATTATTCATTCATGTACATGGAATTCATTAGCTTAAAATGGCTGCATGCCATCATACCATCTTTAGAGACGCTGCCCAAGCATCTTTGCTGAGAAATAGCTCGAAAAGGTGCAATCAAAGTCTTCATAGGTGTAGATGACACTTATCATGAGAAGATGAAATTACTCATGAAAAGTTGAGAAAAAAGCTCAAAATTTGCATTCAAACTCATGAAAAGTTGAACTTAAAGAAAAGTCCTCAAGAGCCCCTCAAGAATAAGTCAATATCATCCAGCTGAGACCAATATCATTACATGCATTATGCAAATGAGAGATACAAAGTCATTGGGTCACATACATGTACATGTTAAATGTGTGTATACATTGTATATGGCAGAACAATTAGGTTACAATGTACATGTTCAAGGTGTGTGTATGGCAGATCAATATTTTATAGCCATATTGGTTGGTTTAGGTATTATGAGATGACACATGGGCGGGCACATGGGTCTTGACATCCAAGAAGGACATTGACCATTTGGAGACTCCAACATCCAAAAAGGACATTGACCCTTGTTGACAGTCATTATTGATCTCCAAGATGTGTCAAAATAGGTGTAAATGAGATGTTCATAGTCTTGACAGGGTTGCCAAAGCCATAATTTGGTAGCCCAATTAGGTGACTTTTAAAATGTTATCCACAATGTGTACATTTGAAACCACAATTTGGTAGCCCATTGAGGTGAATTTTGAAATGTTTTCCACAATTTGTATATTGCCAGAAGCCAATAGTTTATGAAAATAAAAATTGGGTGATTTTACAAACCTGAGTCTGGATCTGAAAAAATTGGGTGATTTTACCTATGATTCTGACTGAAAATTTTGGCAACCCTGAGTCTGGATCTGCAAAAATGATGATTATGGCAACCCTGAGTCTGGATCTGCAAAAATGATATTGAATGCCTGAGGTATAATAATAATAGGGCCAAGTTAATATGGTTAATTCAGACTACAGGCATGATATCCTCACACCGATGGCATGAGAGAAGGCCTATTTCAGGCTATGTCAACATTATGCACAAATCAATTGTAGTCCCGGCCCCCAGCGGCCTGACAATAGCGGGGTCCGAGCGGGGACTTGGCCGGGGATGTAACAGCTCAATTTCTGTACGGCCAGGATGTAATGCCTCTCAAACAGGCGGGATCTACCCCGGAGTGTACCGGGACGTAAGGGGCCTGGCGATAGCAGGGTCCGAGCGGTGACTTGGCCAGGATGTAATGGGGAGTGTACGGGATGTAATGCCTCTCAAACAGGCGGAATCTACCCCGGAGTGTACCGAGATGTAATAGAAAAGTACTCACAACTGTGCGGGTCGATGCGGGTGAAACACTCAAGGACTTAGAACATGGTGCCCGGCGCAAGGGGGACTGTAACATGTTTGTAACAGTTTCCAAAATTACATCCCCGGGTAGGTCCCCGCTATCCCCGGGACTACAATTGATTTATGCATTAGTGCCCCCCGGGGCCGGGACTACAATTGATGGGGCCGGGACTACAATTGATTTGTGCATTAGTGGCCCCGGGGGCCAGGACTACAATTGATTTGTGCATTAGTGTATGAAATTTAGCATGCAAGTGCCCTGCTAGTGCCTTTGAAACTAATTAACATAATTTGACACCCTTAACGTAAACAAAAACAAAATTGGACGTTTTATTGGGGTGCGGACAACTTTACTCTACGCAACGCAAGAATCCTTTTTCCGAAATAATGTAAAACGTAGAAGTTTTTAGCCTTACCAACTCGAAAAACTCAGTAATTTATTATAGATTGGAAGAGCTCTGTAAAAATGAACTATATACCAATTTTCTCAAAAAAGTCAAAAATTCAAGATAGACCAGTATGTGATGCACCCGATGATTTGAATAACGGATATTAGACCCTATACATTCAACCAACACCAACAGTAACACCTACCTCAAGAAGGGCCTTTCTGCTCATGTCATACACCAGCAAATCCCTATACTCGTTATTCCCAAGCTGTAACTTTCCCTTTATATAGGAATTATGATGTTTGGAAAGCTTCGTTGGCGACAAACTTACGATATATCCTTCCATTTCGACATCTACCTTTCTCTTTCTTCCTGCCGACATTTTCGCATCTAGGCCTACCAATCCGAATAAACAATTTCTCCAGAATGATCACAAAATTTATTTTCCATAAACAATATGACCCATTTCTCCCCAAAAATAAACTCGAAGCTAATTGGACCAAACTTAACTCGAACCTGATTGGCCAAATCTGTATACTGCATAAAACTTTACTCCAAACTGATTGGTCAAAAATAAACTACATTCTATTAATTTCTTTTCTCGCTTTCCATTGGATAAATCTATACTGCATTGCAGCATTTTCGCATTGTCTCCTGGGATACATTTGCATCATTTGCATATCCATCGCATAATTATACATACACACCCAGGCAAACAAGTCAGCGTTTACTTTAACGCAGAAAACACACATATTTACGCGTTCAGGCACTTTGCGGACCCCTTCAAATCCAAAGTCCCAAAGTCCAACGCGTACAAAATCTTGAAAACGTACGTTCAAATATTGCAAGATTTGAATAAAGAAATACCCGATATTGTGCATTTATTCTCAGCTTTTGGCATTAAGGACCTACTCCCGATTTACAGGGCCCGTCACATTTTCTCAGCATCGATCCATGCATGTTTTAGTAATTGCTAGTTTCAAGACTTGTACGGTGGACCTGTGTAACATTTGAAATTTTGCAAATTGAGTTCGAGTCCTTTTTACTGTTTAAAGCCATGATTTAAATAGTATAAAAATGATGCACCAAATGACTTCAATTGGACCTTCATTTTGCAAACTTTTCCCTCTCATGAAGGAACATCCCCCTCACACACACCCTCCGTAGTACAAACAAGTGGCCATTTTCGCTTAAATCTGCATTCGACATTTGCCAATTTAGGCTCTTATATGTTTAACCCAATTTATAGGCCTACAATAACAGGGAAAATGTACCCACGAAAGGGTTTATGGACCGTCATTTCACAACTTTTCGGCTTTTTCAACTGTTGACTGTTAAAACGTTATTTTTACACTGCAATAGTGCCAAAATGGTCCACCAAATCGCTTCAATTAGGTCATCATTTTGCAAAATTTTCCAAGTTCTGATGGGCAATTTCCCCTCCGTAGTGGACAAATAATGGAGTGAAGGCTTGGTAGGGTATTAGAGAGAGTGTGAGCCAGTCTAGTGTTATGAGCATTACATGTATATACATATCAAATGAAAGCTTAAAACAAGGGCTTTCGCATGATGCTCACCAAGTTTTCGTTTGTGAATAGGGGAAGGGGGGTTAGGTGTGGTCACGGGCATAGATATTCGTGTTTGGTCAAACACAACTGTGGTTTCTAGTCACTTTTTCTGCTACTTTTGACAACTGTTTATAGTTTGAAGTCTTAGTATAATGCAATGAATACCGTAACCATTTTCTAATCTTATCATATCAGAGCAAGGTCCCATTATCTACCACTGTGTTCAGTGGCAGCACCAGGATTTTTTTTGGGTGGGGGTGGGGTGGGGAGCAACATGATTGGGGGGGGGGCAACATCAAAAAGTTGATAATTAATAATAATTAATTCTAACAACAATTGATCATTTATGTAACCTCCAATCTATATACATCTGCTACTAAATTTACATTATGGAAGGAATGCATTGGGAGAAAATATTGAAAATGTAATAAAAATGTAAGGAAAGAAAGGAAAAAAGGATAACAAAAAACTAAAGAATATCCAAAGAAATAGATAAATCAAAAATAATTATTCAATTAAATCATCATTCTTTATTCTCATGAATAACTAATTAAGTTATGGGTCATTAGATTATACATCAAATTTTAACCAAATGAAATAAATAAATCAATTTTGAGAAGTAATGATTAATTATCTGGATTTTCTTTTGTATTTATAAAAAAAATAACAAAGTACAGTCATACATTTCAAAAAAGCTCAATTTTGCGAAAGAAACAATGTCCAGAGTATACAGCCACATTAATTCAAGTCTTCTTTCAACATCTGCACCTCAGAGGACAATGATCAATGTTTTTGAAATTCAATCTTAGTACATCATGTCTGTGTCCCATCCAACTTTAACATTGGTGTTTTGTTTGAACACTACATGCATATCTCGCATTTTCAACAACAAAATCGAATATTACAAATGGCCAAAAATGAATCAATCAACACAATCTATCAGCCAAAATTACATACAAGTTGACAACTGATTTCTTGGAATAGTGTCACTCCTGATTTGATAATTAATTAATTAATTTAATTTGATTAATTATTAAAAAAATGGAAATTCAATCAATTGAATTACAGAAGCTCCTTATAATCAAAGCAGTTTTAAATACATGGCAAATGAGGTCCGATTTCTTGAAATAATGTCATCCCTGATTTTAATTAATGGTTTTTGTAATCTAAGCAGTTTTAAAAAAGGAAATTAAATATCAGGAATTTAATTCCAGAAGTTCCAAATAATCATAGCAGTTTTTAATCCATGGCAAATGAGGTCATAGCAGTAAAAAGAAAGAGAGAACATTGAGTATGGGAAAGTCATAAACATGTTTGTCATGAAGTATCCTCGTAGAATGTTGTTAAATAGCCCACTTGCAAATTAAAGGTATGTTACAATATTTCAAATTTATTTCAATAAATCTTCCCATTTGCCCACATTGGTCAGAGTTGCCCAATTAAAACTGAAATAATTGTCATCAATGACCACAAACGAATTTCTTAAAGAGATATGGCAAAAAGTCCTTGGTTGTTGTTTTTACTTGTCATAAATGGAGTGTTTTCATGCATCGTGTAATATTTTATCATAAACATTAAAGACAAAATGGTCAAAATTGGTTTTGATTTCAGTGTAAGTAAAACAAAAATGGGCTAGACAAAGTAACGAAAAATACTCCAAAATAGGCCCGTCTAATTTTGTAATTCTTTTCCTGCTAAGTACATCATGTCTGTGTCCCATCCTACTTTCACATTAGTGTTTCGTTTGAACACTACACACATATCTGGAGTCAGCTCTCGCATTTTCAAAAAGAAATCTGGTAACATTACAAATGATAAAAAAAATTAGATCATTCAAAATAAACTGAGCTCAAAAAGAAATTTTTACAACTTGTGAATCACAAGGTCATATATTAAAATACTGTCAATCAAAATGAACCAAAATTACACACAGGATTACCTTAATACTCTACTCAAAACACATGTCAGTAACCAAGCAGTTGTCCAACTGACACAACAGCAAAATGCACTGTCATGGGACAGCTTCCTGGACTTCCTTCACTTTCACAGCCCAATATTTGGCACCCAGGACAAAAAATCTGTGAGAATGCACACAAGATCCTTGCACAGATGATAAAAGCGGTGCTGCTTTCTGCTTTTCATACACTTTTTTCATGAAACAGGGCTGGGCTGTGAATGTGGTCCAGGAAGCTGTCCGTGTCAGTGCATTTTGCTGTTGTGTCAGTTGGATAACTGCTTGGTTACTGACATGTGTTAAGAGTAGAGTATTGAAGTAAATCTGTGTGTAATTTTGGTTCAATTTGATGGACAGGATTTCAAGATATGACCTTGTGAAAAATTATAAGTTTCTTTTTGAGCTCAGTTTATATCAGCCCAAATTACATACAAATTCAGTACATACAAATTCAGAACTGCATGGTTTCTTGGAATAGTAGCACTCCTGATTCGATAATTATAAATTTTCAGACTGTAAAACTTACCTATTTTTGTATGATATAATCAGTAACCATTTTCTAATGTAGCAAATCAGAGCAAAGCCTTATTGTCTTACCACTGGGTCCAGAATTGCACAGGGTTTCGTGTCTGGACTTTTCCAGCAATTTTTGACTATGATATTGTAATGCTTTTTCCCAGAACCAGATGGGGTAAATGGACAGGGATGAGAAATAATGTAGACAACAGAAAAATGTAGCCAACTGCAAAGTCTGATGACAAACCTTGTCTCTGGGGGTAGGTGCAGACTGGTGATCCTCCAACATGGTTAAAAACCAAATCTGCTGGTAATGGCTTGGTCTTGACTGTAGTTACTGTGACCGTCTTTTGCCTCTTTTGTCTCAAAAGTCACGCTCAGATCTTGTTGCAGGTCTGGAAATAATGTGAGTGCTTTTGGTCGGTGAACATCAGCCCCGGCTCTCCAGTTGCCATCTCAGCCATGACGGGTGTAGTTAAACTTACGGGTACTGGTAGTGGTGCTGAGGTCTGGTGCTGATCATCATCGTTGGTTACACTGGTTGTGGATTGGTAACGCCCATGCACTTGTGGTGCACTGGTGGTGGATTGGTAACTGGTGGTTGCACTGCCACTTATGGTGGATTGGTAACGCCCATGGTAACATTGACTTCACTGGTCTGGTTTTCGTCTTCCAAAATATCTTCATATTCCAGCTTATGTACTTTGGGTATTTTGTAGCCTGGTGTCCAGAGCTTGTCCTGGCCCTGAAAAGGGCCCTGGCAACAGTTGGTGTTGCATGCCTTGCCTGACAGCTTTTCTTGTGCCGATTTAGATCGCTGTACCTGAGTGTAGTGTAACTGCATATTGAGCACCTTAATTTCTTCGGTATTTTGAATACAATATCGCATAATTTGTCAACCATAAGATATGGTCCCTCCCAGTGAAAGCTAAGTTTAGGGCAAATGTCTTTTTTTCTCTGGGGATTATGTAACCATACCGCATCACCTCTTTTAAAGAGGGCCCTCTTGTTACACCTGTGGTCATAATATTTCTTTTGCATCTGACTTGCAATTGTCAAATTTTGTCAGGCATACTCATGTACTACCTCCAACCTTTCTTGGAGTTTATTTACATACTCTGTATTATGCATTATACCCTCATCAGGAGGCTTGCCGAGTATTATGTCTATTGGCAGTTCTACACTTCGTCCTAACATCATCTCATTAGGAGAACGCTTAGGGATTCATGATTGGCGCTTCTATATGCCATCATCATGTATGGGAGATGGACATCCCAATCCCTCTGATTTTTCGTGACAAACATGGATAGCATGTTTTGTATTACCCTATTTTGTTGAAGCTTTTAGTATTACATTATTTTATCAATAGAAAGTGAACATCCGTAGGCTAGGGCATTTCAATATGTCATAGTTCTCCCCCCAATGACTTCCATAATTGATGCCTTGTTAAAATGTTCAAATTTCGCAATTACAAGATGACAAATATTGTCTTAATAGATATTAATTAAATAATTTATACATACTTGTTCAAGATGATAAATATTGCACTCGTAGTTCGATTTGATACATCACATTTTAATAAGAATATGAATACTAAAAAATATGAATACTAAATCAATAATTAATTAATTAATAATAAGTAATTGTAATTGTAACAGGCGCGATTGCCTTCAGTGCCGACAAGTGCATATGGTTTTGATATGGACGTACACATGATGAATCTACACCAGGCACAAAAAGAAACGCGTCAGTTATATTCATCCTTGCTGTTCAATACCTTGATAATTTTGGATTATTCTGAAATATACATTTTGTTAATTGGACTTTGCTTTCTCATTTGACACCCTGTTCATGAAAAACGAACAAGAATTGACCAAGATATGCACCTCCAAAGCTTCAAACCCCAAAATCAAAAGTTGCATTTTCAACGATTTTCAATGGGAAGGCATCATTGTATTGCACACAAGCACCACGGGCCAATCAATAAATCACACAGTGTAACAGGCACAATTGAATCGTTAAAATTGCAACTTTTCATTTTGGGGTTTGAGAGTTTGGAGGCGCATATCTTTGTCAATTCTTGCTCAATGTTCACGAACAGGGTGTCAAATGAGAAAGAAAAGTCAAATTAACAAAATGTATATTTCAGAATAATCCAAAATTATCAAGTTATTGAACAGCAAGGATGAATATAACTGACGAGTTTCTTTTTGTGCCTGGTGTAGTAACTGAAGTATGGTAATAAGTGAAGCCTGTGTTAAGGCTTATGCCATTATGTCAGGGTCTTCCCATCATCTGCATCATCATCAAAAGGATTGGGAATGGACTTGAAGTCCTGATTTATCATGCATGCCACCTGTGATGTCAGGTCTGATACTCTTGGTGGGTACGCTTGACAACCACCACTATTGTGTAGCGCTTTGACTTTGACATCTTGGATTTTGTATTTTGTCTTCATTTCTTTGAGTGAACTTGAATGACTTGTATATCCACTGCCATGTGGTAATTTTTGCCTCATTGATAGTACACTGACCTTTTAAGTGCAACTTTTGATCCAGATAAATAAGGTATCAACATTTTGCATTTAACTAAAATAGTTTTCTTTTTGCTATTTCAATTTTAAAATTTGATGCATAGATTTTGAGTTATTGTCTCATAAAAAGGGGGGTAATTACTTTTTGTGATGTGGTTAGATAATAATTTTGGTGACTCCAGAAAGTTAAAAAAATAAAACGAATTTGTAAACTTTAAAAATGTCTATTATGATCATGGAATGAACTTATGTTCAACTTCAAATATCAATGCATGTTTCAGCAAATTATGATTGGTATTGATAAGTAAATTTCTTGTGGAAGTAGGTGTGTGACATAGCTGTCGCTTATTTGTTGGTGGTCCCACATCCTGTATGCCGTGACAGAATAATTGAAAAGTGCTAAATGATTGAAAACATGATGTATGAAGACTTGTATTTGGTGTTAATATGATGTGATGAAGATCTTTATACCAGTACTAATTCAGCACTTGATCAACACTCATGATGTATTAAAACCTAGGACTAGGTGGGTCTGAATGAAATATTTTTAACGATGACACTGGAAACAAATCATTCTTGTTTTGGCACTTGTCTCATTGTCACTTATTCTTTTCCTACACAATTTAATTAAAAAGTAAAATAAAAGGAAGAAATTGGGAAAATAGAAAGATGGAAACTATTTTAAGAAAAATAAATAAAACATAATTATTGATGTAAAGAAGAAAAAAATGAAAAAGTAATTATTATTGAAGAGTTATTATTATTTTTTTAAAGTCAACCATGATCCTAGCATTTTAGGTCCAGGGACACTCAGGATACAAAAAATTAAAATTGGCGGTCGGGCTAGGGAAGTATTTTAAGTATTGATGAACAAACCTAAAACAGCCTGTAGCGATCAGTCAGGAGGCCTGAAGAAAAACCAACACAAAGGCATACATTTTGAGGAATTTTTGAGTACAATTTCACCCAGAATTTTACCTTCATTTCAACTGATTTTTGTCGGCATCTTGATGCAGGGTTTAGCAACCATCATTTTGCCCCCAGTAATTTTTAGACAAGCGAGCAAGATAAGGGGAAGTGTTTATTTTGAACACAGGTAAACGACAGTGCGATGATTTATAAACTATTTAATATGTATTTATTCAAAATGAATTACAAAAACTCACCTCATACTGACCGGCTCAATGCTTCAGCAACATATATCAATTTGATCCATGCGTTGTTCTTAAACAATGCTTTATTATATTCTGATAGACGACTGTTGTAGAAGCCATTGGTCTGGATTATTGTCAGAAGGGTTTCTGACAGGCACCACTCTATGGGCAGGCTAGAAACCACTGGCGCCACAGGTTTGCAGGCTACAAATCACTGGTGCCATGGTTTCGCAGGCTATAAACCACTGGTGCCATGGGTTTGCAGGCTAGAAACCACTGGTGCCATGGGTTAGCAGGCTAGAAACACTGGTGCCATGGGTTTGCAGGCTAAAACCACGGGTGCCATGGGTTTGCAGGCTAAAAACCACTGGTGCCATGGGTTTGCAGGCTAGAAACACTGGTGCCATGGGTTTGCAGGCTAAAAACCACTGGTGCCATGGGTTTGCAGGCTAAAACCACTGGTGCCATGGGTTTGCAGGCTAAAAACCACTGGTGCCATGGGTTTGCAGGCTATAAACCACTGGTGCCATGGGTTTGCTACAAACCACTGGGCTATAAACCACTGGTGCCATGGGTTTGCAGGCTAAAACCACTGGTGCCATGGGTTTGCAGGCTATAAACCACTGGTGCCATCGGTTTGCAGGCTACAAACCACTGGTGCCATGGGTTTGCAGGCTAGGCTAAAAACCACTGGTGCCATGGGTTTGCAGGCTAAAAACCACTGGTGCCATGGGTTTGCAGGCTACAAACCACTGGTGCCATGGGTTTGCAGGCTAAAAACCACTGGTGCCATGGGTTTGCAGGCTAAAAACCACTGGTGCCATGGGTTTGCAGGCTAAAAACCACTGGTGCCATGGGTTTGCAGGTTAAAACCACCATGGGTTTGCAGGCTAAAACCACTGGTGCCATGGGTTTGCAGGCTATAAACCACTGGTGCCATGGCTACAAACCAATGGTGCCATGGGTTTACAAACCACTGGTGCCATGGGTTTGCAGGCTACAAACCACTGGTGCCATGGCTACAAACCAATGGTGCCATGGGTTTACAAACCACTGGTGCCATGGGTTTGCAGGCTACAAACCACTGGTGCCATGGGTTTGCAGGCTGCAAACCACTGGTGCTATGGGTTTGCAGGCTGCAAACCACTGGTGCCATGGGTTTGCAGGCTACAAACCACTGGTGCCATGGGTTTGCAGGCTACAAACCACTGGTGCCATGGGTTTGCAGGCTACAAACCACTGGTGCCATGGGTTTGCAGGCTACAAACCACTGGTGCCATGGGTTTGTAGGCAACAAACCACTGGTGCCATGGGTTTGCAGGCTACAAACCACTGGTCAATGAGTGTGCCGGCTAGAAACCATTGACACCATGGGTGTGCAATGTATAATGTGTCATATTTTATGTGCACTAACATTCTACCTGCACTTTTCTTATTTTTTCTATGATTTATACTTTCTGTTTCAAATCTGTTTAATTCTACAGTGATTAATCTAAGACAAGCACAAAATAAATGGCCTATGAACAGACTGGTTTAAACATTATTATGTTTTGATGAATCCAAGTGTGTGAAAATATTGGATCCAACACATAATAATGATAAAATTGGATGCTTTACGCCCAATATTTATTGGTCTCGCTATGAGTTTTAAAATATTGGACTCGACTACGTCTCGTCCAATATTTTTAAACTAATAGCTCAACCAATAAACATGGCCTTAATCGATCCAATTTTATATCAAAATCTGCCGGGTTAAGTACCGATTTGACTGAATCCAATAAGGTGTGACTTGGGACATGTGTAAACATTAAAAATACATGTATGCCAAAAAAATCAGTAAGTTGTAGAAATATTGTAATTATAATCTTACTCTTAGAAAAAATGGTTCTAAATAGAACTTACAATGGTTCTTGAGCTATCCTTTATGTGGGACCTTAAATGGTTCTACAATAAACAGAAAATGGCTCTAGAAAGGCCAGAAAGAACCATTTTGGTGTTCTGTCAATTTTCAAGAACCATTTTCCCATGAGAGGTCTACTTATAATACAGGAGGACAGCCAGGAACCATTTCTTCTAGAGTGTAGTGTTCTGTGCAAATATCTAATGTGTTTGATAACAAAAACAATGTTGTGTAATTTTGTGTACATTAAAAATGTAAATTATATATATTCTATGTTTGAAATTAATAAAATATTTAAGAAGAAACAAACATTGTCATAAGTTTGATTTACAGTCGCTCTTACAGTTATTAAGGTGGTATTGGAGGCATTATGAAAGTGCTCTAAACATGTTTTAAACAGATTAATTGAGTAGAGCAAAGCACACCTATCAATATGCCATTTGTTTGAAGCAGATGGGACATACGGTTTTCAAAATATCAATTTATATTTTCTTTATATCTTATTGTTTTTATCAATAATCAATATAGTTAATGAGCTAACATGACTGGAGAAGCTCATTAACATATAATTTTTGCCAATATTTTGCTAAAAATCCATGCATAAATGTTCAGGGTACTTTTATTTTGCATACTTTTGCCTTGAAACTTGGTCAAAGTGTTCCTAATGTGTTCTAATGTATTATATAATGAAGCTGCCCCCTAATTTGCATAATTAATTAGCATTTATGCAAATTAGCTCATTAATTATGCAAATTAGAGGACGGCTTCACTATATAATACATTAGAAAAATGCAAACATAGTCACACATATCAAGAGGTGTAGTACCACCTTAAGGCACCACGTCTAATTTGGTCCTATAGCACTATCGGTGCCAGGTTAAGTACCGATGACTCTTTGGAGATGTAATAAATATACACCCAATAAAGAAAGATAAAAATTGAAAGGTAGATAGAAACAGGATATTAAGTGCAACATAAAACAAATATAATGAAAAAAAACTTCCCTATCTGAGGCAAAAAAAACCCATGTTTTGGTTCCCGTCGGGGGGTTCCCGTTCCCTTCTGCCTCAATGTCTGAATTTTGTCAGATTTTTTTTCTAAAAAGAAAAAAAAAATTTACGACTTTGGAATGCTTTTACATAGGCCTATAAATAAGCTTATTAGAAAATAAGGATCACTTTCAAGTCTTGGTGGTACTCTAGGGGGTTTATCCCTCAGAATTTCACATTTGAAAGAAATGGCATTATGGGGTCTCATCCTTACCTCGAGCACTGTTGGAAAAGGCCGAAAACTATATACTAATAACAATGCTAATTTTACATTGAGGAAACAATGCACTTGATTTACACAATTGGTATAAATGCCAATGACTCAAAAAAGTCCTCATTACAGCTGAGCGTATTGGTCTTGTTGGCTACCTTGGCCCACAATCATGAGGCTCTCGGTTCGATCCCCGGCGGAGGTTGTTTTTATCTTTTGTCAATAATGCTAGTGCTGTTTTTTTAAAAATTTTATATAAATATTTTTAATTATTGTGATTTTTTATTGTTTTTTGGAGAAGTTTGAAATATTTCCTGTGACTTTACATTTTTTGTTTACCGATTTTGTAGGCCTAATTATTGCTGCAATTTTACCAAATTGTTGGCGATTTTACAAATAAAAATGGGCACGTTTAGAATTTGTTGCATGGTTTTGCCAAACTTATGATTTGACCACAATTTTTCCGACTTTACCACAATTTTAGCGACACAAACAATTGCATTTTTATGTGATTTGCCGTTTTCCCCTAGCCTATTTGTGATGATTAGATCTTGCAGAAACTAATAGTCATGAACCCAATTTGGGTGGATTTGTTACATGTTTTCAGCGTCTTAGGAGAGAAAAATTTTTAGCAACTGTAATGTCATGTTGCAAACACGGCAAGCACTGTCTGGGTCAGTGGATGGTCCGTCAAAAAGATACAAAACTAAGTAGGGACATGATGGCGGAAGTGGGAGTAGGGGGCATATGCGTAGAACCGAGAGGGAGCCTGGCGGGTAAATTCCCCGTTATTCGGACGACGCGACGAGTAGTGACCTAATTTGTTTCAGGAAAGTTCATTTTCTAGGAGCGAAAATCACTATCGCCACTCTGCTTCACTAGACAAGCTTGACACCCCAGGGGAGCGAATGGGATGGGCAAGGGGACGGTTGCCTCTCTGATGCTTGCCCCCTCCCAAATTTTGATACCTTGTATTATCCCATTTTTCCCAAGTTCGTCTTGAGTTTCCCCATTTACCCCCTCAAAAGTTCTAGGTTACGCCACTGCAACCCCACCCTACCCCATAGGGTCCATGGTTCTAAGCGTTAGCCGTTTTTTGTCTTTTAACACCCCCTTGAACACCCCCCCCCCATGATCCCAGGGTCCAGCATTGATCCTTTTCCGTAAAGGGGGGGTCAAATATAAAAGGATTACAAGAACAATGTCTCGTCTGACTGCTTATAGGCCGAACACTGCTATAACACTGTTGAGTATTAGCTTATGACATCTTGTCTCCCTTTTTGGATTCCTTCTCTTTTGTCTTCTCTTCTCTTTGTTTATTTTTTTCTTTTCAAATTTAGTCGTCCTCCCCCCCCCCCTCCCGTCCTTTTCGGGTCTATCTGCAGTTTGGCCTATGTATAAATTCAAACTTGCATCAGACGGTGGCGCTGGCGTCCCTGCCGTAACTTCGGTGTTGCTAATCACTTCCAATGGCAAGAAACACTAAAAAATGTCCTGAAGGGGACGGCTGCCTCTCTGATGCTTGCCCCCTCCCAAATTTTGATACCTTGTATTACCCCATTTTTCCCAAGTTCGTCTTGAGTTTCCCTATTTACCCCCTCGAAAGTTCTAGGTTACGCCACTGCAACCCCACCATACCCCATAGGGTCCATGGTTCTAAGCGTTAGCCGTTTTTGTCTTATAACACCCCCTTGAACACACCATGATCCCAGGGTCCAGCATTGATCCTTTTCCGTAAAGGGGGGGGGGGGTCAAATATAAAAGGATTACAAGAACAATGTCTCGTCTGACTGCTTATAGGCCAAACACTGCTATAATGGCACTGTTAAGTTGAGTATTAGCTTATGACTTCTTGTCTCCCTTTTTGGATTCCTTCTCTTTTGTCTTCTCTTCTCTTTGTTTATTTTTTTCTTTTCAAATTTAGTCGCCCCCCCCCCCCCCCCCCTCCCGTCCTTTTCGGGTCTATCTGCAGTTTGGCCTATGTATAAATTCAAACTTGCATCAGACGGTGTCCGCTGGCGTCCCTGCCGTAACTTCGGTGTTGCTAATCACTTCCAATGGCAAGAAACACTAAAAAATGTCCTAAACAGCCGCCCAACCTTTCCTCGACAGTTTGCTTTGATATTGGTTGAATTGTCTAAGGAGCCCAAACGGGTGTAATGACCACGATCAACCTGTTGCTATCCCGTTTACGGCCCGTTTTTGGTATAGGAAAAATACGTGGCGATGTGAAATAAGCAGTTGATAGTCCTTGGCTTTAACAAGACGAATGGCGGCGCATGTCTTTGTAAATTTTCTTTACGACGCTATGATGGAAATGAAATTAAAAGTGGACCAAGTTGCCGACATGAAAAAAGACTGGAACCAAGTTGCCAAAATGAAAATAAAAATGGCGTAGCTAGGGGTTTTGGCGCCCAGGGCAAGGATACAAACGAAAATAATTAATAATTAATTAAATAAGTTGCTGAAATGAAAATAAAAGTGAACCACTAGTTGCCGAAATGAAAATAAAAAGTAAGTCGCCGAAATGAAAAAAAACTTGGACGACGTTGCCGCGTTGTCAAAAAAAGTGGACCAAGTTGCCGAGATGAAAATAAAAATGAACCAAGTTGCTGAAACGATAATAAAAGTGGATCAAGTTGCCGAAATGAAAATAAAAGAGGACCAAGTTGACAAAATGAAAAGACAAATGGACCAAGTTGCCTAGATGGAAAAAAAATGTGAACAAGCTGCCGAAGTTGAGTTTCCCTCTCTGACAAATTCCGTAACTCCATCAGAGTCTCAACTTCACTAGCTCCATGAATGATGTTATTTGAAGACGTTTGAAATGGGCTGGGCATATCTTCAGGATGCCTCAACATCGGCTTCCCCACTGCATAAACATGATAAATGACTTCAGCTAAAAAGACCTGGGTAGGCCTACCAATCAGATATAAGAACCAAATTCAGAGGACTTGGAAATGACCCCACGTGAAGCAGAGACACAAGCAGTGGACAGAACTGCACGGAGGAGGCTTACTTGATAGGGGCAAGGGGAGCTAAGTCAAGTCAAGGTCCACTTTATTTTTCATCTCAGCAACTTGGGTCACTTTTATTTTCATTTCGGCAACTTGGTCCATTTTATTATCATTTCGGGAAATTGGCCCACTTTAATTTTCATTTCGTCAACTTGGTCTAGTTTTCATTTCGGCAACTTGGTCCATTTTTATTTTCGCTTTGGCAACTTTTTTTTCATCTCGGCAACTTGGTCCATTTTTATTTCATTTCGGCAACTTGTCCCTTTTTGTTTCATCTCGGCAAAATATTTTCATTTCGGCAACTTGGTCCATTTTATTATCATTTCGGCAAATTTGCCCACTTTAATTTTCGTTTCGGCCAAGTTGGTCCAGTTTTTATCTCGGCAACTTGGTCCACTTTTTTTGACAACTTGGTCCATTTTTATGTTCAGTTCGGCAACCTGGGCCACTTTTATAATTTTCATTTCTGCAACTTGGTCCACCTTTTTGTTCATTTCGGCTAATGATCATGAGTTTTATTTTCATTTCGGCAACTTGGTCCATTGGGTCAACAATTTTAATTGTTAAAATAATTTTCGTTTGTGTCCTTGCCCTGGGCGCCAAAACCTCTACTGAGCTACTGCATATTTATTTTAATTTTGGCACCTTGGTTCCAGTCTTTTTTCATGTCGGCAACTTGGTCCACTTTTAATTTCATTTCCATCATAGCGTCATAAAGAAAATTTACAATGACATACGCCGCCATTCGTCTTGTTAAAGCTAGGGACTACCAAGTGCTTATTTCACATCGCCACGTATTTTTCCTATACCAAAAACGGGCCGTAAACGGGATAGCAACAGGTCGATCGTGGTCATTACACCCGTTTTGGGCTCTTTAGACGATTCAACCAATGTCAAAGCAAACTGTCGAGGAAAGGTTGGGCGGCTGTTTAGGACATTTTTAATGTTTCCTGCCATTGGAAGTGATTAGCAACACCGAAATCACGGCACTGACGCCAGCGGACACCGTCTGATGCAGTTTATTTATATAATAGATTGCAGAAAGGCCCGAGACTGAAATATTGGGGAGTATGGGGCGAAATTTGAAAAGAAAAAATTAAACAAATCAGAGAAGACAAAATACCTAAAGGCCTGGAGCCCGGGCCTGGAGCTGGACCTTGGGATGTGTTCAAGGGGGTGTTCAAAGACAAAACACGGCTCATGCCGAACCATCGGAGGTGGGGTGTCTGCAGTGGCGCAGCCAGAGCTTTTCAGAGCGGGGGGGGGGAGGCAAATTTTAAGGTGGGCAAGCTAAAAAAAGTAGCCATCGATATCGGGGGAGGGGGCAAGACTCCTGATAGGCAGCCGCCCCATGCCCATCCCCTTGGCATAAGGGGAGAGAGAAGGCTCTAGAAATCTCAATGCTAGCGGTTTAATAAGCCTACATAATGGTTAGGGCCTATGTGATACGTAGGGGCGTACGTCCCCTCCCCACCTCAGTGGCACAGATTTCTCGAGATTTAGGCATAATGTAAAATCTGCGAAATCTTTTCAAAGCATTATTGACAAAAGGGACTCTGGACAAAATACTAATGTTATTGCTAATAATTTATGGGACATTAATAATTAAAACAATGCACCTAAATGCTCTCAAAAGAACAGAACCTCTGCTGGGGATCGAACCGAGAGCGTCATGATTGTGGGGCAAGGTAGCCAACAAGACCAATACGCTCAGCTGTTAAGGGTGCATATTTTTTTCAATGTAAAATTAGCATTGTTATTAGTATATTGTTTTTGGTCTTTCAAATGTGAGAACCTGAGGGATAAACCCCCTAGAGTACCACAATTTAAAAGTGATCCTAATAAACTAAATTATAATATAAAATTTTCCTAAAGCATTCCAAAGTCTTACATTTTTCAAAAATCTGACAATTCCAGAAATTGAGGTGGGAGGGGACAGGAACTAAAACCTTATGATATTATATCTTGATATATAACCTTATATCTACCTTTCTATCTTTTTTAAATCTTTCTTTATTGGGTGTGCTTGGTATAATTTATTACATCACTAGGGTATGATAGAAAGAGTCATCGGGCACCGATAGCGGAATATATGACCAAATTAGATGTGGTGCCTTAATGCCCTTTTAGCAACACATCATTAAAAATACTTTTCAATGGGACATGGATTATACTACTATCTCACTTGGATGATGGTCACTCTTTACTCTGTATTGAAAATCGGAATATCCCCTGGACTCCAATGTCTAATATCTAAGCCCCCTCAAGCAGAGTACAAAAAAATCACTATAACACAAATTTGAATATTAAGCACATCATTCACATATTTTATTGGTTAATGCACAGCCTGTACACATTATAAACCAACCAAATTAGTTACAGAATCATTATTACAATTAGTTTATTCAACAACACACTATAAACACAGGATTACATCGTTTCTTCAGTGATGCATTTTTTGCAATAAACAGAGACACAATTTGCCCTGTAATTATTCAATACATGATTTGTGACTTGAATTATATATGCATATATTTATGACATAAATATAATAATAGGAAAGTAGTATATACATCTGCTGTATCTATGTCACATAATATATTAATACAAATTAAATTCTGCAAGCCACCTTTGACCCATGACCCAACTTTTTGACCCCTTTGACTTGCAGTTATGTCTAAAATTATTATTAAATGTCAAATCAAAGCCTAATTAAAACCATAATGTAACATTTCCATAAAAATAGATTAGTATTTCTTTCCATAAAATGTTAGCTTTTAGTTTTTTACTGTCAGATATGTCCCCTTTTAATTTTGAGCCAAACAACTGAGGTTAAGCAAAGAAAATTGGAATTAACTACCAGCGCCGTTGGTCGTGCTACAGTATGATCTTTTGATGTGTGTATAAGACTGTCCTGCACGCCATGTACATACCAGGGTATTACTGTGTTATGAACATCGCATACACCTTCTACTAACGTTTCCATTGTATAAACCGTTCTATTAAGATGGCTTAATCAAAATCTCGGATTTTGACAAAACTACAGCAACTAAAGTCTTGATTTTTGCAGGGTAATCGTGTAAAAACAGAATAAAAAAATATTGAGGGCGTCCTCCATCAGCAAATGTTACGATATGGCTTTAATTATGCAAATAGAGGGTGGTACAGAGATTCTAAATGATACTTACAACACTTTGGCATAATGGATAACAATAATTTTGGGTTTCTTTCTAGTTGTGTCATGTAGGGTCAAAAAAGTTGAGTCATTAATGTGGGGTCACTAAAAACCCATAAAAATATGCATTAACACCCCCCTGGAAGTAAACATATGAAAAACATGCTTGATTGTACACTGTGCAAAGTTTTCCTCCATCTTGAATACCGTATTGTTAAGTGTAATAAATAAATAAAAAATTACACTTAAAACGCTCGCCCTAATAAATGCCCCTGTGTTTTCAATGGGAAGTTGACAGAATTGCAGAAATTTCCATGCCATATCATCATGTGAGTGAGCTTCAAACTAGTAATTACTGTCTGTCATGATTGTTTAATGGAATGGATAAAACCTATTCTTAAACTTTTGCATTTTTACTTAACATATTTTACACTCTGTTTTTTGCAGTGTATAAGGTTGTTGTTTTTATTTGTTTTTCAAGTCGGTGGTGTCAATGCTACTAATAGCTGTCACAAATATGGTTCATTTTGTATCCAAAAGAGAAAGCAATTTTATTGTTGAATACACGTGGCAACATTTCATTAAGAATACAATTAAGTCTTGGATCAGACATGGTCTTGCCAACTTTCATTTTAGGTACAAATTCAAGAATTTACCATAATTTCATTATTTCTCTTGTTGGCTCCACATTGCATGATAAATATTACGGTATTATTTTAGCCTTCTTGAAAAAACAAAATAATTACATTACAACACAATCCTCAAACTATAAACTTCTCAATGTACAATTTACTGCACTATATTCTTAATAACTAATATTATTCTCAATGTTATTAGAATGTCTAAAATCTTAAATAAATATGTTAGTTATTTTCTTTAGAATCTATAAAAGGAGCCTATGTGAATAGTTACTAAAATTTCAGACCACATATTATTAGTTTAATGGTTACAGTACATGAAAAATGACTTTTTACATAAATATATTTATATATTCTTTTGATAAAATAAAAACCACCAACATAATACAAAGTAAAGATAATGTGACATAGACTTGGGAAGGTGGCATATTTAGTCATTTTCAATTCTTCCCTTTCCTAATTAGGTCCATATCAATAATGAAAATTTGGGTTTACTAGGGTTTAACATGTTTAACAAAGGTCTACAAGGTTTTAACCGTTTTTACTAGGTTTTAACCCATATAAACTATTAAAAATATTATCGCATTTACACTGGGCAAGATCGTTTTACAACTGAAGTTGCGTTCTGAATTACTTCTGATGATTAGCATAAATTAATTCATGTAGTGGATGTTTACACCGAATTTGATTCTGAAATCACATTTAGGAGTCAATATGGTTTGCCTGTTGATAGGCAGAAGCATAACAGGCACGGGTAACTTGTTACAATATCTGTGACACGATCTGGTCCATGGGGACCAAAGGAGCCATTTTTGAAAATTGAGTTACTGTAATTATTACATTATACATACAATAGACTATCATTACTGAAAGGTACTCTAGCATACTTGGTTCTGAACTTATGAAGTTTTTTGATGTCTAGTTTCATTTTATCGTTTTTTCCTCCGTATTTTTACCTTTATCGCAGTTTAAAATTTGCCGCCTTTGGCCCCCATGGACCAGATCGTGTCACATTTAAAACATGAATTCAACAATATGTTGTGAATTATAGTCCTATCAATTTCACTTATGATTCATCACACCTATACCTGTTTTCTCTTACAATATGAATTAAATTGATTGCGACTTAAAGGAGGATTTCGTGATCCTAACATCCTCTTTTTATGACATTTTTCAGTAGATATCCACGAAAAAAGCTTATTTCCAAAATTTCAGTTGATTCCGATTTTGCATTTGCGAGTTATGCATGATTATGTGTATTACACTGCTCCATAGACAATGTGTTGTTATTTCGTTCTGGTGCACCAGAACGAAATTCAAATTTGGCGATATTTTTGCTAAACGAATTAATCTGCAAGAAATATTTGGTACATAAACATTATGTAGCCAGAGATATCCAGTGGTGTAAAATTCTCAACTTTTTTGGGAAAAGTGGGGGGATGAGGCTGTGGATCACGAAATGCCCCTTTAAGTGTAAATGGGGTACAAGTTAAGACAAACACAAGCCCCCAG
This sequence comes from Amphiura filiformis, assembly GCF_039555335.1. Lineage (NCBI taxonomy): Eukaryota > Metazoa > Echinodermata > Ophiuroidea > Amphilepidida > Amphiuridae > Amphiura > Amphiura filiformis. The sequence continues at coordinate 47,632,754 of NC_092643.1, forward strand.
ACCAACAATTGATTGCGACTTAAGTGAAAACAATTTTGTCCAGTGTAAATGGGGTACTAATTATGATAATGCTATCACCAAGACAAACACAAGCCCCAGACCAACTAGTACCTACTATCTTGGAAATAGGTACTTGGAACGCTTAGCACACTCTGCCGTAAATTCTGTGCAGAATTTCTAATGATCATGGAAATGACGTATATTGTGCTTGGGAACAAACATGACATCTACAACAATGATTTACCCTCCCCATCAATCAATGTTGGACACATTTGGAAACCGCTGAAGACATTGGTATTTCTCAACATGGCATCGAGGAAAGGGGGTGACAGTTTTCTGTTATTTACATGCAAGCGTTTCAAGACTTATTCCAAGATTGTAGACCATCAACTTCATTGCATGCAGTGAGGATGACACTGCATAGCAACAAATTGTGTCTTTCTTTTAAAACATGTACGCATTAAGGGGCTTTGACAAGTGATGCATCATTTTTTTCTGCAATTGCACATCACTTTTACAAATTCAGCTTCACTTGACCATGGTGAACGCTTCAAGGAATTCCTCCACTGTATGTGCTCAAACAGGACACCTGGGGAGGGCACATCAAACATTTTTGGTGGGTATGTTCCCCCAGAATTTTGAGGTGTGGGTATTTGGGAGCTGACGGCGTACCTGTAAAAGTGGGTCTTTTGGAGCTGCGAACCGAGCTGTGAACAAGTAAAATTGGGACTTTTTAAGATGCGAACAGTCAAAATCAAGGGTCTTTCTTGGCTTTTTGGTTCAAAATCGCCTGAAAAATTAGATATGATTTTAGAGCTGAAATGATCAAAATCAAGGGTCTTTCGGTGCTCTATTTTGGTCAAATATAGGGGTCTTTCGGAGCTACCCGTATGGTCATTTGTGTTGAGTGCCCCCCCCCCTGGACAGGACACATTGTATTTTGGAACAGCTATGAGCTATGCAGGACATAAGGATAGTGCATGCTGTTGGGGTTAACAGAATATAGCTCAAAGTAAGCAGCAGCTCTAACAATTTCATTGTGGGAATAATAATGGACTAAATTTAACAATATCATTTTTATCAAGTTCAAATTTTCCAAATTCAGAATCTGTATAAAAACAAATTATTGTTAATTGCTGCAATTTCATCATCATCAAAAGATATCCATGTCTTTGATAAATACAAAGCTCTTGGGAAAAAATATACATTATTAAGTTTCACTTAACTTTGTTTTATTCTGTACATCCAGGTTTGCAAGTTTTCTGGATGTTCACAAAATCATTTTTACAATAATAAATATATATTTACAACATATAAAATACTGGAACCTATTTTAAAAACAATTATGATATTTACACAAAATTATTGAAAAGAGAGTAAGAAAAAAGAAGTGTTTTTCATCATGTTTTAGCCAATAAAAACAACATGGCAGCATATATTGACTATAGAATACAAACTCAAATACAACTGGACCTTTAGAAAAGAGCTGGATGTGGATGCATTATGAGGATGGTGTCAGAAGGAATTGTCTAGCACCTGTTTAGTGCCAAAAATCCCCAAGTTTTTGGCTCAATGCATATGGATTTTGAACCCACAAGCTGTGCCAGCCATTCATCGCATAGTGCATGCATTCCAAATCTGATCCACAGCAGCTGAAAGGAGTATCCCATCATGCGTTGCAGTATATCTGCATGCCCCATAGCAATTGTATACAAAATATAAACAAGAGCCGCTTAGATATTGAGAGCTATGGATACTTTGTGGGTCATATTTTTGCAAACAAAAGTCTAAGCACCTTTGATTTAAGCGAGTTATTTAAAGTTGAAGTGTGGGATTTTGTGTACATTTTCTATGGCACATTCAGTTCTATTATGGTACTGCAAAGCACAATGGGATACTCCCCATAAATTTAAATAAATATTGAATTTGATCAAAAGTTAAAGTTGCAGTTCTGATCAAATACATGGTTGGAAAGGACTGTGGCAGTTAGTTACCTATATATGATTCCAAACTTTCCTGGGTCCAATGGCATGCACAAAGAGGGGAAGGCTGTCCCCACACTTTTGTCAGTTAGTCAGGGGATATGCACCTGTTCAGGGGGAAATTGGTCTAAAATTTAAGCAGTCAGGGGAATCAAGACCCTGACTCTCTCTCCTTCCCTCATCCCACTTTTGAAAACCTGGGCATGCCACTGCTGGGCCCCTGGCTCCTAAATCTGCGCTCTAGTTTGATGAACGCTTTCTACCCTCTTTCAGTGTACCCACAGGGTGTCCAAAAAATTCTCATCAAAATGCATCTACATCTTGAATAAAATGGTCAGGCCATAACAATTTCAAGAAATCAGCACTTTTGTATAGTTTGTTTATTGAGACACTAAAAAAACATAACAGAATTGGCAACTCAAGTAAAAAAATAAGATGAAGAATAAAAGATAAAATAACAACATGTAAATTTATCTAATGATGCGAGCGTAACATGTCTTTGGTTTGCAAATAAGTCTATGTCTGTTTTTTGTGTCTTATAAACTCTAGATCCTGGGGCAAAAAACAGGCATCAATTATCATGCTTTACATTACCTATATACTTATTAATAACTCAATCATCATTAGGGCTCAGACACATAAAAATAAAATGAAATCAATTAAATCACTTTTCACCAAGATCTATCCTCACATGATTCCAAATTGGTCATGATTGATATAGTAAATCCTGCAAAAGTTTGTATTTTCTTTCTTAATGTTAGCTGTGACTAAACCCCTCAAATTGAAAACATGAAAGGAATTTTTGTTGACAGAGTTACTGTGAAAATTCATGCAACTTCTGTCAACATCTGAAGGGCAAGGATACATAACAATTCCCACCAGGACAAGTTCAAGTTCAATTATTTGTGGCATTGTTACATAATTAAGGCAGGTATTCACAAAAATTGCAACTTTACTCCAAAAAGTCGCAGAGATGTCAGTGAGTAACTTTTTTCCATACTTGTTTTTATACTGAAAATACAGAACATTGCAAATGTGCCTTAAGTATAAATTTCTGATTTCCCTCATACCAACATCGGTTTGGGGAACTTTGATGAATTACAAATGAATGTAACAATACCCTGCATCTATTTAATATAGAACTGAAGAAAACATTATTTGGCTATTCAATTAAAATCCATACACCCCTATGGACACATTGAGTGTGAATTTCAAATGGATTCACCTCCTCAGGCAACTCCAAATTCACACCATGTCTTCCATAAGGGGTGTATGGATTTCAACTGGAATAGCCCTCTTCATCACACTATTGTACCTATTACAATCAATAGAATAAGGAATTTGAAAACTAAAAACAGAATAAAAATGTTAAAAATAGCACTTTGTACTTTCCACCCTGATCAAGCACTCGGTAAGTGCTTATGATATAAAGATGATTAGTAATGAAACAACTTTTGATGTTTCTGTAACCCTAAATATAATGTGTATAGCACCAAAACATGTAATTACGTACGACAAAAATGAAATGAAATCACATATGATGCACCATACGATTTATATTGAGAGTCTTGACATATCTGAAGAACCAGGGCCCTTAAAGTAATTCAAAGACATTTGTCTACACCAGTGCCACTGCCCTATCACATGAAAATACAATAGTAGTCATTCTATTACCGACATCATACACTATTCTTATTCAGTAGGTGTGTCTTGTAAAGAATTCACATGTCTCACCTTACATTTTTACTACTTTTGGACATAAAAAATACTGTATTAGGCCAAAAAAAAGGTTTGTCTCAAAGCTTGTGCACACATTGAATCACAAGATTTGAAAAAAAGAAATGCAGACATTTTTTTTATTTCAAATTTTTTTGTTTTTTTAGGAAAAATTTGGCGAAAATCAGACTTTTTTGCTCTCAAAATACCATAAAAATACCAAGTCGGGAATAATTTTTAAAAATCGCATTGTTTTCAAACCACTCGTGAGCTTTGAGACAAACATTTTTTTTTTGGCCTTACCGCAATTCTTCAGTATGGTCAAGCACTCAATAATATCATATACAGTGATAATATCATGAATACACTTATCAATGCCAACATGAATACACTTATTTCATTCTCATCATTTATGAAATTATTTTGTTCTGTTTTCTAGCAACTCTTATTTTGTCCATCTAAATGTATGCCGCCTATTTCTTCATTGCTTTGATCATATGTCATTGAATATTCACAGCCATTGGGCCATTCCAGTTGAAATACATAGACCCCCTATGGAAGACATGACCTTAATCTCCCACACAGGGGGTGTAGATTTCAAATGGAGTCACATATTCAGGTAACTCAATTTGAAATTCACACTCCCTGCATGACTTCCATAGGGGTGTATGGATTTCAACTGGAATAGCCATTTCATAAAAAGTAGCACAAATGTGTCTTGAAGTATAAATAATTGAATACCTATAATACATCATTGTATGAAGAGGTAGCGGGACGTACAAAGAATGAATAGAAACACTCATTCTGCAACCTGTTGATCTCTGCATGAATATATAGAAACACTGAATATGATACAACATTCTGCAATCTTGTTGATCTCTGCATTCTTATCATCAGTACAAAGGGCTATTCCAGTTGAGTCCACACAACCCCTGTGGAAGACATGCCTTTATCTTCCACACCGGGAGTATAGATTTTAAATGGAGTCACACATTCAGGTAATCCCATTTTAAATTCACACTCCCTGTGTGGAAGATTAAGGTCATGTCTTCAATATGGGGTGTATGGATTTCAACTGGAATAGCCCAACGTCTGATGTGAATTTTTATGCTTGTTTAAACTACAGTGATTAGACCCAAAGAGAACAGACTCTTTGACGTTTATTGAGAGCATGGTGAAATAATCAGGAGGTACACTATTTTACCCTCGTGAGCGACACACAAACATGGCCGAGTTTGGGGCCAAGTTCATTCTCTTTTTACCAAATTTAAGTCACATGTGACCTAGGCCAACATGGTCTTTAATCATTTTATGAGTACAAAATTGTCATTTTGGAGTCAAAAAATTTTGAAATAAAGAAATACTAGAAACAAATTGGATGATATGATGGTATATGTGGTAATTTTGATCATTTGAGACCCCCAACTCCCTCCCCCACCCAAAAAAAAGACCACGCTGACTAAGACTTTCCACTTAACAAAGTTTATAATGCACTATATATGATATTGCTTAACTCTACCAAACTCTGTGAGTGGCAAAGTTGTGATGAGTTTAGAGATATCAGCCAGACTAGGCCTGTACTACCAAGCTACTGCCAGCACACACCGGCCGACCAGTATTAGGCATAGTAATTTTGTCCTAATTTAGCCAATAATACCTCTGTTTTTATCCATGAGTTACCTAAATGGGCCTTTTGTTGAAAAAATCACATGTGGCAAAATTGTGATAAGTTTAGAGGTGTAGACTAGACCAGGCCTGTATGTATCAAGCTTGCCAACACCGAAAATGGGTCAAAAATAGGGTGTGAATGTCCTGCACCCATCTGTTGGTACTGTACCTTATGATGCTTTATAAGCTTTTGTGGAATCAGCCCTACATATTCATTGGATAAACTACGAAAGACTAATACATATAGCACCACACATTGTTTGAATCATATGCTGAAGATGACAAAGTACTAGATCATTAAATTAATAATTGCTGATCATGTACTGTATAAGCCGATATCCCGGCCAACATTTTCACATAGATATGTTCGCGGTAGCTAGAAAGAAAACCCACCCGAGGGCTTGCAGCAAGTTGTACTAGCTTCCGTGGATAGAGGCGCATGCATAGCAGCATTTTGATCCATAGAACCTATGAGAACACATGTTATGTTGAGGTACCAGGTGACACCAACTGTATTCATCTCGACAGTACAATGGAACTGGAAAAGAGAGAAAAAAACAAAGAAAAAAACATTTATGTTAATACAAAATTTGCAACAATACATTCTAATATGCAACAATCTATTCTGTGAGGGTGGATGTAATTTGAGATATCATCCAGGTTCGGACAAAAAAAAAAGCGCAGTGATTTATAGTGCGCTATGCACAGGCACAACGCCTAGACGTTGATCCACAAGCCTCAGCACACTTTACAGGTTGTCGCTGACCACTACGTCCCCACATCATTCCATAAACCATTTTTAAACAACAAATCAGGGACTTTGCTGCTACAAGAGCACACACCCTAGACATTCCACAATTAACCATCACAACCAGGATCAGCTCCCCGAGTTTCGTACGGGTTACAACGAGACAATTAGCAGTAAGTTCCTTGTCCAGGGGAATTTCAAGCTAACTCAATTTTTCCACGAGAGCATACTAGGCACCACCAGGATTCGAACCTGCAACCTCTTGCACTATAGTCGAATGCCTTAACGATTGAGCTAACTTGACTGCTAGGACACAACCCCATCCTTCATAGGATGCGGATTAACAAAAGAAATGTCAATCACTCAATGTTTTTATATAATGATCACTACACAAATAATAACCTTAATATGGTAAAAGGAGTAATTTTCATATGTAATTTTTTGTGCTTTAATGATTTTGAACTTCTATGCTTGTTTTAAATATAATTTTGGAGGTTTTGTACGCAGGCCTATATCCATAAAATAAACATATTCGCACTTTTTATTTTCACTATATCTGTGTTGAGTGCAAAAGTCAATGTTTCGCAAAAATGTCCACTTTTATAGTACCCCCTATAATAACTGCATACTACAATAAAAAAATCCAAACATTTGTAGGATTTCAAGCTACTTTCCTGTCAACTATCAACACATTAGTTCAATAATTTCCTGAACAAGGCCAACATCTATAAAGGAAGGGAAGCATGCTGGTCTACTGCTGCAAAGCAGAGTTCACACAGTCAACTTTGATCTGGTTTGGAGTCAACACAAGCTTACCCCCCTCCCTTGGTTTACACCATTTCCAGATCAATTTGATCTAGAATCAGGGACAAATATAGATTTCTTTTGACATGGGGGATGTTGGATAGTGTATTATTTACCCACACTGTTCATTTGCCACCATACTGATCCTGAATCTACCAAAGGATTCTAGCTGCCCTGGATCTCCCATTTGGCCCACCTCTAACAATTTACCCAAGTGCCACACTTTTTGGTAGGGACCAGCCAGTGGCATAGCCAAGATTTTTTTTTTTGGGGGGCAGGGCAGGCAACTTACAAGGTGGCAAAATGTGATGACAAAGCCCAAAACATCATGGCAGCCAGAATCCCAGGGGAGATTGATGTCCCACAGGGAGTATGCCACTGGGTCCAGGGGTACTAGCATACTACATAAGTCGTCGTCCGTATTCCATAGTGGCGTATAGTGGGGCACCGCGAATAAGTAACTTTTCGAGAAAATCGGGTTTGAAGAAATGCCAATTTAAAATCGAGTTGTGTAAATCAGACATTCATTATATTTTGTAAATGATGTGAAATTTCTGTAGTAAACTAAATAGTTTTTATTGTTATATATTTTTCAAAAGAAATAAATACATACTATTGCTGGCAAACTGACAATAAAACTATACGTCACTATGGAAAACGAACAAAACGCAATACCCTAACCTTACGTTTACCGTATGCCACCTCGGTCGCCGTGTAATCCCTATGGCGTTACTTTTCGTCGTTCAGATTCCATAGTGGCGTATGATAGGTCCGATACGCGACGCCACTATGACATACGATGTTTTTCATTTTTGCCGATATTTCATAATTATAAAATGTGTATAAAAAGTGGCGTATGGTCGATACGCCACTATGGAATACAAAAATCTCACTTTGTAACTATCGCTACATTTAATTAATTAATTACTAATTAATTAGCTAATTATGACTGATGAGACTTAGAAAAAATGAAAGAGAACATCATTAAAAACATATGTGCCAATTTTCAAAAAAATGACTAAAAATCACGATACGCCACTATGGAATACAGCCGACGAAGTATGATATAATTTAGTTGGAGTGACAATTAATGACAAGCCAATATGGGTGTATGTCTTGTAATGTTATTCACTACAACATTCATTTGCACCTAATTTAACAGTAGGATTGTAGGATTAGATGCCATGATGAAATCACTCACGATATGAAATCCTGATGACAGAATTGTTTGATTATACAAACCAGTACCATTCACTATAAACTATGACTATGTAGGTGAGGATTGTTCTACACATTTCATACCATCATCAGCACATCAGAGTTCACTATCATGATTCTTTTAGGGTAGTGCAATAATTATGTGTACCCCAGGGGTGGTGAGTTATAGGGGGGGGGGGATTTTCAGCGGGCCAAAATTATTAGAATTTTTATTAGAAAAGGTTTTAAACTTGGGTTCCTCAAAATCTGGCATTTGTAGGGGAGAAAAGATTGATTGATATGGCCAGGGGAGGGCAAGTGCTTTTTGGCAGACCATTTTGAGAATTCACCATCCTGGAGGTACACATAATTATTGTAAAGCCACGTAACAATTATTATTTTGTTATATTGAACATGAGAGATTACTTTTAAATCCAAAAAGTTTGCAAATGATGGATATAGCTTGATCACTTATCACCTATCAAGGAATCCGCTACATGGCAAGATTCCTATTGCGGCCGCCTGCACAAGTACACCATTGTCAAGGCACCTGACTGGTACACACAGAGTACCTACACAGTAGGCCTACCAATGGTGCTGCTGCTACACAGGACCCACCAGCAGTGGTAACTGCACTGGTCTATACAAGTACTCCCCTGGTACTGCACAGTACCATTGGTGTACCTGTGCAGGTGACTGCAGTAGGAATCTAGTAGTGCACCTTGACATGCTCAAAGTCTTAGTAAGATGATACACAAAGCATGTGTTTAAGACTGATACACAGCTTCTTTCCTGATAGACATCTCTTATAAAACTATGCCACTTTTTGCCTGGTTCATTTCAGCAACTAGTACATTTACATTCAACCCCTTTATCATCTTTGTATTTGTATTATTTGTACCTGTGTCAGGTCAAAATATGTCTGTGTTTTTGGTGTTGAATATATAAGTCTTTACATCACAGAATATCTATCAACATTTCAGCTCTTTTTTTTCATTTCGTTTGACATCAATGTGAATTGTTTCCATAGATACACTTGAGTAGGATTCAGCTGTCCAGTTTATAGCTCAATTGAGGCCGTCAGCGTGACGTCATATGCCGCCATCTTGTGGGTACACGCTGCGATGGTCGTTCGATCTGCATGCGTGAACAACAAAATCGCAGCATCAACGCGTGATAACAGCTGCGTGGCAAGCTGCGCCCTGCGCGTAGCGCCCGATGCATGAACACGCAGATCATTTGTACCCACAAGATGGCGAAAGGCTGACGGCCTCTATTGTTAAGAGGCTCAAACTATGGTGCATGTCGGACTCGGTGCAAGTTCAACCCCCAGCAGCGTCTGTTTCTCTTTGAAAAATTGAGCTAGCTTAAAATTCCCCTGGGCAAGGACCTTACTGCTTATTGTCCTGTCTACCCATACAAAACTCAGGGACCTAATCCTGGCTGTGATGGTTATTATATATTTAGGCTGCACAGGGAGCTGCATCCCTGAATGGTGCTAAATGGTTTATAAGGTGTGTCTTGGGCCACACTGGTCAGCGATGTTGTGTAAAGTACAATGATCTTATGTAATTTTGCTATATAAATCTGCGGCTTGTTTTTTAGGATTCCAGAAAATGATCCGCTATCAAACATTCGTATTCGAGCTGGAACCAGAGTTTTCAGCAAGTAGGTCAGTGATCCCCTTCAGATGGTTGTAATAATAGCTTATGTGATGTTTTGTGTTCAAATGATTCCCTTTAGTGGGGTTGATTCTTCACATGACAAAAACATGTTGTTACCAACTGCTTCCAAAATATTTTTATAATTTCAAACCCATATGTCCAGATGACATTGTTCTAATTTTTACTGATGTACGGTGAGCTGCTTTATATTATCTCACATTTCAGCATTCAAATGTGTTTCCTAACATATTCCCCATCCCATCCTTGTTCACATTTGGTTTCATTTGAACACTGCAACCTACTTCCTTGTTGTGGCAAATGCCAACTAAAAGATCAAAAACTACCTGCTATGAACTACTTGTGTCCAGGCACATACATTCCCAGAATTTCTTGTGGGGGTGCGTATTTTCCAAATGCAGACCTTTTCAAGAAAAATGTTCATTCTCGCCAAAAGTAGACCTTTGTCCCCTCTGCAATTGATTTATGGATCTTATTTTTTAACAAATTCACAGAAAGTTATGATTTAAGGTATATTTATCAACATTTTTGGCCCAACTTTGTTATTTTTTACAGACAAAGCAGACCTTTTGCACATTTATGGAGGGTGCATCGCCTCCACCGCACCCCCTGACTACAGGCCTACTTCTGTCCCTAACATTGTGTGGATGTTGTAGAATTCTTCCTGATCTTGTTTGTAGTTCTTTACTTTTTTGACAAACAATATAAACTTTAATCTTCTGCTCTTTGGATAACCTATACTAGTCGACTGTAGAGTGACAAGTTTCAAAGTTGTTTTTTTTTTAAATTCAAACATTTTCATGGAATCAGTATGAAAAATGCACTAGAATGAGTACAAACAAGCCTAGTATTTGTTCATAACACAATATAAGCAGTCAAGTAAGTGTTAGATTGTCACTCCTGTGCTTTGGTGACGTGAGTTTGAGCCCTCTGTTCTCGCCAACTGATTGAGCCAAGTTGAAATTTTATTTTGACAGGGAACTGCTTATTGTCTCAGTTGCCCGTACAAGAACTCATGGAGTTAATCCTGGCTGTGATGGTGTATTGTGGTATGTATAGGATGTGCGCTTCCTAGCTGCAAGTTTGTTGCAAAATGGTGTATAAGGTGCGTCTTGGGTCACAATGGCCAGCGAATTCCTGTAAAGTGTTATGAGGCTTGCGGATTTATGTCTATGCCTAGATTCTACATGTAACTATGGAGCAATTTAACCTTGCATGGTTTGTTTTATATTTGACAGCACATTTCAAAATCTAATGATAGTACTTGACATCACAATATGATAGGAAACAGCCTAAATCATCATCAAGTGATGACTTCATTAAACAACTGCTTGATTGCATGGTGAGTCTTTTGTCCTTCCAATACTTTTTGCGACTTCTAATCCAAAATTAAAATAAGTTGGCTTAATTTAGCTGCCGCTCTATACTCAACAGTATGATTCTTAGCGACTTTTGCGGGGAACAGAGTTGAAGTGAAGCCATGAGTGTACTTTGTATTAACCAATTGAAGTCATTGAGATGATAGCCCAATTGTAATACTTGACTCATTGGGCTGTTGACAGGTGCGCTAGCGTGTACAACATATCAAACCCAGTCTTTATGACTATCACTTTCCACAGGTGATGAAATAGAATGAGCGCAACTGCTGCATTTAATATTTATATAATTAGTTACATAACTAAGAGTCATCTGCCCGTAATAGAAAAAGTTAATATACAGTTATGTTCTTCAAGATTTTTGATATCTATTAGTATATTACATTAACTATTAGCATATGTGTATACAGGCAATTTGATGCCCAGCTAGGCATAGCCGTTTTCATGATCATTGATAACATGTGTATTATATCTTTAAATAATATGGCCACTTATAAATTGTGTTTATTAAGGGGGTAGGCCTACTACACCCCTTGATAAATTTGTGACTATTTTTGCATTTTTCTCAAAAAAATAATAACACACCGGTAACAAAAGTTACGTATATTATAGGGGCAAGGATTCCACTTACTACACTGGAATTTCATTGACTCAAGACAAGCGGTACATTCTTTATGATAAGAAAAGAGGTACCGCTAGAATGTACCTCATTTCTTAACACATATAATGAACCACTTGTCTTGAATCACTGAAATTTCAGTGAACTAATTGGATTCCTTGCCCCTATAATATACGTAACTTTTGTTACCAGTGTGTAGTTATTTTTGAGAAAAATGCAAAATTAGTCTAAAATTTATCAAGGGTGTAGTACCCCTAAGTTACTAAAACTGTTCAAAATTGTGTAATTCGTGCGTATCAGTCCTCTTTGTTGCACTAAAGACAATGAGCTGCTTTCGTCAGAGACATATCATCAGTTAAAGTCAGGGAATAGGGATGATCAGCTTTGACAACCCCACCCTGGACTACAATGTCTTTTTCTTGGCGTGGGTCTGGGTGACGATCACTTTATAAGCTGGTTGATCACTGAACAGCATCTTAAACATATTCTCTGATCACTATTAAGCCTAGGAATTGAGAGTGCCAGAAGTATATATCCAGGGTAAGAACCATCAGGCCCTATCTGTAATAGCTGCCTTATACAAATTGGACAATTTTTCCATTCTATATTGTACACTATTAAAAAATGTGACACCTGGGAGCTATTACAGATAGGGCCTTATTGCCCTAAACCTAAACATTCGATATAATCCTGTAACCTGCACTCTCAAATACCTTACTTCCTGCAACCCAATCTTTTAGCGACCAAGTTAAACTTTCCATCTCTCTATGTGAAGTCATGAACTATGCCAACTAAACACTGTGTAGCCAGGCTATCAACACTCATCCCCTCTATCAAATTTCTAGATAACATCAGTAGAAAACAAAGTTGACTGAACTCAGCCTACGGAAATGAGAGCATTGTGGCTGAGCAAGATGGTGGAACCATTTGATTTGAGTCGACATTTTGAAGTTTTGTACAAGTGTGATGAAAATTATGAAATTGGTTCATTTCCTTTGTTTTTCATCACAGTTTGCAAAGATAGCAGCTGAGAGGCCTCACTGACAAAAAAAAGTACATAATATGCAGGTAAATAGGCCATGCCTACCGACAATCTCAGAAAATATTGTTCGAACACTTTAAAGGCCTTATTGGAAATAGTCCCCCTTCTACCCCCGTACAATGTTGGCATACCCAATATGCTCATCTTCACATATCTTCTCCCAACATTGATTGGTGGGGAGAGGGGATATGCTTAAGATGAACATTGAGAGAACTATATTATAAATCTTAGTTTCCAGTGACTCATATAGCGTATGCGCGCTATACTAAGATGAACATGGGAATTACAGTGGGTGTTCGAACACATTTTTCCGGGATTGTCTACAAAATTGCTTAGCAAAATCATCTGATTTTAGTTTTTGGACAATAACTCTGCAGTTACGCCATCGATTTTAATGCAATTTGGCACACATGTTAGAAACATAATTTGCTATCATCCCACAAAATATGGAGGAAATCAATGAATATTTTGATAGCGTTCTGTTAGTATAGATTTAACATAGCGTTTTGTACACACAAATACAGGCCTAAAGTATTTATGTGCCATGTTTATTGAGCATATGTACAGGTGGTATAATTAATTTAGAGAAGGTGTTAAAATTTTATATTCAGCTAAAACAGACATTACTCAGTAAATTTAATGTTATGTATTTAAATGTCACAAATTTACCACTGTGTGATAAATCGGAGGGGGGGACGAGAGAGAGAGCGAGTGATAGGAAGGAGAGATACGCACAGGCTATGCACATTTATTGTTTTTAAAAACATTACTTGACCAACATTTAAGAAAATCAGCCTAATTTGTGAAATTGTGTCCATTAAACATTTTAAATACACCATGGTTAAGATGGTCAAATGGTGAATCATAACGATTTACACACATAGACAAGCACGCATTTCCAACGATTCACCATATAATAGAAAAGTAAATCCTATTATTCTTTATGTTTTGTGGTCAACCGTGCATAATGTGTGTTTTCAATGGGGAGATGTGCAATGATTTACCTTTACCATGAATAGGCTTTCACACTTTCAGTGTACACAGTTATAGCCACTGAAGAGACAACGCAAATCATGTTTAATGAAATGTGCCAATTTTGAGATTGCATAGGCCTAATAATAAAGGTCATTATCTAGAATGCTCATAATGATCGGTGTTTGTTTATCTGAAAAACAACATTTTTGAATTGTTTATATTTTCTTTCTTTTTTCGATCAAAAATAATGACAATCATGAAATAACCCTGAACTTGCACACCAATCATTGACCATGTTAGTTAAAATATTATTGATTGATGTGTCCTATACATTGCGCATGTGTCTTTTAATGTGAAATTGGACTTGAACTTGAAACATATTGAACAGCAAGTGACATTTGCACTTTTTATTCTTCCTTCTTTTTAATGCATTATTTTCCTTTTACTTAGATTTTTTGTTTTATCTTCTTTTATTTAATTTTGGCATTTTCTTTCCTATTTTGTTTTGGTTTCGTTTCTTTGTTTCTTATATCTTTTATTATAATTTTTTTGTGGGGGGGGGGTCTTTAATGACTTCTTTTTCTTTTTATTTGCTTGAAATCTTTGAAGTTTACTTTGTTGGGTCAGGAATTACTGGTTTGGAAGGAGAAGTTTGGCAATGCATTGGACATAGGGTGGTAGATGTCGTTGCATTATTTTGCTATCTACTGCAGATAGCATTGACAAATTTGCACCCCACATCCGTGTGATGTTTGATTGACGGTGCCCTTAGTGTTATAGCAAATATAAAAGATGGTCCATGATTGTCCAAAAACATTGTCAACTTTTTAGCTATTCAAATTGCTATGTTTTAAACTGTTTGGGGATATGTATCAGGTATTTTACGCCTTATTCGACTTAAATTATTCAAAATTTGATGAAAATATATGTTTAAAGTGACCGATCCCTGAAATATTTGTGGATGTAATGTAATATTATTTATTGCATGTGTTCCTTATTATATATAAACTAACATGTCCAAGTTTCATTTAAATCGCTCTACTGGATCTGAAGTTATGATCCCAAATGTGAAAAAGCAAACACTGATTTTAGAATTCCTCAGACAATCTCAGAAAATATTGTTCGAACACTTTAAAGGCCTTATTGGAAATAGTCCCCTTCTACCCCGTACAATGTTGGCATACCCAATATGCTCATCTTCACATATCTTCTCCCAACATTGATTGGTGGGGAAAGGGAGGGATATGCTTAAGATGAACATTGAGAGAACTATATTATAAATCTTAGTTTCCAGTGACTCATATAGCGCAGCGCGCTTATACTAAGATGAATATGGGAATTACAGTGGGTGTTCGAACCCCTTTTTTCCGGGTTTGTCTACAAGCTTGCTAAGCAACATCATCTGATTTTAGTTTTTGGACAATAACTCTGCAGTTATCATCGATTTTAATGCAATTTGGCACACATGTTAGAAACATAATTTGCTATCATCCCACAAAATATGGAGGAAATCAATGAATATTTTGATAGCGTTCTGTTAGTATAGATTTAACATAGCGTTTTGTACACACAAATACAGGCCTAAAGTATTTATGTGCCATGTTTATTGAGCATATGTACAGGTGGTATAATTAATTTAGAGAAGGTGTTAAAATTTTCTATTCAGCTAAAAACAGACATTCCTCGTACAGTTAATGTTATGTATTTAAATGTCACAAATTTACCACTGTGTGATAAATCGGAGGGGGGGGGAGAGAGAGAGCGAGTGATAGGAAGGGAGAGATACGCACAGGCTATGCACATTTATTGTTTTTAAAAACATTACTTGACCAACATTTAAGAAAATCAGCCTAATTTGTGAAATTGTGTCCATTAAACATTTTAAATACACCATGGTTAAGATGGTCAAATGGTGAATCATAACGATTTACACACATAGACAAGCACGCATTTCCAACGATTCACCATATAATAGAAAAGTAAATCCTATTATTCTTTATGTTTTGTGGTCAACCGTGCATAATGTGTGTTTTCAATGGGGAGATGTGCAATGATTTACCTTTACCATGAATAGGCTTTCACACTTTCAGTGTACACAGTTATAGCCACTGAAGAGACAACGCAAATCATGTTTAATGAAATGTGCCAATTTTGAGATTGCATAGGCCTAATAATAAAGGTCATTATCTAGAATGCTCATAATGATCGGTGTTTGTTTATCTGAAAAACAACATTTTGAATTGTTTATATTTTCTTTCTTTTTTTTTTCAAAAATAATGACAATCATGAAATAACCCTGAACTTGCACACCAATCATTGACCATGTTAGTTAAAATATTATTGATTGATGTGTCCTATACATTGCGCATGTGTCTTTTAATGTGAAATTGGACTTGAACTTGAGACATATTGAACAGCAAGTGACATTTGCACTTTTTATTCTTCCTTCTTTTTAATGCATTATTTTCCTTTTACTTAGATTTTTTGTTTTATCTTCTTTTATTTAATTTTGGCATTTTCTTTCCTATTTTGTTTTGGTTTCGTTTCTTTGTTTCTTATATCTTTTATTATAATTTTTTTGTGGGGGGGGGGTCTTTAATGACTTCTTTTTTTTTTATTTGCTTGAAATCTTTGAAGTTTACTGTGGGGTCAGGAATTACTGGTTTGAAAGGAGAAGTTTGGCAATGCATTGGACATAGGGTGGTAGATGTCGTTGCATTATTTTGCTATCTACTGCAGATAGCATTGACAAATTTGCACCCCACATCCGTGTGATGTTTGATTGACGGTGCCCTTAGTGTTATAGCAAATATAAAAGATGGTCCATGATTGTCCAAAAACATTGTCAACTTTTTAGCTATTCAAATTGCTATGTTTTAAACTGTTTGGGGATATGTATCAGGTATTTTACGCCTTATTCGACTTAAATTATTCAAAATTTGATGAAAATATATGTTTAAAGTGACCGATCCCTGAAATATTTGTGGATGTAATGTAATATTATTTATTGCATGTGTTCCTTATTATATATAAACTAACATGTCCAAGTTTCATTTAAATCGTTCTACTGGATCTGAAGTTATGATCCCAAATGTGAAAAAGCAAACACTGATTTTAGAATTCCTCAGACAATCTCAGAAAATATTGTTCGAACACTTTAAAGGCCTTATTGGAAATAGTCCCCCTTCTACCCCCGTACAATGTTGGCATACCCAATATGCTCATCTTCACATATCTTCTCCCAACATTGATTGGTGGGGAAAGGGGAGGGGATATGCTTAAGATGAACATTGAGAGAACTATATTATAAATCTTAGTTTCCAGTGACTCATATAGAGAGCGCGCTATACTAAGATGAACATGGGAATTACAGTGGGTGTTCGAACACATTTTTCCGGGATTGTCTACAAAATTGCTTAGCAAAATCATCTGATTTTAGTTTTTGGACAATAACTCTGCAGTTACGCCATCGATTTTAATGCAATTTGGCACACATGTTAGAAACATAATTTGCTATCATCCCACAAAATATGGAGGAAATCAATGAATATTTTGATAGCGTTCTGTTAGTATAGATTTAACATAGCGTTTTGTACACACAAATACAGGCCTAAAGTATTTATGTGCCATGTTTATTGAGCATATGTACAGGTGGTATAATTAATTTAGAGAAGGTGTTAAAATTTTATATTCAGCTAAAAACAGACATTACTCGTAAATTTAATGTTATGTATTTAAATGTCACAAATTTACCACTGTGTGATAAATCGGAGGGGGGGGGAGAGAGAGAGCGAGTGATAGGAAGGGAGAGATACGCACAGGCTATGCACATTTATTGTTTTTAAAAACATTACTTGACCAACATTTAAGAAAATCAGCCTAATTTGTGAAATTGTGTCCATTAAACATTTTAAATACACCATGGTTAAGATGGTCAAATGGTGAATCATAACGATTTACACACATAGACAAGCACGCATTTCCAACGATTCACCATATAATAGAAAAGTAAATCCTATTATTCTTTATGTTTTGTGGTCAACCGTGCATAATGTGTGTTTTCAATGGGGAGATGTGCAATGATTTACCTTTACCATGAATAGGCTTTCACACTTTCAGTGTACACAGTTATAGCCACTGAAGAGACAACGCAAATCATGTTTAATGAAATGTGCCAATTTTGAGATTGCATAGGCCTAATAATAAAGGTCATTATCTAGAATGCTCATAATGATCGGTGTTTGTTTATCTGAAAAACAACATTTTTGAATTGTTTATATTTTCTTTCTTTTTTCGATCAAAATAATGACAATCATGAAATAACCCTGAACTTGCACACCAATCATTGACCATGTTAGTTAAAATATTATTGATTGATGTGTCCTATACATTGCGCATGTGTCTTTTAATGTGAAATTGGACTTGAACTTGAAACATATTGAACAGCAAGTGACATTTGCACTTTTTATTCTTCCTTCTTTTTAATGCATTATTTTCCTTTTACTTAGATTTTTTGTTTTATCTTCTTTTATTTAATTTTGGCATTTTCTTTCCTATTTTGTTTTGGTTTCGTTTCTTTGTTTCTTATATCTTTTATTATAATTTTTTTTGGGGGGGGGGGTCTTTAATGACTTTTTTCTTTTTATTTGCTTGAAATCTTTGAAGTTTACTGTTGTGGGGTCAGGAATTACTGGTTTGGAAGGAGAAGTTTGGCAATGCATTGGACATAGGGTGGTAGATGTCGTTGCATTATTTTGCTATCTACTGCAGATAGCATTGACAAATTTGCACCCCACATCCGTGTGATGTTTGATTGACGGTGCCCTTAGTGTTATAGCAAATATAAAAGATGGTCCATGATTGTCCAAAAACATTGTCAACTTTTTAGCTATTCAAATTGCTATGTTTTAAACTGTTTGGGGATATGTATCAGGTATTTTACGCCTTATTCGACTTAAATTATTCAAAATTTGATGAAAATATATGTTTAAAGTGACCGATCCCTGAAATATTTGTGGATGTAATGTAATATTATTTATTGCATGTGTTCCTTATTATATATAAACTAACATGTCCAAGTTTCATTTAAATCGCTCTACTGGATCTGAAGTTATGATCCCAAATGTGAAAAAGCAAACACTGATTTTAGAATTCCTCAGACAATCTCAGAAAATATTGTTCGAACACTTTAAAGGCCTTATTGGAAATAGTCCCCTTCTACCCCCGTGCATAATGTTGGCATACCCAATATGCTCATCTTCACATATCTTCTCCCAACATTGATTGGTGGGGAAAGGGGCGGGGATATGCTTAAGATGAACATTGAGAGAACTATATTATAAATCTTAGTTTCCAGTGACTCATATAGCGTGCGCGCTATACTAAGATGAACATGGGAATTACAGTGGGTGTTCGAACACATTTTTTCCGGGATTGTCTACAAAATTGCTTAGCAAAATCATCTGATTTTAGTTTTTGGACAATAACTCTGCAGTTACGCCATCGATTTTAATGCAATTTGGCACACATGTTAGAAACATAATTTGCTATCATCCCACAAAATATGGAGGAAATCAATGAATATTTTGATAGCGTTCTGTTAGTATAGATTTAACATAGCGTTTTGTACACACAAATACAGGCCTAAAGTATTTATGTGCCATGTTTATTGAGCATATGTACAGGTGGTATAATTAATTTAGAGAAGGTGTTAAAATTTTATATTCAGCTAAAAACAGACATTACTCGTAAATTTAATGTTATGTATTTAAATGTCACAAATTTACCACTGTGTGATAAATCGGAGGGGGGGGGGGACGAGAGAGAGAGCGAGTGATAGGAAGGGAGAGATACGCACAGGCTATGCACATTTATTGTTTTTAAAAACATTACTTGACCAACATTTAAGAAAATCAGCCTAATTTGTGAAATTGTGTCCATTAAACATTTTAAATACACCATGGTTAAGATGGTCAAATGGTGAATCATAACGATTTACACACATAGACAAGCACGCATTTCCAACGATTCACCATATAATAGAAAAGTAAATCCTATTATTCTTTATGTTTTGTGGTCAACCGTGCATAATGTGTGTTTTCAATGGGGAGATGTGCAATGATTTACCTTTACCATGAATAGGCTTTCACACTTTCAGTGTACACAGTTATAGCCACTGAAGAGACAACGCAAATCATGTTTAATGAAATGTGCCAATTTTGAGATTGCATAGGCCTAATAATAAAGGTCATTATCTAGAATGCTCATAATGATCGGTGTTTGTTTATCTGAAAAACAACATTTTTGAATTGTTTATATTTTCTTTCTTTTTCGATCAAAATAATGACAATCATGAAATAACCCTGAACTTGCACACCAATCATTGACCATGTTAGTTAAAATATTATTGATTGATGTGTCCTATACATTGCGCATGTGTCTTTTAATGTGAAATTGGACTTGAACTTGAAACATATTGAACAGCAAGTGACATTTGCACTTTTTATTCTTCCTTCTTTTTAATGCATTATTTTCCTTTTACTTAGATTTTTGTTTTATCTTCTTTTATTTAATTTTGGCATTTTCTTTCCTATTTTGTTTTGGTTTCGTTTCTTTGTTTCTTATATCTTTTATTATAATTTTTTTGTGTGGGGGGGGGGGTCTTTAATGACTTCTTTTTCTTTTTATTTGCTTGAAATCTTTGAAGTTTACTTTCATGGGGTCAGGAATTACTGGTTTGAAGGAGAAGTTTGGCAATGCATTGGACATAGGGTGGTAGATGTCGTTGCATTATTTTGCTAGCTACTGCAGATAGCATTGATAAATTTGCACCCCACATCAGTGTGATGTTTGATTGACGGTGCCCTTAGTGTTATAGCAAATATAAAAGATGGTCCATGATTGTCCAAAAACATTGTCAACTTTTTAGCTATTCAAATTGCTATGTTTTAAACTGTTTGGGGATATGTATCAGGTATTTTACGTCTTATTCGACTTAAATTATTCAAAATTTGATGAAAATATATGTTTAAAGTGACCGATCCCTGAAATATTTGTGGATGTAATGTAATATTATTTATTGCATGTGTTCCTTATTATATATAAACTAACATGTCCAAGTTTCATTTAAATCGCTCTACTGGATCTGAAGTTATGATCCCAAATGTGAAAAAGCAAACACTGATTTTAGAATTCCTCAGACAATCTCAGAAAATATTGTTCGAACACTTTAAAGGCCTTATTGGAAATAGTCCCCTTCTACCCCTCGCATACAATGTTGGCATACCCAATATGCTCATCTTCACATATCTTCTCCCAACATTGATTGGTGGGGAAAGGGAGGGATATGCTTAAGATGAACATTGAGAGAACTATATTATAAATCTTAGTTTCCAGTGACTCATATAGCGCGCGCGCTATACTAAGATGAACATGGGAATTACAGTGGGTGTTCGAACACATTTTTTCCGGGATTGTCTACAAAATTGCTTAGCAAAATCATCTGATTTTAGTTTTTGGACAATAACTCTGCAGTTACGCCATCGATTTTAATGCAATTTGGCACACATGTTAGAAACATAATTTGCTATCATCCCACAAAATATGGAGGAAATCAATGAATATTTTGATAGCGTTCTGTTAGTATAGATTTAACATAGCGTTTTGTACACACAAATACAGGCCTAAAGTATTTATGTGCCATGTTTATTGAGCATATGTACAGGTGGTATAATTAATTTAGAGAAGGTGTTAAAATTTTATATTCAGCTAAAACAGACATTACTCAGTAAATTTAATGTTATGTATTTAAATGTCACAAATTTACCACTGTGTGATAAATCGGAGGGGGGGGACGAGAGAGAGAGAGCGAGTGATAGGAAGGGAGAGATACGCACAGGCTATGCACATTTATTGTTTTTAAAAACATTACTTGACCAACATTTAAGAAAATCAGCCTAATTTGTGAAATTGTGTCCATTAAACATTTTAAATACACCATGGTTAAGATGGTCAAATGGTGAATCATAACGATTTACACACATAGACAAGCACGCATTTCCAACGATTCACCATATAATAGAAAAGTAAATCCTATTATTCTTTATGTTTTGTGGTCAACCGTGCATAATGTGTGTTTTCAATGGGGAGATGTGCAATGATTTACCTTTACCATGAATAGGCTTTCACACTTTCAGTGTACACAGTTATAGCCACTGAAGAGACAACGCAAATCATGTTTAATGAAATGTGCCAATTTTGAGATTGCATAGGCCTAATAATAAAGGTCATTATCTAGAATGCTCATAATGATCGGTGTTTGTTTATCTGAAAAACAACATTTTTGAATTGTTTATATTTTTTTCTTTTTCGATCAAAAATAATGACAATCATGAAATAACCCTGAACTTGCACACCAATCATTGACCATGTTAGTTAAAATATTATTGATTGATGTGTCCTATACATTGCGCATGTGTCTTTTAATGTGAAATTGGACTTGAACTTGAAACATATTGAACAGCAAGTGACATTTGCACTTTTTATTCTTCCTTCTTTTTTAATGCATTATTTTCCTTTTACTTAGATTTTTTGTTTTATCTTCTTTTATTTAATTTTGGCATTTTCTTTCCTATTTTGTTTTGGTTTCGTTTTTTTGTTTCTTATATCTTTTATTATAATTTTTTTGTGGGGGGTCTTTAATGACTTCTTTTTTCTTTTTTATTTGCTTGAAATCTTGAAGTTTACTGTGGGGTCAGGAATTACTGGTTTGAAGGAGAAGTTTGGCAATGCATTGGACATAGGGTGGTAGATGTCGTTGCATTATTTTGCTATCTACTGCAGATAGCATTGACAAATTTGCACCCCACATCCGTGTGATGTTTGATTGACGGTGCCCTTAGTGTTATAGCAAATATAAAAGATGGTCCATGATTGTCCAAAAACATTGTCAACTTTTTAGCTATTCAAATTGCTATGTTTTAAACTGTTTGGGGATATGTATCAGGTATTTTACGCCTTATTCGACTTAAATTATTCAAAATTTGATGAAAATATATGTTTAAAGTGACCGATCCCTGAAATATTTGTGGATGTAATGTAATATTATTTATTGCATGTGTTCCTTATTATATATAAACTAACATGTCCAAGTTTCATTTAAATCGCTCTACTGGATCTGAAGTTATGATCCCAAATGTGAAAAAGCAAACACTGATTTTAGAATTCCTCAGACAATCTCAGAAAATATTGTTCGAACACTTTAAAGGCCTTATTGGAAATAGTCCCCTTCTACCCCTGCATAATGTTGGCATACCTAATATGCTCATCTTCACATATCTTCTCCCAACATTGATTGGTGGGGAAAGGGAGGGATATGCTTAAGATGAACATTGAGAGAACTATATTATAAATCTTAGTTTCCAGTGACTCATATAGCGTGCGCGCTATACTAAGATGAACATGGGAATTACAGTGGGTGTTCGAACACATTTTTTCCGGGATTGTAGGTAGCCTAGCTGGCAGTTCAGGAGTCAACTGGTTCTTAAAATATACCTCAAGAACCATCAGTAAACCTAATCATACAGACCAAGCATACTGTAAAAGTGTAAATTTTTGTTTCGTGTAATTTTTCACACTTTGTCAATTTTGAACTGTTTCGCTTGCTCCCAAATTTGCAATTCTAAGCTTCCATACATTGAACTAAAGGTATAATATATAGTTAATGAACTAAAGGTATATATTTATGTGTTATTATTTTTGTGGCAGCTGTTTGAAATGTGATAAGCACAAAAATAAAATGTAGCGCAAAAATTGATAGCTTTACCATAATGCCTGGATTGCTACAGGTTTCTCTATGAAGGTTTCTCCATATGAGCAGTTTACATCACCTGGCCTACATGTACTTCAGGACTTGCTGAAACAACATCATATAGTCACTTTGCACTATTTGACACGGTCAGCTAGAATAAGGTGATTTTGTAGCTGATTTGAAGATGAAAGACAACTTGTGATGCACCATAGGTATCAAAACATATGCAAACTTGTACTAAACTTTTGAGTTTGCTGCCTGAAAGTAAACCTTGGATGCCTTAGGATCTTAGCGTCTCCATCACCATCTTATGACATATAAAATACCAAACTCCAAAAGAAAGGACATAATATGATGTGCTAAAAACTCCTCAAATCATTTAAAGCTATTTTATACTTCAAACCTGTTGTCTGAAACTAACAGCCATGTATTTTTGTAGTACTTTAAGTTTAAGTGTGTGAGTAATCTAAAATCCAGCTAAAATCCATAATGTATAATTTGCTCACAGTGAAACCCTCAATTTTTTTAATTTCTACTTTAGACACGACTGTTATACCAATGATATACTTAAATACCCTGCGAAAAACTAAGCTGTAAAATTTTAATCAACCCCCATTAAACAGGAAGTGGGTTTTCATTCATTTAAATTCATAAGTTCACTTAAAATGACCAGAAAATCTTGACAGTCATTACTAATATTATTAATAAATTTTGGCAAAAATTAACCAAATTAAAATTTGACCGAAATCATATATTATGGCTTGAAAAGTTTTTGGTAAAAGTGGATTTCAGATTATCCACACACTCAAACTCTCCGGTGTTATTTGAATGTTCATGCCAGCATCTAAAATCATGCACATTAATTCAATACCAAATTTATATAATTTCACAGCATATCCAAAGGGTCATTGTTTGCTCCTATCATCACTTCTAATACCTAAATTCCCTGGATATCCAGAAAACATGATTTCAAATGACCTGACAATTTAAAAGTAATGTTTTAATCTGATTTTGTTCTAAATGGCAAAATCTAATTAAGACAATTTTGATGACTAGTTTGTAGGGATCATGTAATTTTTCAAGACAGGAATGAATCATGAAGTCATGAACCCTGATACAGAATGCTGATCATATTCTTTCATAAGAGAAATGCTACTTCTGATTTGACTTTTAAGCATTTATATCTGAGCACATAAAATGATTTTAGAACACCAAATAGAAAAAAGTTATTGCATACATTGTGATTGGCTGACTCATAAAATATATTACCATGCTGCACCCAGAGACAGCATTTGGAATATGTTCTTTCAAAGTTTCCTCTGGCTACACACTTGGAAAGGGCATTGGTAAAACTTTACATCATTATTCATAAAATTGATAAAAATGGACAGACTTGAAACTATTCACTTAGGTAAGATTTGACACATTCTTAGCGTCTTCGTTAAACAGCTCTTATTCACAATGTCAGCCTCTCTTCTATAAACACTAGTTAGATTAGACATGCATATCGGATTAGAAGTACTGTTTCCTATAAAACCTGCTGAAGTTCAAATATTCTTCTTAACTTGAGCTTTTGACACAAATTGGCACCCTGGAACAGACATAATGAAATAATCTGATCTACTCTGAAGTTGCATAGTTGGAAAATCTAGCAATTACATTACAAAGTAGCTCAGTACCTATGCTTACTTTTGATGAAATTCATGGTCCATGGCATACTTGGTTGCCAAGTTAATTAAGTTTTTTTACATCCATTTTCTGAAGTTTTTATCATTTTATGCTTCCTATTTTAATAAATTATATCTCAGTGTCATTATTCTCAACTTTGGTCTGATTGCATCAGATCAGATCATGTCACATATTGTGGTCTTATTCATCAGAATAACTTCCTCCAGTAGTGATTGAATCTGACACAGGCATTGAGTAAAAGTACTTGCACACTATAAACCTGTAATATAGATCACTCATGCAAAGCAATTGGCATAAGGTAAGCTTACAATCAACTACTCATCTTTCCTGTATAAACCACTATTTGGCAATATTGATTATGACTTATCTGTGAGTTTTCTCTAAAACTGGGACACAGATTTTTCTCATTGGTTGACCTGATTTCATGACCCACGAGGTGGTACGCAGTACAAAATTACAAATGAGGGGTATTGAGATGACGGGTAGGTAAATAAGAAGGAAAATACAGATTCTCTCAGACCCCACCTATTCTCATTATTCACACCTATCACACTAACAAATAATGGGCTGTTCCAGTTGAATCCATACACCCCTATGAAAGACAAGACATTAATCTTCCACACAGGGAGTGTGAATTTCAAATAGGACTACCTGAATTGTTGACTCCATTTGAAATCTACACCCACTGTTTGGGAGATTAAGGTCCTGTCTTCCATAAGGGGTGTATGGATTTCAACTGGAACAACCCAATTTTTGAAGTATAAATTGTTACTTACTTTGTTGCCTAGATGGTGGACATGTATCTGAGTTACAGGCTTGACGTGTAGGAGGTTTGACGGCATAATCGCATCTTGCTGCTACTGCTTGCTGATTGGTTGAGGAACAGGTGACATCTCTTCTCCTTGTACCACCGCCGCATGTTACTGAACACTGAAGGCAAAATTGAATCACTTTGGTTATTTGACTGATGTAAATATAAAGGTATGAAAGTCTCAAGTCTCATTGTTAACTTTTCCCCACTGTAATTTGTTCTAACATCAGTAAATATTTTATCTACTGTAAAGCATTATATTATCGCAGCATTTCGCATTTTGAACTGTTTGGAGCAGTTTTGCGGTTTCTTATTTTTGTGATTACAAAAAGTTAGGCCTATACATTAAAGCCTATGAGCCCAAAAATAATTTGTCACCAAATGCCTACATAATATTTTGCCTACTATTATTGTCACCATAAATCTCCCAATGCTAGTTTTACCTGCAAGATTATCATCCTTCAAAAGACTTGCAATTGTCATTAAAATTACTCTTACTTTATTTCATAAAATGTTACCATAAGACCTTATTACACATTTGTCACTAAAAGACCTTCTGTATATCAACAATGCACCCAAAGACATCATATATCCCTATTACCACAAAATGTGTCAGTTAAGTATCATTGTCTTTAATACAGATTCTGCCATCAAATGTAACCAGCACCTACCTCTGACCATCTTGATGCCCTCCACTCTGCTGTTATGGTAGCCGCCTCAACAGGACATGGGGCATTATTACACGGTTTGAACAACGCTAAATCAGGTTTGCTAATACTTTGGCAATCCTCTTCTGGTAGTTCATTGTACTGGCCTGCGTTATCTAGATAGCTACACTTGACGATGCGCTCTCTTTTCCCTATACCACATGTCGTTGAACACTGTGAAGTAAAGTACGTCGATGTAATATTGTTAATTTAACTATTTCATCATCTTTGGAGTGTTTAAACGTTTCAACCGAACATTGGCAAACAATACCAGAATATTAATCCAGACTTTTTGAAGTCAATATTTACGCCAAATTTACAAAAATGTATCCGAGTGCTTTTCAGCTGAATTTCCAACTTTGAGCCAAATTTCCGAATACTAGATTGATATAACACCAATTGATGTAGGGATAAAATGTTGTGGTTAAGCAATTAAAGGGTATGAAATGTTAACAGTTACGTAATTTCAGGGTAGCAAATTTGCTACCATCAGTTATGTCATTTCTAGGGTCTGTTTTGAAGGTTGATTAAAAAACATGGGTATATAGCACTTTTATGTTCAAGTGATCAACTCTGTGAAACTAATCTGGGTCACAAGATGTGCCCAACCAATGAAATTCAAATATTCTATCAGCCAATCAGAAACCTACTTTTGTATTTGCAAGCTAATGCAAGCTATAATGAATGATAAACATTATGGATTTTTGTTTGACAAAACCAAATGAATTTTTACACACTACAATATGTCTACAAAAGTCTGTAAAAGAGACTAAGGAACAGCGGGAACCAATCAAACTTGTTTGCCGGGAAAGTGGATCGGACGACCATATCAGTTATACCTGATTAAAGCCTCCAGCATACTTTCCTGCCGCTTGCCGCTGCGGCAAGCGGCAGGGCGTTTCAACCAATGACAAGCCTTTATTGTGTCCATTTGTCTGCAATACGCGTGCGCAACGCCGCTCAGCGGCAGGGTAGTATGAAACCAGCATAAGCCCTCCGATATACAGGATGAAATACTCTAGTGAGTAAAAATTCACTTGGTTCTGTCAAAATCCAAAATGTTTATACTGAACAAACCTGATGAATCTATTCAACGAAATAATGAACAGTTTTTGATGCTCACAGTAACAAATTCCAAATTATGTAAAGATGCATCATGATAGCTAATTGTACCATACAAAGTTATTTTAGTTAGTGGCCTGACTGAGCTTCTGATCCTAGTGAAATCTTTATGAAATGCAGTCAATTTACAAAAATAATAAAATGCATAACAAAAAGTAAATTACAACAAAATTTCGCTCAAAACTATTTGTCTAGATTTATATCTAGACTTAGTTACTGTAGCTTTATGCAAAAGTAATTATGTGCATCTAATTTTTAATTCTACATTTCTAGTCTAATTTACAAATAGTTAACTATCTAAGATAATCCAAATGCAAGTTCATACATGCTGATTGTTGGTATATTTTAAGAAGTAACAGCTTCAGTACAAATTTGAATAAACACCAAGCTATTTTCATTATTTTGGTTATACTCTTCAGCCCTGTCTGAAGTCCACTGAAATTTTTGTGGCAACATAACTTCAATCAAGTTTATAGTTTGGGAAGCATGCTTTTTGCGCTTTATAGCTGAATTTGCCGTGGACAGTGAGGATGAGAAACATACAAGTAACAGACCTAGGAATGTTCCCCTTCTCCTTTCAAAAATGCCTGAAACTTTTCACGTGTTCAGGTTTGACTCATCTGATACACAGATATTGTTTTCAGCGAATGATAATTGATGTGACTTCACAAAGAAAAGTCGTATCAACATAGGGTTTTCAGTTTCTGAAAGCTCTAAATGTCCTCTGCAGAAACATATGTAAAACTCATTTTCGACAAGGGTCGATATGGGACTCATTCCCCTTGACCATGACACATTTGGGTTATTTCAGTCATTGCGGCCAAACAGGTAAGGCTCCATCTTGAACTAAATAGAAATCAAGTGTTGGAATTGCCAAACATTTATAGCACCTTCAGAAGTCAACAGGATGCTTCCACAACAACATCAGTCGATTACAATAGAAATATGAAGGTATTTATAAAATTGGGTCGATTATCTAAAATTTATTTTAATTACAATCATGGGCAATGCATAAATAAAGCACTTATGTGACATGGTACGATGCATTAATTCGGCTAAATGCATATGATTTAAATAAGTTCTCTAATCTCTTTGCATATTTATATTAACACAAGAAGGTTATGCTTTATTTAGCTTATTTTTATTTTTGCTTTCTAATCATAGACAATTGTGAAATACGAGTTTAAATATTCACGAAAACAAAAACAGGATGCATATATTTAGGGTAATTGGTGGTATAAATTTGGCAAAAAAATAAAAGCGAGTGTAAAATAAAATTGGCAATCAAAAATGAAATGAAAGTGCAAATGGCTATAAAATGCTGCCAATACAAAGGTGATGTTGATATCAAACAAAGGTTTAATACGACACAAAATATAACATTAACATTAAATAAAACTTCAGTTTTACACACAAAGCTACATAATATGACACAAAAATGACAACGTAACTATTACAAAAAAATGAAAATAATATGGTGCACACCTCGCTCCAAGCAGAAATAAACCATTGCACGTTGAGCGGACATTTTCGTAGATTGCACGGCTGCCGTTGTCGCGGCCTAACCTGTGAACGGCAATGTGAGTTGGGTAATCTTACGTGACGTCCTCCATCGTATACCAAGTTGCACGTTATCGACCTTGTCTCGTAACCCGGGTCGCAAGTTGTAGAGCACTGTAGTGTAGAGGGCGTAATTGCAAAGCAAACATTTACGTAAAATTGCAAAATAATTGTTGTGAAGCTTTACAAGGCACATAAAATGTTAACAAGGCAAAATAATATGGCTGCAATTGTAGCAAAATAACAAAAATAATATTTGAGGTATACTTTCTTTATGTGTGTGTAAAATTATCTTTTTTTAATGAATTAATGTTGCTGCACCCCATGTGTAGGTTATTGCATAATTAATCCACATATATTGATACTCATATTAGCATGAAACAAAGGTTGTGAAACAAAACAAAAACAAAATTTACATTTTTTGCAGGATATTGTGGGAAAATGGGGTGTAAAGTAGTAGAGGATATGGCGTCCATAGACTGAAGAAGAACAAATTGGAAATGGACCATGATAGTGCCTCATCCTTTGGAGGGGATGTACTGAGAGCCATACCTCTGCATGAACCTCTGACTTTACCAATCCTTCATGTTCAAAATCTGCAGCGTGAATTCAATTAACATCTTATTTACACAGGGAAATGCCCAAATCAGCCCTTGAGCTGGTCTTCCCTGGAGCGTGTAGGAAACAAGGAAGGAAGGAAAAGAGAGGTGCAAATGAACTAGTTAAGTTCAACCCCTACCTCAGACCATCTTGTAGCAATCCACCTTGGAGGGCATTCCTGTGTGTTACATTTCTGCCATCTGGCTGGTTTGTCTAGTTTGCTGCAATATCTAGCTTTGATTGTGACTTCTGTCTGCGTCATAGTGTCCTGCACACAGGCTATGCTACGTTTTTGGCTGCCTCCTCCACAATCCACGCTACATGTGTCCCAGTCTGATACTATCCACCTGCACAAAGAATAAAATTGTAGTGCTATTATGTATTCGTTTTCTTTTTCTCCAAGAAGAACTTTTGCTCAATAAAGAATGAGGATATTAGCCTCATCTCAATCTGAAGTCAAGTTCAAATGCAATTTGAAATTTTCAACATTGTATTATAAGTTTATTTCTTTGCAGTTTACATATTACAAAACTTAATCTTACCTTGGTGGACATGGATCAGGATTGCATAGTTCTGGTGCTGTACTGGGTTTAGTATACGTATCACAGAATGAGTCATCTACTTCTTGTATACCATCACGCATACAGTACACCTGTCTACTTCTCCTACCTGAAATGGACACAAAATGATAGAAAATTGTTGGACCATATTCCACATGCATCACAGAGAAAGCCTAAACTCTTAAAAAGGTCTTGTCTAGCTTAAGTCTTCCACAGAGGGAGTACAAGTTTCGAATAGATTGGGTAACTTCCATTGAGTAATAATTGGGTAACTTCCATTTGAAATACTCACACCAGTTGTGGAAGATATAGTTTAAGCCATAATACAGTCCACATTTTAGCCCACTGCGCCCCCCCATAATTCCAGGCTACAGGCATTAGCCCACCCCCCATCCCCCCCGGATTGACGCCCATGTGGCTACAGGCCTGTATAGATTCATGGCCTGGCAGATGGACTAGTAGTGAAAATAGTGAGACATACCTCCAGCACAAGAAGCGGAGCATTCTGATTTGACCACCTGCCATGTGTAGTTATAGAGAGGAGCTGATGTTGGTATTGGCATGTTATATTCTTCCCCTGCTTTCTGTATAGTGTACTTGTATTCAATTCCTGGGTTTATTCCTTGCAGAAGAACCTGTTTAAAGAAGAAGACAAACAACAACATAGTGATTTATAGTGCGCTATGCACAGGACAGGCTTAAATCTACAATAAGTTACAGTATGTCTACGAGTACATTTAATCAAAGTACCGGTGCAGTGGGTCCCTGTGTGAGTGGTCGAGCATTCATCAGATGTGCTTCTGACTTCATCAGGACTGATCATAAACCCACACGCCTCAGCACACTTTTGACCACACATATAAGCCATCATTCAGGGATGCAGCTCTTTACAGGCACAGAACCCTAACCAGCCTACATTATAAAACATCGCAGCCAGGATCAGCTGCCTGAGTTTTGTATAGGTTGACTAGGACAATTGGCAGTAAGTTCCTTGTCCAAGGAAATTTCAAGCTAGCTCAATGTTTCCACAAGAACAGAAATATGACACGGTGGGGGAGGGGGTCTAACTTATGCAGTCATGCACTAGAGTTGCCCCCCCCCCCCACCCGCTACTGTCCTTGCACTTTGGCTTTCTCTGATTAATGCATGGCTATATATAAGGTTTTATTTATAAAGATATTGGAAAGAAAATTTATTCAACATGGCAGTTAAAAATCCCAACATGCCATTCCCCCATGACAAATTTTTGTCCAAATCCCCGAGCAATTTAAAGCAAATTGAGTAACAACAAATAATGATTCATGTGGGAGGATGTTGCATTACACAATTCACACCAACTGGCCATTGATAACATAGGGATGTCCACACAGACGGCTTCTTGCTCAACCCTAACCGAACCAGAGCTCACAAAAGCTCACTATTAAATTGAGCATGCTTTCCATGTGATGTGATTAGGCAATCAATGAACCTAAGTCATATACCCAGGGAATCACTGGCTGGGCCAGCAATAACCCCCATGGCTAGAGGCTAGTGATCTTGTGCTTGACATGCAAGGGGTCTGAGGTTCGATTATCGGGGTACCAAGTGACTTCTTTGTCCATCTTCTCTCCTTTTTTGTTTCTTCTTTCTCTTCCTATAGCAAAAACACCATGGGCACGTTTGGGTCAGGCAACAATTTTCTTGAGCATGAACTTGGAGAAATCCTCCGTGTGAACTGTCGTGAGGATTCCAATCCCTAAGTTTGTTCCCAAATTTATCCCCATGAAATTAAGGGGATTTCTTGATTCACCAGTGTCATCCTTAAGGGTCCTCGAATGCTACTGCCATGTGAATGAGCCACAGGTCACAGTAAGCTTCTGATTGGAATTCCAAAGCTGACGTCATCAGACATTGCAAAACTTGAAGATTGCAGTCTTAAATGGAATATCATGTGGTCATGCGGTCAGGGATTGACTTGGGTATCGCAACTCTCAAGTACGCAAAGCCTCAAGAATTCTATGCCCATCTGAGCACGTCTACAAGGGATTACATGACCAATACAAGTACCTATTAGATGTCATTATTTATTTCTTGCTTTCAATTTAAACTTGTCCGTCCACACACATATAGATGTCATTTTGTCAACTCTGATGTGGAATTACACTTTTCGATTGGTCATCGGTCAAAAGGTTCATGATTACATGATAAATGCAAGTGCGCTATTAGATGTCATGAATTATTTCTCATTTCCAATTCCCTCTACACCTATAGATGTCATTTTGTCACCTCAATGTTTAATTGAATACATTTCTGGATTGGTCATCAGCCAAAAGGTTATGACCATTCAGAAGGAACAGTCCATGATATGCCAGATACAAGTGAACACTTGGTAACATAGGGGATTACATGACAAATACTAGTGTGCTATTAAATGTCATTATTTATTTATTTCAATTTAAGTGTGTCAGTCCACACAGTCATATAGATGTCATTTTGTCAACTTGATGTGGTGGCTTTAATTGCATTTCTGGATTGGTCATCGGCCAAAAGGTTATGACCATTTCGAAGCATCAGTCCATGATATGACAAATCAAAGTAGTAGTGCGTAGTTAGAAGTCATTTCTCATTTTCAATTTAAACTTTTCCGTCCACACTTATAAATGTCATGTTGTCACCTGTATGTGTCATTGATTACATTTCTGGATTGGTCATCAGCCAAAAGTTACGACCATTCAGAAGAAACAGTCCATGATATGACAAATACAAGTATACACACCGACTGACTAAAGGGAATAAATGACAAATACAAATCGTCGCCAGAGTGCTACACTATCGTAAGTGACATTTTTGGCCAAAATGATATTTTGACGAATTATGGAAGGCCATATAAAAACGCACATTTTAAAACAAAAAAAAAAAAAAAAAAATGCTTAATTATTTTTTAATTAATAAAATAAAATATCGTAAGTGCAATGCAATTTTAATTAATGCATGCAAGACTATCGTATGTGCCACTTACGATAGTCTTGCACGCTAATTTTGTTTTTCATTTGCTGCAAGACCATCGTATATGCCACATACGTTACTTTATTGGACCTAAACAACAAAATCACGGAATGCTACACCATCGTAAGTGCAAAGCAGTCTCTGACACATCACTGGCTGTGACGCTGACGGCTGTATGCGATGTCATCATGCTGGCTACGTTCATAGCTCCCATGACTGGTAATAGAGACGATAAATCCGGTGTTTTTAGTTTTAGATTCAGTAATAAATCTTCAGAGATAACATTACGGTAAAAGGTGTCTTGCTATTGTTAATATTATATGCCAAAATAAATTAACTCTTGTTAAGAAACATAAAATGACAAAATATTGGATATTTGAGCCGATATTACGCATATCCTAATTTAGCAATGAATGCTACACTATTGTATGTGGCACATACGATAGTGTTGCACTCTACACTTATTTCTATTTGAGTGCAACACTATCAGATGTGGCACATACGATAGTGTTGCACTCTACACTAATTTCAATTTGAGTGTAACACTATCGTATGTGGCACTTACGATATCTAAATCAGTAAATAATTCATCGATTTATTAAATTTAACACCATTTATATAGTTTATATTATTAAATTCAAATTGCTTTACATTCCCATGTCATTTTATGGCTACTTGGAAACAAACGGCTACGCTAAACACAAAAATGCTTCTCCTGTAAAACTGTCCAAACTGCACTTACGATAGTGTAGCACTCTGCCGACGAAATGTGCTATTAGATGTCATTATTTGTATTATTTGTTTATTATTTTCAATTTAAACTTTTCTGTCTACACAGTCATACATATGTCATTTTGTCAACTTGATGTGGTGGCTGTGATTAAATTTTTTGATTGTCATCGGTAATAAGGTTATGACCATTCAGAAAAAACAGTTCATGATATGACAAATCTAAGTGCGTAGTTAGAAGTCATTTCTCACTTATAATTTCAACTTTTCTATCCACACATAATAGATGCCATTTTGTCACCTCCATGTGTCATTTCTCAATTGGTCATTGGCCAAAAGGTTATAACTTCATTAGAAAGAAGACACACCGAAGAATCAAAAGCTTGCCATATGAAGAAATCGCCACTTTTTGACTTGTTATGGTCAGCCCTCAGCATTTATCTCAGCAAACACAAAACATTTAAATGTTAGGTTTTAAGGTTTATACAGAGGTATAAAGGGGGTAAAACATTTTAATAAGAAGCATTTTTGAAATCTTGCTGCAAAACATTAACATAATGCTATTTAAATGTTGGACAAATATTTTGCAAGAATGTTGCAGCAAAACTTATTTTACAATTTAACATTTTGACAACATTTTAAAAATGTTATGGTGATTTCATTCTTCATATAAACTATTTAAAGTAATTTTCATGACCTTTATATAACACAGTTGTAGTGTTTTTTGAATTTTTTCATATAAAACATTTTAAAACCATACTCATGACCTTTATATAACCTGACAATTAAATGTTATTCAAACGTTTTGACCAAAACATGTTTATAACATTTTATAAAAGCATTTTTGTGTTTGTTGGGATGTAATGTTTCAAACAGATTACTCTGGTTATTGAATCAATGTTTGGTGATGGCCACATCATTCACCATGTTTCCTAAAATAAATATTTGCTTAAATGAATTGTCTTAATTCAGTTCATGAATAAATTGTTTTCAGAGCGATAAGGCCATTAGCTAGGAAGGAAAATGTAGGAAATTAACAAAGATTAAATGATTTAAAAAGATTATTTAAATTAGGCCTGCGTTCAATTTGGCATTACTCCAAATTATGACGTCATGGTTAATTTCATTTTACATTACATTTTGGTGCAACATGACAATTTGATGTCTCTGTATCATGCATCATGTTATTTTTGTTTATGATCATTAATGCCAAGGCTGTAGCTAGTGGGGTGGCCATGGCCACCCCGCTTTTTCAATGTTTTTCTTTATTAGCTTTATTCTAAATTTGGTGCATAATTGTATTTTGGACGTCCCACATTTTGATGGTCTCCCACATTTCTTCAACCTTGCTTAAATGCCCTGATTATTGTTGTTGTTATTTTGCCAAATATACTGTAGTATTTAAATGTGATTGCTCTTATTTTTCATTGTATGTGAATCACAAGTTACATTTTTTTCTAGGAATATCCATTTAAAGTTGTGGTTATCTTTCTTAATAATAGATATCGTTAGGCGTGGGCTCACATTAATTAATCTATGTAAGAGTGTGACTCTGTACAAACACTAATGCTTTATGGTTTAGAAAGTAATTTGACCTTTTACATTGTTACAACATACCGTAAAACCTCGTCTACAAGCACATAGTGTGTTTTTGATGATAGCTAAATTAAATCGAGACAGCCGTAAATATGCCAACACAATAGATTGGTCTTGCAATAACACTTGTTTGTATATGCTTGTATCGGTAACTAATTTGCACATACTCAAAAATATTATAAGTTTTTCGATGGATGGCGTCTAGATTAATTCACCTTTCATCAAAACCACTCTATATGCTTGTAGACGGGGTTTTACGGTATGCTAATTGATTAATATAATAAAAGACTGTCTATGAGTATTTGGCAAGACTTACCTGTCCCTGTTCAGTGACATAACCAGCAGGGACAGAAACCCCTGATTGGAACACTCATGAGTCGAAAAATTAAGGGTCTTCCGTCTTAGTGTGACAACAGGAGGAAATTTATATAATGAATGTTGCTTGGTCTTCCTGAAAATTATACTTTTCTTTGTCTAAATTTGGAATCTTTAGGTGATAATTTTGCTGATCAATGTGGTCTTTGGCTGATAGCATGCTGAAAATGGTCAAAAAAATTAAAAAAATATGGCAAGTTTTTTGACAGAGTGTCTTAAAATATGGGACCCATTCATGAAAGTATATACCAGGGGGGATTCAGGTTTTTGAAAAGAACCCACTCGTGAAAAATTTTGCAGCACACATTTCCCTTTCTTTGTGTGTATAGAGGTCCCAGTCCCCCCAGTTCTGGATTGTTTGAGAACCAAAAAATCTGTGATCTTAACTCTCTCCACACGTGTGTTGACTGCAGAAGACAAGTTTAAATTTTTTTAATTCATAAAATTGTATGTTTTCATAACTATATTTGGAATCAGCATGATAAATACATTAAAATGAGTACAAACAAGCCTGGTATTGATTCAGAGACTCTTGAGATAGCTCTTGCTATTTTAAGAAATTATCTCAAAACTTGGGACTTTTTATGCTGAAGTCTACAATGGCTAGCACACACAGCAATAATCTACTTCTTCAAGTTACCATACCTCTACAACAAGATCCTCTGTTGTTGGCCCTAAAGCTGATAAATACTCTGGCATGTTGTAAGGTCTTCTGTATTCAAAGGTAGTTCCAGCAAAGTCAAAATCTCCTGGCCAGTCAACCGTCCAACCCCCAGTTAAGTAATACTTGTATTTACTATTGCGTAGAGCGAGGTAGCTGCTTGATGAAGTTGTTTCCTCTATTTTGATGTGTCTGGCACCAGATGGTATTCTCACCACTTCGTAGTAATCTGCGGTTTGAAGAAAGGTGATGTAATTAATTACAAGATAAATTAAAGTAATTGATTTCTACCTGTGCTGTGGTTTATTGTTACTTTTTAATTGTTGTTTGGAAAACAAATCATTTATATGATTATAAATGTGATATAAGGGACACAATAGTCTGCAGAATATATCATAGGCATTTCTAAAATTATTCTGGCACAAAAAGGATTTTTTAATCATATTTATGGGAAAAAACACATTCAGTGCAATTTCTGTACATCATGTCAGTAATTTTCATGTTAAAAACATTGTGCAGGTATTAAACACAGTATATACCGTATTTCGTCAAATAAACGCCCCCAGGGGCGTTACATTTTCCCAAGGGGGGGGGGCGTTTATTCAAGGTCAATTTTAGAACGATAATTCCCTATAAAATCATTAGGTAAACAAAAAACACACGCTAAAATGACGAACTATGAACTAGAAACACTGACTTCTGGTTCACTTCCAGGTTTCTGATCCAGATTTTCGCCAATTATTGACGATGTGCGCAACTTGGTAAGCTTACTACACAAGATAGCAGCATTTTTGAAACATCTTGGTTGAAAAAAAAGTGATGGGGGCGTTTATTTGAGGGGGGGGCGACTATTTGATGAAATACGGTACACCCCCTTATATCATGCATATGAGTTTATATTGAAATGAAAACAATTCTCTGGTTCCAGTGATTTGAATTGCAGTCCCAGGTTAATTCAAATTAATTCAATGACTTTCCTTTATCATAAAGTACGTATTAACGACAACCTTTATAACAAATGTTTCCCCCAGAAATGAGTCTAATTTCTGGGTAGTTAAAATAGAATTGACCGCAAATAAAACTGACCAGTTTTTTAGTCCGGAGGAAACCCGCTTTGACTAATGACAAAGTTTTAAAAGTGAAGGGAGAAAAACCATTATTGTGTGTTGTTCTTCTTCTTCCTCAATTTATAGTTACAAGTGATCTTCTTCTTGGACAAGAATATTTTATTCAAACTTAAAAGTTCTCTCAATTGGTAGTAGGTAATGCAGTGGCGGCATCCGCGGCAAGTGAAGTTTTTTCCAGCGGATGGTGAAATCAGGCTTATAGAACCCATACCTTTCCTCTTCTGTGTCATATTTACTTGGGGGACAAAATTCACATTTTTTGTCCAAATAAGTGTGATTTTCAATGATATTTTTCAATAGGGTGGGGGAAACTGGAGGGGGGGGAAGCTTCAGTATGGGGAAAAATGCCCTACCATCCACTGAGAGAACTGATATAGCTGGGTTTATAAAGGGCAGTGGGAATCATATCTATGATAACCCACTTTGAGAATTGCATGCACACAATTCTCTTGAGTATGTAAGCACAATTTTATGGAATTTTATGCCATGCATGTCCCTGGACCCTGGTTCCCTCTGAACCCTATAAGGGCCCTCAGTTAGACAAGCTCCAGATATCTGTTCATATATTGTTCTGGCAAGCATAACACAGCAGACACTCAAAACTGGCACACCCGTTTCCAAAAGGTTGCTGACCTCTGGTGGGGGAGGGGGCACTTCAATGTTGCAGGTGACTCTAACAATGTATGCTTTGCTCTCCTCTACTGAATAATGAGGGTCTGTTGAAACAGGCTGATACCCCAGTGGTGTAGCTAAGGGACAAGGGGGCAGCTGCCTCCTGTGAAGCCTTGCCCTCTTCTTATCCCCTGTAGGCTGTCGCCCCCCCCCCCCCTGATATTCAGATTTACAGGTTTTTTGTACTTTTTAGCCCATTTCTGACATTTTCCATCAAATTATGCCCCCCCCCCCTTGAAAGTTGGCTCCCCTCACCCCCTCTGAAAAAGTCCAGCTACTAGCTATGCTTCTGGACACCCCAAATATCAAAAAGAATATACTCAATGACAAAACTATTTGGTATTATGTGTATGGATAGGTTCATACAAGTGTTAAACCAATGTGCAGCTGGATTGATTGTCTGCATTCAAATTAAGTTTTCCTGCTAGACCTTGATCTTGTTATATAAAAGTCTACATCACATTTCATCACAGACAGAGAATGACATATTGGTGATATTGTATTCTGACAACTTTTTTATATCATTATTATGATAATTCTGTCACCTTACTTGTCCAGATGCTGTTCAAATTTGATTATCTTCACTTTTGTGACCTACTTGGGTCCAATAACCTAGTTATTGCACACCTTTTCTACAGAACCTGTTGGAACAGGAAGCTGATAGGGGAACCCAGATGACTACAGACATTTTTCAGAAGGCTACTGTTTCTTGCTACTGCTCTGCTAACTAGGATCGTTACAAAGCATTTTGTTCCCACAAGGCTACTGTTTTTTTGCTATTGTTCTGCTAACCAGGATGGTTACAAAACATTTTGACCCCCTATCCCTAGGAAAACTGTTCTGTAGGCCTATGTGGTTTTCTTTCACTTGGCTCTGGAAAGGAAGGTACAGTGGCTATGCAGCAGGTATAGCAGATTTGCAGAAAAATGGGTTAAAAAGAGGCACTTTTACCAAAATGTTCTCCAAATATGTGGACAATTTTTCATTATTGCAAGAAAAAGAAGATTCATTTGGAAACTAGCCTTACTTTAAAATCTAGATCATGGTCTCATTTTTGTTACCGTAACTTTAGTATAATTTGGGGTTTAGCTGGTTTTCAAATTCCCAGCTGCATAACCCAATACAAACCAATGGCATCAACAATAAGGCCCTTCACAATTAATTCTTAGTTTCCTGTTTCATGGTTGAAAACAAGGGATGAGGCGACTTTTAATTATTAATTATCTTTTATTTGCTTTATTTTAAAACAAGTGGTCGCAACCTACATCAACCCGTTTCGACAAGGGACAAACATTTAATTATTTTACAACTATGTTTGATTTTATACATAAGTAATGGTACAGTTATGTTCTTTGTTTATTCATCATTATAGTTGATATGATCAAAGTCATAAAGTACCGGTAGCAAATGGGAGTCATTTAAAGTTATTTTAAAAGAGAAAATCCAAAATATGAATAAAATAATTAAATATTTTGCAATTCTCTACTTTGGATGCGGGCGGGAAACAGGAAACTAAGAATCAATTGTAAAGGGCCTAACAGTGGGTTCATAAAGAATTACAAAATAAATTGTTTGAAAACTTTTTTACATATAAGTGTCTTC
This sequence comes from Amphiura filiformis, assembly GCF_039555335.1. Classification (NCBI taxonomy): domain Eukaryota; kingdom Metazoa; phylum Echinodermata; class Ophiuroidea; order Amphilepidida; family Amphiuridae; genus Amphiura; species Amphiura filiformis. Next base: position 47,673,167 of record NC_092643.1, read on the forward strand.
AAAATGTTCACAGGACAGTTACCTCTGCATATCTAGTTTCACACTGACCCATCATTAGGCTATTCCAATTGAAATCCATACACCCTTTATGGATGACACCATCTGGGAGATTAAGGTTGTGTCTTAAGGTTATGCATTTCAGGTGGGATTACCTAAATGGGTGGCTCTATTTCTTCCATAGGGGTTGTATGGATTTCAACTGGAATAGCCCGTTAAAACAGGACATTGTGGGTTTCCCCCTATATGTCATATTTGCAAGAGGTGCGAAGTTATAGCTTTATGTAAGCTTATGTACTATCTATCACTTAGCTGAGGTTCACATGCAATTAGGAAAAGGGGCATGACTTCCAGGGGGCCAAATAGCCAAAATTTGCCTGACTCTTGCAAAAAAAAAATTGAAATTTGACAATTTTCATTTTTTAATGTCATTTTGGTTCATAATGCAACCTTCTTTTCTCTTGCCCTGTCAAATGACATCATAGATGAGATATCACATTGGATCTTCTTGACATAAATATGGACTCAGTTTATGTACTGATCTGTTAAACATCAACTTAATACATTACAGGCCTATCTTCATATCAATTTGTATACAAATTATTGTAATGCTCACAGATGTGTCTCCATACTATGACCCAGGTAGGAAACAACCTACATCATACTATTTATGCGAGCCATAATGGCCTCAATTCCAGTGGCACAGTTCACTAGCTCCATTCAACAATCACGTCTCAATATTTGACCTCAAGTTGTGGAGTATGAGTTTCAGTACCCAATGTATTCAAAGGTCATCCAATGAATGTACAAATGTATTGGGGTTCAAGGAACCATGCCCTGATTATGAACATGTTTGGGATCTAAGTGATGGACAATATTTTATTGTGACAGATTCATTTATTTATTTTTCAAATGTGATTTTAGCCATTATAGTTTTCCCTATATAATTTCCCCCGCAGTTTCCCCGACCCCGGGTCGGACCTGGGATTTTGGAGTTTACAAAGCTCTTGAGCACTCCTCTCACAACTGAAATACAAGGTGGAGAAACAACCTTATGTTGTTATGTAGCCTATATTGGGGGCTGCACCACATCCCCCAAAAGAAGCCCTTCAAAAATAAAAAATAAATTCACTTTTCAGGGTGGTGCACTTATGCAAATTACCACATAGGTATGCCCCCTGCCCAGAAAGACCCATTTTTGGACCCTGCAGTTGTGAAAGACATTTTAATGTTGCCAAAACAGAGCATTAATTTCTAAAATACCCCAAATTGCTCATTCCTCTCATCTATGGGGTTTTCCAGATAATTTTCAACCAGAAAACCAAGAAAGACCCTTGATATTGATAGCTTGCAGCTCCAAAAGACCCCCTTATACTGATGCACCATCGGCTACCAAAGACCCACCTTTCCAGTTCATCAGGAGCATACTTGCCAAGAGGTGGGTGTGCTCCTCCCTCCCTGGCGGCATTCATTCTTTAACTCTCTCCACGCGAGTGTTGTCGACTGTAATTTTTTTTAAATTTCAGAATTGTAAATTTTCATGACCATATTTGCAATCATCATGAAAAATGCATCAAAATGAGTACAAACTAGGGTACAAACAAGCCTAGTATTGGTTCAGTGGATCTAAAGATGACTCTTGATATTTTGAGGAAATATCTCAGAACCTGGACTTTTTATGTTGAAGCCTACGGCTAGCACACAGAGCATTTATGCCTCATGCCTGGATATGACACATTCATGCTTCTGTTCTTATCGCTTCAGTAGCACACCACATCTCAACAAACATAGTATTTGCCACCCCATTTCACTTTGATGATCACATTTAAGCTTACCTACACATCTACCTGACCCTAACACAAGTCCACCGAGACTCTCCAACAGTCAGCACAGGATTTCCCTTCCATGTGGCCAATATTTGATCAAATTTCCTATTTTGTACCGGATTATATTTCACCCCCTCTCCAATTTTCAATAAATCTTTTTTTCTTTTGTACCAATTTGATTGTTATCTATATATTTTCTTGACACCTTTGTTCATTGTGTTCCAATCACAAAGTAAATTGCCGCTAGGACAAGTTGATGGTGATTCACTAAGATTTAAAACAAGCTCATCTATCAAGACATAGTTCTTTAACCCTGATACATTTGTACATTCATAGAATGACTTTTGAATGTGCTGGGTACAAAAACTCATACTCCAAAACTTGAGTTCAAATGTTCAGCTACGATTGTTAATTAGAAGTCAATGAACCGTGCCACTGACAATGATACACTATGAACCAAAATGGTCTCACTTCCAGTGGCAAAGTTCAGTAACCTCCATTCAACAATCATGTCTCAATATTTGACCTCAAGTTGTGGAGTATGAGTTTTTGTACCTAATGTTTTCTAAGTTCACCCAATGAATGTACAAATGTATTGGGGTTAAGGAACTATGCCCTGATTATGAGCAAGTTTGGCATCCTAGCACTATGACACATTACAAACTTAAAATAATAAGAGAAATGACTGATGATATTGCCATATTGCAATTCATGTTCACATAAAATGATTTGGTTAAATTGTATCTCCCTGGGAATTACTCTATTGAATCTGTGAACCCATTTATCCCCATAATCGGTAAGCTTATATTCACTTTACAATTCTCAATAATTTGATAGCACTTTCATGGTGTGAACATGGATTTGCCCTTAAATCGCTATTGAATTCCCAGATAAATCTGACAAAAGTTAAATGCAAACATACAAGTAAGCTGTTTTTGGCCCATTATTGGATTCAAAGCACTTTTCATGTTTGTATTTTACAACATGGTCGTCATAGCAACTGTAATGGCTGCAGGGTAACTATGACTGGTCTTTTTGCAAAACAAATTTGCTTACTCTTATGTTTCTGTACTTGAGTAGTTCTCAGAAAAAAATCAAACTTATCATACCGAAATTCATTTATAATTGTCCACAACTAAAAGAGCTAAAGGGTATTTCTTGTCACTATCAACCTGACCCATGTTGCACTGAATATAATTAAAGACCGAGATAAAAAGAATTTATCGCGTCTGACGTCATCTGTCAATCAAATTCAAGCACGGTTTGTTTACAAGTGTTGTGATGTTGACTTGCTGAACGCGGATTTATAACCGGGTGCCTTATTGTTAATTTTACACCTTTTGACATGCAAACCATCTCAAAAGTTAGGTATTTATAGTAGGAAACTTTCTTAACCGAAGGCACCATGTCCACAATGCCTAGAAAAGCTGCTTTTTGCCTTGTAAAAGTACGGAATTTTTTGCCATTTGCTGCTATTCCTTTTTTCCGATCAGCACCAGATAGATTGGTGCTTCCTTTTACGCGCTGATTAACCTGTGTTAACCAATCAAGGATCGTAATTGACAGTGACATCAGACGCGATAAATTCTTTTTATCTCTGTCTTTAATTATAGCAAATCAGTACAGGGAAGAATGCATTGTGGGAAGTGTAAGATATCTTTTCTGGGCATCAGCATGATACACTGATAAGGTGACAGACTCATGGTGTAGGAGGTAGTCCATACCCACAGCATATAATTATGAAAAGTTTGGTGCAATACTTTGAAAGTAAAATGGGCTTCCTAGCCTTTGAAGGCATTTGCTTTTACGTATTGAGAAGGCCCAGATTCCACCCCGGACAGAGTTGGCATCCATCCCAGTAGTATAATTAGAAGGAGTGGGTGACAGCTTGAGTCCCCTTAGTCAGGACATGAGGCCACCTTCTAGGGTCCAAGTTTCCATCATTTTTACCAAAACTGTTCAAAATTTGACCCCTGACAACAATCTTGGGACTCAGCTCAAATAGGTATTGCTATAGCCTTGATTTATTATTCTGATCTTGCTTTGAGTTCACAGAACTTATTCAAGCATTGTTATTAGAATTTAGTACCTGCTAGAGGCATTAATCTTGCCTGTCCAAGGAGCAAACTGCCCGTCCAAAATGACGGGTGGTTAGCTAAGAACTTGCTCTGTATTCCTCCCCCTTAGTGACCCCACCTCATTTACAGAAGCCTAGATAGCCACTGAGTGCCATCGATTATGAAATGTCTTGTCACTCCACTGCCCCTTCCCAATCACAAGTATCAAACAAAGTTCATGTATCATGAACTACCGGCCATCACAGACAGACTTCCCTGTGCCAAATAAATGGGCTATTCCAGTTGAAATCCATACATACCCTGGAAGACAAGACTTTAATCTCCCAGATGGTGTCATCCATTCAGGTAACCCCATTTGGAATCCACACTCCCTGTGTGGAATATTAAGGTCATGTCTTCTATACAGAGGGTGTATGGATTTCAACAGGAATAGCCCACTGTTTACAGCTCCATCAATGGCTGTAATTTGTTTTGGCTATTTCAATTTGTCTTTGTGTCTTTGTTGTCTACAAACCACATCACATATGTTTCTATTTTTGTTATTTTTTTCCTTCCATATCTATTATCATCTTAATGGACTCTGACAACCCCCTCGTACAACCCCCTGTACACCTGTGCAAGTCTGGTCAATCTCAGATAATTGAGCCAGGTGAATCACTCAAATTGTACTTAATTTTAGTGTCCCAGATCGACCCTTATTTTGTCATAGTATCTGCAAGATTTGTCACCTTCAATCAAGATTATAGCCTCAAAATTTCCGCTACTGTTTTTTAATCCCTTTGTGGTTGTTCACGTTGTTTTTCGTTGAGTAATTCCTTGATTTCTACAATCTTACTAGGTCCCTGCACAGGTCTTAGCTATGATGTCATCTTAGCTAGTGCCTGTCATTTTCACCATAACTGCCTGTCCAAAATTTGACCCTGAAAACATAAACCAGACCTCTGCTCCTTCTGGGGTTTCAGTCAGATCAAATAGCCTTGATTTACTTGTCTGTTCTAGTTTTGAGTTCACAGATCTTATCCAAGCATTATTTTTAGAATTTAGCATTATATCACAAGCATTTATATTGCCTGTCCCAGAAGCAAACTGCCTGTCCAAAATGATGGGTAACTAGCTAACACCCTGCCCCTGCAATGAACTTACAAAGGCAATAAGATAAAAGTGACCTTTCTGGAAATTGAACTGGATATCTTGTTTTATGTGCACATATTTTATGTCTCTGATTTCATAAGTTGTAGAATTGTGGTCATATGTTCAACTAGTAATAGGTGGGACACTGTAGATTGATAACATGGCTTGCACACAATTGCCGAGTATGCTAGCCAGTACTTTTACAGAGGGTGGCAAGGGGGGGGGGGGCAAGGCAACCGGGAACCATCAAGGGGGGAACTTTGACAAAAATGAGGAGGGCAATATTTCTCTCTCCCTGGCTACACCACTAGTGATTTGCATAAATATGCCTGGCACACATCTTTGCGAGCTTATGTAAGGACCTATCCGACGTGCACATGAACAAAAAGCAAACAATTTCCCCTATTACTATTGTGTAAGATATGTCTTTAGATATAGGCCTTTGAATTTTCATCAAATTTTGCCCCCTTCCAACTCCGGAAAACTCAGGCCACTGACTACTTCTAAGTGTAATACTTACCATTTTGTGTATGTTGTTCTGTGTAGCTGCCACTAACAAAATCACAAGTGGAATTATTACCCTGACATACACCACATGAGTCTGGAGTGGCTTGAGAACCTAGAACGTTATCACAGCCTACTTGCTGCAAGAAAAAAATGACATGACAGACGTTAGCTTCAAACTAGAACATGCAGTTGCAATAAAGTTAACTTGTTCAACTGACCCTCCCCTAAAATGACTTTACTGGGACAAATGTATGAACAGTTTTCAAAAACACTGTTTTAGCCAATAATCAAGGTGAATTTTGGTCTTAAACATGATCGATGCACACCATATCATTTTTACCCTGGTATTTTGAGCCATGAGGACAACTTATGCCTCCGCCAATTACACTGCTACTATACTGTGTATGTCTCATGTAACGCCATGTTGAATTTCGTAGTGGCAGTTTGTAATCGTGCATGCTAACCTAATCCTACATGTGAATAAGGGTGATTTTGTCCGTATGTTGGTGACGCAACTGAATGAACGCGCTGATGGCACACTCCACAGCTCTCAACTTGGGATGAGACAGACTATAATTATTGAACAGACTCAACTCAAGCGACCATTTTGCCTCTCAAAAATAAAGCTAAATATTTAGAATAACATCTATAGCGCTACTGTTGCAAGATTTGAACAAAGGCCCTTTAATTTACAAGTATTAAAATATTTATAATATAGGTCTTCTAATTTATTTTTACTGACCTCACACCTTCCATCTACACAGACATCATGAGATCCCTTGTGGCATGGGGTTCCATCAGTAACTCGACTTGCTAGAGCAAAATAGAAATCATATCCATCTGCCATACAGTAAAGCTTACAGGCTTCTCGTCCTAGAAAAGAATGAGGGAACCAACAAAAAGTTAGGCATTATGTGTGTGTATTCATGTTTTCTTGTAGTTTGTTTGGCTTATAATTGGCAAAAATGATTTATCTTTAATAAATTCATGTATGCTCACGCCAATCATACATTATGCAAATGTGCACTACAGTCATGCATTATGCAAAGCGCAAAATATTATGCAAATGAGCTCTTTCATTTTGATTATGATGAAAATAGGAGATATTATATTGTGATACAAAACAATACATAAAGAGATTTCAATAAAAAACGAAGTTTTTCTCTGGAAAGTAGCCAAATATTAACTGAAATTCAAAGTTGCCTTAGTAGCTCCAGTATGTCACACCCTGACACATTAAAAAAGTGCACATCTGATGATACATTTCCTCCAAAAACATGGATTTTCATTTTTGAACAAGTTCTTAGCAAGTTATCTAATCAACCATATGCTGAAAAGAAAACATATCATATCATGGAGATACTGCAAACAGACCTGTCATTTGGGTCATGGTGAATCACCTTTTAATTACGGGAAATGAACAAAAAATTGTGTCAACTCGTATAAAGCTTCAATGAGGATGTACAGCTGAAAGAAACCGCCATATTAGATGCAAAACGAAGCACAGGTGCGACCGATTACACTGTTTTTTATTTTGATATCGTATTAGTGTATCATATGGATACACCTTCACCAATACTAACTGGAGACAATTTAATATGATTCTCGCAAACAAATTTGCATTCTATGGATAGGAATTTAATTTGGAATACAATTTTTTTAATATTATGAGGTGCTCATTAAAATAATGATTCTTAAAGAGGAAGCCCTGACAGAGCAGTTCTTCTGGGGTGAACCCAAAGTGATAACCTTGTCACTGATTAATTTGATAACCAGGCAGGTTTGGTTCACCCCAGTAGAACTGCTCTGGCAGGGCTTCCTCTTTAAGGTGACTTTTAACATGGACCTCAGCTCAAGTATATTCTTATCCATACTGAAATTGGGCTATTCCAGTTGAAATCCATTATACAACCCCCCTATGGAATCTCCCACACAGGGTATGTGAATTTCAATTTCAAATGGGAGTACCTGAATGGGTGACTCCATTTGAAATTTATACCTCCTGTGTAGGAGATTAAGGTCATGTCTTCCATAGGGAGTGTATGGATTTCAACTGGAATAGTCCATTCTAAAGGCACATTGTGAGAATACATGGGTGTTTTTTACCATTTTCTGTGAATGTGATTCAGAAATAGGCAGAAAAACACTGAGAACAACAACATAAACATTGAAATCTGCTAAAATGCTGAAATTTTTCATGCCTGCATTTCAAATACCTGCAATTTGCATAATGACCCTGTCACCCAACCCAATTATATCTGTAAATAAATAGTATAAATGTAATTGGCAGTGCACGATATTTATCTACAGCATTGCGGTGCAACATTAGTATTCAAACTTTGAAGAGTATTTCAACATACCACCATACCCAATTCCAATTAATATAATATATAGCACAACTTATACCAAACCATTGCTATCCATATACCCAATTCCATTTTGATATCATACACCATAACCACCACCTTTATACACAGCTTTCTTTGTTCTTTCATAATGGACAAAATTCTTCTGCCAAATCTATTTTTCCTGCACCAAAATCATATGACCATCCACATGGCCTTATAGAGCAGGCCTGTATGCAGGATTTTTGTAGGGGTGCAGAATTTGCATTCTAATTTTGATACATTTAGAGGGTCTTTTTTTTGGGGGGGGGGGGGTGCAATCAGTGGCAACAGGCATGTTGATCAAACGGTTAAGTGCAAACCCTTATTCAGTGTGACTTCCCAAACCCATAATATTAATATACATTTTTGGTAAGAGCAAATTAGCATACTTACTACAATCATAATACCTGCTCTCACATGCTGTGTTGTATAAAGATGAATCAATTTAATATACATATGAAAATTTCTATCAAGAAGTGAGTATCAATTTTATCAAATAATGGTGAATTATCTACCGAAAGCCGATAAATTGACCAAACGCCAATGCTATGATACTCTGTAATGGAGTTTGAACATGGGGCAAAGGAGTGTTGTGCTATGTGCAGTTGTGCACCCTTCTCAATAACAATATTCCAGGTAGCTAACGGTAAACAGCGATAGCTGTAACCAGCAGAAACCTTCCCAAAATCCTTCCCAATAAGACTTGTTCCTAATCCTAGTCTTACCAACTAGCTAATTAACAGTCTGACTAATCAAGAGGACTTAATCAAGAAGAAGCTTAATGAAGTGGGTCATGTACGAGAGGTCACATCATCAAAATAAATAAAATAATTTCAGTTGCCTCAATCTACTGCATAACTAGTACTACATTTATCGAGGGGATGGAAAACCCAAATGTTTCATATATTCAGATTTACATGTAGAATACACTATTTTTCAACCTTTCAAGGGAATTATGTATGTAATCAACCATTCCCTTTTAAAGGGAATTTTTTTATCAACTTACTGACAACATGTGGATAGGGTTTCCATTGGTAGTAATAGCCTCGGAATGGTTTGCTGTTGTATGAAGCACATTGCATATCACGAAAACCAATGGTTGAAGAAGCACACTCCTGCAAGTAACAAAAAAAAAGCATTGGAATTTTATTTCTAAAATGGGCTATAATGGGGACAATTATTGGTCAATTTTGTCCCAGTATTTCAAACTGGGGGACTTCACCCCTTCCTGGTTAGTACACCTCTGAATATTATTATATTATTTTGTCTTATCCTACACTCTTCACACACTATCAGAGCCCTGTAACATGTTTTGAGCTTCCTTAAGGGCTCTGTAACCCACTTTTGCACAGTATTTTTTAGGGATTTGAGAGCACATCAGACACACCAAATTGCATTCTGAATACAAGGAATGTCATTCTGATATCAAATAAGTTTATAAATCTAATTATAAATCTTCAATACAATAAGTCAAAATGTTTATATAATGGTTGGCTTTTCATCCCAGCTATATACACATACACTTTAAGCACATAGCATTAGATTTATAAAGTCTACCTAGTTTAACTATTAAATGTCAAAAATGTAATTTTTTAATAACTTGCCATATAATTTGTAATATATCGTGAATTTCAAAAAATTATTTGATACCAGAAGGACATTCAGAATTCAATTAGGTGTGTCTGAAGCGCTCAGCTCAGGTCCCACAAAAATACTGTGCAAATGTGGGTGACCGAGCCCTTAATTAACAAGTAACCATAATAATACTCTGATAAATCATGACACTCATATAATTATCACTATTTTAATTTAAATTTTTTTAAACAACTTATTACTAATTAGTTGAATGTCTTAATCATTGCACAGGTGTTAATTAATACAAGGAATTAAATAATGAGTAATTATCAACATTAGCCTTCTGAAATGATTGTACACTTGGCTGTGAATAACAGTACTAATTCCAGTAAACCCCATTTTAAGCAAAATAAACTAATACACATCTTAATTTTAAGCTTAGTAATGCTTAATAAAGCTCATGTATTTGGGGAAATGATTTCTTTTTCAATAATATAAATAAAACACTTTTGTGAAAATTAAATAAAAACATTGATTTGTAAATTTTGTCCAAATTTTCATTAGAATTTAAAATTACGAAAAAATATATAACTAAAACCTGCCCTCTGTTCCAACAATTACCACAACAACAACAACAACAACAACAATGCCACAACATATTTACCTATTTACTAAATATATAGGGCAAGGTGACAAAGAAGGAGTTTGGAAGTAAGGACAAATTATGGAAGTAAATTGATTTATTTCTATTATCTTGCAGCAGGGCAAAATTTTAAATTGTGAGTTGTTTACACCCTGCTTTCTAGTCAATTGTGTATACCCACTGACAAAAATCGGTAAATGCAGCAATTCACATACCTCTTTTTGAACTCTCTCACACATTTTAACATTGTTCGCTTTTCTTTGATAATAACCCATTAGTATTGGGCCATTAGTGCGGTACTATTGTATCAATTACCACTTCTTTTTAAGCTTACCAAGTCAAATTCATAGACACTTAACCTGGGTATTGTCTGCCATACAAATGAAGAGCTCTAGTTTTCTGATGAAATTGAAGATAAGGTTACAATACATTCACTAATAACTTTACAGTGTCTCCAAACACTGCAGAGAATTCAAGAGTCTAAACGCTGCCTTGTGAAATGTTGTATCAAATTTGTTATTTATGCAATTTTTAATTGTTAATTTGCGGGCAATAATTAGTATGGTATTGACAGATTATGATCATTTTGAGAAAAGAAATGAACACTAAAATTTTAAATAACAACATTTGTAACAATAAAGCCAATTAGAAAGCTTGTATAATTGCACTTGTGTGCAGTTTCACTTAATACGCATTGTGTGTTTGTGTCATGCAGGATTGATTCATTTTTCTTGAAGGTGGGTGCATTGATATTTGTCAATTTTTTTTATTTTTAGTATTTTGTTTGATAACTGCAGTTGTGTATGAAATAAGTTAAATAAATGCAGATCCCTTGTTGCTCAAGACAAAGTAATGCACTTGTGCTGAATGTTAATGTGTCCAATGCACTCCTTAGGCCAAAAAAAAAAAAAAAGGTTTGTCTCAAAGCTCACGAGAAATTTAAAAACAAATGCGAAATGCGATTTAAAAAAAAAAAATTTTATTCCCGACTTTTTTCATGGTATTTTGAGAAAAAAATCTGATTTTCGCCGATTTTTTCTGGAAAAACTATAAAAAAAAAAAAAAAATTTGAAATAAAAAAAGTTTCCGCATTCCTTTTTTTGTCAAATCGTGCGATTTTACAAACGCTCGCGCAAGCTTTGAGACAAACCTTTTTTTTTTTTGGCCTTGCTGCCTGGGCTCATACATTGGAGCATCATCCAATATCTCATATGGAAAAGTTTTCCTATGAAAGTCTCTTTAAATAAATTATACTCGACTCCAGTGTGTGCACGCTGTGTGTACAGAGGCGTTCGAGGTCAATGCACAATGCATACATTACCACACAACACACTGAGCAGGGCTGTATGGAAGAGGGTATGGTTTTTCCTACGGTACGACGGCATTTTGTAACCAATCGGATTCCTTTTTAAAGAGTAGAATCTGGCAAAGTATTTCTAGAAAATGCAGTTTGAGCCAAGTCAATCGGACTGACTATTATCAAGTGAGGGCCGTCTATAGTACGCTACTTTAATGACACGGGGTGCATGTCAGTGTATTTCGCCGTAAATCGAGTGAGAGTTTGGGAATACCTCGTGGTGTTTAGTGCTCCTGTACGACGAGGACTTTCATCAGATTTCCTTAAAAATCGGGGAAAGGAAAGTTTAATATATACATGAGACAATTAAGAGTGAGCCAAAAAAATAAAAGACATTCCGTTTATAATAATTGAAGTTGAAAGTGAAAAAAGACAATTTTCTCCCATTGTTTAACTGTGGGACCCCTTTTATTTGAGCAAAAGAGACTACTTTTCCATATGCTCAACAAGTGATCAACCATTATTTAAAAAAATGACACAATGCAGCCATAATGCATATCACATTTTGCACATAAAGTCTTCAATTATTACCGATAAATTTTGATCAATTTGTTCATTACAAATCGCTTATTTCAAAGCTTTCAGTATTATACAATTATCCATCGCTTCAATGCTTTTCAGTAAAGATACTTCAGCGTTATAAAAAATACGAAATGATGTTATCTAAGTTAGAGTTTTATGGAATTTCAACCCTTTATTTGCTAACTTATCCAGTTGGAAACATTAAAAAATAGTATGATTATTTGCAAATCCAAAAATATATGCTTAATTTCACATCATAGCTGTTTGTAGCATTCATAAGCTTTGTTGCACTTGATCCTTTAACTCTCTCCACGTGGATACCGGGTGTCAACTTCAAACGACTACTTTAAAAAAAAATGTCATTCAAAAATTTCAGAATTGTACATTTTCATGACTATATTTGGAATCAGCATGAAAAATGCATTCAAATGAGTACAAACAAGCCTAGTATTGGTTCAGTGGTTCTTAAGATATCTCTTGATATTTTGAGAAAATATAACAAAACTTGGACTTTTTATGTTGAAGCCTATGGCTAGCACGCACACTGAGCATTAAGCTCTATCAATGTGCATTTCTACATACTATGTTAACTATTAATCATCGAGGATATTTCTGGTGATAAGAAGACTTCCCTAGCCTGGCCGGATCAAGTAATCCTCAAACTCAATGATAAGTGATAGGTGATGGTGAAGTCAATGTCTGTGTCATTATAAGCCCAGGGAATGCCACTTGTATTCTGAGGTGGATAGATCATGCTCAAGTATGACTTTCACAACCATCCCTAAACAAGTATTTTACAATTTTTATTTTCCAATTTTTTAACGTTTGACAACCTAAACCCTGTGTGTGTCCATTGCTTAAATATCCTTTTATGTGTTTTTTGAAAGTGCATAATATCCACCTCAGAATATATGCACTGGCGTGTCCAGGATCTTTTCCTCTGGGGGCTCAGCCCTTTTTCAGATTTATCTTGGGGCTTAAGGGCTAAAATCGCCAAAAACGGCTGATTTTACATGATTTTTACAAAGTGCGGGGGCTTCAGCACCCAAAGCCCCCCCCCCCCCCTGGACACGCCACTGATATGTGCCCTCTCCCCCTGACTACAAGATCCCTTGTTATGTACTGTATTAAAGCAATGACTTCACATATGTCTAGATCTAAGACCACAAATGAGTGTCCAATTTTCAATGAAAGCCATTTAATCTTTGATAATTAGTGTAATTGACAAAATACATTGGTCATCAACTTCTCAGTGACAGAACATGGCGTCCCTAGATGGAGTCAAGGGCGAGGATTCCTTTCTAACATGATTTCAAGCAACAACAATAAAAATTGGTCAAAAGGTTATTTTAAAGTGATAAATGTTAAAATTTGTCCAAAAAGATCAAATTTTGCAAGAAATTAACAAAAGTCACAAGTAATTTAGAGCAGTGATTGCCACCTCCCCCCCACCATGATCCTTACCCCCATCACAGGACCCTAGTATCTCTTACTTCTAACACTAATCCTAACCTAAAACCTTACCCTAACCCTAAACCATAACCCCACTCCATATCTTTTGGAGTGGCAGCAGTTATTCTTGCACAAAAGTCATTTTTTTGGTGTAAACATTGGTTAACTTGAAAAATACTAAAAGATCTAGTTTGCAGAACTAAACCTGGATAACAGTCCAGGGGAGATCAGACAGATGCTGTAAGAATGGGCCGGCCCAGATATCATTCAGTGCACTGTCATGACTCAGGTCATAAGAAAACATTACTATAGGCCTACATGTAAAAGTCGGTTACCTAACGAGAGCATTTACAAGGAGGTATCAGATCCCCTACATCCCAATTGGTAATTTAGACAATGTGTGGCAAGTCAGTGTCAAATCAGTAACAGGCTATAAGTTATCAACACCGTCCTTCATATTGACTTGGCTTTCCTTTTGGTATTAGTCCTCCTTCTCTTCGTATTTTGATAGTTATCTTTTAGTGTAAGGACTTCAGGTGATATAAGGAGTGATAGATAATACTAGAACTGCAAGCCAAAATAGTTTCATTTCCGAAGGCATAGTTCGATAACATACATTTAACAATAATTGCAAACCCAAGACATTCACAGGTCATATTATGAAGCATATAAGCATATTGGGGTTATGGAACTATGTCCTGCCAGATGGGCATGTTTGTTTGAGATTGATGAGCAAAAATGACCTCATTTTCAAAAGCATAGTCCGATAACCCACATTTAACAACTAATACTCAAAATTTGACCTCAACTTGTGGAGAATGAGTTTTTGTACCCAAGACATCACAGGTCATTCTAGCAAGTGTACAAGCATATTGGGGTTATGGAACTGTGCATTGGCAGATGAGCATGTTTGAAATCCCAAGTTATGGATCAAGTTAGGATGGTATCTAGTGGCACCAATTACATTTATCAGAATCCATCAAAATCTAAAACTGATGGCTTTTGCCGCTTTTTCTGAAAAATATGATAGTAATCATTTAGTGCAATAGTTTTAGTTGAAACAGATGTCTTAAAAATGTGATGATAGGTATAATTGGGACGTTAACTGTAAATCAGAATGCATCCAAATCTAAAACTGCTGCCATATCCCCTTGGGGCTTTACCCCTTACCTCGTATTAATATGATATTGATCCTGTTATAGTTATTATTAAGTATAATGATTTAAGTGAATCAGAGTGTCCTAAATATGTGCTGATGGGTACCAACCATATCAAAATTTATTAAATTCTAGAACTGTTGGTTTCTTTTAAACTTTTTAATATGATAGATATCACTGAGTGCAATGATTTCAACTGAAACACAACATGTCTTAAAGATGTGATGATAGGTTCAAGTTACCACAGTACAGGGTGTCCCTGAAAGAACTTTTTGGGTACTTTGATGCCCGAAACAAACATGACCGAATAATTTATGCATTTGTACGGTAAACCAGCTTTCATATACTTGTTGATCGATCATAATCTGAGAGCTTGCTCGACGTGCGTGGGTTTGAGTCCCCGTCTCACCACCATGTTGCATCCTTGGGCAAGGTGCTTTGCCTCGCTTGCCTCACACCACCAAGGTGCAATGGGAAGCTGTTAGGGATAGTCACAGTTATTGTACTGATGAACCCTGCGCCATTTGTATGCTGCAAACGTGATTCCGACATATTCTAATAAATGTAAAGTGCTTTGAGGCTGTTTATGGCATAAAGTGCTATATAAATATCTACATTTATTTTATTTATCACAATGTCCCCCGAATAGCCCACAGAGCATGCATGGGTGAGCACATGGTGTCTGGAGTGCAATTGGTTATTGCCTGGTATGGTCTTTCAAAATACCCAAAAATTAAAGTTTCTGATAATACCGTTCTTTCAGTGACACCCTGTATCAAAATCTATTTTCTACAACTGCTGGCTCATATACACTTTGCTTCTGTACTATAATAGTCATCATTTACTGTGATGACTTGCAGTGAAACATGATGATTTCTTAAAGATGTGATGATATATGCACCGAATGCATAATCACAAGCCATCAAAATCTTAAACTGCTGGCTTATACCGCTCAAGTTAATATGATAGCTAGCATTTAGTGTAATGACTTGGTGAAACAGATGAGTCTCAATGATAACTGAAAGTAGCATAATATCTGTACCATGTACATTGCCAACAGAAAGGTATTGAGAATTGATTACTTCCAAACGATAACACAAATTATGTATTATCTCAGCTTATAATTTTGTATTGTTAAAAATACTATGAATGCTTACACTCGCATTTCATAGGGATCGAGCTATGCCTGCAAATAGCAATTATGCAACTTCAAAGCCAGACCATATCTGCTATTTTGTTTGCATTTTTGTAACTAAAAAGCAAACACACAAATAAACAAACATTTCATATCAAATGTACAACTTACTTGTATATTACACATTCTGTAGATCCTACCAGCGCCCTCACAGTATCTGCCACCATTTTGAGGTCTTGGGTTATTACACCGTCGCTCTTTGAACTGTACACCGCCACCGCAGGACCTTGAACATTCGGAATACTCCCCATATTCTGCCCAACCCCCATCGATGGCAGGGGGTCCTTTGTTACCCCGCCTGACACATTCTCCTTGGATGCACCATTTGCTGTTACCACACCCTGTGCCGTCTGCTGCTGGTAGAAATTTGGTCTCGCATCTCCGCTCATCTCGATGACACCAGATGGATTGGCATAATGACTACAATAAAAATAAACGATGACAAAGGAAAAATACAAATGAATTATATATAAACTTAAATCTTAAATTCAGCACCATTTTGAGTTTCTGAACACACACAAAGTAAGTCAACAAGTTCTGCAATACTGCCTTCATGATTGAACTAAACCTTCTTTTGCTAGGTTTTGAGGAACGTATTAGCTGAATGACTCCCTTGCTCACTCACTCTCCCACCCCTCACTTGCCTCACTCACCCGCATACTCATCCCCTCTAACTCACTCACATACTCACTCAAATACTCACCAACTCACTTACTCTCTCATTCTGACTGATCATTTCATCCAATTTATTGAAAATGTCTATGTCTGTGTATATTTGTATTCCTTTGAATCTTCACCGCCAGACACCTGATTCCTATTGGAAGAGGGTGAGCGTGACCTTACCATGACCACGCAAACATAACCATACAGAGTATCCCACAAGTTTTCAATATAACAACATATCATCATGTAAATGTCTAATCCCTGTCAACCCTTCCTAGTTAAGCAGTAGCTTAGGATGCATCAATCATATTAATCATGTTAATATGTGGCATTTATTCTCACTTTCTAACTCCAGAACCTAAGTTCTGATAGGCAAAAACCTTCAAGGTTTTGAAACTCCAAATGAAAAAATGAAAATCTAAGTTACTTTGAGTTGTGTCCACATGGTGGCTTTGCTAGCATAAACCCATGAGCCCACCCCTAAGTGACCAACAAGTGCTGTGGGGACTGGGGAGTACAGATAGGAATCAACCATGCATTCCCTATTCACAGTCACACAGTAAACCTCTGATGATACTCCCAAACATGTCCACATGGCACAAACCTTCATCTTCAAGTTCCTCAAAGTACGCTTGGAGGTTCAACAAACCCCTCTAATATCTTTGGGGTATCCTCTGAGTTTTCTTTTGGTGTTTGCCTCCTGTGTGGACACTGCTATTGGGCTATTCCAGTTGAAATCCATATACCCCTTAATCTTTCACACATGGAGTGTAAAATTTCAAATGGGGTTACCTGAATTGGGGGTGTATAGATTTCAACTGGAATTGCCTGTTGATTGCAACTAATGGGTGCACATTTGCCTTTTTTTTTTTAAAGTAGAAAATTTTTCCACTTTTCATGACTGTACTTGCAAATTTGCCAAATGAAATCATGTGGTCACATTAGTGCAAACATGCCAACTATTAGTTAGTGGTTCTTGTGCAATGCATAAATCTTTTGTTAACAACATTGGGCTATTCCAGTTGAAATCCATACACCATGGAAGAAATGACCTTAATCTTCCACAAAAGGAGTGTGAATTTCAAATGGGGTTAGCTGAATGGGTGGCTCCATTTGAAATCTACACCCCCTGTGCGGGAGATTTTAAAGGTCATGTCTTCTATTAGGGTTTGTATGGATTTCATCTGGAATAGGCAATTTGTAACCATCTGCTTCAGTATGGAAAGAATTACACATTATTGCTACTGTATTCCTTGTAAATTAATCCCTGATGATGTGGAATTGTTTAGCAATCATATCTGTCAATCGGTTTTTTTAAAGCTTGTAATTTGTAACATATTTGGCTTTTTTAATAGAAAACATTGTTTTTTCAGGGTAGCTATGATATGATTCAAACTCTTATGGGATATCTAATTTGTATGGTTATGTTTGAGTGGTCATACTAATCAGGCCCATATGGTCACAAATTGACCACAAGAAATTTTGCCCTGAATCCTACAAAAGCCTAGAGCTGAGTGCCCCCAACCCCCTTTATTGAACAGGGGAGGGCAACACATAGGGCACTTACAACC
This sequence comes from Amphiura filiformis, assembly GCF_039555335.1. Taxonomy (NCBI): domain Eukaryota; kingdom Metazoa; phylum Echinodermata; class Ophiuroidea; order Amphilepidida; family Amphiuridae; genus Amphiura; species Amphiura filiformis. Next base: position 47,691,228 of record NC_092643.1, read on the forward strand.
ATGGACGTCCCTCCACGTTTTGGCAAAATGACCCATCTTTTGTTCTTTTCAGCCACTTTTAGCTGGTTGTCCCTCCACATTTCAAGCCGGATTGGCGCTAATGCCTCCGACCATATACATGTATGAGTTGCTCACAGCAACGCCTTCAATTTTTCTTGAATTACTACTTTTTGCACAATTGAAAGATGTAATATTTTTTACTTTGTGAAAGACAAAGCCTGAAATGCTTTAATGACAATAAAATTTAAAGAGTTTTTGATTAAAACCTGGGATCCTGGGTTTTATTCCACAATCGCCCCAAATAGCTCCACAGTTATGCGGAAGTGATTTTCTTTCATTTTACCTCATTATTTTGGCTTAACATGGACAGAAACCTTTCCTGACAGTTATTACTAATATTATTTCAGCATTTTGTGCAAAAAATAACGAAATTAAACTTTGTTGAAAATCATATATTATGGCTTTAAAGTTGTTGTGACAGTATCACAATAACAATCTTCAGAAAACATCAAGGACAAGTTGATTTAATTCCCCATCAATTCCAGATTTGATTATCAGTAATCTATAGATTTGGTGATACTATGGGTCTAATAGTATATTGGCTGAACAGTATCAATGCTATCAATGATGATTACAACTACTTAAATAATGTTATTACAAAGACTTAATTATTCCTAATAGTTCAAATAACATTGAATAAATAATAGCTTCTAATATCGGCTAAACGGTATCAACGTTTGATTGTAACTACTTCAAAACAACCATGATTAATAATAGTTACAATTTATTACAAATGCTTAAAAGGTATATAGTTATTTAATAATTCAAAACAATTTAAGTAACACTGAAAGAAATAATGATTTATAGCGTGCATCCCCACTCCACAAGGCTTCAGCACACACAGCACAGATTCCAGTTGAACTCCATACACCCCTATGGAAGACATGTCCTTAATCTTCCACACAGGGAGTGTGAATTCAAATGGTGTTACAAGAATGGGTGACTCCATACACCCCCTGGGTGGAGATTAAGGTCATGCCTTCCATAGTGGGAGTATGGATTTCAACTGGAATGGCCTAATTTAAGAATTTCTCTGCAAAAACATCAGTCAACTAATAACCTGAAAGCCTATTCAATATAAAAAATAAGAGAATGTTTATTTATGTGTTCGCCATTCTCCTCAGTTTCTTTCCATTGTCATTTTGTAATATTAAAGCCTGATAAAGGTTTGCTTCATACCGAAAATTTCCGTCTCCATTTGTATTATTTCCATTTAAGTTTTATAGATGATTAATTCTCTTGAAATGTAGTCCCTACCACATAAATTGAAAACGAGTTGAACACTGAAAAGTCACACAGCCAAACTCCTCTGTTATGAGGTACTCAGTAGACAATCTGCTGTGTGTTTAAATTCCTCATTATGTGAACCATATTTCTCACCATGGCAGTAGCCATTTCTGGCGGCTGTTTGTAAAGATGTATATATGTAAAGACTCACTAAACACCTATTTGTAACTGTCATTTCACAATTCCCTCCATGACCGACTCAGGGCACTAATTAGTTCAAATATGGTACCTAATGTGGAAATCTTGAGGAATCGGTAAAATAGGGAGACCTGTTCTTGAAGTTCCTTAAAGCATATCTGGTTCAATTTCCTCATATCAGTAGCAAGCTCAGTGCCAGAGATGCTCACTCCATCTGCACCAACAAGTGCTACATCAGAGGTACTCTAGCATTACACTTTATGTGTAAATATGAACTTACAAACCACTTGAGGTAAGTCAGAGTTTAACTATGGTAACTTGTTGAACTTGTAACAAACTTTCCTACTTTCAGCAATGTGACATTGACTTTCATCCACTAAATACACTGAAATATGTGTTAATCTCTTTTTTAGACTAAAACAACTCAAACAGACATTTCCATTCTTTTCACAAAACCTTGCAACAAAAGCAGAGATCATGAAGTTAACTTAACAACATATTTGTGCTTATTGTGAACAGAATAATGCCTCATAGGTCAGACAAAATGCTCAGACTGTTTGTTCAATATATGTAATACCTGAAACGACAGAAAAATCTTGCCAATGCAATGGCTGAACTTTTTCATTTCAAATTTTATGCTAACTTAATTACATCTGTCTTGAAACATTGATTTCAATCAAATTGATTTCTAAAAGTGGGATATGGTCTTCAACTAAAAATTTCTGAATGTGAGATTTTGGGACTGGTTGTATTTTTGGTAAAATGAGGCCAAATTTTCACTCAAGCTCATCACCAGGACCTTCAGGGGGTTTTCTTCCAAACTTATTCCATTTAGAGTACTAACAAGTACTAATTTAAACAACCCTCACAACGCAGATGTCAACTGCATAAGTTCCAAATTTTATTTAAAAGTTTCAGAATTGTATATTTGAATGACCATATTTGGAATCGGCATGAAAAATGCATTAAAATGAGTACAAACAAGCCCTGTAATGGTTCAGCGGTTCTTGAAATAGCTCTTGATATTTTGAGAAGCCTATGCAGCATGCAATGCATTAGCAACATGTTCACTCACACACAACTTACTTGAAGAGACCTGTAAGCGAGGACCTACAACTTTTCCCTAACCGAGGACCATGCACACCTCAAAGCTAAGCTCCAAACTGTGGACTTATCTGACTTTCTACTATCCAACAGAGATATGACCCTACCAGGGCCGTAGCAAGGTTGAAAAATGTGGGGCGGCCATCATAAATGTGGAGCGGCCAAAATACAAATATATGCCCAAATTGAAATAAAGATATAAAGAAAAACATAACAAATTTCTCAAAAAGTGGGGCGGCCATGGCATCCCCAGCCGCCCGCTTGCTACGGCCCTGGACCCTACACCAGCAAACGAATCATGGTCTTATATATGCATTTTTACGTTATTTGCAATATACTGGTGGGGAAAGGGAACCGTGGATGTCCACTGTAGCTGGTTGTTCTCGGTTATCATTGTATTTGCAGGTATCCGTCCTCATTTGTAGGTCTTTACATAGGCACACCCACCCCTGGGCACCCACACCCATACTGAAAACAGGATGCCAAAATACCTTTCCAAAGTTGAAGGAACACAGCCTAGCCGACTTTCCAAATTGCCATTGACATTGTTGGTCTGCGTCATACAGCTCTCCCGGTAGTTTGTTTGGAAATTGGTACGCTGCCATTGTTCTTGGTTCGTTTGTAGTACACACGGCTCTATCAGTACTAGAATCATGAAGAAAATGAAATAAATAAATATCAGAAAACACTATGAAGAATACCGATTTATAAAGGAGTGAATCAGTACAAAGGGAGGGCTCAGTGCAACAAAGCCTCAACTCCATTATTGCCCCTGGGTAATGTTGTCTATCAATCATGCTTATGAATAGCATTATTCAGGAGGGCTAATGGAGATATAGCTTTGTTGCACTGAGCCATCAATATTTGAATTAAAATGAACAGCAATTTATAAAAGTTGCTGACATACTTGTTATGACTATATCAATACTTTGATCCATAGAAGGGCTCTGCTTACTCGTACGCTTATAACTTTACCTATATACGCATCTGTCACACCAGCAGCAGGTAAGTTTGATATCGGATGGGATATGATCTAAAGTATCCGCCAGTCACACAGGTAACAATCATAAATCAAGTATTCTAAATGTCCTAGGATCAATTTCACATAAGAGTTACAACCCATCATAAGCAAAGGAGGTCAGCTAACGCTGGGGTAAGGGTAGGTGGAGGCTAGTGCAAGAGGGACAAATTGCCACCTCAAAATCACCCAAAACTTGTGGGGTACATAGTACATTCCCTTCGACATTTATTTATGACCTCAATTTAGTATAAAATATATACTATTTTGACACAATTGCCCAATAAAAGTCCACACATCATTTTACAGAAGTTTTTTTCTTTGGAAATGCCTCCGGTGAGCATATCATAGTAGCTCTTAGTAACATATAAATGATACTTCTGCAAACAATATATCCCTAATAAGTGTACTCTGGGTGACTCAACTTCTGTAAAAGTGCTAATTTTCATGTGTACAATTTTTCGTGTTATAGCCTATTTTGAACTACTTTCCATGTTTTAAAATTTGTCATTTTGAGTTTTCATGCATAGACCTATACATAACAGACCATATTTGCTTTGTTTCCTTTCACAGTACTTGCGTTGAGCGCAAAAAACATGAAAATTACTGTTCTGCAAAAATTTCCACAATTACAGTATTGCAATGTAAACCACCATCAAATTATCAACAGAGTACTTCCTTATTTTTCTGGAGCACCTGATCAGAGGAAATCGGTGAGATCGACGAGCCTGCACGTAGACCGCATCATCTGCTATATCAAATAGGAGTGTAATCATTTCAAATGGTGTTCCCTATTATTTTGTGACTTATACAAATTTGAGTATTCAGACAGATCATTTATTTGTGATCCAATAATTTTGATCAAACTAGTTTGTATTTCCCCTGTCCCCATTTACCAAACTATAGTTACGCTATTGTATCCTTAGAAAGTGTTTTTTTATACTGGTGTTACTAGGCAAGATTACAAGCCTGGAATACAAGCTCATACTTTTAACAATGAGAGACACACAACTTTTTATTTGTGATCCAACAATTTTGATCAAACTAGTTTGTATTTCCCCTGTCCCCATTTACCAAACTATAGTTACGCTATTGTATCCTTAGAAAGTGTTTTTTTATACTGGTGTTACTAGGCAAGATTACAAGCCTGGAATACAAGCTCATACTTTTAACAATGAGAGACACACAACTTTTTGTTTTGAACTGATCTCTATAAAATAAGTTACTTTTGCAATGAAACGCTATGTTGATTTAAAGGGCTACCTTCACCTTTGAATGTATCTGAACTTGTGGGGGTGTTGCATATGTGTAGTGGGCTATGTTTGTAAAAAACTGTAACCATGGACCTTGATCCAACTTTTTACCACCTTTATGGGGACACACCAGAAATATAACCAAAGACATCCTCGGTTGCCAGAATCAACCAAAATGCAAAGCAGTGTGTTATTTAAACCAATGTCCACATTTGTTCGGGTGGGGATATCTCCTTGGTATGAAAAAAGATCTGGTGTTTCCGGTGGGAATCCTCGATTGACCTGTTAATTAATAATCCGTCCACAGTTGGTTGGGTATTTGCTGGTCAAAACAAAAGCTTGCAGGTCTTCACAAGTAGGGTGTGTGTATGTGTCACTACTGCATCTTTGCGAGTCCTTCATCTTATTCCCTGTTTGTTGGGAAGTTGCAACAATTTTTGCTGTGTTTTAAATTTGTATCTTAATAAAGACAGGTTACTAGTAATATGTTTGTCATCTGTACTACAAAATACCAAACGTACACACACTTCTTCTCATATTAATACTATAACATTTGCACCAAATATAAACAACTTCACAAAACCATTGAAAGAGTCCATGTCACTCTTTAAACTAATATCCTGATGAGATCATCTCATCGCTCACCTGAGGAAATCTTCCAGATAGTCACGGCTACATGCCCGACCACAGAAATCTGCCTTGGTTCCCGGATAGCGTGGCTGACATAATGTTGCCCCCTGACTTCTTGCAGTCATTGCCATCACCATCGTGCACCATGCCAAAGCTTGTAAAAGAAAACAAGTTGTGAAGACATTCAGATTAAAACGTTATTTTTAGATGTTTTTTTTTCCTTCTTACAGAATTCGGGTATTGAACTAAATTTGACCGAGTCTTTGGGTAAAAACTGTCATTAATGATTATATTAACATTATTCTAGGGCAATGTCAGTTTATAGTAGAAGATTAGAGGCTCGTGTTTTCCTGTTGGATGATGTTGATTTAGAATGTCGAGCAGTGTACCCTCTAAGGAGTTCAGAGCTTTGGCCAATTTGGTGATTTCTGCCCAAATATGGCCCAATGACCCACAAATTCTTTTTTTTTTTAAAACTTTTCTCAAAAATCTTTTGAGCCAACTTTTCAACTTGCTGGGCCAATTGAGCAGTAATATGAGCTAAAACATTTAAAAATAAAACCTCAATAATAAAATAATAACAAATTGTGATTGAAAAAAAGTGACAAATTACACAGAGTTCCACAGCAAATACTTCACACAATTATGTAAAAAATATAGTACTTCCTGAAGCTGCAGATTGTTGGGTTTTGAAAATATTGAAACCCCGTCATTTTGATGGGATAGATGCATGCTATTTTGGTCCTCATGCATGGCAATATCATGTACTCTGGTGATTTCCTATATCATTACACATGGGGCTAGTATTATGGAGGCTGCTTTCCCCTGTTTTTTCCCATGACATCTACCGCAAATAGAAAGGACGTATCCAGGGGGTGTCGACTACAGGGCCTGTAATGAAATATACTGTATTCAACCTAATTGGGACCCCTCCCCTAATAAGTGCCCTCTTTTGTCAAGTGACAACTATCTAAGCACCCCCTTTTCAATGCACATGTACAACTAAATTCCATCTTTCTGCAGCCATATAGGCCCTATCCCTGAAGAAGACAAGTTCTATCAAAAACCTTCCTTACCTGTGTCCAGATTCATGAGCCACAGTGAATGCTAGCCCTAAACCTGTGTCCTCATTGATAGTACAGCTCCGATATTTGCTGCACATTCCACCAATGGGTGCAAAACCTGAAGAAGAAAGAGGAAACCATCCAAATCAATGTTAGCATATTATATCATAACACTTGATTTATTTTATGACGGTGTGCCGCTTGAGAGTCGTTTTTTTTACTCAAAAAATAATTTGAGCTAATATTGCTCTTTTCAAAAAACATGGACCTATGTCCAAGGATTTTCTGTAAAAGCTTACTCCGTCTATTTTTGGATGACTTTTCAAAACATAGGATCCAATGTCAAAGGATTTTTTGTTACAAATCCTACCCCATATCTAGGGATTTACAAGAAATATTAAAACAGTTATTGTTCTTTTTTTGAAAAACAGGAAATATCATCTATGTTTTTCAAACTGGTGAATGGAATCCTACATCTGTCTTGCATTTCTGGAAACAATTTCTGGACAAAAATGGTAAGTTGAATTGCGGTATAGAATTCTTGTCTGGGAGTGAGTCTATGTACTCCATATGATCCCATGTGCAGACTGAGACACAAATGATCCAGAAAATCTCCTCTATTCACAAGGATTCAGCCATACACTATAACAAAATAAATATTGGCTTTATTGGCTTATCATTGGTGCAATGACACCATATGTTTTTCTCTGTTTTTTCTCAAATATGAGGAAATTTGGAAAAATATAAAAAAAGGTCCCAAAATATCCCAATTTGCAAACATAGAGAGTCCAAAACTTAAGGTTTTTTTATGATTTTTTGGTCAAAAAGAGGTCCAAATTTTGGGAAGGTCCCCCCTTGAAAAAGGTCCACCTTTCTAAATCTACACCCCCAAAAAAATCTTGGTTACAGATCTACATGTCCCCTTTTGTAGGTCAATTTTGGTACAAAACTGGGTTATTATTTCAAATCTGAGCTGAGGAAAACAAAGACCCCAATTTCATCTAACTGAAGTCCAGATTTGTGTACAAATGTCACAAAATTGTTTTAAATTTAGCCAAAAATAGAATATAATTGTAACAAATATAGGTCCACTTTAAGATTCTCTGAGGCGAATCCATACCCAAACCAAACTTGAATACGCCCCCAGCATCCGATTCTGAATAATAAACTTTTGCTGATTTATCAAACTGCACTCAGCTCCATTTTATTTTGTTGTCAATGTAGCCCTATGGTTAATGGCAAATTACCACTGGTCCCTTGAATCAGGGGATAAATTTTATAAAAGGTTGCTCATGGTTATTTGGAGCCCTGGTCCTATCAAAGTTTAGTGCACCCTCCCTCAAAGGATAAGACCCAGACTGATCTGAATAAAACAAAAAATAATGTCATTTAAAAATTGGCTCAACGTTACTGTGACGATGATTGATAATCCGATTGTCTAACAAATCAGAAAATAAAATACCAAATATAATTAAAGTAACATAATACATACTTCATATCATTTTGTATCATTCATCAATTTGACATTTTTCATATAGGGATAACAAACATTTTGCAAGACAGCTAATATTTAAGGGGTTTCGGTTTTCCTCGCAGGGGAGTTTTGCTCCCTAGTTGGGACAGCAGAAACCTCAACATAATGGAGCTGTTCACATGAGTTGGTTTTAGATCCAATGAAAAATTATGGACTAACCATTTGAGACCAATGCATTTGATAAAAATACAAAATGTGGACCTTTTTGATAAAAACAAAACACACAAAACACATCAGCTTGCATGTAAAGAGTGAACATCTATTAGAATATATCCCTTACATTAGGACATGGGCTCAGAGAAGAATAAAATTGACCAAAAACTTTGATTTTCATCTTTCATCAGTCCTAATTCAAACCAAAATTCAGCCTGATGTCGACTTTATTTAAGTCTTTAGTCGACTTTGAACTCGACTTCATTTGTGTGTAAACAGGGTCACTGTGTTTTGAACCCGACTTCAGAAGTCAACTTCAAATGATGATCCGGAGCAACATTCGTCGAATTCAAAATCGACTTCAAACTCGACTTTTGCAGTGTAAAATGCAAATTCATAATGGTAATTTGAAGCATGAGCAAATGATGGCATAAAAGTCGAATTCACAATTTGTTTTGAACTCGACTACCATGTAAACATGCCGTTAAGAAATAATTTATGCTAATCCTTAGTCGCAATCTGAATTCGATGTCACAATTGAAGTCGACTTCTCTCTGTGTAAACGGGGTCATAGTCTTAACATTGCATATTTCCACTACACACATTTTGTCCTGGTAAAACCCTTTTGGGGTGGGATAGTGGATGAATTTGTAATTTTGGCCTCTTCTGTTAATGTTGCAAACCATTTGGGGATGCAGGACTTTCAAAAAGTGGACCTTTTTAGAATGGAAAGTGTGCCTTTTTTGTAACAAAATTGGACCTAACCATGTAAACCAACCATCTTTTGGACCTTTTGAATATTTTATCACCAAAAAGTAGATTTTTGCCAATTTTTTCCAATTTCTGGACCATAAAAGTGGATCTTAGTAGATTTTGGGGATGCTGCTGCACCCACACTGCGTATACGCGTATGTGCCTTCATTGGAGCATAGAACTGATTGATGTGAATCTATTCCATGCCACATACATGTTATCATGTTATAACATTGACAGTATGAATAGTCCCAATGTGCTGAACATAAAATTGAGTTGTTGAACTTGAATGTGACATGTGGAACACATGACAGTATTTCTCTTTCAACACCTTAAGACCTCACTTGACATTCAAATAGCATGATTGGATACCTTTCCTCTGATATAGAATCCATGTGCGGAAAGAGCGTCATACTTTCATGTTTCTATCACAGCTGCAGCATGCGCTATCTAAAAATATTTATTTGGTAGGTATGATCTCACGAATCACTACACTATAATACTAGGTGTGTTTGTCCTCATTTGAATGCTCTTTTTGAAGATTCCAAATATAAATGTGAAAAAAATGTAAGTTTTTGGAGAAATTTGTACAAAATTTGAACTTTTTTACTTGTCTAATCATATGTGCAGTGAAGGGTTTATACTTTTTTTACCTCTAATGCTACCATAACATATAAGGTAAAACATCAACTTTGCCGCCAAATCAAATTTGAAACTGTTTCTAATGTATCATGTAAAATGTTTTCAAGAAATGATAAAGGCATTTATAAGATTTGCCCCATACAGCTATTACCCCAGTCAATAATGGTTAGGGGGCAAGTATGAATAGGATTGACATTTTTTTATTTAACCCATGATATTCTAAACCTAACACCTAATCTGTTTTAGATGATGATCAACTTGAAACAACAAAAGAACAAATCACTTTGTTGGGAATTTTAATGCAGACAAGCTTTGGCTAAAAACAAAATATCATTCATCATTCAAAATCCATAGAAAGATGTAATCATTCTTGATAAAGACATTCTGGATACGTTGTTTTAAATGAAAAGTCATATGATGAATTGTATTGCCCAAGCAAAATCCAAGTTTAACACCACATTTTCCCCAAAGCATGTTTTTGATCATAAAATGTACCCTCTTAACTTATAAAAAAAAATTGCAAAACTACCCAAAACAAGTTACCGGAAAACTGTCCTTTTTGGACCTAATGTACAAACAAGTTATGCAAGAAAAAGCAGACTTTGTAAACCCGAACATGGAAATCTGAGTTACTGGCTTGATCAGGAGGGGGACCATTTTCAGTTGTTTTGTTGTGTATACAGTTTACTTCTAGCATGCTTATCCCTATAGTTCAATTTCAACTTAAAAGGGAAAAAGTTTGGCTTGATTGAGCAATTACGTCCCGTTTTATATGTTTTGAGTCCATTAACTTGATTCAGGAAGCCCTGTATAATAGACATCCCAATTTGTAAAGATTGATAGTGTCATTACAAAATCGTCTTTTTGTACAGGGATTACGCTGGTATCAATAGAGTATTCTGTAGATAAAATCTAGCCATATTCACGCTAAAGCAATATTTCACAAAGGGGTCATTTTAACTATTATTTCGTCTAATAAAGGGTCAGTTTCACAACACCTTCGACTGCAAAAAAAAAATCAAACTAAATTCCAGCACGTTTGAAAAAAATGCTGACATTTCCATTTTGGGAAAGAATTCCGTTTCTGTGTTTATAAAATTACTGATGATATTACTGATGATCAATGAAAAATAAAATCTATATCAACTTAAAAATTGTGAAAATAGAATGTGCAAAATTTAAAATGGTCACACAGCCATTGTGAACTTTGTATGAAGACAATCCAATTACATCAAGTTTGCAATGAATTGATAATGAATGGTTGGATTTGATTGATCAGAAAAAGTGATTTTTGTGATTTTAATTGTCCAACAAACTTGACCACAAACAGACAATTGTCTGACCTTGATATAGAAGTTTCGTTATTATGAATCTTAATTTGCCACAAGTTTGGTAATTGCATGTAAGAAAATAGTTTAGAATTCCAGCCAGTCCATATATTGTGAAAGTATAATTAACAGTTCCTTTCACACTTGCTTAAAGGTTTTGGATTTTTTACAGCTGATAGAAAATGGCATCTAGAATATAAAGTTCAAAGTATTTCTGTTTTTGTCTTGTTTTTGGGAGATCGGAGAGGTGTCAACATCTAATCTAAGGTATCACAAGGTTCATTCTACCATGAGCATATATCCACACCAATCAGAAGAATAGCATGATCAGGTTTTCCCCCTACTCAGGACTCACCTGGACCCCACCCATAGATAGAGAGCATCTTACTTTAGGTATGTGTGACCCATCTTCCAGGGACCTATATTCATATTGATCACTTGATCATATCCCTATAACATATGACCCTAGGGTCTTGGACAGGCATCATCATCTTACCTAATGTATCACAAAGTTCATCCACAAGCATCAACATGATCAGAAGAATAGTATGATCATATTTGTTTACACCCTAGGCCCAATACCACACCCCTGGGGTACACCCCAGGATCTTGCAATCTTACCTAATGTATCACAAGGTTCATTCTTCCATGAGCATATATCCACACCAGTGAGTAGGATAGCATGATCATGTTTGCCTCCATCAGGTGTAGTCAACATGGACTGCCATTGACAGAAACTGTTCAATGAGTGGTCAGCATGATGGTTGATGTTCAGACCAGGCTGCATGAAAGAAACAAGAAACAAAATAACATTACTGCTCATGGAACATATTTACATAATCACTACTCATTTGTTTTATTCATGGCATATGATAAGGATAATGAACTGAGTGCAATGCATTCGTCAAGATAATCGCACGCGCCGTGGAGTTATTGCATTTAGCTTGAGAGCCGATAGGCTCGAAAGCTAAATGCAATAACTCCATGGCAAGTGCAATATCTTGACGAATGCATTTGCACAGTACATTATCCGTCATACACTTTGAGTGTAGGCCTATTAAAACAATAGGCAATATTAATTGCTGCATTCATTATATTAGTTTTAATATTAGGGAAAATATCTTACATTTTAAAAACACCGTCAGGACATTGACCAGCTACGTAGCATTTAACTGGTAAAGAAAATCAATCCCTGTAATCAATGGTATCGATTGGCGCCATACGTCATACTTAGGTAACTTATTCACGCATGGTTTAATTGACTTGACTTTATGTTGTGATCATTTAATATCGTGGTTTGAACACAGAGAGCACTGAACCAGTTGGAAACGATCGATTTAGATGTCAGACTAGTACTACGGTGAATATCAACTGGACTTTATAGCTCTATAATTTGAACTACTTATATTAAAACACACGACATTGGGATTTAACAATTTGTTCAGTATTATCATAGGCCTTCAAACACATGTGTTTGAAGGCCTATGGTATTATAAAGCATGATCATGATATTATGCGCTAGTGTGTGTTTCCGGGCCCGGCTATGTTATTTTAGATATAGGCCTACATGTATTTCATTTGTAAAATGCTGAATATTTTGCAATGGTGTCATCTTGTATAATTATGATCCACCTGTTTTTGGCCCTTTTTAATTAATAGAAGCTCGATTATTCTCATTTGATGTTTGATTTATTTGAGGTCATTAATCATAATTTATGACAATGATATTTGCAAGGGTGCAACTCTACTAGTCTTATTACAAGACTGCCCCATCCCAACCCTAAACCCTAATCCTAAACTCCGTAAACGAGGACTGGACTCAAGTCTAGCGAGTTGCACCTTATTCGGTAATTGTACACTATTATAGAACACCGTTTGTAACTATACCATTTTAACACCACAGAATGTATATTCGTACTTTTTTGTTGGTATATATATCGAACAGACAATTATATAGTTATGTGATCTCTGTGTCTAAAGCGCCACCTAACTCTGCTTTATGGTTATGTGAAAGTAGTATTTCTAGTATTTGAGCGTGCACGTATTATCTAGAATCTATTGTTTAGCGTGCAGGTTTTAGATAATGCATTGTTTAGCGTGCAGGTTTATATAATTTGGGCTGTGAAGGGTAGTTCGCGAAAATAATGCACGGGAGAAGAATACATAACGATGAATAGAAACGGGCACTAGAAGTGTATTTATAGATAGTAGCCATTGTTCAGTGCCAAAACACTGCTTTCTTGGATGTGACTGGCGAGAATCGGGACAGTCAGCAATGGTCAGGGCTTTTTACCTTACTTTTTACACTGACATGTGCTTGTAGGTATGACTCTATACACGGAACTGACAGTCCATCCAAAGGACGGTGTATCCTCATATATATTGTCAATTAAAATTAAGACTTTTTCTCCCAAGTCAATACCCCAGCAAGGTGCCACCACTGGGAATTGAACCTGGGACCTCATATAGACAAATCCAACGAGCCAAGTCATGGTCAGGATTTGGTCGGCCATTATTGGGTCCCCGTAGCACTTAACTGGTGTTGTGACTGCCCAATTGGGTGAATTAAAGCCGCTTAAAATTCAATATTATAGATTCTTTTGTGTTGTAAACTGTCATCATTCTTTTGTCTACGACTCTACGTGTAACACGGGTGATAGAATGCAGTTTAAAATACCCTCCAAGGCCGCATCATTTCACATTTTAGGTGAGATGGAGCCGACAGGGACCCAGCTTTGGCTGCCGTTGAGGTGTAGGAATGCATGAAATTGGATTCGTCTATACCAGAAAGTCTTTCCCTATAATTAGTTGTGTATGTTAAACTTGACCACTGAACTGGCTCTGTTGCTTTAGTATACTATCCAGAGAGGTCACATGCTATGTGCTCATTAAGTCTGTGAGGGCCACAAACTGCTACCCAAATCAAATCAGATTTTGGACAAATTTCTGCTCTATGTCGGAATTGCAAATTTCCCCAAATCAAGGCTATGGTATGCCATTTCGATCTCATCAATCCTAGGCTATTAAGATCAAAAGTGGTCAATTTCATGATTAAATTTCAGCCCGTTAATGAAACCTGTTGGTCATACCTATTTAATGTCTAATTATAACATCAGATATAGGCCAGAATGTTGAAGATTAAAAAGAGGTACTTCCTAGGTCAAATTTGATAGTTTCGGGAAATTACTAATATTACTAAATGTTACCAATAGGTTTCCCTCAGGAAAGGTGAGGATAAACATCTCACTTGGGTATGTTACAAGCCAAAATATCCTCATTCCTATTGGCTTAGTTCAGTAGCTCCCATTCAAAAACTATAACTCACAATTTGACCTCAAGTTGTGGGGTATGAGGTTTTTGTACCTAACATATTAAAAGGTCATTCAGTGATGCACAGATATGTTAGGGTTAAAAAACTGTGCCATGATAGATGAGATCTTTGAGATCTAATGTCTAAAATTTAAGTTGATCATAATGAGGTAGGCCTATATAGTTTCACTGACAGGGTAAAGGCTGTTGCAATTTCTTTTATCAAGTTTCTTAATTATAGTTGTAAGATTTTGTGCTAAATATGGAAATAGGTGTGCCTAGAGGAATTAGTCATTGGGATTATAGCCTCACCTGAGAATTATCTTTACACTATGGAAATCTATATGGAATACTTTCTTTATAGGCCTACTCAAGTTTCCAGCTTTGATGAGCAGTAAACTTTTGGCCAATGAGGTTGCCTGTTTATTCAGATACACCAAGAAACAATGAATATCATTGGTCGAATATTAATTGCCTGCGCTGAATTGGGCTATTCCAGTTTAAATATACCCCATATGAAAGACATGACTTTAATCTCCCACACAGGGGGTGTAGATTTCAAATGGAATCATCCATTCAGGTAACCCCATTTAAAATTCACACTCCCTGTGTGGGAGATTAAGGTCATGTCTTGCATAGGAGGTGCATGGATTTCAACTGGAATAGCTCTATGAGCAACAAACACAAATAGAAGCATGATAGATGAATGCTTTCCTCTCAGCTAATCCCAATTCCAAAATAAAACTACAGATCTTTCCACTGACAAAATAAAGTACAGGCAGACACGTGGGCCTTTCATTATTGGTTAACTCAGATCGAGAAGTTAGAATAAACTGAACTCTCTCAGAATTGTACATTTTCATAACCATATTTTGAATCAGCATGAAAAATGCATTAAAATGAGTACAAACAAGCCTAGTATTGGTTCAGTGGTTCTTGAGATAGCTCTTGATATTTTGAGAAAATATCTCAAAACTTTGACTTTTAATGTTGAAGACTATGGCCAGCACACAGAGAATTAATTTTAGCATGATTAAAGTATAACAATGTAGCGCAGAAATGTTCACGTTTCTAAAGTTTAACATCCCTGGTAAACACAGCAGCCTGGGTTATGTTTATATATTGATTGCAGATATGAACTATCAAATATCATGATAAAATCAGAAATGAAAATGTCATGACCTAGCTAGAAGAAAAATCACAGGTGAGATTACACTTTGCCTACTAAGCTTTTTCTTCTCCTCTCTTCATGTTCTTGAAAGTGAACAAACATAAGCTTTTATTCTTTCTTGAAGTGAACAAGCAAAATAACAACTCAGAACTACTGTATAGGTTTTCTTGCGATTGAGAAGTAGATAGAGAGATGAGAGATACAAATAATGAAAACAAGACACACAAAGAAAAAGAAGAGAAAAGAAAAGAAGCAAGGTATACCAACTTGATGTGGGAAATAAGTAAAATAGAGACAGTGAGAGAAGCGAACAAATTAATTTTGGCACTTTTGTTGTTGTGTCATTTCAGGCCGTTGCCAAAAAAACACACCCAAAGCCTGAACAGGAACTTGTACAGAGTTAATTTTGCATTGCTTTCTGCATCATTATTATGAACACCAGCATTTATTGGCATAACTGGTAATCATCATCATCATCAGATACACTGTTCGTCTGTCGACATGGCGCCCTCAATAAGTTCATTCTAGCCAGTGCGATTTGAAGCCTTTTCTTTAGTTGACATTATAGTGTTTGATGTTTTCAGTTCTATTTGGACCAATGACATCCAAGTAGGAGTTGGCTTCTTTATTCTGTCATAGCTTTTCTGGCTGGTGCATGCGTCTTTTGGCAGTCTCAGTATTAGATGTTCTAACCATTAGCCTCTGCGTTTCTTCATTTTCTTGCTCCAATATGTTTCTTTGGTTGTCTCATATAGATTTGTATTGGATACTCTGTTAGGCCATCTGCTGTTTAGTAGCTGTCACAGCAAAGTATACTTTTTGTTCATATGTTTTGGTAAGCGTCCATAGTTCGCTGTTATACAGAAACAGCACATAATAACTTGTATAAATAGAAATAATCAAGGAAAAGTTAATATGGCAAATAGAATTTCTAATCATTGTAAGCTTTTTTCCCTTCATATAGCAATGTAATGATCCATGGCATATTATTATACAATTACCTTAATAAGGCTATCATTATCATCAATCTTAATCATTTAAGTATTGTTAAGTAAGAATATCAGTTGACAATATAATTTTCCTCATTATTAATAGAAAAGAATTTGGTCTGCACCACTTCAACAATACATCAACTTATGCACAATATGGACCCCGGTATCTAAATTCCATGAAAGACTGAAATTGTTAGTATCTGTCTATTGGTAATAGTAAGTAGTGGTGTAGCGTCATAAAATTGCATGGGCTTTCTAATCGATTTGAAAATTTAGAAAATCCCATTGAAAAATTGCCAACAAATGGCTTGCTCCCTCCCCCCAATCAGGCCCAGTGCCCCTCAATCATGGTCGCAACACAAAATTACATACATACATGTACATATTTATGAATAGAAACATAGCGTAGTACAGTTTCAATTTTCCGTAAGCAAATCATAGCATTTACCATGTCATTCATTGTGCCTTGCGGCTGTTTCCAATGGAGATTATTTGTCAAGATAAAAAACTATTTTGTCTTGTCTTTATCATCAGATCCAGGGCATAGCCATGAGATCTGGGTTCTAAGCCCAAATTTCACTTGTATTTGGAAAGGAAGGTTAGCAAACTATGCCAAACATAGACAAAAGTTCAAACTCAAAGTGAAGCACCGTTCTCAATCTCTCATGATGACCAGGGTAGGGTATACAGACAACCAGTTGATACCCTGATCAGAACTGTCTATGAGGTCTTTGTCATTCACTGTATCTGAGTAAATTCAAATCGAGTAATGAGGAGAGTGAATAATAAAATTTTGATATTTGCCTCAGATACCAGGAATTGAACCAAGGACCACGTGCACCGGAGTCAAAGACCTTAATTGTTGGACCATGTTGCGTTTAAGCAGAGAGTGTAACATTATGCACATTTGAAAGAAACATGATGCACTCCCTGTGCCACAAAATTTTAAATGCATTGCTATTGTACCGAAGTCAACCTTCCCTGAAATCAGCTATAAAAATGATAAAATAAATTCTGGGTAATCCCCTGATCCGAGGTCCGCCTGTTATGTCGAAGGTTTACAATATATTGAATGTTTGCTATCTCGAAAATAAGGTTCACTATGTCAAAAATGAAATAAGATTTGCTATGCTGATATGAAATAAGATTGGCTAGGGTTAGATTAGGCCAAAAAAAAAAAAAAAGGTTTGTCTCAGGACCCATGGCAAGCATAGCTTTTAAAATGAGATTTAGCGGCGTGGCGCTACGCTGGCGCTAGTGCTTTTTTTTTTTTTTTTTTGAATGATAAAACATCGTAGTTTTCAAGAAAAAATTACATTTTCGGCACAATCAATTGGCGATCATTTCTGACAAAATGTCAAAAATAAATACTCTAAGAACTGTATGACATGTTCGCTCTGAATACCGATCTCTTGAAACAGTATGCAAGTAACGGCTCTGCGAACGAAATAGCGGGACAATCGACTCTACTTGTAGATCTAGAACACGTCACTGGGAATTCCCCATGTGCAGATATTTTGCTGCTCGATAAGCGATTTCATATCGGTATACCAGAGAAAAGATCACCATTTAACTAATTTTCATACCATGCCGAGTAAATATTGGAGTTTCCTCAACACATAAATGTCGACTTTTTGTACTCCTTACTTACGGTAATGTTTAAATGTAGGACAAAATAGCGGCGCACATCAACATTTGTGGTGCTGAATTTTGCACCAATTCATTGGCACTACTCACAACATTTACATTGTCACGTCGTGTGATCGAAATTTTTCAGAACTTGAACGTGAACTTGAATTATTTAGCATATTTTTTAGTATAGGTTAGGGTTAGGGTTTAGGTTAGGGGTTTTAGGAGGTGACGGTTAGAATAGTTAAACCGGGAGTAAGAACTACGTTTGTGTATGCCATGTTATTTGGGCGCCGTTCTTGTTACAAAAAACAAACAAAAAAACACCGCATAGGACATAGCCTGTTTTTCAAAAAAAAAAAAAAAAAAAAAAAAAGCATAGCACATAGCTTTTTTTGCCAAAAGGTCCAGAGACAAACCTTTTTTTTTTTTTTTTTTTTTTTGGCCTTAAGTTTAGGGTTGTTGCCCAAGGAAAAGCCCATAGTCCCCAGCTGTAGTCAGTCACTAAGTTTCCTATCATCTTATGTCATTTTCTCTCTATTTTGGCTTCAGTGGGGTATTTGGGGTATAATTATTTGGGGTATAATACCCTAGTTACTCGTTCATACTTGGTTTGCACACCTTGAAGCAACTCACTGACTTCGTGTTGTGATCATTTTGATCATGGTTCCAAACACAGATAGCATGAACCAGTTGAACTGGCAATGATTGATTCAGACATCAAACTACGACGGAAAATAAAGCAAAGGGGATTGAGATCTTGGTCTCCTGACTGCTTTGCATAATACTTTGAGGCATATATTTCTCACAAAACCTATGTACAAAACAAGATAGACAATATGACTTTTCATCTGCAGACTCAGCTCTTTGGGACTACATTTTGGAAACACTGCTACAGAAACTATAGTACATTTAGTTATCTTCATATAGACCGAATTATGTTTCATTTTGATGACCATTCTCTATATCCTGAGAGGAAATTAGGATTTCTTACATATGATTATGTCAAGCGTATGAAAGTTGTTATGCTAACAGGTCTTATTTGCTGTTTATAGGTTTCCTTTTTCCTGCATCGATAATTGGGATGAATGTATGATCCCTACTGAAACCCGTAATTGAGATTTATGTATGACTTCTAGGTCTGAGTAGTTTTCCTGAACCTATAATTCCTACTCTAAATTGGTCTGCATTGCATCAAGTTGTGCTTGGTAAAACCAACCCCGGGAATTGCTATGTTAACCTTAACGTTCATTGTGCCCTACAACGCCCATTGTGCTTTGGGGGGGGGGGGGGTGGAAAGGAAAGGAGTCCTTCAAGGAATGAAGAGAGAAGATAAACAAAGAACCTGTTTGTTTCCATTGGGATTTGAACCAAGCACTTGATCAGCGACTGGTAGCCACAGGTGTTTCGCTGGCCTGGCCAACGAAACCGTGCATGACTTTGGGTGATTGTATCGCATCACCTGGGATGCATGCATGCGCAATGGGTGCTGTAAGATGTTGTCAGATTATAGTAGTTAACTAGGTTTTCTTTTACTAAACTGTATGTGGGGTGTATTTGTTGGGGTGTGAGGGCCCTGGGGTGGGGGTCATGGCTCGAAAAAGTGGGGAATTTGGGAAGCTCATTCCCAGGAAATGTTGGTGTTTGGAGGGAAATTCTGGTATTTGGAGGGAAATTGTGTCTTTTTTGTGTATAAAAACATGCTATAAATTGTGGGAAATTTAGCTTGCTTCCCGGGAAATTAACATTTTTTCGAGCCCTGGTGGGGGTAGTGTTTGTTACTTCTGGTAAACAAGGACACACACAATAGAAATCTCGGTGTAACAGGGGACACACAGGAACCATCAGTCCGCACTTGGAAGCCCCCTCCATGGATTGCCCAGTAGAGTGTGTATGTATTATTTACCTCATTTGAGGGTAAAAATAAACAAAAACAGCAGAATATGTGACACATGACTAACATATCAAGTAACATACATGGTTAGTGGAGATGGTTTTCTAGGGTCTTTGGTTTCACACACACAACATAAGTCATAATACTGTGGTATGTCATCTAGTTTGGATATATCAAATAACATTCATTTCCAATTTAAAATCAAAATCTAATTATATTG
The DNA here is from genome assembly GCF_039555335.1 of Amphiura filiformis. Classification (NCBI taxonomy): domain Eukaryota; kingdom Metazoa; phylum Echinodermata; class Ophiuroidea; order Amphilepidida; family Amphiuridae; genus Amphiura; species Amphiura filiformis. Next base: position 47,711,407 of record NC_092643.1, read on the forward strand.
TGCATTATCAATTTCTCAATTTATCGTGTTGACAAATCAACTTTGCATGTTACTCACAACATTACCATGCCAACTGTTACGAGGATCCTGCAAGCTAAGTCATGTTCATAGAGCGGTTAAATTTCAAGGGTTTGGAAAACTTGGTGATGGTCCCTCCCAAAAATTCAGAATTTCTTCAGATTGCATCATCATGCAAACACATATATAGGCATGAAAAGGTTGGCCAGCCAAGCTACACACTCGTGGCGTGCTATCCCAGGTCTTCTGCTCAGCACCCAACTGGTCTGTGGTTCAAAACCAGACCTGAGAAAATAACATTGCTCTTCATCTTCTTCCTTCCTTCCTTTCTTGCTGCCAAAAAGCAGAAGAGAGTTAGATTTAATCACATCCAAATTGTATGATGGGGTAAACAAAACTACAGCTCTCTGGTTCAAATCAAAAACAAGAAAAATTCAAGATAAAAACGACAACAAGGCAAAAGTATCTATTTCTACTATTCACCTTGAATATATTTAAAACCTTGTGAGTTTGTGTCCATCTGAATGCAGCTGTATAATTTTCCTATGCAATGTAACCTTATGATAGCATACATCTGCACTTTAGCAACTTGGAACTGACATCCAATGTTCCTGTATTATGGCTGATTTCCGCTGGATTTCTTGTTATCAACCATCTCATATCTGTGTCATCCAGTTCATTCTTGCAGGAGGATATATAGGGTAAATTACAAAGCTTAAAAAATACAGGGGGTTATGCAGAAATGCTTGGTGTTGAGGTTCAGCAACCATCTCATATCAGTCTCATCCATAGCACTACTTTTGGACTCTGTTGCTTTTAACTATCCAAAGAGGTTGCATCTGCAATGTGCAGAGTCGGTGCAACCCTTCAGACTGGCTTCACACTCAATGCTTGCTATATTATGGTCATGCAAATGTTCAATTCTAAAAGGTATGAATTTCTTAGAGTAAATTTGAAACTTGTCATCTGCAGCTGCAGTGGTTAAACATGTTAAAGAAGAATACTTTCTACTGCTATGTAAAGGAAGAGTATCTGTTGGTAATAAACAAAACAGTTGGTGGCTCCTTCTCTTCAGAATTTCCGCAATTTTGTTAAGCTTAAATTCAACATTGAGTACAAAATTGCTGAGAAAAATGGCAATCTTGGCAAGCACTTTAAAAAGTTTTCTTTCGACATCGATAAAATTTGATTGTGTTTTTTTTCTTTCAAGTAACTTTTATATTATGTATATATCATGGCTAGATTTTTTTTAAGTGTGTGAGTAGAATATGAATCCTTTTTTTCTTGTTTGTCTTCTGTCCTTCCTTTTGTATGTTTTGTATGAGTGTGAGTGTTCGTTGTCTTGTCTTCGTCCATATAGTCTTTGCCTCGTCTGTCTCTCTTTGTACCTGTTGCTCAAAAAGAATATTTTGATTATGTAATTATTGTTCATGATCGTTGGGAACTGATGGCTCATTATGTATGTCTTTTCCCTCCATCAGTTCCAAGCACAGGGAATAAAAAAAACAAACAAAAAAAACAGTTACTGTACTTTTACTTGGGACGACAGGATTGGAGGGGGGGGGGGGAGGTTATCATGCAATGCTAGGTGATGAGGGTCAACAAATATGTTTTGACCCTTTTCATATTGCTTCATATGTTGTCCACTTTACACTCGAGCTACTACACTGTGGATATATGCAACTCATTGTGTGTTATTATTATCTCTTAATTTTTGCAAAGAAAAATATGGTTTTAGGCTATAAATTGAAGCTGTGTGTTTCCTGTAGATTTTAGAAAAAGCAGGATGCTGCATCAATATTGAATTATTTATTTATTTATATATATTGTTTTGGTAAAATGCCTCAAATCACAATGCTCATGATCAAATCTGTTTAAAAGTAAGCTAAAGTAGGCTCAAGGCTCAAGAAAGCTTTGCAACATTTTGTGGACTTGGAGCACAAAGCTAGCCTGAAGGGCTGGAGTGAGCACAAATCTCCCTGGACATGGCATAATATAATGGACAGAGTCCAAGTTATGCTGTAAACTAGAGCTTCATTTGCAACCAAAAATTTGAAAAAAATGCTTTTCTTGAGCAAACTTTTGAAAGAAAATGTAATTTCTTTTCTGGATTGCTTGAATCAAAACTAAACAGTATTGCTTCAAATACAATTATTTCATGTACAGTATTAGAGAGTGAGATTACACTGCCAATATAAGGGAAGCTATGACTCCTGGGTATGTTAAAAACAGGTGCATAAAAGGGGTAACCTCACATTACTACATCTCAAAAAACAAGGGGGAAAATGATAAATGAAAACTGCTGCACAAACATAACAGCAATTAAGGGTCACTCAGAAGGTCTTTTCATTTTCCTTTTAAAACCCCTGTTCTTTTTAAACAGTTACATTAGGCCCTTTGCACTTGATTCCAAGTTTTCCCATCACATTTCACAATGGAATTAAACAGTCTTCGAGCAATATGCCAATTACCCCATAAGGAAAGTCAGGCACACTCCAGCTGGTGTTGTAGGGTATACATGAAGCAAATTCAGATTGTGTTCCGAGTACAAAAACTGAAAAATTGCAATAATAAATTCAAATGCAGGCGTGAATTTAAATACAAGCAGGCAAACCAGAATCAAGTGCAACACCTTATGCATGTTAGGAGCGCACCATTAGATTTTCACAGGTGGCCTTCATATAAGTTGGGTGGGGATTTTTTTTGGGGGGAGGGCCTGTGATTTTTTGTTTGTTTCACTAGTCGGCTAAGGTATAAAAAATTTTTAATGGTGCATCTCTTTGCAATTTGCAACCCTATTTTAAACAGGCACTTTGATTCCATAACCAGGTTATATTTGCGGAGTTAATTTTTCGCAATTTTATCTGTTCTGTGCTTCAAGCTGACTTTTTGAGATGCGTTTCATCTGCGAATTGAGCCAATTCTAGCTCAAAGACATTCTAAGGTAAGAGCAGTAGTGAACAGCTGGACCTGTAGTTCTACATGGCTGGTATGTTGTTATCTATTAACCCTAACCGCCTAAGGGCTTTTTGGCGACGGGAAGGGAAAGAAGGAAGGAATAAAGAGAGAAAAGAAGGAAAGAAGTTGTTTGCTCTGGGTGGGATTCGAACCCGAGACCCCTGCATGCCAGGCACTGGGTCGGCGACACTTTGCCACACGGGTCTTGGGCTTCGCTGGCCAGCGAAACTGCGTGCCTATATATCACTTAGGCGATTGCGTCATCACACCACGTGGGATGCATGCACTAACAGCGCATATATCAAGTAGTATTTTGTAGTATACCGTCCTGTTAGGGTTAATGCATCATTAAATGCCAATTAACATGACACAACACTGAGATGATCACATTATACAAGTAAACATGCTCTCAGACACCATCTTGTTCATGCCTTATTTATTTTTATTTACTTCCCTTTAATTTAACTATATGCAACACAATCAAGAGGAATGAGTGTTCTTCAATGTATCACCTGCAGTGTTATCAATACCTCACAATTCATATTAGCGACAGTGGACTCAATCCTCTTGAAAATATTGTTATGGCATGCAGTCCTACATAGAACAACATAACAACATAGAGGTAACTATGAGGTCCTATACAGGGGTGGATCCAAGATGGTCACGGGGAGAGATTATAATTTGGCTAAAATGGGCTGAATTTGCATGATTTTGATTGATTTTTTGGGCCCACACCACCTTCGCGACCCATCTATAATGTACCAGATCGGAGAAATCTACAAAACTTGTGGGAGGGTTGGTTTGTTCCATAAACTTCCCCCAAAAAAAAAGCATTTCCACAAGTGATCTATGTAATCATTGGCTGTTTTCCCATCCAAATCAAGAAATCATCTCAATTTAATTTTGCTTCAAATTTTCAAGCTGTTATAACAAGCGAAAATCTGTCTGTATTTCCTTCCTGGGTAATTCAATCAAAATGTCCAATCTTTAAAGCTGTTGTGGATCTCACCCACATCCTCCTAGGATTTCATAATTTAATCAAATGATATAAAATGCTATTTAACAAAATAAGTCGCATATTTTGGAACGTTTCACATAGGCTTACGATCTTACGATTGTTTTGCTACATGTAATCCCCTATTCAATCATTCGTAAAATTGATGCAAGTCTTTGTGAAATGGGCCCAGGCCCATTGCCAAGAAATATTTTGGGAGAGCCTTATTTCTAACATGGTATGTAAAAATCATCAATTTTGGTGGGTATGTCCCCCCTGGAAACAGTGGGCATTTCCTGGTGAACACACCTGTATGGGCATTGTGTTTAGTGCCCCCCCCCCCACCCGATTTTAACAGTATTCAAATTTTGTGATTTTAACTGTGTTGAGCAATTTTGTGGTTTCTTGAATTTGTAGCTTTAAACAGCTCCACTTTGAAGACTTAAATTTGATGCTCTGAAAATAATTGTGACAAAGCTCGAAAATATCACCCTCACAAACAAATCTTGTGTTACAGTATCAGGGTCCCCAGTGTATTTTCTTGCGATAATTGATATGGCTTACCTGATCATCTTCCAGGATCAGCAAACTCACCAGTACCATGTTCACTGTGTTGCCTAGTGATGTGTCCCTAAATAGACTGGCAACCTGCAAAGGATAAAACAAGAGGATTTTGGAAATGCATTATTACTTATGGTTTGTTAATTCAGATTCATGTTCAAAGACATGGGTTGTGTCTGCACACCCCAAAAATGAGATGAAAAAGTAGCCTTGTTCAGATGGGTTTAGTGTTAAGTTTGTGTTAGGCTTAAGTTTGTGTTAGGCTTAATACTAAGCTACCTCTGAGGATACTAAGCTACCTCTGAGGTAGCTTAGTGTTAGGTCCCGTCTGAACAAGTATCGTGTTAACAAATACGAAGCTTAACACAAAAGATTTACCATGCGCTAAGAAATCTCTGTTGTAGTGCACTAACACAAAGCGATCACTGCAGCTAATACGTAGAGTTATCAACCATGAGGAGAGACTGTGAGGATATAAGTATCAGTGTTAAATGATGACTTCACACTACCTCCGTGTTATGCTAAAACGGAAATAATTCAAGTCAACATCTTGCCCCCCCCCTTAAATAGTCCAGTTTTCCAAAAGATTGAAATCATCAACCCAAGATAATCCTGGTTGGCTATGCCATATACCAAGCAAACACAAACATGTTCTTAAAAATGTTATAAATATTATAAATGTGTCATAAACATGTTTTGCTTTTATTCAAAATGTTTTAATAACATTTAAATGTCCCATTATAAAGGTCATGAGAACAATTTTTAAACATCTTATAAATTATGAATAAACACGACAACATTTCAAAAATGTTGTCAAAATGTTATTGTAAAATACATTTTGACAATCAATTTTGCAAAATATTTTGTCAACTTTTAAATAAATAACATTATTGTATCATGTTTTCAAAAATGTATTTGGATATTATTAAAACATTTTATACCCTTTATGTAACCGACAATAAAATGTTTTCAGTTAAATGTTTTATGTTTCCTGGGTAGTTAATTATATTTTTCATCACATTTATTTTGCCAAAATACCCAGGACAATACCTTATACATATCATTAGATTCAAGGAAAAACAAACCATTACAAAACAAAACATTGGTATGGTTTTTACAAAACATGAAATATTAAAACATTTTTGCACATAAGTAGATAAGCTTATCACGAGGCTATAAAATGTGCAAACATTTTATATAAAGACTCAATTTCCTATCCCAGGGTTATCCTGTGATATGTAAAGCTTACATCTTTTATTCCTTCCATATCATAGAGGGTGAGGAAATCCTGGACATTCTTGATTTGAAGATGGAATAAATGATATGCAGCTATGTATATAAGCTAAAAGGGCTATAATTGAGAAATTGTGTGGCTTGCCCTTGCTATCGGATAGGTTCCTTTTCAGAGGCGGATCCAGTGTTGTCAATTAAAGGGGTGTGCAGAGGCTAGAACTGACAGAAATTGGGAAGATTTGGCATGATTTTCAAGATTTTAGCTTAATTTCCTAAGTTTGGGGCAATTTTATGGTGGCATGCATGCACTGGATTGATCATTTTCTCCTTTGTGGATCCGTCCCTGCCTTTACTGCGCCATCTGAGAAAACCTGGGCATGTTTGCAACCCTTTGCAAATGATACCCTTTATAACCGGACTTTTAAACGTTTTGAGTTTGCTGGGTATGCTACTTTAATGCCTGCCATGAATGTACTGATGGCATTTCAATAACTTCCGAACAGCATTTCAAATAGCCTATACTGTTAAACACACCCCAGGTCTTTTCGCTCTCCAGATCAGTCCAATGTTATGATAAACATAAGCTAATCAAATCCAAACAAGCAACTCCTTATGTACCCATTAAATAGCTCAATCCTCAATTAGACCCATTTAGACCTATTCATTCCTAATGGGACACTATTACCATCTATTCTACTGTTAACCTTGAAATTGATACATGATTCCGATTCCGATTTGATTGGCTCAAATTAACGCAAATGTCAGGCTCATTTATGGCCACTTACACACACCTCAACTGATGAGCTGTGTGATGCCAGGAATTCTATCCCTTAGACTTTAGATGCTCTATGATGCCAAATTAGATAACAAATTGAGTAATTTGTAGCGTCGTCATGAACGATGAGCGGAGATGATTAAAGGTGTCATTTTTAGTTAGGGATCATCACAGAATATCAACTTGCTGTAAAGCAGATATCTATAGGCCTACCTACGATTCAGAAGTTTGAGGAACAAACAAGATCCCAATATGTAAAATGAGTTGTAATCAACTTGGGAAGATGTCAAAACAAACCAGTCATTTTTGTGTCAGCTTTTTTGTTGTCTGCAAAGGCATGCATCTCTTAAGTTTTGTTCATCTAAGAGATAGGGCTTTTTGCTAAAACTGTAAAAACAATGATAAGACGGTTTTTGATGGGTACTGGTGAATAACAAATAAAAGAAGCTTTCATAAACTTGCGACAAAGCTCACAAACAAAAATCTTTTCCCGGGAATCTTTTATTAATTGTGGTTACTAAGTAAGCCTGCACCAGCTTCCGATTCACATTACCATGATTGCTGAATACTACACCATCATAGAGGAAACAAACATCTTGGGAAGATGTCAAAACAAATTCCTCGCTGTTGTCTATATGAAAGTTGTTATAGTGTTATTATGATGTAAGTGCGGTGATATCATCTCATCATTATTGAATCAGATGCAACTATTGTTTGTTGTTTGCAAAATAAAGCATATCTCAAGTTACATCCGCTTTTAAGAGATAGGACTTTTTGCTCAGTAAAACTGTGAAAACAATGATAAGATGTGCCTGTTTTTGATGGATAACAAATAAAAGAAGCGTTCAGGAACTTACAGCGACAAAGCTCACAAACAAAAACTTTTCCAAGGAATCTTTTATCATTTGCGGTTACTAAGTAAGCCTGCACCAGCATCCGATTCACATTACCATGATTACTGAATACTACACCATCATAGATGAAACAAACATCTCGTTTTCCAAGAAAACCAAATCATGCTCCTCAACGACGCATCCTCTGATGTTAAAAACCGCACACCATCTGGCCAGAAAACTGTGGCTAGTTTTAATCTCATCCCTAGATGAGCACTTAACACCAATTCCAAGCTCAGACATTATCGTCACCTGGCTAGCCAACACTCCAGGCTAAATACAATTGTTAGAGGCTGATTTTCAGGCTGACCCACAATACATTTTGACAAATCTATAACTTTGGCAAGCACTCAGCTCTAGTTTAATAGAGCCATGGCAAAACCCCAACCAAGACGAGCGCATCAATAGCCAATAGTAACCAGCCCCTTAACCCCCCCCCTCATGTAACCACACTTATCCTCCCTCCACTGATGTGTCACTTTTGACTCGCACAGACAGGCTCATCGTAACAACTCGTTTACTTGCTCAGTGCTCACGCTGACATGTTTTCACACCGCGATCAGAGGGGACTGTGTGCACATTAACAAAAGCCAGCCTATACTCAAACTGTTATGTCTTGCTATTACGCAATAATTTTCCCTCTTCCTTACGCTAATATAACTTAGAATTACTGAAAATAACATCGGTAATTTGACAGAATATTATCATTAGGCTGAATTCATATTCAGTTAGAACCTTTGCAATGAATTCTGGGATGTGGTTCAGTCATTATATATAGCTGTTTTATCTTGTCAACTCTGATAACATCAGCGAAGCTTCAAGTTTTTAATAATATAGGTCACCACTGTTGTGTTGTAATTGTAAATAAATAAAGATTTGTTTATTTACTACAATTGGTGCTAAAATGAAATTTTCCGTCTATGGTTAATATGCATGGCTACCATGACAACATAAGATGATTATTGTAAGCCCGTTCTTTATATTGTCAGAATGGTCCACTTTCTGTGACAAAAGTTGTACCTAACATGTTGCTCAGACGTGCATCTTCAAACCCCCAAATTCCAGGCCTTGTGAAGAAAGAAAAATAAACTAACAAATAAATATACCTAGGATCATCAGTGACAAATAAGGCCTAAACAGATGACCAGAAGTTGCAAATATGTAGCAAAATTCGCAAAATAACCAGGTTTACTATTTGAATTCCAAGCAGGGACCCATCATGTACCAATATAATTGGATTTGGTTGTATACTGACTGAGACAGGTTAGACACCTTCTCATCAGGTAAATAAGATTGGACGCTCCTGGATCTGCACATGAAAGTGTCAAATATTATTACTTCAAATTCTCCCATCATGTTTTCATTAGATGTAAATCTCTCACAATTGGATATTCTTCGCTTCCTGATTCATCTTGTTGCTCCACAGATCTGATAAAAGTGCAATCACGGTTTAAGTATAGAATAGACAGCCCCATCTCAAGAACACCTTTACCTTTATAAGCTAACACATCAATTGGTGTTTAAAATGTTATGCACTCAGTATTCCCACCTTCATACCAACTACTTCAAACTGACTTTTTGTACCGTTTATCCTGATTTATGATGGGCCACTATTTTTGATGTAAAGTTAGTGTGTCTTATGGTTAGTTTAAGGGTACCTGGATAAAAGCACCTTAACTACATAGTTAACGTTAATAGTAACATGAGTCAATGGATCTCCGCAATTCATACTTTTCCTGTGTTGTTTTCTAGTAATCATTAGGAAGTATTAGGGGATATTAGGGAATTGAATCACTATCATCTGTAGAGTGTTATGTCATATGAACATGAAAACAACTCAAAATGATTGAGAAATTGACAAAGAAACATAGATTTGAAAAGTTACAAATTCAAATAGGTCACGGAAACAACAGAAGTGGTTGCCAAAATTTATGCTGAAGTGAATGCTTGGTGAAACTGGTCAGCGTAGTGCAAGGTGTAGGGCTAGGTGTGGACACGCGGTAAGAGTAGGGAAAATATTTGTGGACTGTTAGCGTATGTTTATGCCGGGTGTAACTCAAACAAGACTAATATGTGACTTGACACATATCTATCATTTGCCTGATAATCCTGAAATGAATTACCTGCTTATATTTCCTCCATTAAAATGTCAGAACTATGTCATAAAACAAGTCCTACCATGTCATAAACTTGTCATAAATCTCATCATACATGTGTATTCATCCTTACCCAACATATTTAATGCATAAGCGATTCATAAGTTACATGTGTAAATGAAAATGATATTACATGTAGTGATCTACTTGTTTCCGGACATATGTTGGCTGGCCTGACCGACTTCTCTCAAATATGATACTTTTGCATGACCCTTTTGCATAGGTGCAATCCATGATGTATCCATGGCTGATGAGTTAGTATAGAAATTATGTCTTCATCTAGGTTTATAAATCTAAAAGGTTATCAAAGCTATGCCTTTGATGATGACCATTTGATGTGGTGATGTATTAAAGTCCGGCTGATAGCAAGACCCGTTCTTAAAGCCGGCATAGGAGTCTGATGTTTACCAGACATTTTTCTGCTGTGCCAGATGATTATGTTTTCATGTTCTCTTCAGAACAAAATTTTGTTTGGGATTTTGTTAATCTTCTCTGACAACAGAAAATCTTTGCAGCTGCAGAAAATTTGCTGCTCCATTCTGTGGCAATGGAAAATCTCAGAGCAGCTGAAAGGACTATACCATCATGCTTTGTGGTACCATAATAGAACTGCACTTGCCACAGAAAAGGTACACAAAATCCCTCATTTCAACTTTTAATTACTCACTTAAAATCAGTGGTTGCTTAGACGTTTGTTTGAAAAAATATGACCCTAAAGTATTGCAAACTATCCATAGCTCTCAATATTTAAACACGTCTTACTTATTTCTTGTACATTTGCTATGGAGCAAGCTCATCTACTGCAATGCATGGTGGGATAGTCTCTTCAGCTGCTGTGGAAAAAATGGCTTATTATGTGCATGTAATTTCTTTGAAAGTCATCAGCTGATTGCAGTGAAATATTAGTCTGTCATAGTTAAGCTTATAGTTAGGATGAACCTGGGAAATTACCGAAGACAATGGGCATGGTCTCACTGGTAAGTCCCCCTTTTATCCTTCCCCTTCTAACAATAATAATGAGAATCTGGGGATAGGCCCTGTCCTTTATGCCATTGATGCATAGTGGCCAAGTGGGGCATTGCAGAGACCGGTGGTCACCATACCTTCCCTTCAGTGGGTGGGGGGGCAGGCAACACATACCTCCAACATCAACCAACTCAAGTAGGTTCGGGTTATGAAAACAATTGTATGCTAGGTTTGAGATTCTAAATGGGAGGGGGGGATGAGGTGGGGTGGGGAAGACTACTGAAGACACTTGCATTGGTGAATAAACGATCTTGTGCTTGGCTTTAAAATACATGGTTACAATAATCTGTGATGTATAAAATGCCGGGATAAAATGGGGAAGGGAAAAGATAGTAGCCCTACCTGTTAGACTAGAAACTGCAGCAGCAACTGGAGTCCATAGAAATCCAAGACAGACGTTGAATTGGAGAATATGGAGTGCTTGAAAATATCAACTTTCCCTTAATTGTCTCGCTCATGATTGTCTTAAGCTCCAGTTCTCATAGATTTCTAAGAAAATCCATTGGGTTCGGTTTTAAATGGGTCTGATTTGACTTTGCTTACAAGGAACAGAGCATATGGATCACTTTGGTAAATTCAATCTTGCACATGTGGTGAGTAAAGCCGAAGAGATAATTTGATATCAAAGCAGCTTTAATTGCTTGCACTGAGTGGATTGCAGTCTAAGCCTTAGTTTCTCAGCTTTACATTCATAATATTTGGACTAGCTTCGACTATTTTAAGCTATTTTAGTTACCGACAGTGTCCAATATATTACTCTTAGTACTGTTTTTAGATGTCTCATTTCTCCTGATTTTTTTTTCGTAATCCATAAATGAAATTACACCTTTTTTTACTGTAGGGAGCTAAAGCTGTTTACTTGAAAAAGGAAGAAACAACAAAACAAAAACACAATTATAAAATGAATACACAAACAAAACAATCAACAAAAACTCAGACAAACAAAAATAATAATGTGTTTACTAACACATTAAAGTGTTTACTCACCATGTTAAACACAGTTAATGCATAGGTGTTTATCCTTGCTTTTCCATGCCTCTTCATCATTTTTTGTCTACGACTACTAAGGTTTCGATGTAGCGATTCCGATGTATATTTCCCGAGATGGAGCGCTTATTTCTGGCCAGTACTGTTTCATTAATATTTATATTTTCTTTGTTTAAGTCATATTCATCAATAAAAAACACAGGGTCCTCTGGGGGATGAGGTTGATCTGAAATAAGAAGAAAAATAGAAATACTAGGTAAATATTAGGGAACAAACAGAAATACTAGGTAAATATTAGGGAACAAACCAAGATTAATTTTGGAATAAAATATTGATGCATGAACAGTGATGAAACGATGAATTATCAACATTACATTTGAGGCAGGGAGGGAGGGGTCAGCTGTCTATTATCACCCAGGAAGTGACAGATATTGCATATAAAATTCAGGTATTTCAAAAGCTCCCCCCTCCCATACCCAACACCCCCTTGGCATGAAACTTGGTGCCTTCACACGCCGGATGAGGCCTTTGGGATTCATATAATATTTTCCCGGAATATCCTCATTTAGATACCCCCTATATTTAAAATATTTAAGAGCCTATGTCATTATATTCTTTCACAATCAAGGTTAAGGGGGGATGAGCAGCGAAGCTGTGAGTACAGCGCCAAGCTGCAACATCAAGTCACTCTTGTTTCTGTGAGTGTGTGGTGTACTCAGTATTTTCTCTCCTTATATGGATAACATAAGTGGTCTATCAACCTAGACCCTATAAACTAAGATTGTCCATCCTTAAAAATAAGTTATACCATGATAGCACTCACAAAATTAATGGTAGATACATCCAATTTTAAGAATGACCCAAAATCAACTTGACATTTCCACAGGGCTCATATCTTCAGGGTATAGAAAAAACAGGTTGTTGTTTTATTATTAATTTGCATTTAATTCAATTAGCCACTCAAAGAGAAACTGTTGATATTCAATCCAATGTTTAATTTCCATCATGCTGTAAGCTATCCTTCAAAAAGGTTCGTATCAGCTCCAGGCATGCTTCCAAATTTATATACAAAGAAATGAAACAGACTGAAAATTGAATCCGCTGAAATTGCAAGTATACATTTCTACCACTGCTTTCTAGCCAGAAGAATGCAAACTGTTAATATGTATAAATAAGCAAACCCAGTGGGTTTGGACAAGGCTTATCCTTGACTTAGCTTTGTTGCCATCGTTTTGGATACACACTGCAGGCTAAAAACCTAAATTGAATCTTGTTCAAGTTCAACATAGGTTCCTCTTTTGTGTACCTGAACTTTTAAACTTTTTTCCAGTGCAAGAAATGAAATTTTGTTTTCCACTGTATAAATGGTCTGTCTGGTGAGAAGAAGTACTGAAAACGAGTTAGAAATTTACTTAAGGAAATGGAGCAAGGGGGATTGTAGGCTAAAGGGGTAAATTGGGGGTAGGGAAGTGTTTATTCGTATTAGCTATCAGACAGGGGGACAAGAAACAGAAACTGTCGGCTTAGCAGGTGTTAAAATGTTGATTTATTTACCCTGGTGGCTGTATTTACCCTACTGGCTACTTAAGTGTCTTGAAATTGAACTGGTTTCACTCATCTAAAATGCCCTCAGTGGCTTTTTAAAGTGACTCAGAAGTTAAGTTGAATCAGATAAGAGTCATATATGGACGCACGTTCATGCAACATATTTCCCTGTTGAATTGCTTTAATCTAGTTCACTGAAAATATCAAAAACATTTATATTTTAAATTTATTTTTATTTATTTATAAAGTAAATGATATCCAAACAGGTACATTTCAAGCTATTTCAGCACATCACATCAAAGCTCCTGTTGGGTGCCCCATTCTTTTTTTAAAGGAATTTTTTTAATTTCAAGGTGATGCTAACAAAAAACTCTGTTTTTTTAAAGGTTTTAGGGTGTTTTCCTATTATTAGGTGAAGAGTAACATAAGATTGTTACGAAGTTGAGCAGGTCCTAAGGATTACAGGACCTCAGCACACTTTACAGGACCTGTAAAGTGTGCTGAGGCTTGTGGATCAATAGCATAGCGCACTATAAATCACTGCGCTTTTCTTTTTTTGAAAGTTATCATAATAAATAACTGCAGCTAATGATGGGGATGGGGACAAGAAGCAACAAAATTATATTATCATGATTGTACATACATTCATACCTCTTATATAGCTTCTTTCAAATCATTCAAGTTTAAATCCACTCTACTTTTGCTTTAATTCACTTTGACACGTTCTAACCTAACTGCACAGATTGCTGTCATGCCCTCTGGTCTGTGTGATTTGTCCCGTTCACTTAATTTCACTGCACTGGATTAAGATTTATGTATACAATGGCATGTAATCCGGATTCAAAATGCCACCTCATTTCATGAGTCTGTATAGTGACGCTATTTTCACCCAACCAACATTAATATGTTTGTGCTCAAAAAGTGTGATTTTTTACAATCTGGCAAAACCTATATACATGTTTTTTGGGTGGGAGAAAATTGCCCCCTCCCCCCATTCCTCCTGTGGCACCACCAATGCAAAGTTTAAACAATCGGACTTACTTTCTGCACGTACAGTATAACTTTCATTTTAGTTAAGGGGTGGTCTGGGGCATTATTTTTTTAATATTTTTTTTATAAGGTCTGATGAGCAGATTAGTAGAGAAGGGATTTAGAACAAAAGTCGTATGAAAATAAAAATTCCTTTAAAAGGGATATACTGGCATAGAGATTAACTTTTATTTATACAATAAGACTTGTTAGAGACCAGATTACGAAGCCACACTTTGCGCACATCAGATGTTGTGGAGCCAAAAAGCTCACAAATGGACAAATATCTGGTACTTTATAGTAAGAAATTACATTTCAGCTGTCCTTTCCTATATTTCCAGTGGCATAACCACTTTTGAAAAAATCCTGGCTTAATGCCACTGTCCATACTATTACTAGATTATTGTGTGCAGGACAAACAATTTGATATTTTCTGTATGTCTGGCTTTTTAATTTGGTAAACACTCTCCAACAAGTCCAATGTATTTGATATCCACACTATAGGCTACATCAAATGTGCCGACATAATGGTAGTTTTTAACCTGGGGAAAGCATATCCCAATAATGCCCTTTTTTCTTCCATACAATAGAACGATTTTGAGGACATAACAATTCTTTTGATTGTAACAATTGTATTTACTGGTTGAAGTTAGCAAAGTCAATTTACCTTTAAAACATTTTAGTTGGTTTATTTTTGTAAAGTATATTTGATCTTCTAAGCTCTCTTTTAGTTTTTATTTGACAAGTTAATGTACAAGGCATATCATGCTATATATAAACTACTTTAAAATGTTAGAATAAGACCAAACATGAAATTAACATTGTAAACCATTTACATGCATAATGTATATATGTATGTTTATACATTTGTGTGATGTAACATTTGAATTGAATTTGTATGTTGCTGCATGGGAGGAGGCAAATGAACAATATTAGTGTAGCACAGTTAGTCCATATTGTGCAAAATTCTGCTTGTCACAAAACTATAGGCTTAAGGTAGTATGAACGGCTAATCAAGCTTGCAGCAAAATTGGCTAAATAATGGCTAAGGAATGGCCACCCCTTAATCATAGTGAAAATGGTCATTGGTATCGTTTTCATTCAACTTTGCAGCATATTTTGTTTTAATGCTGGATGTGTAGTTATGTGTCTATAGGATTATGTAGCCTATATTTATCATATAAATGTACCCAGCAAATACAAAATATTTTTAAAACATTTCAAACATGTTATAATGGGTTTTGGTCAAAACATCTTAATAACATTAAATGTCGGGTTTTATAAAGGTCATGAATATGTTTCAAAACATTTTGTTTGAAAACATACTTGAAAAATATTTTTAAAATGTTGTTCAAATGTTTTTGCAAAATATTTTTTGATAACATTTTTGCCAAATATTTTGTCATCATTTAAATAACATTAAGTTAGAATACTTTGTAGTTAGTTTCCACATGTTTTTGAATGTTAATGAAAACATTTTATACCTGTTATATAACCCGACATTGAAACCTTTTTCTGGCAACATTTTTTAAACTTTTGCAAATGTCAAAAATGTTTCGTTCATAATATGTCAATAAAAAACCCATTAAATTGTGTGAATGTTTTAAAAAATACTAACGAGGTCAAAACAATTAATCTTGGAAGTCCCTGATCTGTTCTCTATCCCATTGATCTATTGATCAATTTATTACTTTCATAAAAATAATGTAATTGTCATTGATTATTAGCTGAAACCAATGACAAATCACTCATATTTATATTATTTCACATGTGAATATAATTCAATTGAAGTTCTCTACTTTTTGTCCAAGGTTGTTACCAAATAGTGAAACAATAATTAAAGCCCATAGATGATGAACACCTGTATGATGAAAATTATTTAATTGTGTTCATCTGCTCTTCCATAATGACCTCTCTGTCTCTTACAGCAATAATATGTGATTTGCATACAGAATAGATTCCTATTTAGGTTAAATGATCACATTGTCCCCTTTTAATTTCAAGCCAAACATGAGGTAAAACAAAGATAATTGCTATTTCATTCCAGTGCCGACAATGCCTGTATTAATAGCTCGCCGATTATATAATTTGTTATGTAGTGGAACTTCACGCAGCTGGTACATTTAAATTAAGACATAAAACAAACAGCGATATGTACAGTTTTTAATCATTTGCCATAAAATGTGTATTATATCGCGAATTTCAAAATGATTTGATATCAGAAGGACCTTCCTTGCATCACAGTTCCAGGATCTGTGCTTGCATTCAAATGGCAATTTGATATGTCTGATGTGCTCTCAGGTCCCACAAAAAATATGTGAAAACATCGCTATCCAAGCCCAAATGAGAGATCACATGATAATATAGGAATTTAAGATCAAGGGCAATATTATTTTCGAAGAAATATTTTCCACGTAAGTTGTAAAAAACAAAGACAATTCCTAAATAAATATGATGTTTTAATTTGAGATTAGCCGTTTTTTGTTTTTGGATTAATTGGAGTAAGATTTATGTAAAGTGTTATGGTTAAGGTTAGGGTCATACAATGTTGTAAGTGCATTAAGTGAGGGTCAGGGTTTTAAAGATTCAAATGGAATAGTTTATCTATATTCTATAATCAAGGATTGTTGTTTTATGGGTGTGAAAACCAAGGTTTACATTGTGTGAAAAGAAAATATACTAGTACTTGGGGAAAGAACACTTAACTCAAAATCAAAATAGGATTAATGTAGGGTAGGATATCAAGAGACAAAATCAAGGTCTAGGATGTATTTAGGCCAAAACTAATGATAACATCAGAAAGTCACATCAAGGATACATTCTTCTTTCAGATTTCTTCACAATAGTCATTATCAGTGCAACAGGAACCATAATTGGGCTGTTCCAGGTAGAATCCACACACCCTCTATTTTGTGGTAATCAAGCCTTTCTTTGCACATATGGGCAAAATTCCATTTTTTTGGACTAATTATTTTTTTGTAAAGGTTGTTCTTTCACTAATAGCTTTGAAACTATATTGATGCCAAATTGCCAATTTACTTTGGCATTTTAGACTTGCAAACATTTCGATTACTCACCAATTAGTTAAAATTTGATGAAATGATGCCATTTATACCAAAATATGTCCCTTTTGTACACTGAAGTTGAAGAACTTTGCGGGTCACTCTTCATTTTTTGTTTAAATTTTAGCTTCTTGCATATAAGCTACATGTAGCATGGTTGAAAATTGTTTAGTGATCATCTATATTTAGAATGGCCAAGAGGGTGGGTGGGAGGGGTGCCTTGCGTCAGTGGCATAGCTAGGGGCAAAGGTTTGTCCCCCTCCTGCCTTGCTCCCCTCAGTCGGGACCCAGGCTCCCTTTACATCCTCATGAACCAGCAATTTATAAATGCTCCTTCCCAAATCATGTTTTCCCCATACTATAATAACCCCTACTTGCTATAAACAATGGCAAACCCAGGAGAGAGGGAGGGGTAAAATGTTTTGCATGAGCCCTCAAATGATACAGAAGTCAGCCATATTCCAGCCCCGGAGGGGGTTCTCCCTGGTTGAAGGTATACGGGGATGTGCCACGGTTTTGGGGTACCTTTTCAGTAATTTTGGTATATCGATGGGTGGGTTTTCAGTGAAGACCAATGCGCCCAATTGGGCGCATTTGGGAAAAAGTGCCCCTAAAAGCGCCCAATTAGGGCAAATTTGGGTGCTTTTTGGGTGAAAAATTGGTATACTGATGGGTGGCAAAACCAGCAAAAAGTAGGTATAAAGAAAGTCAGCATCCGAAAGTCTGCGTGGCACATCCCGTAAATTTTTTCAAGAACCCCCGATTCCAGCATATGATTCCAGAACTTGCATCCATCAACAACAACAGTTTACTACTTGAGTAAATAAAAGTTGCTTTGATGGAAACTAATGTGTCAAATAGTTGAATAACAATACTTCATCATTTGCATTTAATTAC
Source organism: Amphiura filiformis (assembly GCF_039555335.1). Lineage (NCBI taxonomy): Eukaryota > Metazoa > Echinodermata > Ophiuroidea > Amphilepidida > Amphiuridae > Amphiura > Amphiura filiformis. Next base: position 47,729,541 of record NC_092643.1, read on the forward strand.
CCAGAAGTGATTTGATACCATTCCTAAATCAAACTATTTTGATATCATGTTATTTGAAATATTCTTTAATATGATTGATTGTAAGTAACAAACTGGTTGAAAGATCTCAAATCATGAGTGGCATTCCTTGATAACCAGAATGTGTATACAGGGTGTAAAGGGTTCAATTTTATCTGAAAAGTTCTGGTAAGTATTTGAATTAAAATGAAGTACCCCTGGCAAATGCCAATATCACATGCCAGCTCAGGCCCGTATGCGTGCAGGATGCAGGGGCCCACTTTCTGTTATTTTTCCAATTAAAAGGTCCAAAGGTAGGAGAAAAATTAACAAAAGGTCCAGTTTTTGGTGCTAAGACATTTAGATCCACTTTTTACACACAAAAAATCTGTGCAAGCGCACTTTTCATTAGAAAAAGATAATTTTTTAAGCCCTGCCCCTCCAAAAAACAAATCCTGCATATGGGCCTGTGCCAGCTTGAATGTACGTGCCCGGGGGAGGGGGACATTCCACTGTAGAAGTGACAGGTATGTGCCTACTGCCATCTGGAAGTAGGGGTCTGAATAAAATGGTTGTTTTAGGGGTCACTGGTATACAAACTGAAAAAGGGTTCATTAGATATAACATTTTTAAAACGGGTCATCAGGTAGAAAATTCAATGGTGGGGGGGGGTGACACCAGAATGGAGAAAATGCTTGATGGGAGTCTCCAGACTCTCCTGAATGAAGAGCTTGAAAGACAGGGTCTTGAAGGGGCACTTACACACTAAAAACTACGGGGTTATATTTTCCGTGGTCATTTTGAATTGACCACGTTTGGGGTTGTTTTGACCCTTCAAGGGGGTTGTACTGTTTTAATTTGACCACATTCACAAGGTCATTTTAGCCACGACGAACGTGGTCAAAAACTTAGTGGTCATTTTGCCGATACCGTCGCGCATTGATATCAGTTTCAATCTTCCGCTTTGAAAATCTCAAATTCATAAATGAGTTTAAACATGAGCTGCAATTAATGTTTGTTGATTAATAAATAAAACTAATTTTTTGACCGAAGTTACCCAATTTGTCAACTTTATAATGACTTGACATTGTTATGGAATGTTCTCTGTATTAATAAGCCATGCGACTTGGGGATGATGTGGGGTGACCCCCGCTTGGGATGACTCTGGTATTTGTTACCGGTTGTTGTGTGGAGTGGGGCGCATGTGGCGGCCGACGGGTGCGTCCTTTTGATGTGGATGTACATAAATGTACTTTCATGTTAAAATTTGTTGTCTGCTGTTGTTTTTTTTTTGTTTTTTTATTTTATTTTATTTTTTTTTTGTGATTATTGTAATTTGTTGATAATTGTTTTTCTCATAATAAAAATCTAATAAACATTGAAAGACAAAAAAAAAAAAAAAAAAAAAAAAAACAAACTTTATAATGACTTGCATTTGAACTATTTGCACACATGGTGCGCATCGGCTTCCCACGTGGTCACATCAGCGCCATATTTGTTCTGATTGTGCAGCTCAGCGGATTGTCGTGTGTGCTTGTCTGCATGATGGAATATGAAAAGTTAGTTGAAAAGTGAGACTGCAAGGATAGACCCTTGTCTATGCACACAGATTCATTCCAATTTCATGCTGTCGTGGCCGGTGTCTTGGCTGCAGTTGTTATAAGCTTATATCATGTAAGCTTATAATACGTGAACTGTCATAGGCGATGACTGACTGCGTGTGAGTGTGATACACAGATGCATTTTGCAGTTTGCTGTTTATGTAATGCTTTCTCTGTGCAGAAACACACTTATGTCCTGGTGGGACCAGCATGACCATAGGCCTACTAAAAAATCCAAACTCCCCCTAAATGTGGTTATTGAGTAACCCTATAAAACAACCCTTTCAAATGGGTCATTTCATTTGACCCGAAATGAGGTCATTAAGTAACCCAATAAGGCAACCCTTTTGAAGGGTCATTTCATTTAACCCGAAATGTGGTAATATTTTGACCCCAATGGGGTTACTATTTGACCCAAATACGTAGTCATTGCAATGACCTCGACCAATGGGGTCAAAATGACCCCGTTAGTGGTATGGTGTTTAGTTGATAACTATGCTGGGGTCAAAAATGACCCCGTTTGGGTCATTTTTTGACCCCGTAGTTTTAAGTGTGTACCCTTAGTGAATAGCATTCCTCATGTTTTGCAACATAGTTGCAAATAACCAAAGCCGATAAATATGTTGCGTGCAACAACCGAATGAGACCATTCACTTTGATTTATAATCAAAACGTTTTGGTAAATCAAAATGCATGCTTGAATGACTGTGACCATACCATATTATGCCCATATTAACAAGAATTATGATGTTTTTATCTGTAATCACTCATATGTGACTAATAATTTCATTTCTAAGTACATACTCCATATAAACAGTAAACAAGTCCTTTCATTCAACATTCTTTTGGATTTACTAAATGATTCACACAAAAAAACTGGTTTGTTGTCGGTGTTTTCTCTATTGAGGGTAGAAATATTAAGCCTGTTAACAGATAATGTTATAGCCTACCAGAGATGGGACCAGAGAAGAGATCATACCCTTCCCAGAGTCCTTTGCAGCATGATGCATCACCTCATGATGTCAAATGACACTCCCATTACTTCCTAGCAGTTTTCATGTTGTGAGTAGACTGGCTAAATATGGGTCGATAGTCAAGAAATAAACATAATTTGCAAGATCTGGATGTGCTCTGTTCATTGAGGTAGGCTTACTTTTTGTCACTATTGACCCATGTTGCACTGGATAGTAAATCAGTACAGAATATTGAAATGGAAGAAATGCATTGTGGGATGTGCAAGATATCTTCCTTGGCCAAGAATCCTTAAAAATGTTGGTTGCGTTTCATTTCAGGACCAATAGTAAAGTGGTTTCTGCAATATTCCCTGTTGGGCTGTAGAACAGGTTTTTTTTACTACAGCTTAATTTTTCATAAATATGCCTCAAAATTTCAAATGAAGCATCTCTGAATTACATATAAACATATTATCATGTTTAGTCAATGGAGGAATCGCAGAAGCTATTTATAAGCTTGCTATATTGGAAACTATCTTTTTACTCAGCAGCTCACCTGCCGATGCACTTCCAGATACTAAACTATTGTCCACCTGACAACAGGTTCAAAGTTAACGCAACTATTTTCTCACTACAAACCCTGGGGCTTCTTCCCCGGGCTTCTTCCGACAGTCCTGTTGTCATGCCAAGATGCTTAGGTATAGTCTATTTTGGGATACCTGTATAATGTACTAATCATGCTAATGAAGGATTTTTTAAGCTTACTAAATTTGAGCTATGAAACCAGAGATACTAATCTTTTATGATCTAGTTTTGTTTTCATCACAATGTTAAAAAAAAATTCATATTGGTAAACATTGTTGCTCCACTCCCCAAGGGTGTTATCAGATGAAGGTAAACTGCCCTTCAGAAAAATATTCTCTGGTGACCAGTTTTTGCCCCCTCTGAATGTCATGACCCCTCTTCTCCCATGAAATGCTGCTTTGGTAGCCACTTGCACGTACTGCATTTTTCTTTGAAGCAGACAGAATCAAAGCTATATTTATCTCACAATGTGTAATATCTGCTGTATATTTACTTTATATTATAGTGTTTTTCACTTGGAAGGAGTATGCCTTATGTCTGTATTTTAACAGGTAGAGGTATGTCAACCAATGATGCATATCCCATAACACATTGCAGTAGGCAATGCCAGTGGCATCGATACATCATGGTGATGGTGCTCTTTGAGAAGCTGAATCCCGCATCACTGGAGTACATGTACATCTGCACATTAGATTGAAATTGAACTTGTGAAATTGCATCCTCAAAATAAGCCTATAGCTGAATGTAGAGTGTAGGATGGTTTTCAGAGGATGTGGTCTATCCATTTATGAAACAGGACAAGATGATGGTCATGATAATATTGAATATATGTGAGTGCCATGGAAGGCTCAGTGCAACAAAGACTCATGTCCATAGCTCTCTTGGGTACTGTTATGTATAAATGCAATCATGCTTATGAATAACATTACCCAGGTGAGCTACATGTAATTTGCCAGCGAAGTGGTTACATAACTCCCTGGTAACTGGATCATGCACCTTTTGGAATGGGTAGTACATGCCATAAGCTTTGTGTTGCGATCATATTGATTGTGGTGCAGAACTCAAAAGCCCGATCCTGTTGACATAGTGATAATCGGATTACACGTAGCACTTCGCTGGCGAATGGAGATAAGTCTTTGTTGCACTGAGCCCTAAATATGAAGAAGTGCCCCTCATTTTGAAGGCCGCCCCACATTTTACAACCTAGAATGGTTCTGTGTAGCTGTGTTTACCCACCCACCCTAGTAAGTTATACAGATGTGCATACCATATGGATCCACATCTTTATACAGATTTTCAATTTAAGGCGTGTCACAATATGTTGTTAAGATGGTGTGATCACGTCCGCACCATTTATTCAATATGATTTTGTTAAGGTGTACTGAAGCATTTGGCACAAAACCAGGCCTACAAATCCCACTTGCCTCTGAGGGAGGGGAATATATTTGATGTAGGCCGTCTAACATATCAAAACATGTCTACCAGAGATTTTGAACATGTTACGGATCACATCTCTGAAATTGCATCTCATCTGCAGAAACTGGTGTTAAATGGTGTTATATACAGACACCTCAATATGTGTTATACAGGGTGTCCGGAAACTAAAATTGTTTAACTCATTTGACTCAAAAATGAGGTGTGATTGTCAAATAATTCAAGAATGGAGCAGTCCTTATAATATCAACTACCGTATTATTTGTATTAAATTCTCCCCTCTAATAAATGCTGCCATTATAAGCATTATGTCAAAACTTATATTTCCATCCAAACCATCATCACCACATTACAGTCGAATTTTCATATATTTAACTAAATAAATCGCATTCTTGCATAAAAATGTACTTACAAATCTAATTTTGTAGCATTTTATGATAATATGTGGTTTCCAATTGTCAAACCAGAAGCCATATTTTGCTAGTTCCTGAAGTTGTATTTCACTATTTTTTCGTTGAAAATTCACATTTCGAACAAATTATTGAAAAAATGCAATGCCCCAGGCAATACAGTATTTAGTTCTGTTTGGTTTGGGCTTTCAAATATCCCAAATTAAAGCTTCCATTGGTACAGTTCATTCTGGGACACCCTGTATACAATTCATTCAGAGACACCCTGTATACCACTTTGTTCCTGTTTTCTACTTGTTCATCACATAATACCAGCTGGGAAACTTTTCATGTTAAAACAAATGTAGGCCAAAAATAACAAGGAGCCGCACCTTGTCTAGTCACTAAACCTTAAGGGCCGGTTTCTCAAAGCATGGCTAGTGGTCAGGCTTTCAAAGCCATCAGGCTTATAAGCTCTGCTCAATTAGTCCTCTTTACCAGTGCTTATAATTTCACATCGTACATCACTAGAAATATAAACCAATAAAATGGATTTACATTGGTAGGGCTATCCTGCTGCCTTACGAAGCCTGTCCACCAGCCAAGCTTTGAGAAATCAGACCTCAAGGTCCACATTTTGTTACATTACAATGCACATTATTTTATCTCTGATTCTGCCACAAGAAGCTCTGTTTCCAAGTATTTTTTTGCATAAATCAATCTGTGAATAGTTTGTTGAAACAAATGTAATGCAATCAAGATAAAATCAGATGTCAGGAAAAATAGACTTTGAGAAACTGAGTTAAAATAACAAATAAATAATGTTGTATTACCTTTATTTCACAAATTTGTCTGTTTCTTTATTTTTACAGGGAGTCGAAATTTCAACAACAAAAAAATCATCAAGTGCTTTGTTATAATATGGTACATGTGAATGACAGGCTGATAAAATCCATTTTGATTGTATACCTTCAACAGTGCCCTCTTTCCTGAAAGATGAAATGTTGAAAAGATTGGACCACAATTTTATTATTTACTACATAAGGGGCTGTGCAATAATTACTATGCACACAGAGAAAGGATTTGCAAATGTGCACCACAAGTGCTTGCCCTACCTTTCTCAGTGTGCAAAAAAATAAATCTTGTCCTGCCCCTCTTGATGTACCAAAATTCCTTGCCCACTCACATTTACAAAGAAGATTTTGCACATTTGAACAATTTTCAAACCATAATTCTCTACGCTTATGTGTAATAGTGAAGCAGTGCTCCTTAAATTATAATTGCCCCTCTCGTTAGACCTGCCAAAAATTGCTTGACCCACCCCCCTTTCGGCTTGCCAAAAATTGCTTGGCCCACCCTAACTTTAAAGCCATATTATAACATTTGCTGAGGAGAACGCCCTAAATTTTTTTTAAATTCTGGTTTTTACACGATTGTAATGTACTTTAGTCAATATTATAACGATGGAAATATTAGTCGCACACGTATGCACAGTACGTACACGGCGTGCGGGATACACATACACACACACCCCGAGGATCATATCGTATTACAACCGCGGGAGTAACATGCATGGGCGCTACGGTAGTAAATTTCCAATTTTCTATGCTTTACCTCACTTGTTCGGGTCAAAATTAAAAGGGGACATATCTGACAGTAAAAAATAAATATTAATCTATTTTTACAGAAATTTTATAATATGGCTTTAAGTGAGATGTCCAGTGGTGAAGCCAAGGGGGGGGGGAAGCTTCCCCCGTGAGAAGGATTTCCCTCTCTTGACCCCCTGTCCTGCTTGCTACACCAATATTTAAGATTGTTAAGCCTATTTTGTACTTTTTAGCCATTTTCGTTAAATTTGTCCCCCTTGAAAGCTACCTTGCTCCCAGTTGCCCGCCATTGCCCCTTCCTCTGAAAAAGTCCTGGCTACACCAATGAGTATGTCACCAATGACTTGGTGGGTCAATCTCCTTTCACATGAAGGTTAATGGCAAGTTCAGAACCACAATGGGGTAGAAATCCCACAAGCTTTCCTACAAAACCCTGTTAACCTGATATCTTCAATCTTGTCTCACTCCAGTCCTCCTCAACTAAAGGCACGCCTTTGGGCCAACCCACATCAGACCTGCGCCCTCGTTTATCTAAGTAGTAGGATTATGAGATCGGAAACAGACGAGCGAAACTTGAAACTTTATCCCGCAGCATTTGAGAAAAAAACTTGACAGATATGATATGATAGCAGACAGATATCATGTGAGTGTCTGCCTTTGAACAAGAACTTGAAATTGATCTCACTTGGTTTCACCACTATGGTTTGCATCTTCACTTTGCAAACCAAGGTAAACTACAGGGGCATAAGGCCTAAAAAAATTGTTTGATTGGCGTAACATAAAAAAAACCGGTAGGTCGGTTGGCAATTTTTTTTCCACACATTTTAAGCTGTAAATTGGAACTTTTTAAACATTTTTTTTATAAATTTCAATTTTTTTACATTTGTAAAAATGTAAGAAAAAAATTCTATTCTATTTTTAGGGTCGGTCGGGTTACGCCAATCAAATAATTTTTTTTTTTAGATCTAACCAGTAGGGGGAGCCAAAATAAAGTCAAATCAGCTGCTTTTTGGACCCTCTGAGTGTTCTCCTCCAACCAGACAGTGGCGTAACCAAGGGGGGGGGAAGAGCCAGCTGCTCCCCATGCATGATACTTGGAACATATAAATTATTTTTAACAGAAGTTTGTCAAAAATGGTGAAAGAACTGGGTTCAGTAAATATATGGAATTCTATTTTTTTTATTCATCTTAACTTGTAATAAAACTTTCCTTGTATTCAGTTCATGCACACAAGTGTATGATCTAATACAGGGGCTAGTCCTGACCTCTTGATAAATACATTTCCACAAGATATGATACATATCTAATTCCTGAATGTAAAATAATTCCTTATCTAAGAGCCCCAAATGACTTCACATGCCTATGATGATGTAAGAATGCAACTTAACTCACCCCAAGGAAAATGAGTTGGCTTATTATTTCCTTTAAATGTCAAATTTGGAAACTTGGGAGTAGGGCACCTAACTGCTAGATCTTTTGCAATTCTGAGTTATTTTTGTAAGACTTCTTGTGTTGCAGGTTGATCGGAACTATGGTAGTAAAGCAGTAAAGTTTGTTCGGTTCATATAGGCTCATATAAGGCAAGAAAATAAGCTTATTTACGCGAACGTGAGTTGGGACTTTATTGGCGTGTGCAGTAAAAAAACAAATACTTTTCGCCTATTATAAGCCAATCAAATTTTAGCTCAGGCATCAAATGTTGTATGAAGGAATACCACCAAAATGAATTCCAAGACTGAAGGCAAATGAATGCATTGTAATGGAATGCTAATGAATGCATTCTAATGATACTTTCAAAAGGGCAATAATCCTCCAGCTACTCTGGTCTTAATTTGGAGAAAAAGTACATTCTTCAGGCCATGCAAAGCTTGCTGTAATTCCAAAAATATAATCTATTTTTGTGTGCGTATGTGCGTTTGTATTCTATGTCTGTTTGCCCAATCCCTGTGTAAGTACATAGCATCTGCCATGTGTTTCCAACTACAGGCATATTTTTGTTTCGGTGTAATGGTCTCAAATAATGCCCTCGATGCGAGTGACCGACATCTGAACTGGCTTCACTATGCAATGAGGAATCTCAGGCAAATGTTAAGATGTCCTATCCAACAACAACAACATTGCTAAAGGATAGAGAATTTTCTCTCACATACCTGTGAGGCATTAAAGTTCCGAAGGATAGGAAACAAAAGTCTGTCGTGATTAGTTAACAACCCTTAAGGGGGAAGGGGGAAGACCCCGACTAATTGTAAACAAATGTGCTCATTCAGATGGAGCTCTATTCTGAGAATTTCCAGCTTGGTTTTTAGATGATGCCTATGGATGCAGCTATGCATGCGTGCAGGGTGCTTTGGTATAACAGGCACTTCCCTGATATAACACACAATACAGATTTTGATTTTAACAATGTCAACAATTATACAGAATTGAGTAAAATATGATTAAATGGGAAATTGAACAGAAGGAAATGTATGCAAATGAGCTACCAAATTAGCATATTTTGTGATGAAAACCTACTGGAATTTGAAGACTGTAAATTACCACCCCTCCACCAAATCACATCACTTATAAACACCTTACCAGTTCAAGAAATTGCACTTGCAACCTCGGACAGACGGACAGAATAATGGACGTAAAACCAGGAAACTTAATACCTCTGGTGGAGGCATAAAAAATAAAATCCATGACTAAAACTGCATGATAAGTTAATTTCAGGAGAACACTTGTTCATGAATTGCAAATGACACATATTTACCCAGGGAAACATTTAATTTTTGAATCCAAAAAGTTCATCATAGACTTCTAAATTTAGCAAAGGATAAGGCTGTCATGTCAAATTCTGAACCAGAACTAGTCGGACACTATCTGTCAAAATTGGTAAAAGTCTCAAGATGGCACCTGACCACAAGGGTCAAAACTGTCAAAATTCTACCTTTGATAGCAATATGTCATAGCCTTCAACTAACTAGCTATGTAAAGGATGAGTTAACCAACAGTCCACATCTACCCCCTTTAATGCTCTCTGTGCTAGCCATAGGCTTCAATATAAAAAGTGTGAGATATTTTCTCAAAATATCAATAACTATCTCAAGAACCACTGAACCAATACTAGGCTTGTTTGTACTCATTTTAATGCATTTTTCATGCCGATTCCAAATATGGTTATGTAAATGTACAATTCTGACAATTCTGAATTTTCATTGAAAATTTGAAACTTGCCGTTTGCAGCCGACACCCGCATGAAGGGGGTCAAGTTGCCTTATTCAAGCAAAATGCCTTTTAAAGTGATAATGCATGATTTTTTTTGTTTGCTTGCCTATTTTCTTAAAGAAAGATTTTGTTTAAATGCTGTACTTTCAAATCAGAATAAAACCTGAATAAAGTTGTGTTATTTGGCTTTGAATGTGATCCAGTAAATACTGAACTCCAGAAGAGCATCATTAATATGGCTATATATGTGACCGTCCACGGCGAATGAGCCGTAAATTCCTCCGCCGGTCAATTTTGTTTTATTTCGTGTTTAAAAATAAACATCATAAACTTAAAATGGTATATCATTTGACTTCAAACGATATCCAGAAGCGGAGTTATGGTTAGTTAAACTTTGCGCCTTCAACAAAATTATAGCTTTTTTCGTTTCTATGTGTGTCTCTTTTTCAACATTGCCGGCAATAAATATCAAACAGTCATAATTGGCGGTCATTTCAAATCATCCCCAAGTCAACGAGGTTTAAGAAGTGTTCTCTCATTGTTAATTGTTGGTTATGCATACCTATACAAATAACCCACCACTTGAAAAGGATTTAGCAAAAGCAAACAAAGACCAGAGCTATTAAAAGTTCTATAGCCATCTAAGGTAGACAGTCTGTAGCACAACGGCAAGCCGTTGATCAACTGAGGGCAATATTTTTAGCAACGCCAGACCGTTGCAGTCAATAGATGGCATCATTTCTAGCAACGACAGACCGTTGCTAGCTTTTCAAGTATAGAGGGCTTATTTTTGTCAACGCTCGTCCGTTGCCCACTGACAACGTTTGCCCGTTGCCCGCTGAAAACGACTGCCTGCTGTGCTGTGTGCATAGCGAGTCGCTATTGCGTGGTCGAGACAACAAAAATGGAGCGTACATTTTCCCTCTCAAATATCAAAAAATAATTTGTTTTGATGCAAAATATTACTTATATATACTCCAAATAAATGATTGATTGTAAAAGTATGACCTAATACATATTTTGGAAGATCGAACTAAAGGCTCGAAAAAAACTTTAAAATGATTATTCGCCGCAAATTTCGGTCAAGAAATTTCGTTATTTTCCACATATTGGGTCGTGGTCCAGAAAAAACGCAATATTTTCAGAAGTTTTTCTACTTAAAACAAGTATTCAATTTGCTAGAAATATTTAAAACATCTCTCAACTGTCGAAGTAAAAATAATCCATGTTTGAGAATACACGAGGAGACATGTTTATCAGGTCGGCAGAGGTCAACTTTGACCCATACGTCATGTCAATAACCGATTGCGATTGGTCTTTTGATGTACCTAGCTCATGAATATTCACAATTACGTCAGGGTAAATAAACAAACAACGAAGTAAAAAGTAAACAACTTATTTCCCTACATACAAATTCTGAGCGAAATAAAAATTAATGTAGCCTATTGGTATGAATGGATTTATTAGATATTATGCAATTGGGGAATTTTCTGAGCCGTAAAGAGCTGTAAAGCTAGCAGTTATGGCGCACGGCTACTTGCTAGCCCGAATGGCTCAATTTATCTCGGATCAATTTAAGCTTACCATGTGAATTAGTTGCCAGCTGTACCGTCGATCTGCCGACCAAACTATCACAATATTTTCTAAAAGACATCCGAAATAATCATTTATTTATTTCCTCAATTGTTCAGAATTCCCAACATTGCTTTCGTCAATATTAATGGCTCATGCTTTATGGAGGTAATTATTTAAACTAAACTGTAGCCCCTAGTTTAAATCATAATTGCACAGAAACAAATAAAAAAGATAGATTGAATACTACTTTTGCAGGGGCATGTCTTTGGACCGACATGTCGCTGGTTCGACATGATGCTAGTCCAACTCGTCACTATTCCGAACATGAAATAAACATCTTTGGTCCGACACGTCCGAGTCTGAATATGTAAATACAGTAAACTTCATTGTTTTGATACCTTCAACATGTAGTAGGCCTACATAATGAAAAAACTCTGCCCTAGTCCGACATAACGCTAGTCCGAATATGATGAAAAACTTGTCACTAGTCCGAAACGTTGACATAGTCCAAATATGAATCTATTTGGAGTTGGACTACCGCCATTTTTCAGATTGGGACTAGCTAAGTGCTTTCGAGTTTCGGACTAGAGAACTGTTAATGCGTTTCGCACATTTGGACTTGCGAAGTGATGTTCAGATTTTATTTTTGGACTAGCGATGTGTAAGACTTGTTTCAATGTTTTCGGATTGGTGAAGTGTCGGTCAATTTCACAGTTTTCCATTGTCGGACTAGCTCACCTAATTCCGTTTTCGAACCTTTCATGTATTGGGAATTTTACCGTTCCGACAAATGCCTGGATTATGGACCCCAATAATTCCATTTTTGGCTGATTCCAAATCAAATTAAATTAATGTATTAACTTTGGTAATTATTATCATGAAACAGTCATACCATTCCTTGGGAGTGATTCAGTAGCCAGACATATTAAAGCGTGTCGGTTAACTGTACAATTTGTGTCGATGGATAACGTAGAGTTTGTCACTACTTGAAATAAAAATGAAGTAATATTAGTTATCAAAAGAGGACGCAGTGGGTAATCGAACCCGTGACGAAGTGCCAATCGCTTCATAACCAAGACCATGGAGGCCGCATTGAAGTGGACTGCCATTCTATCTATCAAACAAAGCGTTACGGAATTAAGGCGACGAAAAAAAGAAAACCTGTTCTACGGGCGGACGGACCTTTCAAGTAGGGTCGGTCGGTCGGGCTTTTTTTTTGTTTTTTGAAATGACCCATAAAATCTGTAAATATTTGCAATTTGGGAAAATACAAAAAAAAAATTGTTCCTGAAATTGTCGAAATTTGGGTCGGTATTCATTTGTACAAGAAATTTTTTCCCCCAATTTGTTCAAAATCTTGGTCGGGCCCGCCCCGTATAACAGGTTTTTCTTTTTTCGTCGCCAAAGCGTGATATTATCATTATCCTTAAATTCTCAACTTGGTCTGGGCTCATAAAACTCCCGGGCTGAATAGCCATACACGGTTAATATTACTTAAAATAAATAGCCGTATAAGGCTACGAAAACATTTTTCGTTTAGAAATCATCTTTTATTAAAAAACAAGCACATCACAATCAATTTCTTGTTGTTGCAAAAACAGTTCTGAAAGTTTTATTTCTTTTATGTTCTAGCAATACATTTGAAGAATCAAATACTATTTTGAAGAGACAATATTTATACAGTAGTTTCTTGAAACCCTGGGCTTGAAATCGTTTACAAAAACTACAATGCATGCACTGGCAGATCCAGGAATTCAAGAAAAAAATGCCAATTTATCAGAAGATTACTGGGAGCTGAGAGCTTGGATAAAATAATGCTTTTAAATAGCTGATCCTGGATCCACCACTACAATGGTAACAATTATGACAAAATGTCATTTATAATTTTTCATATCACCATGATCACTAGGAGTAGGAATCTAAAACCAATTTTAATTGTAATTTAATAATGGGTGCACCTAGACAAAATTGGACACCAATGTTTTCGCTTGCTCGTGACTCTAAACCACCCACAAACATATATGCAAAAAGGTCAAAAAGAGAAGAGGGGGGATGCTAATTTGCATAAAACAAAAATGGTTAAATGACCACAAATGCAGGGCTCAAATTTCAAAATTGAAATCTGGATAAAAAAAAACCCATCTAATTGTATTCTTCTCATTATTAGGATTCAGAAATCAGAAAATGTATATGAATCATAATACATGCAGTTTGATCTATCTCCGATACAGTTCTTGAGTTGTAGGCATATTGGTGAAATGTTAATTTTTGGTCCCCATCATTGTCCAAAATGCTCCTATTGTGATCACGTGGTCTCAAATTATTCCGCTGGGAAAAATATTTTAATTAAAGAATAGTTTGCCATATCTCAGGTGTTTTGTTATCGGTAACAGGGCAAATAAATCAAAACCCATTGACCTATTTTGTAATGTTACAAGTTACAGGTATAGGAAGCAAAACACCTGAGATGTGGCAAACTATTCTTTGTTTAAAATGTTCCAAAGGGATAATTTGACAGCACTGTGATCAAAATCAAACGTTTTTGATATTTTTACCACTGTGGACAAATGGTTGACATTTAAAACAATATGCCTGTAGTAAACCTTAAAATGTGTACATTAGAGATATGTCAAACTATACTTTTTCTGAATTCCAATATTAATGAGAGGAATACATATACATTGGTATATGTTCTAACCAGAATCAACTTATTTTGAAATTTGAGCCCTGCATTTATAGCAGCCATTTTTGTTTTATGCAAATTGACATTATCCCCCTATTCCCATTTTTGGATATATTGTTGGGGATGTCTTTTAGAGATCATTACTGTAACAAAAAACATTGATTTCCAATTTTGTCTAGCTCAAACGTAAATTGACTCAAAAGTGGAGCAGAAGTAAAACTGCTCAATCATTATGCAAGCAATTGTTTTAAATAACAATACAATTTAATAATTGCACAACAAAAAAATTGAACAAATTTTAATCTTTACCCAGAGCAGCCAGCGCACATCAATGTAAAAAAAAAACGTTGAAAAAATGTATCTGGCCTGATTAGAACTGGTGACCTTCGTATTACTAGCACGACGCTCTAGCCAATAATATATAAGTATTATGTTCGAATGATGTTCGTCGCATTCCTAGTGGAAGGAATCGGAACTGCAAAATTTAATATAAAATATGCAGTTCTGATGCATATAAAATATGCAGTTCTGATGCCTTCCGCTTGGAATGCGACGAACATCATTCAACCTAATACGTTTAAATCTTCCGCTCTTCTCCAGTGTGCCTCTGTGGCTCAATTAGCTAGAGCCTAGAGCGTCATGCTAGTAATATGAAGTTCGAATCCAGCCAGATGCTCTGGGTAATGATTAAAATTTGTTCATCCAATCAACTCAGAGAACTAAGTATATAATTTTTACAAATAAAGATTGTCTTGGCATTTTCAAAACTTGTGTTAGGCGACGAAAATAAATCCCACAGACTTTTCAAGTACGGTAGGATCTTTTGGTCGGAATTTTGTCTTTTTTTTTCTTGGCAGCATTTTGATGATTGTTTGCAAACATATTTTAGAAAAATTTTAAAAAGTTTTCACGTCAAAATTTTTGTTAAAAAACGGCTGAATTTTACATGATTTATTTTTAAAAATCTCCCAAAATGCAAAATCTGGGTCGGTCGAGTCAGCCCTGTACAGTTTTTTTTTTGCCTTCTCCTCAGAAAGTAACAGAAGTAGATTTTAAGAAAATGCTTTGTGATTTCAAGCTCGGTACCTGGCATTTAAATCAAGCCACGGTGAAATAATTACAATCCATTGTATTCCTTATCAAATCAAGATTGTGTAAATAATATGCAAATTTCGTTCCATTCACTCTGCAGGCTTCAGTTCAAGGAATGATATCCACAATCCAACAAGAAGATGGTGCATCTTTTGTCAAATATCATCCGAGATTTACATTGTACTTCCCTAGAATAACTTTCGCCCACAGTTACCAGTTCAATGATCATGATGATGATCCCAATTGCAATTCAGAGTTCTTTTTAATAATTTGTAGTTCCTCATTAACCGCTGAAGTTCAGTCTTCATCTCGATCTCCGTCGTTTGCCTCTTCATAGTACAGTTTTTTGTGTCTTTGCCAAATAGCGTCCGAGGTGTACATTGTACATGTACTTCCCTGTAATTACTTTCGCCTACGTTCGCAGTGACAGTCCAATGATCATGATGTTGATCCCAATTGCAATTCAGAGTTCTTTTTAATTTAATTTGTAGTTCCTCATTAACCACTGAAGTTCAGTCTTCATCTCCGCCGCTTGCCTCTTCATCGTACAGTTTTTTGTGTTTTACGAGTTCTGTGTTTTACGAGTTCTGTGATTAAATCAAATGGAAAATAAAATAAAAAGATAATTATTTAACAAAGTTAGACATGCTGATCAATTAATCAAAACAATGATTTAATTATTGAATTTACATGTAAAATGCAAGATAGCTCCGCAGTTTGACAGAATTTGGGAGAATTTTTTGTTTTTAAGAACTCAGATACTCATTTTTTTGTGGGACATGAGAGCACATCAGACATATATCGAATTAAATTTTGAAAACGAGGAATGTCCTTCTGATATCAAATATCAATCAATTGAAAATTTTGACCTTTCATATTGAAGATATAGATTTTTCCCCAAAAGATCATTTCAAAAACCAAATTTTATTTGATATCAATATTATCATCAGGAGCACATTCCTCGTTTTAAAAATATGCAATTCGATATATCTGATGTGCTCTCAGCTCCCACCAAAAAAAATGTAAAAAAGTCGCTATCCGAGCCCTTACATGTACCGGTACGTTATAAAATCATCCATTTTTGTTTTTGGCCAAAATGTATTGATTTTGACTGAAATTTTTTTTAAATTCAGAATATTTTCAAAATATGTTTGCAAAAAAGCATCAATTTTTGCCAGATTTTTGTGGTGATATTAGAGGGTCATTTTAGCCTCCAGAAAAAAAAAATAAAAAAAAAAAAATTCTGACCAACCGACTTGAAAAGTCTGCCCCGGCGTAAAACAGTGCTTTTATTCGTCGTCTAATCCTATATAAAATATGTGTGGCACATGGAGGATTGAAATTCCAGTAAATTAGTTTCATTTGCCGTCGGTGGTTCTTCAAATTCTGTTCCATATTTCAGAGTGCACATTCCCAACCAAAGTTCCCACTACGAGACTTCTATTGCTGTTAGGCCCTTCACAATTAATTCTTAGTTTCCTGTTTCATGGTTGAAAACAGGGATGAGGCGACTTTTAATTATTAATTATTAATTATCTTTTATTTTCTTTATATTTTAAATTAAGTGGTCGCAACCTACATCAAGCCATTTTGACAAGGAGCATGCATTTAATTATTTTACTACTATGTTTGATTTTATACATTAGTAATGGTAGGGGAGATTGGGGTTAGTTGGAACGTGGGGTAAGTTGAAACATTGTATTTTTTTCTGACACAAAAAAAATAATTTGGTAAAATACTGGCACCTAGTAATAGGTATTAGTAAGGGTCATCCACCAAATTAGCAACAGCACTGATGCCCCACCAGTGTTGGCTTGGGAAAGGAATATCTGTTTTTGACTTACTGACTAATTTTTATACCCCTCAGAAAAGATCGTTATCTCCATGTTGTTTGAAGATTCAGGAGATTATTTTTTGAGTATCATAAGCACTAGTAGTAAGTCCCAGAATAATGTTAAATAAAAGTTTTATTGTATTTCTTATTTTGTGTAATGAACTTTGAAATGTAAAAATAGGCATCGGGGTTAGTTGAAACTTTTGAGGTGGGGTTAGTTGACACGTGAAAATCGCATAGAAAAATATGGTTAAAAATTTGACTTTTTAAAAATTTGTAACATGTTTACAATTTCTTCAATATTGCTTTAAAGGGGGTAACCCTATTGGTTTTGGATATGGATTGTCTTTAAAATTACATAATAATATCAAATATCTCCCCTTTATGCTGCTTTGTGAAAAACGAGAGCATTTTCAGCGTAAATGTGAATAAATAGCCAAATTTGCAATCCAATACCTTGTATACGTGAATTGCATTCTGGGTAGGCATGCAACAACAACAATTCCCGTTCGTATGACGAATGCTGACATGCTGCAAAAATATTTGTTTTTTTGGTTTTTTCGCACTGCGTTTCAGAAAAAAAAGGAAACAAAATATATTTCCCTTGCAATATGTACATTTCAAATGAATATAAAAAGTTTGGGTTAAAAATGGAGAGGAAAAAACCTTCCGATACCGGGTTTTGAACCGGGTACCTCGCGGGTGAAAGAACGGCGCGCTAACCAATTGAGCTATGTAACCAACTGAGATCATCAAGGAATTGTTTTAATTATATACGGCGGACCGTCTCCTCAGCACTTAGCGTAGTTCGCTTTTTTCTCTTCCCATGATCCAAGTAATTTTATTGTTTACAAACTGGTATACCTGTAAAAACCGCTGTGATTCATGATTTCTCCGAAATACATCGACTTGGAGCGTCAAATTTCAGGATAGTAATGAGAAAAATAGTATCTATTATGTGATACCAAAACCTCATCAACAATGAAAAAAATCGGGGGATGATGCTGTCGATCGGGTTACGGACCTTTAATATGGTTAAAAAGCAATAATACAAGCAAAAAGTGCACACAGAAAGTACATTTTATAATATTTTAGGCTTCTCATATTTTGGTCCATGGTGACACTCGTCACCTTGTGTCCAAAGTATTGACCCGCACTCCCACATATTTATTTATTCATTTTTTCACACTAATTGTATGTTAAAGGGTGCCTTCAAGGGAAGTATAACCCTAACAACACAATAATAATTATTTTGAAATTTTTACAAGCCGTGTTTCAACTAACCTCACCCTATGTTTCAACTTACCCCAGGGGTGGGGTTAGTTGAAACACTTTTTTTCAAATTTTCAAATTGGATTATATGAATAATCATAAGCAGGTCCAATAAAGTTTAAGGCTATATTTGTAGCATGTATGTATATGTTTATACTGATATGGTTAGTGTTTCTTGAAAGTAATCGGTTTGCGTTAAAAAGACGATTTTGTGAAAAATGTTTCAACTAACCCCAATCTCCCCTACAATTAGGTTCTATGTTTATTCACCATTATAGATGATATGATCAAAGTCAGAAAGTAGCAAATGGTAATCATTAAAAGTTATTTTTAAAGAGAAAATCCAAAAAATAAATAAAATAATTAAATATTTTGCAATTCTCTACTTTGGACGCGGGCGGGAAACAGGAAACTAAGAATCAATTGTAATTGGCCTTATCAAAATTATGATGGGTGGGGCAACTATCAGGCCTACAAAATGGATTGCCCTTAGAGCTCCAAAGTCAGGATCGGTCGGTCGGTTTATTTTTTTTCCTTACTTTCTTTTTTTTTCTTTTTCTTTTTGCCACTATACAATTTTAATATCAAGAAATGCAAGTTCACCTCAAAACACCATGGTAAACAATGGTGTAAACAATTGAACTTCCAAACACGGAGGCATGCTTCAGCGAATCTGACTCTAGTTTTACATGTGAAGCCATCGCCGATGAGCAAATTCGTGGCTACACTTCTCGAGTAAGGGGCACAGTGGCATAGTGTGGGTCATCAGTTGGGGCACTGACCACGATTGGGGGCACCGGGTCTGATTGGCATGACTGGGGGCACAAGCCGGTTTTTGGGATTTTTTAAATTTTTCAATCAATGGGGAGGTATGTACCCCCCATGACACTGAAACTGGAGGCAAAAGAGCTCTGATGTGACTGGGGTAAATTTGCCCCATTCGTGGCACTGCCACTGTCTACGTATACAGTTGACATACATTCCCATTCCATTGTATACCCCGGGTGTATACCATGCGCGTGTACGCGTACTGTAGGTATCCTAGGTGAATTCAAATTTGCCATCAAATTGCATCGTTTTATATATCAAATTAAAGCCCTTGAGTAAACTAAGCCAAAACTGAAAACCTTTTTTTTCATAGCACTTTCCGTAGCAAAGTTACATCTTGTCAAAGATTGACTTTCATCAAAAAGATTCAGCTAGCAAAATTCCCCAAAGCGGCATTTCGGGGTGTTTCTAGATCTTAGTCTCATGGCGATGGCAGCTTTTTTTAATGGAACTGCTATCAAAATCCCTCTAAAATTCCATGTGCGACTTGATTATCACCATAAAAAATCATATATTTGGGTCAAGTGAAGTATAGAAAACATATTTATGTAGGTTTCCTTCACCCACCTATTCTCGAAAAAAATTCAAATTTCTATGTAAATATGCATTGTGTTGGGGCCCCGGTCTCGGCGAATTCGCTGACTAGTAAATGTGTTAACTAAGGTTTGCCTAGGTTACCTACGTACTGACCATGTCCATGCATGATCACATTCACAATGCAATGAATGTCAATGACTATTTACTTACTAAAAAACATGTTTAAACAGGAACTAAGTGAGCATACAAAACATGAAAGATATGATGTGAGAACGTGATTAATGGGCACTTATCATATCATGCATATTATCATTATGAATTAGTTAAAATAGATCAGTAAGCTTTAATTTGTCATGCTGTATACATGCACATGATACATGTATGTGAATGTCATGTACAATGAAAACATAGTGAAAGGTTGTCGAATTCTGCATATTGTCGTGCAACAATGTTCAAACTAAAAACGACAAACAGGTCAGCATGATCAGATTGTATCAGCAATCTACGTTTATCACAGACCAACGCCGTTCCGTTGGTTTGTCAACGGAGAGTCGTTGTTTACAACGCAATCACGTTGATAATTCTAGCAACAACGATACGGCGTTGATATGTGGTCAACGTGTACTCGTTGGTGAATGCAATTTTGTTGGAAAAAGCCAATTTCCCAATCGATTTACCATCATGAAAGAACGATTTACCCAGCAATATATTTGCGGAGTCATGCACATCGAACATCATTTTAGTACCAAAAATATTCCAACTCACCAAATTATTCCGGCAAAGCACCGTAATTGGCCCATGAAGTTGCTCGTTTCTGACCATAAACATGACAATATCGTCGCCATTTTCATGATTATCTCGACTGTGGCAGGGTCGGAGTTGAAGTCGATGACGTCATGTGATCGTTGGGCGGAAAAAGTAATGTTGCCAGCATTAAAATATGCATACAATTCCCTAATAGTGAGCACAAATTAGGAAAAAGAGAGCCCAAATCCGATTTCCCGAATTGGCAACGGGCAGCCGTTGTTGACAACTGCCAGCCGTTGTATTTTACTGTAAACGGCTTGCCGTTGTGCTACAGACTGGTAGAAGCTTATTATCCACTTCAATAATAGGATTATTGATTGGTGTTGTGACTTCAAAATAAGACGGATGTCGCGCCAGCTTAAGTGTCCGATGAATACGACCTTCATACACATTTTACACCATAACTCAGAATACAATTTAGGGAATTTACGGCTCGTTTGTGCTGCCGGGTCACATATAAGACCCCATAGGATGTGTGTAATGATGGACACAAACCATACAACAGATTTGAAAATTTCTACTCAATATCTGCACATGAAATTCACCATTTCGTTGTGTGAAAATCTGTGAACCTTTTGGAAACAGACTACACAATTATACATAAAGGCCTAATGAAAAAGAAAAAAATGGGTGTATTTCTAACTAAAAATGGTTGATGATGACAGAGATTTTGGGTGAGAAACCTTGAAGATCAGAGATAGGGCTGCGTATGAATTTCAACTACAATAGACAATTTCATCCAAATATAGTCTCACTCAAATTATGCAAACTCTTGCTGAATGGGCCGTGATGTTTCAAATATCAACAACACAGGAAATAAAATCTTGTGTGTTTCGCAGACAGTTGTGATGTCTCTATGGAAGCCATATCAACTCCCAATCAATTTACCTATCCAATGTTTTTAGAAGATTGGCAGATCTAAGCATTCCATCTCATGAATGATTTATTTTTCAAAGGCTCAAAGTTGTATTCTTTTTTATATCCAATCAGTCAGGGCATGGCCAGAATGAGTGGGATTTTCAACATTGCAAGCTCATGAAAGTATGAAACTTTAAGTCAAGTTGGTGAAAAATGATGGTCATCTCCTTCCAAGATGTGGACCATGCGATGAAACTGAATGTTTAATATCACGCCAATTGCTTACAAGCTTCCTTGTGGCAGTTTCTATGGCGATGGTTCAATGACCTCCGGTAACCTTTGACACAAGTTCAATATCGCAGGTAGATGATCCACACCTTTATAATATGACTGTATGTCCTTGTTTTGTATGAAAGCATAAAGGGAGATTTATTTAATCATAAAAAAAATGTGTTTTGTTATGGAAAAAAAAGTGCATCTCACCTTTAGTTTTATATTCTCTTGAGTCTTGATCAAACAAAATGAAGAGCACTGGGCTATTCCAGTTGAAACCCATACACCCCTATGAAGGCATGACCTTAATCTTCCAGTGTGAATTTCAAATGGGGTTACCTGAATGGGTGATTCCATTTGAAATCTACACTCCCTGTGTAAGAAATTAAGATGTTTTCCACAAGGTATGTATTTCAAATGGAATAGTATTTTCTAACCAATTTCCTTTAACCCTAACCCTCCTGAATACTACAAAATACTACTTGATATATGCGCTGTTCGTGCATGAATCCCACGTGGTGTGATGACGCAATCGCCCTAAGTGATATATAGGCACGGTTTCGCTGGCCAGCGAAGCCCAAGACGCGTGGCAAAGTGTCGCCGACCGAGTGCTTGGCATGCGAGGGGTCTTGGGTTCGAATCCCACCCGGAGCAAACAACTTCTTTTCTCTCTTTATTCTTTCCTTCTTTCCCTTCCCGTCGCCAAAAAGCCCTTAGGCGGTTAGGGTTAAAACAACTGCCTGCTGCATGCTACCCCAAGAAATTATGATTAGGGTTACAGTTTAGGGTAGCGTTAGATTTTAGGGTTAGGATAATAGATTAAGGTTAGGGTAAGGATTACCACTATTCTGAAGTTCTCTAACCTCAAACATTCCCATCTATGTGCATATCTTTGAATGAAGCCCAAGCATACAGTCTTGTTGTCCAGACAGGAACAGGGTGGAACAGGCTAAATGTTATCTTCAATAAATTATGTTACCTATTATCATGTATGTATTCATGTAAGGATATAGGATGTGCACATGTGATGTCAGAAACAGCCTGGTCATTGTGAAAAAACAGGCTGTACTCTTAAAAAGGTCAAATCGAATTTGTAGTGGCGCAAGGAATTTTTTTGTTTTTTGGAGGGGGCACAGCAAATTTCAGGGGGACAAAATCAACAAATTTTGCACAATTGCCTTAAAAAGTGGACATTTTCATAATTTTTACTGGACGGGAGGAACCGGGGAGGTCAAAGTGTTCAGACTGGGGGCCCTTCTCCACCCCATGCCCCCCTATTCAAATTTGACCAGAACTCATGTCTAATTTTACTTAATCTGTGTCAAATTTGTCATTATTTTGGACCCGTCTCCCGATACACCCCTAATTTTGATATCCATTTCTTGGTTCAGTTCTCCAAATTGCATGCGTATTAATCCATAACAACACACATACATACATATTGGGAAGGATGTGTGTCAATATACATGTAGAAAAGTTTTTTTTCCAAAGGGTAGAACACTGAACTTAATTTGTTTGTTGACAATTTGTTCATTCAAGCAGATGCTTTATCATTCTAAAAAATGAATATATTCATTAACATTAGCTCATGATTTTCATCCTAACACCTAATCTTGTTCTTTTTAATGCATAGATAGATGAGTCAAACTCACCATCAGGCTTGTAACCAGGATTTACTTGGGGAGGGGTCCAATTTTTGCGGTGGACTTTTCCAATGCACCCGCCCCCTTTACCCCCTAGTTATGGACCTGCTCACCATACAATGGACTATTCCAGTTGAAATCCATACACCCCTTCGGAAGACATGACCTTCATCTCCCACACAGTGGGTGTAGATTTCAAAATAGAGTCACCTAAGTAACCCCATTTAAACTTAACACCCCCTCTCCCTGTGTGAAAGATCATCCTTTAGGATCTTTGGGAAGATTGATGTCATATCTTCCATCAGGGGTGTATAGATTTCAACTGGAATAGCCTAATAGTTTTGTAATGATTTCCAGCATCAGCACAGTCAGCTGATAGTTGATTAAATAGCACTTGAAATGACTTTTGCAAAGTAATAAACTTGTTCATATCCATATCACAACACTAAATGCCATCACACATCTCCCATTCATCTCATCTGACACTTTATTGGCACAACCAAATATATGTTTCAATAGTCCAATTATCATAGTAAACCATAATCAATTAAAGCCAATACGCACTGGGCATATCTGTATACAATCGTTCACGTACACCATGTTAAAGGCCGAATAAAAACACCATCTCCAAGCAGATGTATACAAAGCACTTCTCTGTCCGATTGGCATCTTTTTCTGGTTTTTTGCCTCGCAGTCATTCATCCGATAGTTCTGCACTTTTGAACTCGCACTTGGGACTGCTACTCTGGGGAGAAGGGGAGGAGGAGTGTGTGCAGCTAGCCCCGGGCTTCTCTCGGCTTGCGATAAAAAACTTATCTTTGCACTATCGCTCATAGTCTAGAGTGAGCATCTACGCTGGAGTATGCTTACTTCAAAGGCAAAAGTGAA
Organism: Amphiura filiformis; assembly: GCF_039555335.1. Taxonomy (NCBI): domain Eukaryota; kingdom Metazoa; phylum Echinodermata; class Ophiuroidea; order Amphilepidida; family Amphiuridae; genus Amphiura; species Amphiura filiformis. The sequence goes on from NC_092643.1 coordinate 47,753,605, forward strand.
GATACATGAAGCTGAAGTTGGTAGTGTTATGATTTAACCTTTAATAATACTCTGCATGCTGGCCATGGGTTTCAACATAAAAAGTCCAAGTTTTGCGATATTTTCTCAAAATATCACATGCTGTCTTCAGAACCGCTGATCCAATACTAGGCTTGTTTGTACTCATTTTAATGCATTTTTCATGCTGATTCCAAATATGGTCATGAAAATTTACAATTCTGAAATTTTTGAATTTCTAAATTTTTTTTTAAACATGTCGTCTCCAGTTGACATCCACGTGGAGAGAGTTAAAACAACTTTGATACTTAATAGAGATGTTTCATATTTGAAGTACTATATATTATAGTGCTTACTTATTTCAATAAAAGGTTTTACATGAATACACAGATCTAGGTTTTTAAAAAGGGAAGCCGGGGGGGGGGGGGGGATCATGAAAAGGACACAATAATAAAGATTAACATACATTGCTACAATTTCTGGTCTGGTAAAAATACATTTAACCAAAACTCAGTAAAATGTTGCAAAACATCTTTTGAAAATTACACCTGAAAACCACAAAAGGCTATTCTTCATAAATTGGGTCAGATTTCTAAAAAGATATTAAGTGCAAATTCAACATAAGCTTATGCTTATAAGTATAGCCAAGAGCATAAACCTGTGAATTTTAGAATTCAAAGCTTAATTTAAGAATTGAGACAAAAAACAAATGGTGCAAAAGTATGTGAATAATAGCATCAAAAACAGAGTTTTTTAGAGAGGTGCTTGGAATTGAATGTCATGACACTTTTAGCAGTTAAATGGGTTCTATTTACATGCAAGCTCTAAAGACCTTTACTTTACCAAAATTTGGCTATTGCTTTCGCAATAAGACACCCTCAGTTCCATATATCTTAGAGGGGTTCAGTGGGTGCTTAACAGCTCTTTAATCAAACTAAAATTAATTTTTTAATAGAAATGTTACAATGATAATGAAGCAAAGGCCTAAATCATGCCTTTGATGTAGATATCAAGTAAGCAGGTAGTAGAAAGTGCAGCCCACAGAAAGCTTGTTTGTAGCAAGCAGTTCCTCAAGACCTGCTTTACCATGTTTACACCAGTGGTGATGCCAGAGGGGGCACGAGGTCTGTAAAATCAGTGAAATTCTCTACATAATTTAAAACATCACTTAATATCATGCATTGATTGGTACCATTCACCATTCAGATAATAATAAATAAAAAGTTTTGAAGACTTACATTTTTTTCTTCTACCACAATAATGCTGCTTGGTTCCATTGACATGACGATGCCGATGTTGCTTCTTCTTCCTCTTCACTTTTGGTTTCTTTTCTTCCGTCGTTTCCTCCTCATCCTCTTCCACTTTGGGTGCAAATGACACCTCCCTTTGGTCTGCAGATCTTCTATATACTACATGAGGGGTGTGATCATCCCCCTGGGGTTGATAATTATGTTCTTCAGCTAGATGTGGCGGTAAAGGTTCTATTATAAAATCGTCATCGCTAGTTCTGACTAAACCAGTCTGTAAAGAAGAGGATAGGAAAAAAGAGACTTGTTTTAAAATTTGTTCAAAACTGACAAATAAGTACATTATCCAAACCATTAGTGTCAGATACAACTTGCCTGTCTGAGCAAAGAGAACAAAGAGGACATTTTTCTTCTCTGCTTCTCGAATCTGGAATGCATGGTCTACCTGTGGACATCAGGGAGTCTCCCACATATTATCTGCTTTCAAGAGTTCTTCGAAAAGATATTTATAAAAGTATTGTTCTAATTTTTCTTTATGCATTCCATGTATTTTCCATTTTATTATGGTTCTTTATGTAGCAATAATGGATTAGTTTTATATGTATTACAAAATAAGCATGGATTGAGCTATTATGATCATATTGGCCAAATTGTTGGATATAGCACAGAATTTACAGTGGCTCTGGAAGATTTTCAGGGGGGGAGGGGCTGAGAAAAGATAATTTGGCAAAAAATAGGTCAAAAACTGCAATTTTACCAGTATCTGATAACAGTTTCATCTGGAATTATTGGGGCCAGAGCTGAATGTTATTCGAGCCCCAGCACCGAAACTATTGGGGGGCTGAGCCGGGTGCTATTCCCATAATACAGAGCCCCTATGTTATATGTTGTACATAAAATCTTTCATTGTCCCTTTAAACAGGTATACCACATAAGCCTTACTAGTTAGTTGCTACTCTACTGTAGAATACCGTGTCAGTCATCAATGTGATCATGGAGTTAGGTCTGTAGGGAAGCTTAAAGGTAATAGCTATAAGACACAAAGTCAAATGTGAATACCCTATATAAACATCTCAAAAGACAAGCATTACATTTACTGTTTCATCTGGGACTTAAGACACCAATTATTCTACAATTTAGGGCAAATATACACTATACTTTAGAGTGAACAGTTGAAAAATTTCAAGTGAGAAATGCACTCTTTAAAGGGTGAAATTCACTCTGGAAGAATTCACTCTGGAAAGAGTGAAATTTCAGTGATCACTGTAGGCAATCCATAAAAGAGTGAAATTTAACTTGATACATTTAGAGAGTATGCTACAAAATGTCCTTTAGAACCAAAAAATATCAGTTCATAGTTGTCTTTCAATTTCCAATGATATCTACCTAAATGGGATATTCTACTTGAAATCCATACACCCCCTATGGAAGACATGACCTTAATCTCCCACACAGATGGTGTAGATTTCAAATGGAGTCACCATTCATGTAACCCCATTTGAAATCTACACTCTCTGTGTGGGAGATTAAGGTCATGTCTTCCATAGGGGGTGTGGATTTCAACTCGAAAGTAACAGACATGACTGAATCTATGAATCTCATGTGCAGTGGCACTAATTCTGTTTCACATCCAATCATGTTCATTAAAAGAACTGTGTCTTCAAGATTGAATCTGTTGGTATTCAGACACCCTGACCCATCAGACAGAGACTTGGGTGTAGAAAGCTCACATCTATGGTTCAATTCCCATCACTTGAATTACCTGAACTCTGGTGCAGAGTGGAGAGCACTCACAGTGTTGCCACATTATCTTACACCAAGTTGTAGTAGCCAAGGTTGAAAAGTAGCCCAATTCTCATTTCTACCATGACCTTCTATGGGATTTACCCTCCCTCCACTACTCATAAGCAGCCCAGTTGTGCAGATTTGACACTGCAATGAGCAAATCCTACACAACTCTATCCCATTTCATTTGAACTCTTATCATGCCAGTAGAAGATTCCTGCAACTTGAAGCCTATACCCATCCAGCTTAGACCTGACTTGACACCACTCTATTTATAAAGTGGCTCAGTAGACCGGGTTAGCTGGGTTAGTGTCATCTTCCTCATCATCCTCATCTTTATCATCAAGTACCATTATCATCATCATCATGGGTCCTCTGAGCTGGAATGCCATGCATATGTGTGACATAAAAAGCCCCATCTGTCAGCCTTTTGAACTGAACTGCTGCACTTGGACATAGAGGGGGAGGAGCTTGACCTGATCGACAGCCTTGTCCCTCATTTTCTTCAACAAAACTGAGATTATGTATCAGAAGAAAGTTCACATTTTTCTAAATATCGCAGTAAAATTTAACGCCCGAGATGTTTTATTTGGATGGTGTAAACAAAAACATGGTGACAAAAACATGGCGAAAGGTGGAAATTGTATAACCACAATACATACACATGATACATGGGCGTCAATCCGGGGGGGGGGGATAGATCACAGATTGTGCAATCTTATCCTTATTTGAATTGTTTTATCAAAATGAACATTTTGACACCTCTTTTGTCAAAATCAGAGCATTTTGATGTTTTTGACCCCCATAGAGCCAAAAATGCGACCTTTGAATATTTCGGTATAACTCAAGAAAGGTACGTCCTAGATAGATCAAACTATACACTTTCTGAATCCCATTTGAGCAAGTTTCAAATTTGACCCTGTGTAAAATTTGATGACCTTTTCCCGTTCAAAGCTTCTCTGGTTCAATTGCTATCAGGGATTTTTGTGTAGCCCATGATGTCAACTACCTATGGTAGCAGTACAGCTTTGCCCCCCCCCCTTCAACTGGTACCAAACACCCCATCTGAGGGGGTTGGCCTCATACACTATTATAAGTCAGTTTTTATGGATATAATAATATGGACCCTATGAAGTGGAATTAAACTAACTTTGTGCCTTTCACTGCAAGCTTTATTACATTCTATACTACAACACACATTGATTTTATACAACAGATCAATGCTAAATTCACCCAGCTACAGACTTAATGGTTATCTTCATTGAACAAAGCATATATTAAACCAATGATTGATTACTAATGTGTCGCTTAAATGACGCAGAATCACATTACGCATTTGATCAATAATCCTCCTAATCAATTTTTCTTGCTCCTTAAAATCAACCGACTATTTCTATTGTATATACTGCAAACTGTCAAAAGTTTTTTCAGCTATGATCACATGGTGAGGCATACACTTGGAGGGTCAAAACCCTTAAAGTTTCAGTCGAGGTTTGACAATCTACCGGAAGCTTAAGCGGTTTGATCTACCTCAACCCTCCTCCCAAAATATTTAGGAGCTGCTTAGTACTGCCAAGCTCACACAGACGAAACTTACAGGTTTGTGCTGTTCAGACACATTAACCCAAACAACCTTTCTGCTTTTTGGCGAATGGAAAAGAAAGAAGGAAGGAATAAAGAGGGAAGATGAACAAAGAAGTTGTTTGTTTTGGTCGGGATTCAAACCCAACACCCCTCACGTGCCAAGATCATAGGTCGGCAACCAGTAGCTACAGATGATTTGCTGGACCGGCATGCACAGTGGATATATCACATAGTGTCCTGTTGGGGTAAAGGGTTTCATTCAGAGGCTCACTCTATGACCGTGCATAAGGAATGGTCAATTCCTATTTCTACACCCCAAGTATTATATGGTTCACTTAGGGGTGGGCTCATGGGTTTCTGCTAGCAAAGCCACCATGTGGACGCAACTCAAAGTAAACATTTGGAGGTTCAAACCCTTGAAGCTTTATGCCCATCTGAACATGATGAGCTGAAGTGATCTCATGTCTGTGGCATAGTTCAATAACCTCCATTCACTTATTACCCCCGTTATTACTGCTTAAAATTTGACCTGAAGTTGTAGAGTATGAGTTTTGGTACCCAATACATAAAAGGTCAATCTATGCATGTGGAAGCCTATTGGGGTTAAAGCGCTGCAGATGAGCATGTTTAGGATCCTAGCGATATGGGCAGGAAAGGCAGATAGGTATAGTAAGGGACGCACCATTTGATACTCAGGGGGAGTAGGAAGTTAGGGTCGGGGAAGAAATTTTTTTTAAGCGCCAAAGGCGGTGAAGTTTTTTTTTTCGAAGCCAAAGGCGGCAAGTTTTTTTTTTTTAAATTTCATGCATTATACACAGTTAGGTGGGGAAGGTTTTTTTTTTTTTTTAGTGTTGGTGGGGAAAGTTTTTTTTGTTGCTCATGTAGTGGGTGAAGTTTTTTTTTTTTGAAAAACTTCCTACCCCCACCCTGAGAATCTAATGGTGCGTCCCTAAGTGTCTCCCGTCTGATAAATCCCCCCATTGTTAAAATTTGTCATTTATTGGTGGTTGGGATTATGAGCGGTGAATTCTTTCACAGCTACCACAGCCATGTGACAATTGTTCCATTCTGTGGAAGTCCTAAATACCACTTGCTATCAACACCTATAACTAAAACCAAACCCACAGATTATGAAACAAAAACGATGTGTATTGTTTCATAATTTATATTCATCAAATAATATTAAAATCATAACCACGGATGACATAATAGTTATTTCCTTTGAAAAAATATTGGCTTACCGCTAATTTACATTGGCACCAATTGGTAATAAAATTATAACCAGCTATGGAATGAGAAGCTTCCGTAACTCTCGGAAACCCCTCCCTACATTTTCACCTAATTTTGCACCACTCGGACATCCGATTTTGCAATTTCCATTCATGTTATTTTATGCTCATCTCAAAACTAATTATTATCTATACCCCACTTCCACATTCCATTGTCATTGATATTGCCATAGCTATGTAATTCTTTGAATGAAATTGGTGACACCCCGTACAACCGGAATGGCATCTATTGTGTAATGGGTCATGTTGGCACAATTCTGAAATATCCTACATACCGTAGAATTCCAAAAGGTAGATAACCTCCAGTAAACCATTATTTGGAGTTATAGCAACTATATTACTGATACAGGCTGCTGTACAAACATGTATTATTAGGCAAAAAGAAAGTTGTGTTGCTGGGTCAAAATCCCAAAAATCTAGGCCCATGTTTTTTTTTTAATAATTTTTTTTAACAAATGATTTTTCATCATACCCTCAAGCCTAAAGTTTGTTCAGTTTATAAAAAAAAAGTAAGACTTATAACACAGTGTATTGATATACTGGTATGCACGCAGTTGGGCGCAATGCTTCGCTGTGTTGGCTCCATTGAAATACACCAATAAAATATGATGACAAATAACTTGATTGTCAGTCTACATGTAGACATTATATGAAGACAAGTCTAACAACAGAATGAACATAATCAATACCATTCAAATGTCTCGCATACAACACATTTCACCTATTTATGACAGATCCCTAATTTTGTGTCTGTATCCCTCATTCGTCATAATCTAGATCATAAAGCAGGTCTCAACTACTATCTCACAGTCAAACAACCCATTGTTGATTCAATACCATTCAAACATCTGTGTTACATATATCACATATTTCACGTATTTATGACAGATCTCTAATTTTATGTCTGTATTCCTCCTAATGACAAAGCACATCTGAACTACACTCAAATATGACATTGTACGCATGCGTGACCAATTTTTCAAACACCCCCTAAACGAGTTTTACCCTATCAGCAAATTTAGCCCCTTAATAAGGTAATTTAATATAGAATTTACCCCTCAATGAGGTTTTTGGCCAGTAAAAATGAAAAAATGTACCCTTTTCGGACTCGTAATTTACCAAAAATTTGAAAAGGTACCCTAAACAAGTTGTTCAGTTGCAGAAAACTACCCTTATTCTTGAAAATCAGTGTTTTTAGACCCTAAGTGCGTCACTCGCCTTACCTAAAAAAAACACCCCCTTTTCCTTGTTTTTTTTGGTCACGCATGCTTACAGACCAATTATGTGAGTGGCCCCCCGGGAAACGATCCATACATGTAGTTGATTCTTTGTAACTGCCTGGATGACATGTCTTTACAATCAAATCCGTAGCCAGAGGGTGTGGGGTGTCAAACCCAATAAAAAGGTCTACTTTTTTCTGTAAAAAACATTGAAAAACGTTGAATGAAACTCCGCCGCTGACCCCCCTCCCGAAATAAATCCTGGCTACACATCCTGTGTTTACAATATGTACAAAGAAGCTCCATTATGATTCTTGTAAGTTCAAATAATGTTCATCGTGTACAGGTTTACAAGATTTCAATGTATGGATTGTATTACGCCTTGGTGGGTCTAGACTCAGAGACAGACTTTTTTGACTCATGGTCTACCCTGAATGGCCATTAATCTCAAATAAAATCGTAAATAAATTGAATAACTAGAAGTATAAATCATACTTTTCAAACCACATAAACTTGTCATAGCGAATGAATACCATGCTGAATCTTCCATGTTTTACCATGTCCCACATGTTTAGTAATTTTTTGGGGTAATGAAAAACACAGATGATACAAAAATCTTACCCATTATTGTAGAGTAGCAGTATTCGGTGGCTGGGGAAGTAATACATTTTTATACATAGCTTCGGAAAGGGCTGGGGGGGGGGGATAACAAGGATACCCTCCAGCTCCCCAATAATTCCTGGTGATGTAAAACAACTGTGATCACATACTGAAAATATGGCAGTTTTGACATTTGATATATTTTTTGCCAAATTTTTAGATGCTGAAGGCTCCCCAGAACAGGTCATTAACAAGATTTGGAGTTCTGACTCAATACTACAAACCTAAACTGTGCTGTATTTAGCTGCAAGCATGTGTGTTTGGCACAAAGTCCCCTGAAATTCACTTTGCCCCCTCTCCATTGAGAACCGTCATGGAGGAATGCACCAGAGAAAAGACCTATCTATCAAAAATTGTGATGTAGACCTATATAAATATCTTCACATACTCATATCAAAAGTTTAGTATTGTGCCTCCCATAACAACCCTTAACCTATCAGGTACATATCAAGCCTCTAGAGGAAACATATCAAGACATTCAAATTGAACATGAATATGATTAATCTCCCCAGAGCTGCATTTGGATGTCAGCTTATTGTTTACTGTGTGTAAAACCGCAACTTTACGATGCCGAAATTTGTTGAACCATTCAAATGTACATCCCATGATTACCCTCCAACAGTTAAACTTGGTATTATTCCACCCCCCTCACACATTACAAATGACATTATTATCCCCCAAGGACAACCAATATAGATAATAAATAAATAAGATAATAAATAAATAGGACATAAATAAAAGAGTCAATAAAGACAATAAATAAAAGCCAAATAAGACAATAAATAAATAAATAAACAAATAAATAAATAAAATACTTAGTACTTTAATTATTTTTTTAAATCGAAAATGTGTGTTGTACAACATATCAACCCTAATGCTTGAAGAGAATATCACTCAGAATATGTTTTTTGCAAGATAGTTTTAAATACTAATGTCATGAGTATGATACAGCTGAACTGTTAAAGATAACAAACATACATGAACTTTTCAACATCTTCATGCATGCTTTGAAGTTTGAATGTTAAATATTTAATCATATTCCAAGTGAATCCAAGCATCCACTACACTATTTGGACACATGTCAGTTGAGCTTTCAACTGCTGGAATGAGATCAGAAAACCTAGTAATTTTGTACATTCATGCAATTACAGATTGACTTCAGTTTAATTCGAAATGGTGACCCCTAGACAAATCCCCCACTAGTGGCCTTTCTTTTTTTATTCTTTCTTTCAATGTCATCTCTTCCACCTCCTGCCTGAATAAGCTCCCGGTTGGATCATAGGTTCTCTTGAAATAATAAACTTGAAGCGTGAGCGGCCAGTGATCATGCCAGCATAAGTGCCATATTAACACTTAGTGTCAGCACGGTGTCCAGGAGTGTTGGTCAGACCCCTACTTCTTCCTGAAATATGATGAGAGAAAAACTACTGCACTTCCTCTGAAGTTGCCAAGTTGCAATATCACCAGCAAACATGAAATTACCGCTATCATATTAACGCTTTCTACAAGTCTCCCAAGACCCTCAATCATTACATGGATGAGTATTAATTTAACCAAGGTGTTAACTCTTTATAACAGGATATATGGATTTCACCATGTCCAACACTATACTTGGTTTGCCTCTGTCAATGCCCGTATAGGCATGGGCAAGGCCGGGGTCAGTGCAAAGGAAAGGACCACTTCCCCCTTCTCTCCTGATGCAGACGACTACTGTCCTTTGTATGACCCATGGATTTCTTGGATCTGAGTATGTGATAGTATGGAGGTGGGGTGAGTTGTGGAATGGCATGGTATACTGGTGCAGTACCACTTGAGGTGTGCAGATGGGTCAGTGCATATGAAAGGAAAATGTTCCTCCCCTCCCTCCTTCCCGCTGCGAAGGCAAAATGTCCTATGAAATGTAATATTCTTGCATGGACAAGACAGTATTATGGGAGTTATACATGTGGAATGCAAAAGGAAAACGTCTCTATTCGTTTTAGTGATGTAACCATGAGAGGTGTATGGGCCCTTGAATCCCAAAGGAGGCATGGAACCCTAGCCTGTGGTAAAGCACAAAGGCCAGTGGCCCCTGTCTGCATCCCCCTTGATCAAAAAGTCTGGTTGTACCTGCTTCCTCAAACAACTACTGCCTCCTTCACTTCAAAAGCAAGAGGGTTGGGTCATTGAATCCCAAGTCACTTGTTAAGCACAATGCCCCCTCTCCTGTTGCCCCCTGATTGAAATGTCTGGTTGTGCCACTGTCTCCCTGCTCCCTCCAGCAACCATGTCCTCCCTCACTCCCAAAGCAAAAGGGTGGGTCATTGGGTCCCTTGGTTAAGCCACAAGATAACGCTCCCTATCATACCCTGTTGCATGTTGCCCTTCATTGAAGCTATTGAAAAGTCTGGTTGTGCCACTGCTTCCCTCACTCCCAAAGGGAATTGTCCTTTATATCAGCCTATACCGCAACTTCTTGGATCTGATACAAAAAGTACCTGGTATACAAACTGTACAGGTTGAACAGGTGGATTCATCTAGGACTGGTAGGGAACAGAGTCCAGATAATGCCCCCTCCTGTCAGTGCCCCTTCATTGAAAAGTCTGGCAATGCAACTGTTGTCCTCAAACAACCACATCCACCCTCACTCCCAAAGCAAGAGGGTGGGTCATTGCATAGACCCTAGGGTTCCTTGCTTAAAGCACAGACCAGATTTTGCCCTACCCCTCATGCTGCCCCTTGATTGAAAAGTCTGGTTGTGCCACTGCCTCCCTCACTCCCAAAGGAAAATGTCCTTTATATGAACTGTAATTTCTTGGATTTGATACAAGAAGGACCTGGTATACAAACTGTACAGGTTGAACAGGTGTATTGATCTTGGACTGATAGGGGGAACTTCAAATCATGAGTGGGGGTTACTACAGGGATCCAGGTACTGGAAAAGTGGAATTAGTGTGTGATAAAATATTTGTACAGTGACAGTTTACCATTTCTCATTTTTAATTTTGCTAAACCAAAAAGTTTTTGTAAGTTTTAAATTTTCGGCAAGCTAAGAATAGTGTGAAAAGTGTCCAATTAATATAGGACCTACAATCCTGCACAAAACCTTTGGCCACTTTGTTTATTTCATGCATATCCCGTTCCCCTTATTCAATGTTGAAAGCTGAAAAAATGGTTGCACTAAAATGTCTGCTGATCAGAGCTTCCACACAGTCAGCACCTCGTAATCGTGTTGTAATAAATTCTTGTTATAAACACACCGAGGCATTACGAAGTCCATTCATTGAGTAGACAAAAATGCAATGACAACATGCATACACACAGTTAATTTTCATCAGCAATTAGGACACTATCATGCTACAAACCAACCCAATGATGGAAGTTTTCATCATTCACAAATGATGATACGATTGTAGCATGCCAAGGACATTGAATAGACACACTATAATATGATTATGACACGATCATAATAGGTGGGGGAAAACACACTTGAGTGGACCGGGTCCCCAGGAAATTTAACAGTTAATGCTTTATTGCTTGGATGCTTGTTTACAATGAACGACATAACATAAAGCTATATACTAATGTGTATCGGTTTGCTAGTATGTTGATTTTATTTATTTTCTTGTGACCAAGGGAGGATAAAGATATTGTATCTTCAAAATATGTGTGGAATTGAACTGTTCTTTTTTATGTAGACGGTGGCACACACAAAACACACATTTATTTAGTCATATTTCATCAATGAAGACTGATGAATCCTGTTTGCAGATCTAAATCTGACATACTTTATATGCTTTATCCTAACAAGAATGACATTAACTGATTACAAATAAAGTGAGATTTTAAATATTTATACATTTATGCCAAGTCATTTTGTTGGGGATTTCCAATCAGCTGTTTACACAATCAAACATATAATGCACATTGTCAACATTATGTCAATGACATGCTTTTCATCTTCCTAGTATTGGTGTAACACTAAGTTTGAAAAGATGCGGATATGCCCATTCCATAATGTCACAGGAACATAGGAAACATCATAGATCCCTAATGAACAGATTGACTTCCCTCGTGAGTGTGAAAAGAGATTACCCAAGTTGTTATCACACTAATTTTGTAAATTTGCGGATATTCCGATTAATGCCGATTCCATGATGTCACAGAAACATAGGAAACATACATATCTCTAACGAACTGATTGTATCTCCCGAGAGTGTGAAAAGATATTATATAGAACATTGGCATTCATTTGTAAATATCATTGAATGTTCTGATTCATACCAATTCCATGATGTCATATGAACATAGGAAACATACAAATCTTTCCATCAAGAGCTTAAAAGTGTGAAAAGAGATTATTGTACATTGGTATAGCACTTTGTAAATATGCGCATGTTCCGATTCACAGTAATTCCATGTCAAAGAAACATAGGAAACACCCTTATCTTTATCTTTCTTCAAGAGTGTGAAACAAGATTATTGAAACATTGATTTCACATTACTTGTAGTAAATATGCTTATGTTCACAGGGTTGCTTGATTTAAATCACATGATTTGAATCAACTTTTTAATTTTTACCATTTTTGATAAATGTAGGTTAATTTCTTTCTTAAATTGACTGTTTTATTTCATTCATGCCTCTAAATCTTTTCGATACATTTTATATTGCTAAAAATTCACCTAGAATTCAACAGGTTTTGACCAATTTTTTACATGTAAAACATCATTAACATGTTTTGACTGTTTGTAAATACCTGATAGGATTGCACACATCTTTTAACATGTTCTTGGAATAATTTTTCCCTGGGACATAGGAAACAAACAGATTTTATTTTCCCTCAAGAATGTGAAACAAGATTATTGAACATTGATTTGTAAATAAGCGGATCAGTTTTCCAATCCCAGAGTACCAATTCCAGAACAGAAACATAGGAAACATGTATACTCAATGATGAAAACTAACAGAGTTGAACCTGTGGAAAGAGATTACAATTTTAAGTGTTCAAGTATGACTTACTTGAGCTAAATACCACAGTGATTTCTACAGAAATTTTGCATAATCATAGGCTTATTTCATATGAAATGCCAAGTCTCCAAAGGTTTTGCACGCAGAATTAGCTTGACTCACAAACCCAAAAGGCTTATTCAAGCTCTTTCCCCAAATTGTCACTTTCCCATTCAATCATCTTGCATTGCACACGTTCTAGTTCTACAACTTCATTGCACATACAAAACAAATAACAAGCATTCTAGGCACTTATCAATGCAAAATTATGAAACATGTTCTGTCATAGTATTGTCTTTTTAAAGAGAGTGCTTGTTTACCCAGGTGGTGTATGACGTGCATTCCCTAAATTCAGTAAATTTTCATCGTCAACCGTGTAATTGAATGGGATTATTTTGAAATTTTAAAACGCTTGAAATATCACAAATAAATAGGCCTATGTTGATAAATAATATAAATACAAGCTAAAACCGTTGGGGTTCGATAATGAACCCCACAAAACTAACAGTATATGGAAAATGCCATACGGCCGAGGCGGTTTCACGAGTTGCCGGCTCGATCATGTCATCCGCCGCCTGTGTTTACCAACATAAGGTATTCCCAAAATTAATAAAGGTCTGTATTCATAATCTGTATTGCTAGAGTTTCATCAAAATCAGGAGATGAAAGCTACAATGTATGAAAATCCAAAATGCTCCCAAATTTTGAATTAAGATCTTCAGTTTTGAGAGTCTCAATTTTGGGCTAAAAATGGGAGAATGATCCAATAACTGAGGGTCTTAAGAACTTTCAGGGAGCCTGAATATAGTACCCTTGAGCGCCGCACATTTCCATACCATCTTGTCATCTCATCAGGCACTAAACCCCCTGTTAATCAGGCATAAATAGGCAGGGGATGCAACCCTCCCCAAAAAGAATTTTGCAAACATATGTAATAAAAATTCCCTTTAAAAGGGAAAGCCAGCCTCAATGTAGAAGAGGTCTTGTAATTGAATACATGAATACAAAAGCCACCTAAGTCCATGGGAAGTGATTTTGAGAGAAAAACCTGTGTATCATTTTAATCCTTCAGTTAGATTTACCTGGTCAATATGGTAAGTTTTACATGCAAATGAGTGGATTAACCTGTATTAGGTATGACGATTAGCATTTCAGGGACTTCGTGGGGTTTATTTTAAATTTTGGACTTAGGTGGTTTTTTGAATCATATACAAAAACAACAATGTTAGAATGAGATTACCACTAGTAAGATAATACAAAATAAAGCGCACAGGTATGTATAATGTTGATAAGCATTCTGCCATGTAATATAAACCACACACTTTCTTTTATTAAACCCATTTTTTTTTTTTTTTCAAAAGTCATTCTCTAGCAATGAATGTGTTACAAGTGGACTTTTATACATACTGGATTTTAATCAATGTGTTACAAGACTCAAATCATGGAATTGGGTGATTCTTTCATACATGCTATGTTTCACATGCTCAATAGACACAGAGGATGAATTTGAGTTGTTCTTTCATACATATGACAGGCCTATGTAAAGCAACACTTTCCCATGCTTAACTCAATTTGGTTTAAGTATGGACTTAGGTGGCTTTTGTATTCATATATTCAATTAGTTTTGGTCAATGTGAAAGGCATTTTTAGGATCACGCTTACATCTACATGACAGTCCACCAAACCATCAACGATGAGAACATGCACACTGAAACAGCAGAAAACATTAATTCCTAATCTCATGTCAACTCTTTTAATTCATTACATGTACTCCAAATTGTTCTGGTCTGTTTGTTTTTTTGTTGTTGTTGTTTTTGTTGTTGTTGTCGTTGGTTTTTTTTGTCTTTTCAGCTTTTTACCCACGATATCTCAATTTCCAATTTTGTAATACCAGAACTTACGAACTCAATATCTTCGCTTAGGAATGTCCGATTTCACTGCTTTCGATATATACACTGCCGGTTTGAGTTAACTTACATGTACATTTTATTTTAAAATAACTTAATTAATTCGCAATGTATAGTTTAAGCCTACTATATTATAATAGATAGTGGCCAGCACATTTATAAAGGACTGGTTACTCACTACAATCTTCACTCTTAAACTGTGTTTTTCTGAATGTGCTGATCATGTTGATTGCTAGTCGGAAACTCCTGCGAAGCTATGGACATGGCATCTTACACACTCCATTCTATAACAGTCTGCCTAGTGCCTTGTGTGTTTTCTCTTCAATCATTTTGTTGAATGTAATTTTATGAATCAAATAGTTATGTGTCATTTTATTTATAATAAAGAAGTTATTAAATTAATAAAGTAAGACAATTTATTTATCTATAAGTGCATGTCAAATGGGGTACATTGTTCAATACTATATGCATAAATTATGCCCATATTATAGCTAGGCCCTAAAAACTTTATTTTGCATCGGATTTTTCCGTTGAAAAGACAAAACTGATGTTTATGATAGCAACCATTTCATCAATAACATTTTGAGTCATTTTTATCCATAAAACGACACAGGATATGATAGATAACTACTTTCACATCAATATGGTCCATATGATCACAGATTGTTGAGAATCTGTGATATGATCCGAGGATATGATGAAGATTTTGATTCTATAGATCTGTTATCAACATGATATCACGCTGTTCAGTGGTCAAGGAGTAAGGACCCCGGTCAAGGACACTGATATGACATCATAGGTGATGTCAGATTTTCTTCTGCTGACCATATGATGCTATATATATTAACTATTATTGTTACATTTAGGCCTTTAAACTTTTAAAGTCATAATTAATTAGTTCAAACATAACTTTGGTAATACTCACTCGCTTTTGTTCGTTGAAACGGCAAAACATACTTACTTTTCCTAACAAATCGAATTAAAATATTTTTAAAAAAATTTAACCACAAAAAGTAAAAAAAAAAATCATTCCAATACCACTAAAATATAATCTCTTGAATAAACTGACCCCAAACCTGAAACAGGTACCAGCCCGAATGGGCTGGCTTAAAAGCGATCCCAAAAAATCCCAAGGTTTTTTATAGTGCGCGACTTTGCATGGACGTTGGCAGTAATCATGGAAGTAATAGACACTCAAAAATGATTGCCATCAATCACCTGGTGTCTGCAATAATTAGCAAGACCTGACCTGAAATTTATTTTATTTTTTAAATTTTTTTATCTAAGACAAATATATCATCAGCAACAGATATTGAGGACAAGGATACGACAGACACCAATTTAGATGTTTCCTTATTCTGACAGCTTGCAAGACATCCTTGATTGACACAGGGCCGTAGCAAGGTTGAAAAATGTGGGGCGGCCATTACAAATGTGGGGCGGCCAAAATACAAATAAATGCCCAAATTGAAATAAAGATATAAAGAAAAACATAACAAATTTCTCAAAAAGTGGGGCGGCCATGGCATCCTCGGCCGCCCCGCTTGCTACGGCCCTGGATTGACATATGCCTTTATGACAAGTGATAACATTTACACTCGCAATGAAAACTCACTTCTATGTCGCAATCCCGGGGTTGCAATAATGATGTTCATACTATGCTTGCATTGAGGTAGTCTTACTAGATGGGCCCTTCTGACCGTAGCAATCTCTAAAATATGCTACGCTATAAATGCGCACAGACCTGCTTGTATATATAACCATCTCCCCACATTGGAGCAGCCACCGGGTTTTAGTGGTTCTTGAAAGTTGGGTTAGCACTGAGATTTGTTGGACTCGAGTCAAACTGGGCTTTACTAATACATTGGCTTATTACTATATGAGGGAATTATTGTGTTTTATCCAGATGCAAATCCAAGTTGATGCACTCTTTATGCAACCCAAATGGGTCTGTTTTCCACAACAAATGAAATCCCTAGACATGGAGGAAGTTTTTTTAAATCCTTAGATTTCTGTTTTGAGAAATCATCCAAAAGTCCTTAGACATCACTGTAAAAGAGCAAACAAAGTTATGCCATTTTTCGACTAAATATGTCTGTGCCCTCATTCACTGGTGGGATTTTTACAGGTGGGCACTTTTAGTTTGTGCCCAAAATTCCAGTTACGTCAAGGTTGCCCATATGCGCGATTAGCTGAATATGTGGAGTAGCCTACTATATCATCAATCAAGAGAGGAAGCGTTCATGCTTAATTGGTGCAGCACTTCGGATTAGCTTTACACCTGTGTACAAGTCTATAGGGCTGCAGACTATGCAAACGGTCATGGACAACTATCTGCTGCAAGTATGATTTTGCTGTGTTGTGTTGCTTAAAATTGATTGATTGATTAATTGAATGATAATCCCCAGACTGATTGATCAACTGATATAAGGTTGGTTAATTGGTTTCATTATGGTTTATGTCTATATCCGCATGTCATTTTGTTTGATGGGGATTTGTAGATCTTTACATATTCCCTAAGCTTAACACGGTGGATCACTGAAACTGAAAACCAATGTTTAACTTTTCACAAAAACAAACAGGTACTGCAGAAATGTTTTGTTCTATTCTCTCTAAAAGATAACATTAATATTTTGGACATGGGCAATGATACAGTTAGTTCAAGCATAGAGTGATCGTCTGAATAGGTCTGTCTGCTCATAGCACCTCTTCCTTGGCACGGGATGTGACTTATAAGGGGAGGAAGGGGGGTAAAGTGATGAAGGAATGCTTCTGTGCAAGCCTGTACCAACCAGACTGTTGAATTCCTGTCCCTTGGTATACAGAGGCTAACTAATTGGACTCACAATTGGATGTGCCATAAGCCAATATATCCCTATACGACTTATAATATACCAAAAGACTCAAGTTCAAGGCCAATGGCAAACCAGTTAGATTATGAGATTTTTTAAAGGATTTTGCCATTACATTTATGTAAGCATTGCAGGATTAGTTACAATCGTCTGAATAGGTCTGTCTGCAATGTTTACTTGCTTGATTTTTGTATATAAATATAATTATTGTATTTCTGTATTTTGAATCATGGTATTTATAATTATCTTGAGTTGATGATACCATTATACTTATTTGTAATATATTGTAAATACTGTATGATACTTTGTAAATATTGTGTATCGTAATATATTTTGTTGCTATATAACATGTATCAATGAGGGCCTGCTTGAAAAGCAGTGCTTGTCACTGAAGCAGTATAACCCTCAATAAAGAAAGAAAAAATAAAATAATAAAATAAATCTGGGGACCATTCTCTTATGTTTATCCATCATGGTTTTTGTAACCGCTATTTTGTATGCTATTTACTGAGTATGATATCATGACTTGGTGAGATTCCCCCTTGAACTCGGGTCTAGTGCACTGATACAACTCTTGACCATCATGAGGTATTGGGTTCAATTCCTTTTTTGCTCTCTCAATGTATTACAATATGTCAGTTTGCCCAATCTCTATAAAGTCATCTTTTAGTATCTATTGGCCCAAAATGTTGATGTTAAACAGGCTAGTTGTTAGGCTTTTTATTTTCTTAATTAACTTTTAAAGTTCATATCAAGATTTAATTCAAGTTATTACAGGCTATTAAAATTGATTGATTAATTGATTGATAGATACTGCCCAGACTGATTGATCAACTGATATGACAGTTGGCTAATTGGGTGCTTTCTAATATTGATCATGAACTTTTCTATAGCGTGGTCATATCACCTAGGCCTACATTATACAGACCAATCACCAACAGGCAAAGTCCAGCATCGTATGTTAATGAGGGCCAATCGTTCAATTTGGATAAAAATTCTATGCCTATTCTACGCCTGTTACCGCATATATTTGCATATATTAAAGCAGTCTTGACATCTTTTGTGTAACCATATATACATACACACTGACTATAGAGCTGATAATATAAACCCTTATACAGCTCCACGTTAACCACAAAGAGTGTGTGCATGATTTGTTAGATATGGGTGTTTGAACGACCAGCCCTCACAAATATACAATCATTCTGAGCATACATACATCCCATGTAGCACAGGGACTTTGCCTGATGGTGAATAGGATATATATTTTTCATCTATGGTTACATGTACAACACCAGCCAAAATGATCTCATCCCTATGGCACATGTCATTAACCCCCATAACTATATTACTATCCTAGCTCAAAAGTTGATCCCAAGTGTTGCAGTATGAGTTTTTGTGTGATATTCACAGGTCATTTTATAGATGTGCAATCATTTGGGGTTAAAGAACTCTGTTCTGCCAGATCAGGTTGTTTGATTGCAAGTTCTCAAACTCAAACTTTAATTTTCACCATTTTTTTTAACCCCAGTGTGTTTTATATCACAAAATTGCTTGTGAAAACACTGTGGTGCATGGTGGCAAGTTTGCTTTACTAATTGCAGTCCCCAGAACTTTCAGGATGATCCAAAAACGCCATCATTGTGTTGTCATGGTTACTTGACACAGGACTAATAATGCTGATCTATGAAACTCTTGGACAGTATAGTCTGACATGCATGCAGCGCCTGACTTCCCCCTGGGACTTTCCCCCTCTCATCTATTCAGAAAGACATTTGAAAGACTATCTATTACCCCCTTTTCTAGGCCAATTTTGGTATGGAATTATGGATAGATAATTTTATCAAAATTTGACCGATTTTTTTGCTGATAGTTGTAAAACTTGTGACTTTTGGTATAGTGATGGGTACACATTTCTTGGAAAATTGGTATATGGGTGGGTCCATTTTCAAATTCTCAACACACCCCTACCCAAACCAAACTTGAGTTTTGGTCTGTCCCCCCCCTCCCTAACTACCCACTTACCCCCATCCCAGCCTGCTGGGCTGTAGAGCAATTATAGAGGAAGGGGTAAGAATTGTGTCTTGCGGATCACACTAGGATGACAACCCCCATGACAACCTGCCACAAAGATATCTCAATGTCAAGTTTAATAGACCATTTAATAAGTGACACTCAGTATGACAGGTATTTTACCTATTACCAGCCTGCTGATAGGAGTGTGGCCCCTAGGAGCTTTGTACTGTCTGCTGAATGGACTGCTGTCAGGTTGCTGGAGGTTTCTTATATTCTTTGTCACAGACTCGGTAACTAATAGTGAACCAATCAGATGTGGCCATTGGTGTAGCAAAGGGGGTCAAAGGGGGGCAGCTTCCCACTGTTAGAAGTCTTCCCCCAGTGGAATGCTAGCCTCTCTGATATGTACGATTTTTAGCACTTTTGTGTACTTTTAGCCCATTTTTGACCATTTTCGTCACTGATGTTTTTTCCCCCTCCCCCTTTGCCCACTCTCTGAAATAGTGCTGGCTACGCTACTGGGCGTGGCTGTACAAAGGGCTAAATGAACCTTGCTGACAGTTTTACAATTATTTTCCTTATTACTTAGTATTTGCCACACACTGAGGGAACCAACATAGTAGACCTTTACACTGGTTTTCCTGCGAAAAAGCTAAGTCACAAGTTCACAACTTGCTGATAGTTTTATATGATTATAGTCTTTGTCACAGGTCACAGAATGCAGACTAGTGGAGTGGACCATGAAACCTCTGTATGCACTAGTGTACCTGTGCAAAGATCAATCCCAACTTGCTGAAAGTTTCACTTGATAGTAGTCTCAGTCACAGACTTTGCATTTATCTCTGTGTACCTGTGCATGATTGGATTGGGGTCCCACCTAACTGGCGACTTTTACCTGAACCTATAGGCTCCCTATACCTTCCATTTTCATTCCAATTGTGTGTACATACCCAAGCTAGGCCTACTACCGCGCCTATACCCACTATAGCACCGGCCCAATCAAACCATGTACATCCAAGTCGGCAGTAAACAACTCTGACTTGCTGCTGTCGCCAACTGTTGTGTGCTAACCATAGACTAAAAGAGAAACAGACCATTCACCAATAGGCAAAGTCCCCATGCTTATATGCTGAGAATTCTTACATATTCATGAGGGCCGATTGTGTGTTCAAGCGTTCAAGTGTGTCTTAGCGGTTTTTTGTGAAAGACCATAAAAATATGCTGTATTTGCGTAGCAGTTTCATCTCTAGCACGTCTTGGAACATTGGCCCTCAATAACATGTTATGCTGGTACTTTGCTGTTTGATGAGTGGTCTGTGTATTTATTATTAGTTTATGGTGCTGATGACACTTTGGCTAGTAAATGTAATGACACTTCTTGCAGCGTGTATTTACAGCTCCCACCATATGTAGAAGACAGTCAGGAAATAGGGGAAGAGATGGTCTAATGAACACCACAGGCCTAGAACATGTTGTTTGTTGTTGTTGTAAATCTTTAATTAGTCACACGGATCATCGTTAGTAATGATTACGTTAATGAGTATTTCCTTTCCCCTTTAGTCTCTATGTCTATGTATGTCTCCATCGGATACACAACAGTTCTTTAGGGTAGTTGTTGGTCGAAGCAACCAAAAAAAATGATTTTCATTATGTAATTTAATCAAAAAATTTTGGAATAGATTTTATCCGTGTTCTATAAGCTGCATATCCTACCAGCGACTGCTATACTTAACTTATACCCTGTTTAGGATTTTTAAAAAAAGTACCTGCATGTGCAGCCATGACTGTTTCAAAATAGCCCGCCAAGTAATATAAGTAACACCGAGGTCATGCATTGAATTGGTTTGAATGAGGAATACTACGGGAACCAGCGCCTTTTAGTCACACATGAGTAACATCGATAACCTCTATTCTTATTGCTATTTATAGCGCTGGGTGTAACCCAAAATGTGAACACGACTAGTGCAAGTTTCAGTTGAGCAAGGCGCCTTGAGTCCCACTATTGTGAACATGAGTTACAATCTGGGGACCATTCTCGTAAGTTTATCCATCATGGTTTTTAAATTATAACCGCTATTTTGTATGCTATTTACTGAGTATGCAATCATGATTTGGTGAGATTCCCCCTTGAACTCGGGTCTAGTGCACTGATACAACTCTTGACCATCATGAGGTCTTGGGTCCAATTCCTTTTCTGCTCTCTCAATGTTATTACAATATGTCAGTTTGCCCAATCTCTATAAATAATATAGATTTATTGACTGTGACTGTCTGTCACCGTGTAAATTGTTGGATCAGCTCGGTCGGATCAGTGATCGGTAATATAAAGTCATCTTTTAGTATTTATTGGTGCAAAATGTTGATGTTAAACAGGCTAGTTGTTAGGCTTTTTATTTTCTTAATTAACTGTTAAAGTTCATATCAAGATTTAATTCAAGTTATTACAGGCTATTAAAATTGATTGATTAATTGATTGATAATGCCCAGACTGATTGATCAACTGATATGACAGTTGGTTAATTGGGTGCTTTCTAATATTGATCATGAACTTTTCTATAGCGTGGTCATATCACCCGCCAAGTAATATAAGTAACACCGAGGTCATGCATTGAATTGGTTTGAATGAGGAATACTACGGGAACCAGCGCCTTTTAGTCACACATGAGTAACATCGATAACCTCTATTCTTATTGCTATTTATAGCGCTGGGTGTAACCCAAAATGTGAACACGACTAGTGCAAGTTTCAGTTGAGCAAGGCGCCTTGAGTCCCACTATTGTGAACATGAGGAGGGTTCTTTGAGCTCCCAATGAACGTAGGTACTTGCGGAGAAGGCCCAGGCTTCACTCTCTCCACCAACCCCATGTTTTCACCTGGTGTTTCCTTCTTGTAAGACATGCAGAGTAAAGACTTGAGGGATTATACGGAATAAAGCTTATAATCCATCAATGAAGTGTCCAAACTAGACTAGTTTTGGCGACTTCTTACATGAAGGAGTAACCTGCTTATGACAAGCTAGAGTTAACACTGCATGGATGATTCTGTTTGTCTCTTTTAATTGATATAATTTACTAATTCCCCTTCCTTTCCTTACCCATCAGGCTATTCCAGTTGAATCCACTACACCCTCTATGGAAGACATGACCTAATCTTCCACACAGGGAGTGCGAATTCCAAGTGGGTTTACCTGAATGTGTGACTCAGTTTGAAATCTACACCCCCTTTGTGGGAGATAAAGGTCTTGTTTTTCATAGGGGGTGTATGGATTTCAACTGGAATAGCCCACTGACTGTCACTAATCAGTCTTAAGCTACACTAGCCATCTGTCTAGCCAACACTTGAACTACAAATATTACATAAGACAGCTGTCATCATTCCGATAAAAATACCTTCCAAATGACACTTCAATCTTTATCAAATTAATAACTGAAACAATACAAGGAAGTTTATTTTATCGCTAATTTCATCAAATCAAAATAATGAGGTAGTTACGCTTAAGTCACATTGCTTCCTTTTATGATCACACGTCCAGGAGATGACCTCTCAAATTACGCTACTAAAACAATACACCAAAGGAAGTTTTACAATTCATTTCATTAATTAATGAACACGAAGCTTACATAAATAGATTAAGCTTGTAAAATGTCTCTGGAAATAAACACGTTCGTCGACGGTTGTGCTTCCTTCGCGATGTCAAGTTGTACACATCTGACCGGTGTTCAAAGGCTTCCGTTCCTTATTTGTCCTTCGGTAGATAAAGGGAAGGAAGCATTTATTTAGTGGGTTCATCCCACAAGGAAATCTTTCATCAGGTTGATCTATTTTATATTTCATTATCATGACATCATGTGACTAAGAAAAGGTCATAGCTGCCGCAAACAAAAAATGTATATGCGTCACATACCTTGTCTACGGTCACATGAATGCTCAAAGGCATTGTTTCTTTAACAATGTATCTTATTCTTCTACACATTTTGTATGTACATGTAAAGGCCAACTCTCCAGTTGGAAATATTTTTTTTATCTTTATGCAGCCAGATTGGATAAATAATTCACCGGAATTTAAATTTTGAAACAAATATCTAATACAGCAGCCTTTACTTACAATATGCATCTCCTCTTTGACCCGCAAGGATGATTTATTCGTTTTGTACGTGCATATGTCACGTTTTATTACATGCGGCTGTTACAATGAAATAGTGTGACCAGTATTGATAGCCACGTATAAATGATAATGGACGGACGGTGATATTTATGATAGGAAAGAGATTTAAACTATAATGAGGGGAAAAGATCTTCAATCTTTTTTACACTGTTTTAACACACTAAAAATACCAGAGAGGATTACAAAATATAGTTGTTTGGTGGAATAGGTCTACAATTTAGAGCTTTAACCAGAATTAATTTTTAGGGGTGCGACGGGCTCAATAGTGGACCTTAGTGAATTTTCCCTTCAAAAAAGAGACAATTTTGATGCTTTTATCACACAAACTTCAGACCTTTTGTGATTTTTTTTTTCAAAAAAGGACATACTTTTAAAATTTTTACGAAAAAAAAGTGGGACCTTTTTATTTAGATTAGCATGGGGGTCACATTTCGCATCCCCTGGCTTCAGCTTTGCCTACAATTTAAAAATTCATACTGAGATTTCTTATGAAAACAGTAACATCAATGCCTGTGCCAGTTAAATCAATTAAAAATCAATCCAATGAGACTGATTTCGCAATCTCACCAGTATTTTACGTTAATAAAAATTAAGAAGTGTTATGAAATTGAGACAACAGAAATGGGCATGGGCAGCAGATAGGGGGAGGGGGGCTTACGGTGGTTTCAGTTCTGGCTATACACGGGGCTAAATTAGTGAAGAGTCCCCCTCTGGCAATTTCCCTACGCTCATCCCTCACATGATAACTTGAACAGCATAACATCAGAACCATTACTATAAATACAAACAAACACAAGGAAATAGTCCCTAAATCCAATCATTCAATTTTGATTAAAATAGGCCTACTGGTGCCTCAAAGTAGTCGTGACAGTTTGCAGAATCATAAAATAATGTCTTATAAGCTTTCATCAGAACATGATGCATAATTGAAGGAAATAGCTCCAGCACCACATGGTACTATCCGGGTTACTTTTAATATGCAAACTGGTCATAGAGACTGTACACCAGCTTCACAGTACAGTCATATATGCCAACTTTGTCATGATATTGAAAGAATTACAGAGACAGATAAAAACACAGGATCACAGAATCAGTTAAATGACTAAAAGCTAGACATAAAATAATACAAAAAGATCTGCACTCTGATACCTAAGGCAGAAGATGACTGAAAGTTTACTCAGTGTTTAGAATGTTTCAATTTGGCCTCTTTGAGACAGCATTTATATCTATGTGTGATGCATGCGTGATCATTCAGGCTTTATCTGTTGGGTGCAGTCCAGAGGATGATTTAAGGAAGCCCCATCATGCACTGCAAACGTGTTATCACCAGAGTTTCAACTGCCACTTAACTTCTCAAATCCCATTGAAGTCTGTGCAAAAGATGTTGTTTTAGAATTGCCCGTGTGTCATTATTACTTAGTCGATTTCAGATCTAAAGTGATGTATGCATGAAGGATAATTCACACCTGCTGTATAGGTAACATAAAATGTGAAATCGACCAGCATTGTGAATGCGTTTTTATTGTAAATATATCAGTCCAAATTCAAATTTAACCATGTCCGTCAATGCAATGTGCGCGCATAATAGCAGTGTTGTCATGTTCACTCACACAGCTGTGCTAACAGCAAGTCAACACAGTGGCGTGGTGGGAAGTGCTTAAATCATCCTCTGGGTGCAGTCTCTCTGCACTGCATCGCGCTACAAACATGGATCAATAGACTGAAAAATTGAAAATATGTTGTTTTTTTTGCACACGCTTGGTGGCATTTAAAATAGCCATAAATCTGGAAATAAAATCCCACTACTTTCAATAAACTTCTAATAATTTGCTTAATACTAGTCATATCATTAATTTTCATGTCTAGTGATCTCAACATAACGACATATTGAATACATTGAAATGAAAAAATAAATACCAATTTCCTGTTAATAGCTCATCCTTCAATTAGATGAATATGTTCTTTTCATAATTAATAGTGCATAGATATCTCTGTACTTACTCAGTAGGCTACATGATGCAAACACATCCAAAAAAGAAAGTCCCTCTAATTGGAGTAGTCTGAAGGCTGACAAAAATTAATCATTTGGTTCTCGCCCCATGCCTCCTTAATTTCTGTGATTTGTCCGAGTTTTTTAAAACAATTTTTCAAAAAAAATTCAAGATTTTGGAATGTTTTATAAAAACCTCATACATATAAATAAGTTTATTATGGAACAAGGATCACTTCCAAGTCTTTTTGTAGTACATTCTGTGAAAAAAGCGAACCACACTAACTGCTGAGGAGACGGTATGCCGTATTTAGTTATAAAAAAATCCACGATGTACATAGTGGGCTAAATTGCTCAATCGGTTAGCGCATTGTGCGTTACCCGAGAGGTACCCGGTTCAAAATCTGGTATCGGAAGGTTTTTTCCTCTCCATTTTTACCCCAAACTTTTTATATTCATTTGAAAAGTACATATAGCAAGGGGAAATAGATTTTGTTTCCTTTTTTTCTGAAACGGTACGAAAAAAAAAACATTTTCCGTTCAATACGGACCGGGCATTGTACAGCATGTCAGCATTCGTCATACTGAAAGGGAATTGTTGTTGTTGCTTGCCTGCCCAGAATGCAATTCACGTATACCAAGGTATTGGATTGCAAATTTGGCTATTTATTCACATTTACGCTGAAAATGCTCTCGTTTTTCACAAAGCAGCATAAAGGGGGCGATATTTGATATTATTATGTAATTTTAAAGACAATCCATATCCAAAACCAATAGGGTTACCCCCTTTAACAAAATCAGAATGATCAAGAAATTAATGAAATTTGGTGCGATTTGGAAAGTTGCAGCATCATTTATACTGCGTAAAAGCATAATTGAATAGTCGTCACATGTGTCTAATGCTCTCCAAACCTGAAAAGACCATGCATTGTAAAGATGTGTCTAATCAATCACTGACACGCTGACTGCCACTCACATCAAGTGAGTGGAACAAGTTGAACTATACAAATTCACATCATGTAATCTGTTAAAATTTGCAGCTTTTCAAATTGTACCAAATTATGTTTATTCACCAATTTATCGCTCACTCCAGATTTGTTTTTATCCAAGTATGGCATCATAATTCAGCTAACAAAATGCTCCACATGTTCAGATGTATCTTATTGCTTTTAATTATTTGTCATGACCACTCAAACAAGTGGGTACTTTCTTTTTTTGATGTGTTTAAGTTTATATTAAGCTGGTATCATTTACTGCATGATCTTTGTCAGAGGTTTAGGCCTACAACTTTCAAGTAAATATCAGAGACAAGGGAACTCTTTATTACACAGGGGATGTATTTAATCTTATAATATGCCTATTAAGCTATCACATTTATTGGAAACATGACATTAAATATCATTTCCAACAAATTATCAGCATTCATGATCATTTATCATTCAGTATTAACAACAAGAGACCTTGTGAAGATCTGAATGTTATTCTCAATTTGTCAATGTGGGTTTTCTCCTTTGGGTGAAATTATGCAAGGGTGTAAGAGTGGGGTGCTGGGGTATATCAACATGCAACATCCCTCTCTCCTCCAAATTTATCAGAAGTTCGCTTTTTCCCATAAAATGTCAGTATTTTCATACACTAGTAGTACGCGCAGTGCTTTCAGATGCATTCATTTTTCTTGTGGGTTGATGCATTCGCTAATTCTCTTGCATTTTCAAACATTAGTGAAAATTTTGGATTTTTTCTTGTGTGTGAAATATGTTAACAAATGTGTATCACTTGTTGCTCGAAAAATTTTACAAAATAATGCACTTGTACTGTGATGTTGATGCATCTAATGAACCCCCCCTGTGGGCCTTGTGCATTAGACACATCAACATCTCAGTATGCATACATTATTTTGTACAATTTCATTCCAGCAAGTGATACGCATTTATTAACCTATAAATAGTTTAATGCAAACACCGTTATAGCTAGGCCTATCCATTTTTGTGAATTTGAGATTATAGGTAGGGCCTAAATACAACTGGTGAAACATACAGAAAATAATAAGAATATGTGACCATCCACCACAACTGAGCCCGGATGTCTCCAGTGCCACTATTGAGATATGCTCCATTGAACTTAACAATAAACAATAGGAAACAAAGGATTTATTGACTGTTTTATTGATTTTCACTTCTTAAATGTCAAGTACTATAGACATGAAGCTAATTTCAAGCAGAATATTTTGGTTGAATATCTCATAAATGATGATTGGCGACTTCAGGGCTCAGCTGTGCTGGATGGTCACATATACACATGTATGGTACTATACTTTTCATAAAAATATTTTTCATATCCATATTCTTATTATCAACTTAACTCATAGATCCTCTCACAATGAATGAATGACTGCATTCAGAACTAGAGCCAAGAACCGTTCACATCCTTGATAAAAGTACTCCCATCCTAAAACCAGGATGCCCTGAGAGTAACCACTGTAACATGAGTTTCTTTTTATATCTCAATGTCCTCACCATGTCCTCAAAATAGCTGGAGGGTAAGCTTACCTAACTCCCCTGGTGTGGTAGTTGTCCTTATGTTCAGGTCACATCCAGGTATTAATGTGCCAATTAAAATATAGGCAAACACATTAAAACCATAGGCACATTTATAAAACACATTTTACTGACCCACCAAGAATTAAGGTTGCCACCCATTTTAAGCCAGAATTGGTGGTCAAATAGTTGAAAAGTCACCAATTTATTTTTCTCTATAACCACTGGTTTCAATTAGACATGAGCCAATGTTGAAAAGTCACCCAATTTTGATCTCAACCATTGGTTTCCATGGGAAAGGAAATGGTCAGAAGTTGCAGAGAAAATTCAAAGCTGCCCAATTGGGCTACTAAATCACAGGTATGGCAACCCAGAAGCATTTAGGGAATAATGAGAACCATTGTGCAGTTGGTGTGAAGGATGCTGGTATGTGTTAATGAGCCCCAGATGGGTGAATTAAGATGTAATTGTCACAGCTTTGGCCTCACCAGGAGACAATGGGATGTCCTCATCAGGTCAACATGGTCAACACCTTTGGTAACCATGAATGCTTTCATGCTTTGGTAAGGATGATCCTCAGATGATGATGGAGAAAACCTGTTGAATTTGATGGGATACTATTTGGTGCATAGGCCTATATTCTTGTGTCATGTCTGTACAAACGATTTGTGGTGAATGAGATCAAATTCTTCAGTTTGTGATATTACTCCCCTTTAGCTGTCATGGGCGGAGACTGGGGACACAGTGGCTGCACCAAATGGGGCGGAACATGGGGGAATCCCCACCAAACTTTGGCTTTGCCCCCCCCCCAGTGGTGTTGTTATAGCCAGGTTTTCGGTAACATGCATGGATTGTGGTACATACATGGATTGTGGTACATACATACATGTACTACACACAGCCCTGGGAATGTCAGTCTTACCGAAAACATGTGATGACCCACAATTCACCATTATCATTTTTCCAGGTCGGAGTTTGAAAATCAAGCTAAGAGAGGATGTAAACATGCACAACAAACAATAAATGTAAGCTTCAGAATTGACACAGCATTTACCTTCTACATCACACCAGTGTCCTGTTCTTTTGGTAGATCAATTCCTAATTCAGTCTCTTGTTTATAGATTACCATCTAATTGAGACCATAATCCCTTATTACACACATAATGGACCTGGGGATATGGCCAAGTTGTTTTACATGAGCCCTAACATTTGTTCTTGCCATCAGGTGAATCATGGGTGAATTAACCTTGTAGTAGTAAAGAAACTGTCAAGTCTGATCAAGTAGTAGCTACCTTCATGGTCTGATCCTGACTCCACATTGAAGCATGATGTGATGGTGTGATGCTATAAAAACTGTAAATCTGAGTCAGGTTGTTACAAGCTCAGTGGTAAAAATTCTCATCGTGCAGTGGAAATTTTGGTCTGCGATATAAGAGTTGGAAAACGTTCAACTTTTTCGCATCACGCTGCGATATCACAGCCGTGCACGCTTGTGATTGGCTGCTGGAAAAAAAGGAGATGCAGACCCCACATGCTTTTCAAACATTGCATCATCACGCAATGATACAATGTTTGAAAAGCATCGCACCATCGCATCCAGCTACGAAGTGGGGTCAGGATCGGACTTCATTAGGAAAGCTTGTGGACACAGATCACCATTATAACTTGAATCAGATTTTCCTTACATGAAACTTTATAGCCTGGAAGTTATTCTAGAAAATAATAATGAAAAAAAAACACTCTTTTTTTGTCAGAAGGTCAGTTGCTCAAACTACTCCTTTTTTATTATCACATTGAGTGGATCTATCAGTAGTTCCAAATTTTCATAAAATCCAACAACTTCTCTTGCTTTAAACAATGCATTTGTGATGATCACACATACATTTTGTCATATTCTAAATAGACTGCAAACCTATGGAGAGGCAACTTTCAGTGTATGGTTCAAACAAAGTATTCTGGAATACTTTGGTTCAAAGCACCAGCAAGTCCCTTGTAATCGTTGATAGGGTGTTTTGGTGTAGGCAGCTGCATGCCAAAACATATCAGTCCATCTGACTGAGCATAACCAATCACCATCCTAGCTCACTGTATTAAACTCAACTCCTTGCCTCATATGTTCTTTCACAACATTTTGAACATTATACACCTCATTTGGTTTCCTTAATAAAAAGCTCAAACAAAGTTTGGATTATTTTCTTAAACGGAAGGTTGAACAAAGAAAGAAAAACACAAACAAAAGTATAATCAAACTTGAGATCGTTGGGGTCGTACGGTAGATTGTTCAATCATGGTTCCTCTTCAGAACCGATCTTTCAGGCCAATTTAACTGATCACCAAGTTTATCCACAATGCCATATTCAAGCTCAGATTCAATATCTTTCACATTTAAGGCATGTCGGAGTAATGGTCGTTCAACTCAAAAAAAAAATCATTAATGAAAAGTTACACCTTGAAAATTTGAATGGGTACAGAATGCAAATGTGTTTACCGCTCTACCTCTCTTTCTGATGAAATCCCATGGATGTGGGATGAAATATCATGTAAGTCAAATATTTGTTGAGAGAACTGTTTAAAATCTCTGTTTATCAAGAATGCAAAGATGTTTTTTGAAGATATTTTGTTTTGACACTCTTTATATCATAACTTAAGAACCACAAGACCTACAAAAGTGTAACTGTGACATTTGAATTTTTCATCAAGCCGGCCCGGTGGGTTCAGTCTTCAATGAAGATGTGTACGCATGATGGTTCCAATTAGGGGTACTTTTCAAGAAATGTCCATGAATTTTCGAGGACAAAATTGTTCATGATTGTCCAAATTAGGGGTGTTTTGGAGCAAAATTGTCCTTGAAATGAAAAATAGGGTATATTTCTAGGACTTTCGTCCACGTTTTACCGCTACAGTTTTGGTTTTTTTGTATTTTTTCTGTCCGTTTTTTTAGTAGTTCCACACAAAAATTGATAGGGTATTTTTTCCGAAAAAAATTGTCCTCATTTCCCTGTGAAATAGGGAAAAATTCAAAAGCGTCCTTGAAATGGTAAAAATAGGGGTATTTATTTCGGAACAATGTCCTCGATTACTCGTGATAAGGGGTGAAATAAAATGCGTCCTCAAAATGATAAAAATAGGGAGGTATTTGGGGCAAATTTTCCTTGATTTTGCATAAAATAGGGGTAAAATTGCTGCAAATGTCCTCGATTCCCCTTGAAATAGGGGTCATTTTCAAATCCTGGAACGGTCATACGTCCTACCTTTAAATACAAACTGAACCCACCGGGCAAGCCAGTTCAAAATAACTGCATCAATTTTTGTCAGAGGTCATTCTATTCACAGGATACCACAATTCACTCAATTCACAGCAGCTAACTACTCTAACTGGCCTTAATTCCAACAAAATTTGAATTATTTTGCCCTTAAATCTGGACAAAGAGCCATAAAGGCCCGATACTAATCAAAGTCAAAATGGTTTAGGTCAGCTGACACACGATATGGTCTTTACATCACACCCGTTTATCAACCAACAATTATTGTGTAAGTTACTTTTAAGGCTCTCATATATGCTCAACTGTAAGGGCAGTTCTTACAACCTCAATATGTTTGTATATTAATCCAATGAAATTTGGACGTGTTGGGTACAAAAACTCATTCTCCCAACCTTGGGTCAAATTTTTAAACTATGATTATTAAATGGAGCTTTATGAACTGTGCCATTGGAGATGAGCATATAATTTGCTCATAGTGTGAGTTCAATGGCCAACTTCATAGTAATGCCATATAGTGTGAATTAGACAATCTGGTGATCGAATTATGATAAAAATCATCAAAATAAAAGGCACAAAATCTCTGTTGCTTTAGGACACACGACACAAGACACTAGCGGTGCTTTGTGGACCAGAACTGTGTTTGTATTTACAACTTCTCAACTAACGAGTTCTTGCAATCTCTGCTAATTAACTACCCCGGTAGTCTGGTCAATTTTCATATGAAGGTCATCCTGTAAAGCTGTTAAGTCCTGTCAAGTTCAATGTCCAGTTGCATACTCCTTCCATCATTGACCATCTGAGTGTCCACAGCTGTGCTTGACCATTAGGACCTTTATGGGCCAGTGAGTTTGAGAAGCAGATCTGATTGTTCACATCAGTCAAAAAATATGATTGATGGAAACATTAGAGCTTCCTTAGTTTTTCCAGTAGGCAATATGTTTGATATAATGCATGTATGGTAACTTATACAGGGATCAAAATGTTGGCATATTCTAGGCCTATAATAGGCATACATGTATACAACTGGCTGTCCATGTATACCCCGGCCCCCGCACTCCGTGCAACCGCGGGTATTCATGCTTGTCGGTGAACTTTAAAAACACCCCCTTTTTTTAGCGATTTCCCAAATTATTTGCCCTTCGACAATACCCCTATTTTCGCTAAAATGCGTACGATATTTCTAAAATACCCTTTTCTGGCAAAAACACGTAGGGTTGGCTCACAGGTCCCATGGCTAAATGTATTCTATATTTGGTTAAAAGTTCTATATTTGGTTAAAAGAACAAACAATATAAATCCTAGCCCTGGAAGTTAGAGACTAATTCGAATTATAAACAGTTAACCCTTTAGCCCCTTGAGGACCAAAAAAATGAAATCCCCCTACATGTACCCAGGGTATCTATACCTACAACCTGTCAAATACTTATCCAGTCTACAAGATTCTGGTCTGAAGGATTTCCTCTGACATACCTGAAATAGAAGCATTGACCATTGAGTTTGGCCATGATGGCTAGCCACTGCACTGGTCAAGCTTCATGGTCAATTCTACCTGTCTGAGATGAAGTGTTTTGATGAAAGAATGACCATCCAGGTCAGAGCTTTCATGGTCAATTTCAGAAAAATGGAAACTTAAATTTCCTCTGGTTTACCTGTTGAAAGTGTAAATACCTTGTTAAAATTAAGAGAAGTATAACTTGTATTAATGCTAGGATGATCATCTAGGTCACAGCTTTCATGCTCAATTTATTCAAATATTGAGTGAGGTTACCTGCTCAATTTCAAAATGCCAAAAATACTTCATAAAATTATAAAAAGCTTTAATAAAAACAAGGACACACATTATTGGATAAAGGATAATGTCCTGCATTGTATTCTAAAAACAGCACTCCTCATTTTGTAATTTCTATGTGCTTCATCAAAATTAACAATATTTCAAAAACTGCATCAAAGAATCTGTTCCCATATGCCACACAGTTTGAGTAAAGATTTTGGTTAAGGGTTAGTCATATATTAGGGGTTGGTAAGTCTGGGGTGACTGCACCAAAAAAAAAAATGGGGGGGATAGAGGAAAAGTGAATATTTACATATCTATATCTGCTATTTGGTTGAATTTCTGAAATTCTTATATTCCATATTGACTTATTTTACTGAGACACCTAAATAATTATGTCAATACGATAGAGCTATACCCTTGTGCTTCCAATTATTGATTCCTTGCACAATAGATGCCCAAAATTTTGTGCTGCTCCTGACGTCTTGATGGTGAATACAATATGGATTCCCATTTATACATGGATTATACGGTTCTTGATGTCCCCTTGGACGTCACATTAATTATGATAATTGATAAATCAAAATAAATGCAAAAAAGAATTAAGGTACCAGTCATTTTCACCCCTGTAAATCCTAAACAGAGACAGATATGTCACAAGTAGAACAAGCAGCCAATAGCTGCATCTCTTAGCTTGAATTTAAGACTTCATTCTTTGAAATCAATCGAAAAAATAACATACATATAGGCCTACATACATAAAGCGCCATTACATCTAGACCACAGCGCATTCAAATTCAAAGCATAAACACAATATAACGACACAGTGATCTAAAAGAAAGATGCAAATTCAAAAGTTGCAGATTGTGCCATTGCATGCCCTATTGATTTGTACACAGATTGTTCTCCAACAAGAAACTAGCGCCATGCTTTCCATTGAATAAAACATCAATATTGGCTACTGGTGTTAATATTGACATATTTGTCTTTGTTTAGGATATACGGAGGAGAACATAACTGGTAACTTTTTGTTGGGGACAGGTAAATGGCGAGTTAAGAATGGGCGAGTTAGATGAAAAGCGAGTTAGATTAGCGAGTTACCCCCTGCAGAGATTAATGAGTGACCCCTGCTGAGAATACGACAAGTCCCATTGGCGAGTTAAGATTTACAACAAGTCCTGCTGGCGAGTTACGACAAGTCCCATAAGCGAGTTAAGATTTTTACGGCAAGTCCCACCGGCGAGTTAAGATTTTTACGGCAAGTCCGCTGGCGAGTTAGGATTTTTACGGCAAGTCCCCCGGCAAGTTACGATAAGTCCCATTGGCGAGTTATGATTTCAAATACCAAATGCTTTATATATATTTAATTCTCACCATCTGTTGTTGTCTGCCATTTTTCAAGAAGGCTAATTATCACATGCTGGGTAATTAATGATGGTTCAGGGCACCTATGTTCAGGGTAATGTATTGGGTAACCTTGGAGCAAATAATAATTTTAAGCAGGAACCACTTGTCAGAGAGGCCCAGCAATGTAATAAATATATCAATTAACAGATCTGCAAGTATGGTGAGAGTACATGGATATTTATTATAATATTACAAGGTAAAACATTACTTTTTGAATTGAAGACCTCACAGGAAAAACCTACATCAAGTCCTACATGTAACTCGCCAATGGGACTTGATGGTGTTGCTGTAACTCGCCAGTGGGACTTGACGGCATTGCTGTAACTCGCTTACAGGACTTGATGGTGTTGTCGTAACTCGCTTGCAGGCCTTGACGGTGTTGTCGTAACTCGCTTGCAGGACTTGATGGTGTTGTCGTAACTCGCCGGTGGAACTTGTTGGTGTTGTCGTAACTCGCCTTTAGCTTACTTCGTGCGGGGTAATTGACAAAAAACCTAATCTCTGTGGGGGGTAACTCGCCTTTTTAACTCGCTTTTCTTTAACTCGCCTTTTTTTAACTCGCCTAGTTACAGCTCCCCTTTTTGTTTTGCTGTCAAATCTTTGATCAACAACATGACAAGTTTTTGACACATTTTAAAGCTTAATGTCTTTTTTATAATAACATATTGAATTATGAGCTGGTTGGTAATTGCTTTGTCTTACAATACAAAGAATTGACCTTTCCGGTAAATCCCAGTAGACCTTGATATGTTGTCATTTGAGGTCACACTGCTGCGCACATCGTTGCCACGCACTTCACAGCTTTGAAATGTGCGGTAACAATGTTCGCTAAACGATGTGCGCCCCGGATGTGCGCATCAGCGTGATGACATCTCAGGTCTACTCACAAAGATGGGATTTACCGAAAAGGTCATGGGCATCAATACATTTTAATGCCCTGGTAAAATTGTTTTTGGAGTTATCAAGTAATTTTGGTTCCAATTATGCGTAATATTTGCCAAGATACGGCCATTCAAATGGTTGATCAAATAGACTTAGAAAGTCAAATGTGCCGAATGCACTATTTCTTTATTTTCTCTCATATTTGCAAATCGAGGATTGCAAATATCACTATAGTAAGCTAAACCTAATTCAAGTTCATAAATTTTCTAAATAAAATTTCTTAAAATACCATTCATAATAAATGATTTTAAGAATTATCAAGAGGAAAGTTACAGATTTTCAAGTTCTTAATTTAGGCAGCGAAGTAAAATCAACAGCCAATTAACAAGGATTTTAGCCAAACTGTTTCAAATGAATAATTACAAATGACTACTGAAAACAATTATACAACCCAGGCATAAGGTCCATCTGCTTAACAGGCATGTTAACTCATCACACATCATAGCATGGGCAACGAAGCACAAATTAATCCAATCACTCTGCCTTTTTTGCCGGTGGGGTATATTTTGCAAACTTTATCAAGCAGAAACATAGTTTTCATACCTGATACGCAAATCATAATAATCCATTAACATATAGGACAAGTTCTCCAGCACTAAGGAACACACCATTAGATATTATCGAGGGGGGGCTAGGGAATTTTTTGAAAAAAAAACAACCCAAATTTGCCTCACTGATGAGTAAAAAAAAATTTGCCTCATGAGTAAAAAAATAATTTTCCCTACCCAGCTCTGTAGCCTATACGGTATACATTGAAATTGAAAAAAGACAACTTTGCTTGCAGGGTTTATGCCTGTCAGCGTATAAAAGAATACTTCATTTTTTTTGCATTGTTATTTTTTTTGTTTTATCATGAACGATGAACAAACAGTATACAACGTCATAAAAAATTCTGAATTCATATCACAAGAAGTGTATTATCAAGAAAATTTGTTAGTACAAATTATAGAAGTACAAAATATCTTTTATACAATCACTGATGGATCAGCATAAGTTTGGGGCGGGCATATTTACTTTCATGTACATGGACGGGAGGTGCTGCCTAAATGGGTGTGTTTTTCACAACAAATCCCTATACATGGAGGACATTGGTTTTTCACAAAAAATCGTTAGATATGGGTCCCTATTTTGAAATAATTGCCCTGAAAGAGCAAAATATTAATCTTTTTAACTTTAAAAATTACCCCTAGAAATGGGGTAGGGTGTTAAACCTAGGGCAGGCAGCTCAGTACATCAAAAAATAATTCAAGTACCCAACCCCCCCATACAAGTTACATTTTTACGAATTTTGTAATATCATTCAACAAGGTCTAAATCAACATGCAATTAGTGAAAAATCCCACTGACGAATCCAACGTAACAAACACTGACTGGTGCTCAAAGCCTATTTACTTCCCGTCTTTGTAAGCTTAATTAATAATTGAACTTGATGGAGTTAAAGGTTTGGTTGACGATAATTGTGATTGATTTTGAAGTTGGTTTTATGCAGTATTGTAGACAGTTACTGATCTGTGACTCAGGGTTCCGGTTAAACCTCACTTTAAAGTTACACACCATGGTCCATGTAACTTACCCCTCGCAACAATTGCACCAATTTCTCAGGAAAAACACCATTTTTATTTGAGTTAACAATACACTTTGAAGGACAGGTTTGTTAAAACAGAGCAACAAAGTTGGAAGAAAATATGTCAATTTGTGTGAAATCACTTTTCAATCAATCAGAAGTTATTTGTCTGTGTTTTCCGTTGCCATATAGGCCTGCAGTCCAAGTTCAGCTTGTTGTTTTTGGTGGTGCTCAAAACAGACTAATTTGGAAAGTTTTCGATGTTAGTGCTCTGTGTGCTAGACATGTAGGCTTCAACATAAAAAGTCATTGTTTCGAAACATTTTCTCAAAGTATCAAGAGCTATTTTAAGAACCACTGAACCTGTAGGGCCTACCAGCTTGTTTGTACTCATTTTAATGCATTTTTCATGCCGATTCCAAATATGGTCATGAAATTTTACGATTCTGAAATTTAAATATTATGAATTAAAAAAAAACTACAAGTCTACATTCGACACCTGCATGGAGAGAGAATGGTTTGGTTGAATATATCAAAGTGGGTAACTGCTGTTGAATAACAGCAGGTTAGGGTTAGATTTGACCTTCGACATATCCAACCTTCAACATAGCAAACGGTTGATGTGCCGCAACTTTGCACCCTGAAACTTGTGTACTCTGACATAAAATTGAGGTTGAAAGTTTATCATCTCAATTAGCATGATTAGTTAACCTCAAAATAATTTCAACTTCCATTAAAACTTCCACTTGAACCATTATCAGTATGACATTGTC
Source organism: Amphiura filiformis (assembly GCF_039555335.1). Lineage (NCBI taxonomy): Eukaryota > Metazoa > Echinodermata > Ophiuroidea > Amphilepidida > Amphiuridae > Amphiura > Amphiura filiformis. The sequence continues at coordinate 47,791,561 of NC_092643.1, forward strand.
CAGAAGATATCTATATTTCATAAACAGATAATCCTATTTCATGGTAATACTTCAAATCTTCTTTTACTAAATGTTAAATCCACTTCAGTTTAAATGGCCTAATATTTAGTTTATGTCTCTTCAATCAGTTGTGTGAATTATCTTTGTGTCACTGATAAGTTACCATTCACACGGCCATAAGATCACTCAAGATTTCTAAACCTAGATTGACATCAAAATTGAGGCAAATTCTCATATTTCAGATTTTGTTGTAATTTAACCAAATATGGGAAAAAGATACAGAAATGATACAGGGTAAACCTATTACTATAATGAAAGACAAAGATAAAAAGATTATCGCGTCTGACGTCATCTGTCAATCAAACTCGAGCACGGTTTGTTTACAAGTGTCGTGATGATGACTTGCTGAACGCGGATTTATGATCGGGCGCCTTATTGTTAATTTTGCACCTTTCGACATGCAAACCATCTCAAAAGTTAGGTCTTTATAGTAGGAAACTTTCATAACCGAAGGCACCATGTCCACAATGCCTAGAAAAGTAATTTTTCGCCATTTGCTGCTATTCCTTTTCTCCAATCAGCACCAGATAGATCGGTCTTCCTTTTACGCGCTGATTATCCTGTGTAAACCAATCAAGGATCGTAATTGACAGTGACATCAGACGCGATAAATTCTTTTTATCTCTGTCTTTAATTATATGATCACATCCTGGGGGCCATTTGTAAAAGGGTATTGTTTCAAAGGCAAGTGACACATGCTCGTAAAACGCTTGCAAAAACATGAAAATCGGGTGAAAAAAAGGGCATGTTTGACAAAACCTCCAGCATGAAATGTCAAAAAATGACAAAATAACACAATTTTCCACTATTTTAGGGTAGAAAATGCAACCAGAATGCATTTTTACACTCTAAATTACAAGAATTTAAAAATAAATCTTTAAGGATTGTAATTAGGGACCAATCAATTTTAGATTTAAAATTAATCTTATAGATTTGAATTCTAAATCTAAAGATTAAATTTTAAATCTGTAAGATTTAATTTTAAATCTAATACTTGATTGGTCCCTAAATCACAATCCATTAGGATTTATTTTAAATCCTTGAAATTTAGAGTATAGGGTATTCTAGAACCACTTGGAAAAATATTTAGAGTCCATTTTGAAAGACAAATCATGAGCATGATAACTAGGCCCCGACAAAAACGCAATTTTTAAAGGCAAAAACGAGATGTAAAAAAAATAAAAAGCGAGATTTACCCCAAATTTGCTTTAAAAACCGAGATTTTCCCGGAAAATCGCCGCCAAAAACAGAAAAATCCCTGAATATTAAAAACAAAATACTGCCCTCTGGAAGTCCAATCAGTCCAATGTATGTAAACATGTGCCGATCCACGATCGAAGGATGAAAAACGTAAACAGAAGTTCAAGTATTTACACCTCAATATGTTGTTTACATAATAAATCCTTTCTCAGTTTAATAAATTTAACTATAAACTACTACAATTTAGTATCAATTACCTCGACATGACATTTTAGAGACCAATTAAGCACTGAAACTACACGCTGGTGAGTGCATTTTAAGCTTACTTGATGACATGAATTGTCAACACGGCATGGAACTCAATGATTTTCGGAAGTTTTTACAGCATTAAACACCTTGTTTTATTGTTTGTAAATGCGAGATAATTACTCAATAGCGAGAATTGCGGCGAGAAAACCGAGATTGCGTTTTTTGCCGGGGCTTAATGATAACCATCTCTGAATTCAACTTAAATGTTACGAATTATTAAGGGTATACGAGGTATTGTTGGTCGAAGCAGCCAAAATAAAATTGATTTTCATTATCTGAATCAATATATTATTGAAAAATAACACTTTGGTGTTTTGCGAAAGTTCATTCTACAAATCATATACTTTGAAAACTTGCTTAATTTATTGTTGTTAATGAGTTATGTACGTTTTACAAAAGTGTTGTTGTTTCAGCCCTCTTTACAACATAACTCAAGAACCACAGGACCTACAAAAGTATATCTGTGATATTTGAATTCTTCTACACACTCCCTATGAATTGAGCAATGCAATTTTTGCTAAAGTTCACTACCATTCGCAAGATGCTGTGAACTACTTTTTTTTCTGCTGCTTCGACCAACAATGCATCATATACCCTTAAATCTTGAGAATTCCTTAATCCAAAGATGTTTTGTCCATGGTATGGACATACCTAAAGCCAATGATATACTAATTGAGTTTCAAGTGCAAATCCTCTTGACAGAATCTACTACTCATCTTGACTATCAAAAGCTTAACTTTTGAAATTTCTTTGAAAGCTTTGCCTCAAGATGATCCCACTTACAATGATGAGCTGATTAAACAAGGTAATTTAGCACAATTTACAAGGGTAACTCAAAGTTCACAAAGCTATTATCTGCTTTGTTAATACACCCTCATTTGTAAATAGTTGAAATCTTCTTGACAACAAAGGTAATCTTTATGCTCAAAATTAATTGTAAGATTAATTTACTTCCATTGATTTTGGCTAAGCATAATTTACCATTCCTATTTTTACATGTTCTTGTAATCATGTTATTAAAACAAGTTGATCATGAGGAACTAATAAGCTTACTTTCTTTCAACCCTTTACTCAAACCACCCACAATTGTTAGGCCTAAAATATCATTTGTATTGCCCTTATAATCAGCTGGTTATCAGCAGGAAATGTTAGGCTTTTACCACTACGCCAATAAATAGATCCACATTAACCCTAACACACCCAAGTACTACAAAATACTTCTTGTTATATGCACTGTTCGTGCGTGCATCCCACGTGGTGTGATGACGCATGATCGCCCGAAGTGATATATAGGCACGGTTTCGCATAAATGGCGCCCCCTTTCTTGAAACAATAGCACGCAGAGGGAGAGGAAAGTTGCACAAATAACACTTATTAATTTTGGTTATAACAAAGTTGAATTTCGGTCTTAAATTGATCTTTCAAATGACTATTTGTGTTAAAATGGGCGCGAAGTGTGCACAAATTTTGACTTTCATCGCTTGGAGGGGTGCAGAATTGATGCTGAATTGCCCAATTCGGCACCCCCCTAAAGTGGCGCCCAGGGAATGTGCCCCCACCTGAGGGTTATGCCCATTTAAGACTAAATGGTTAGTCAGTAAGCTAGTAAGTAAGCTAGTAACATACACTAATACCGCTATACGGTCCACCAAAAAGAAATATTCTAAAACGTTACCTCTCAAAGACTCAAAAACTCTGAGAAATGACCAGTTGAAATAAAATAATATTAATGAATACTATCAAATGTAGCCACATAAATCTAGGCCAAGTACTCACCTATAAGATAATGCCTAGTCACACCTGACTCATCCTACGCAGCAATTATCAAAATACGGTCACACTTTCACATTTTTTATTTACTACTAATGTTCTGAAAATAAATACTAAACAAGTGAACCATCTTCTATGCCTTCATGGTCTTTCGTTACATTGTTGATACGCTCACTAACTTTCACTGTTTTAACAGTACCGTATTAAAAGTTAAAACTTAAGTTTTTAATTTTCTTGTTTTTGTAAAAGTGAAACTTTTGTATTTCCTTCTCCCCAATATACTGGAAATGGCCTCAGAGTGTATCCAAGTGGCCCTTATTAAGTAAACAGACCCAGATCCCATGTTGCGATCACTCCATTCACAAGGAAATTACTTTAAACATGTTAAAAAGACCCCCCTAATTAGGAACATTGGCTACATGCCTAGCGCCTGTGCACAGTTCCTAAGCACACCCCATGCATGAAACTTAAGATCTTCATCAGACCATTGTATTATTCAAGAGGTTATTTACAGGTTACCTTTTCTTCTTTAACTCTCCTCACACGGGTGTCGACTGCAGAGGAAAAGTTTTCAATTTTTTTTTTCAAAAATGTCAGAAATGGACATTTTCATGATCATATTTGGAATCAGCATGAAAAATGCATTAAAATGAGTACAAACAAGCCTAGTATTGGTTCATAGAGATAGTTCTTGATGAGAAAATATCTCAAAACTGTCACTGTTTACATGTATATGTTTGATGTTGAAGCTTAGGCTAGCATGATGAGCATTAAGCTTACTAAAGTATCTTTTCATTCTGTTCTTTGCTTGACATCATTTTTATTGAACATGGAATGTTATGTAAGTTGTTTTAAGGGATCTGGAATGAGCGTTTCGACAGTATTTTTTGTGGGGCATGAGAGCACATCAGACCTATCGAATTGCATTCTGAATATGAAGAATGTCTTTCTGATATCAAATAATTTTCATTTTTTGAAATTCACGATATAATATAAATTTTATGACAAATTATTAAAATTTGATATTTTCACATTTTGATATATAACAGTCCTCGAAGTAAATTTTATAAATCTAATGATATATTCTTAAAGTGTATGTAGCTGGGTGGAAAAACGACGATCAATTGAAAATTTTGACCTTTCATATTGAAGATATGGATTTTTTCCCAAAAGACCTAATTTTTTTTGGTGTTTTGGGAAAAAAATCATATCTTCAATAAAAGGTCAAAATTTTCAATTGATCGTCGGGCTTTTCATCCCATCTACATACACTTTAAGTATAAATCATCAGATTTATAAAGTTTACTGAGAGTACTGTTAAATATAAAAATATCAATTTTTAATCATTTGCCATAAAATGTGTATTACATTATAATTTAAAAAGTCAAAATTATTTGATATCAGAAGGACATTCTTCGTATTCAGAATGCAATTCGATATGTCTGATGTGCTCTAATGTCCCACAATAAATACTGTCCAAACGTTCATACCCCAGCCCTTAATAACTTACATAAAAGTACTTAAAAGTATTTCAAATGTATGTGGAATTCATTCATTTGAATCAATGTTTTACAGTACTTTTATTGGAAAACCTGTATAATATTCTAATTAAGTTGCTATATTTGCATCCAATTTGTTTTGTTGTTGTTTTGGAACATTGCACATATTGTTATTTAGTGTAATTTATATCAAGTAATAATCCTATTATTTGTTTAAGACAGGTTTTACATGCCCAGATGCATGTAACCGTTAACATTGGTTCTGTGCATGTAAAATTTTGTGATATTAGGCCCATATTCAAGGAAAAATTGCAGTGGTGCATGTAATTTTTTTCCTAAACCGACCCCTGTCACAAAGATGTTCTCATTTCCACAGGCTTTAATAGAAACTATGTGCAGGCCTGGAAAAATATAAAATATATAGAAATATAAAATATCCTCCAAGATCAAGATGGAATTTCCATTCAACTATTATTATTTGTTTATTTTAAAACAAAAATTATCCCTCCAAGCCAAATTCCCAAATTCACACTTTGTTTATCCACGCCTGACCACAGACAGCACAAAAATATAACGGCATATACCGTACTGACTCGAGTCTAGTCCCACCCCGTTTTTGGGTGAACATTTTTCAAAATTGGGGGGTGGGAGTGGAACTATACTCGAATTTAAAAAAAAAAAATTAAAGTTATTTATATTTTCAGCTTTGGAGTGTCCCTGGACCTAGAGCTAAATAAAAATAAAAAAATTGTATGCCTATGTGTTTTGAATAAATGTGTACTCATGTCGTACTCTATTAATGATTTCAAAATGCATACAAATCCAATGCATTTTGAAATCATTAATAGAGTATGATATGAGCACAATTTTAGTAATTTTTAATTTCTGAAATTTTTCGAAAATTTGAGGTGGGACTTTACTCGAAGGTGGGACTATACTCGCGTCAGTACAGGTATTAAAAAAATGTAAAGAACAAAGCCAAATCAAGACCATTTATTCATGATGGTAAGTTAAAGAATGATGCTCCTAAAAGTCATTGCAATTATGACTTTTTGAATTACGGCCAATTAAAATTGTACCTGTTTAAATATATACTGATAACAGAAATGACATTTATTACAATTTTAATTTGATTATGTTTTTCTATCCCTGTAAACATGGTGTATAATAAATAAACATTCTGTCTTTATTTGTGTAATTATTGTGCAGAGTACCTTATTCTGTTTATTCAGGACAAATAATTACATACCTCAAAGTTGCTTTCAAATTATAAAATTCATCTTTGGGTTTCCTAGAAATCAAAATCTCCCAACATACACAGCCTGCTATGTCTGTTTTAATGCTCTATGCTAGCCATAGGCTTCAACATTTTTTTAAAGTCCAAATTCTGAGAGTTTCTCAAAATATCAAGAGCTATCTCAAAAACGACTGAATCAATACTAGGCAGCTTGTTTGTACTCATTCTAATGCATTTTTATGCAGATTCCAAATATGGTCATGAAAATGTACAATTACAGAAAATTTGAATCTTGCCGTCTGCAGTTGACATCCGCGTAGAGAAGATTTAGGTTTGCTATGTCAAATCTAATCCTAAACTGGTCCTAGATAACCTTATTTCATATTTGAAAAAGCAAACATTATCTCATACTCAACATACAGCAAACTTTATTTTTGACATAGGGAACCTTCAATATAGCGGCCAGATGCCGAAAAACTGTGCTTTAAATATTGCACACACAGAAACTTGCAGTGGATTTGTAATGATATTGGTTGAGTGGTAGGCCTATATAAGGTAAAGGTAAAGGTAAAGGAGACGATCCTGTATAAACAGTGATCGGAGTGCCCATCTCTCTTTCATTGGCGATTGGGCCAGACTCCTCCATGTAATGTTGCTATAGGGGATCGCTACACCTCCTCTACAGCGAGTCTGTTACCTTCCCAGCATTTAAGAATGCCGGTACCCATTTAAACACCTGGGTTGAGAGGAGTAATCGAGATAAAGTGCCTTACTCAAGGGCACAACACGTTGGCGTCGCCGGGGCTCGAACCCGCAACCTTTCGATCATGAGTCAGTGCCCGTTCCGCTAGGCCACCGAGGCCTATATCCACTCGTCAAATCGAGCCAATTTGTTGTTTGATTTCAATTAAAAAGATATGATATGCTTCATCAGTGAACCATACTGTCCTTTTTTCTTTATTCCATCAAACCGTGAAGGTCACCTATTTATCCATGTCATGTAAGATTTTGTTTAACTTTTTGTTTATGTGCATATATCTTTGTCAAAACAACAATGAATTGAATTCAACATGTCTCCTCCATAAGCTTATGATAATGTGTCATGATCTGAGCACAGATAATCTGTCATCTGAGACAAAGGTAGACATTTTGAAAATTGAATTATTCACATTCTTAACTTTATACCGATGTTAAATTCCCCACATACCTGGTACACTTGGTTGCAAAGTTATCAACTTTTCATTATGTTCATTTTCTTATGTTTTAATTGTATTTTTTTTAACCTTATTCTTATTTTTGCCTATATCAAGGGGCGTAGCCAGCTTTGACTGTGGAGGGGCAAAGCCAAATTTTTGTCCACATTTGTCAATTATTTGTCCCATTGTGGAGGGGGGGGGGGCAATTTTCATCCTTTTTGTCAATTTTTGTCACATTTTCAGTCATTTTAATAACACATTATTCTTTGCCGTCACAATTTATTTTATCCCTGAAAATTTCTGTGTATGTGTGGGGGGGGGGAGCAATTCCAACCCCTCCCTGGCTCCCCCTGGCTACACCACTGCCTATATTTCATTTTCATCGTTGCTAATTGGTCTGATTTGATCAGATCTTGTCATACCACAGGTATGACACAAACCATGAAGTTTGAAAAAAAAAACGGAAAATGGGCAAGTGAGGCAATCCCAACATACCATAAACATGATAAAAAATGTATCATATAGGCTATATGTTATCATTTGTTGCAAAACTCGCATAATGAAATGTTGACGTAAGTAGCATAATGAGAGGTAATGGTATAATCCCCATGTTCCTGTAGGTCTAGATCTCCACTTCTCTTCCACCCCACCCCTAGGCTTAGCTACATTTTGTTTCTTTCCATCCACAGTTACTACAGCGGGATATTTTGGCGAGTTTTTATTTTCATATTTTCATGGTTAATGTCAGAACAGCAAATATCTTTTACCCATACGTATCAATATGTAACTGTTTGTAATCGTGAATATAAGAAACCGCAAAACTGCTCTGAACAGTTGAAATCGCAAACAAAATAAAACTGAAAATATTACATTTTAATACAGTATCACTGAGTGTAGTCAGATCTATTCCACTATTCTATAACGACTTCAACTTAAATAAATGAAACATATTCATAATACCCTTGAATTTATCAAAATTCAGATTTTGGTATTTTGAAATAAAAAAACATTTACTGACAAAAAATAAAGTAAGTACTATGATACTTCTATAATTTCTGGCTCCTGGATTTGGCAGCTATACGGGTTAACATATGAAGACCAGCAGTTGATGCTGGGTATAGCCATTGGGCTTATAGTATAGCCACTCGGCTATTCCAGTTGAAAACCATACACCCCCTATGAAAGGCATGACCTAAATTCTCGCACCATTTCAAAAAAATGAAAATGTGCATAATACAGCCTTAGCCATTACACTTGTTGGGACAAATGTTCATTTTCTATGTTTTTCGGAAGTTCACATGGTCTAGACTAAACTTCCAGAGAGGAGATAACTTATCTCCAAATACCCTTCCTCCTCAAAATTGATGATTTGAAGGCCGCCATTTCCAATAGGGAGTGGTACATTCAGATAGCAGGATCCAGTTCCACTCAATGACCTTCCATCTTCTTATATCTCTGTGTCCTACTCAGGAAGAAGAAGATCAACCATGAGATCAGCAGATGTCTTCAGCCACAGAGCAGAATGACCCATAGGCTTGAACAGGAGTGTTACAGGCCTTGGGGCCACTGAGTCAGAGGGGGCAAATGTTTTCAAATCATGCCGCTGACCCACTACTGTGTAACTAGTTTATCGGGACCAGCACGTTTAATGTTAAAATGGTACAAAATTAGGAAAATTTGGCCTAAACTGGACCAAAGATGATGCACATTCCAACTTTTGGTCAATTTTGTCCCGGTATTTCAAGCTAGGACTAGGAGGCAGCTTCCCCCATCCCCAGTTGGTAAACTTCTGCACTTGAAGGGTATTCAGCCCACCTATGTGACATTATGACCCTGTACTATTGAGAGGGTGTCAGAGGAGTTCACCTGTAGAGAAGTCAGGAAATAATGTTTTAGGGTCATTTAAAATTTAGCTTCTTCAAGAAAAAGAAAGAATCCCAACTGACCAACCCTACCACCCGCTTACAGAATAAGGTGTGTTTTCTTCACTGCCTTAGCAAACAGTACCGAACACATGATCAACATTAAATTTTTATTTATAAATAATTATATACTTAAAATATTTTAACACTCTCACACCTTGCACTATTCAAAATTGTTGGTGCTAATGTAAAACAGTTGATCCAGGGGCCGGCCAGGATCTTGTGTTAAAATTAATTTCAATGCCTCTTCCTGCGTCATATAAATGTATCACAAAAAACGCAATCGGCTTTTCAAGAGAGGTAAACATTCCGTCCATGTCATGGCACATACCGAAGGCGGCCAATCCCCTGAACTAAAAAAAAAAAGAAGTTGGGGCTTGCCCAGTGCAGTCTGATTCATTTGAACATTTGAACATGTGTCTGTGATTTCTGAAATGCGCAAGCAGCTGGGCTTCGTGCACTTGTGCTCAAAAGTCAGCTAGTACCCTAGGGGCTAAGGAAGGGAGGAGAGAAAAAAGTCTTGAGTTTTGTTACTGAATGATATTTGTTTCTGCTGTAAATTGTTTGCATTTGATTTTGGCTTGTTTGGTTTCCTTGTACTCACTCATACTTGCCAGTGTAGTAAATGTACTTGGGGTACACCCAGCAGTCAACATTAATAGGTAAATTTTCACGGGAAAATTTTCTGGACACGTGACCAATGTGTATCAATGTGAGTGTAACCTCGAGCCTGATCTCTGACCCCGGCGGTGACCTCGCTATTCAAGTCTTAGTAATTTTGAATTGGAATAGTATTTTTTTTTTTTTTTTTTATAGAAATTTGTGCATTGCAAATTTATTGAATATTATGTTATCTTTATTTTTTCACAATATCATCAAAACGTAATTTCAAAAATATCTATCTACGGAAAAAATTATTTATCTACGGAAACTCTAACCATAATATTATTAACTTGCGACAAGTTACTTATTTTGCATCAAAGTAGGAATTCTTCCTATTCAAATACATTGGTAGATCACCCGCTGTGCTCGGGGTCACATTCCATAATGCTAATATGTCTGCGACCATGGATGTCACATGTCCAGAAAATTTTCCCGTGAAAATTTACCTATTAATTCTGACTGTTTGGTTTCCACTCACTCATACTTGCCAGTGTAGTAAATGTACTTGGGGTACACCCAGGGTGTACACTTTACATCATGGGTTCACAAGATCTGGTCCACCATGAGTGGTAATATAGCAAAACAAGGTGTACTTGGCCCTCAAATACAGATTTTGACAAGGCATATTTGGCCCTCAAATACAGATTTTGACAAGGCGTATTTGGCCCTCAAATACAGATTTTGACAAGGCGTATTTGGCCCTCAAATACAGATTTTGACAAGGCGTATTTGGCCCTCAAATACAGATTTTGACAAGGCGTATTTGGCCCTCAAATACAGATTTTGACAAGGTGTATTTGGCCCTCAAATACAGATTTTGACAAGGTGTATTTGGCCCTCAAATACAGATTTTGACAAGGCGTATTTGGCCCTCAAATACAGATTTTGACAAGGTGTATTTGGCCCTCAAATACAGATTTTGACAAGGCGTATTTGGCCCTCAAATACAGATTTTGACAAGGCATATTTGGCCCTCCAGATTTTGACAAGGTGTATTTGGCCCTCAAATACAGATTTTGACAAGTCGTATTTGGCCCTCAAATACAGATTTTGACAAGGCATATTTGGCCCTCAAATACAGATTTTGACAAGGCGTATTTGGCCCTCAAATACAGATTTTGACAAGGCGATTTGGCCCTCAAATACAGATTTTGACAAAGGCGTGTTGGCCCTCAAATACAGATTTTGACAAGGTGTATTTGGCCCTCAAATACAGATTTTGACAAGGCGTATTTGGCCCTCAAATACAGATTTTGACAAGGTGTATTTGGCCCTCAAATACAGATTTTGACAAGGTGTATTTGGCCCTCAAATACAGATTTTGACAAGGCGTATTTGGCCCTCAAATACAGATTTTGACAAGGTGTATTTGGCCCTCAAATACAGATTTTGACAAGGCGTATTTGGCCCTCAAATACAGATTTTGACAAGGCGTATTTGGCCCTCAAATACAGATTTTGACATGTATTTGGCCCTCTGCACTACTCTACAGCCTAAAAGTAAATTAAGAACCCCAGCTCTACATCATATTCATACAGAAGTTAACCGAGTGATATTTGGTATCCAAGAATGATTACCATCTACTGAAGATAGCAAGATCCATTTGCACTTCACCTGTAAATAATCTTGACATAAATTGATGACCTCAGTAAGCTAAGGATTGCAAGAATGGCATACTATAAATGTGCTAATTTTTGTGTGTGAAAATGTTCACGCTTACAAATTTTTTTAACTGCATTGCTTGTTTTTTAATTCACATTATCAGTTTTCTTATATACATAAAAGAACGTTCACATTTATTTTCTCAGAAGCTGTGTGGAGCGCGAAAAGCACAAAAATGAATGTTAGCGAAAATTTACACTTTTACAATAATAGCTGCCCTGCATAAACAGAAAACTATGAAGTACTCAATGGGATGGTCTTGCTGATTTACATATACTGGCAGCTCTCTGAGTTTTTACTATTTGAGTATTGCACAGAATGCTTGGCGGCTTCTTTACTGCAAACAATAACAAGCCAACAATCAGTTCCAAATTGTTGGAATATATACTGTTGATGGGTACTATATTAATATTTCCCACATTGGCTGATAAGTCTATCCCATCATGCTATGCGGTACCATAGTAGAACTGCACATGCCATGTAGATAGGCCCTAGTGTATACAAAATCCGTCACTTTAACTTTCAATTACTCGCTTATATCTGGGGTGCTTAGCATTTTGTTTGAAAAAAATAAGATCCCTTAAGTATTGTGAAACTATCCATAGCTCTCAATATTTAAGCGGCTCTTGCTTGTGTTTTGTATGTATTTGCTATAATAACGAACATTGGAGCAAGCAGATAGACTGCAATGCATGATGGGATACTCCCTTCAGCTGCTGTGAATATTTCCTGGATTTCTGTTTGGCATGCTGTCATCCTTGATTGACCAGTGCATTAATCCCAGTCTATTCAAAGAAAATATTTTTTACTTCAGTAACATCTTTAAGGGGGTACTACACCCCTGCCCAATTTTGTGCCTATTTTTGCATTTTTCTCAGATATTATAGCGCATTGGTGACAAGTAAGATATGTATATGGGCAAGGACTACAACTACTGCACTGGAAATTTTATTTCAGCACAGACAACAGTTGTGGAGTTACAGTCAAAAATGAGGAAAAACCAATATTTGGTCAATAAATCAATAACTACTTGCCTTGAGTTGCTGAATTTTCAGTGCAGTAGTTGTAGTCCTTGCCCCTATAATATACATATCTTATTTGTCCCCAATGCGCTATAATTCTTAAGAAAAATGCAAAAATAGGCACAAATTTGGGCAGGGGTGTAGTACCCCTTAACAAAATTACAGACAAATTATGAGAGCGGGCGGCTGCTCTTTTAATCAATCTTGTGTGTAAATGGTATATTTGTAGAGTGTACTACGAAACATCCTAAGGATTTTTGTCACATATCATACCTCTGGACTTTTAAAGATGGTGACAGTGTATTCCTTCTGTGTGCATCAATGAGATGGGGGATGCCAAAGTATTACTTGAGTATTTATGTTTTGGTAAAATCTCTCCCCACCTCTTCAAATTCTACTTCTTGAAATTTCACATGAAATTAATGCAATGACCTTAAATAAATGGCATAGGCTCTAGAACTGGAGCTAGCAGGGACTCAGCCCCCCTATCAAAAAACAAATAGCTGTGGCGGCTCAAATATCCTTCAGCCCCCCTCAAATAATTCCAGGTGAAGTAAAAAACAAACACCATAATGGGAAAATGACAATTTTTGACCTATTTTCTGGCCAAATAATTCGGCCGGGGGTCCCCCCCCCCCCCCCCATCAACAATATTTGGGTTTTTTATCCCTCCCCCAGTTGAAAATCTTCTGGAGCCACTGAGTGGTTTATTAGCCTATTTAGAATTTAAAATCTACACTACCCTTGTGCAAGATTTTGGAAATTTCTTCCACAAGTGGAGTATAAATTTCAAATGGAATGAACACATAATAAGCAGCTCCATTGGAATTTCATACACCCTCAAAGAATGATTCAACCTGAACAGAATTGGATGGCGAGTTTCAAATAGAGTTATGTTCTCATTCCATTTACAATTCATACTTCCCCAATGGAAAACATTTCCAAAATCGTCCACAGAGGGAGTGTGGCCTTAAAATAGATAACCCCAATACTGCCTTAACTCTCAACTGATGCACTTTCGATATAAATGCTTAAAGTGTGGACTATTTTGACAGTCTGGACACAATGAAGCGTGTCTAACATGATTATCATTATTATTATTAGTTGCATATTTACCAAATCTTGAGTTTAATTTTATGTAATGGGATAATAAAATGACTAGTCTTGTTAAATTCACCATGTATCAGCGAGGATAGGTCTATTCCCTGCCATTGACCGGAATAAAGCGTGGCTATTGTACAAAAATTGCCACATCCACTGCAACATCAAGCATATATATTTTGATCCTATTATTTCTACTAAGTTAATCCTGACAGGATATCTAGCATGTAATAAGCATAATATAAATAGTTGGGCTTATTATTTCAACTTCGTTAAACTTAACAGGATAAATAGTCTAGCCCTATTATTTACGCTTACATAGGATACCATTTATAATGTTTCCAAAGCTGTTTTGCCAGGTGACACCATGTCAGCAAGGTTTGGGCACAGTCTGTAAGTGTGTTGTTTCAAGGCTGTGCCAGTTTTAAAGCCTTTTTGGAAACTTTTGAAAGGTGAGTTACATTTTACACAAGAAAATAATAATACATGCATTAAAGCCATATTGTACGATCTTGCAATATGAAATTTGTTAATTCTTTCAAGCCTGATTTTTTGGCATATTTGTAATGTTTACACATGTCACCGGCGTGTCCAGGATCTTTTCCTGCGGGGGGCTCAGAGGGCCTTTCAGAGTTATGCGGGGGGCTTAATGGCTAAAATTGCCAAAAAACAGCTGATTTTACATGATTTTTAACAAAGTGCGGGGGCTTCAGCACCCAAAGCCCCCGACACGCCACTGCATGTCTCATCTTACACCTAAATGGAAGCAGCCAATTTTGTTGTGTTTGTAGGTCAACAGGGCAATTTTGATTCTGAGTCATAATTGAGACTTTTAAGTCCCCCACAGAATTCCATGTTAAACAGCCAAAATATAGCAAATGTGGTTTCTGTCACCTTACTTTTTTAGTTCAACTTAAAATGGACAGAAACCCTTCCCAGCAACTATTACTAATATTATTTCAGCATTTTGGGTAAAGAATAACAATGAAAATTGTACATTATGGCTCTAAACTATAACTGCAGAAATGTTAAGATTTGTGGAATGTCCATGAATATAAACTAGGACTGAGGATAGATCGGACTTGTAATAGCCCTGTGCCGCGATGCTATGAAGTATCTCTCCGCTTGGATTGTCATCCATGGGGACTAAAATAGAGTACCTCCGGCATTCATTGGCAAAGAAACAAAAACCTGATATGGAACATTAATTATATCATCATTGATCAGGCTGCAAATATACACATGGGCATATACCAATATTTGACACATTGCTTTGCGTACAAATCACAAGCATACTTGAAGTTTGCTTGGACCATGGAGAACAATCCTACACACTGTTTTGAGTGACACAAACATGACCGATATCTTGGGGTCAGTAAAAATTTCCTCTCTAAATCTATATAATTCTGCTTTTTTTCAAAACTCATTTTGCTCTAAAGAGTGTAACATTGACTCAATTCAGTCGTATTTCACTCCGCTGAACCAATCACCTTCTAAGATACTCTTTCAAAGTTGGACTGAGAGCAGTGCTATTTTTAAGAGCCTGGTGAAAAAGTTATAAATAGTCTATAGGCTTTTTAATCCAAGTCAGAAGTTCATAGGGAAGTCATTTCAAATGTAAAACAGAAGTCAAACCGCAAACAAAATATGAATCATACTCTCAATGGAGGAACTACCACACTTCATTAGTAAACCATGGAAATTGTGGCTAAGTATAATGCTAACATTGTAATGGAAATATAGGGAAGGAAATGTTCAACAAGGTATGTGGCGAGATCAGTGGCCTAGGAGTGCTCCAGGAGGAAGGAGGGCAATTTGAATTTCGGGGGGGGGGGGGGCAAAACTTGATGGAATTTGTCAAAAAGGCCTTTAAAAATATAAAATCTCATGTTGCTTGAGCCAGAATCTCACAGGGAAGGGAGAAGATGTTTAATGGGGGAAGTGATCCTTCCCCCATGTCTAAGCCACTTGGTGAGATTTAGTCAAAACTAGGAATGTTGGGAATGAAAAATCTGAATTTCATTGCTTTAACAAATTGACAGCTACACTGAGGTGTGTTTAAACCAGGGATATGAAACAAAACACTGTATTCCTGCCAGCTTTAATGTTGTACTATTTCCTCAAAACATGAGTAGCTACCTGGATCTCGATGTCAAATAATACTTTCATGTTTGGGAAACATGCCAATTTCAATATCAGTCAATGCCCTCCTTATTCTACTATCATTCACCTGAATTTTTTTGCTTACTCAGATAAATGAAGGATTCAGGAGTAGTATTTTAATAGTTACCCCGTGTAAAGGATGCAGTCCCCCTCCCATGCCACATTAATCTTTTCTGCAACAATTTTTTTATTATTATTAATATTTCACGCACACATGATCAGCCAATAACGACATCACTGAGTAGAAAGCGGGCAACACCAGAGTGCTTGTACATGTATGTAGTATGTGTTAAAGGGTATCTTCGGCAATCACAACATTATGTCTTTAAGTTATATGATAGAAAATTAATTATAAAGCACATATCTTTTATTTGAAACAAATGAATTAATACAGTCGTGTCTCAAATCGCAATATTCGATATTCCCGGCCCTGAAATTGTCCAGTGCGTCATTGCACTAAACAATTCCGGCGCGGGAATTTTGAATATCGCGTGTTGAGAGCCGGCTGTTTTTATTCGTTTTTTTGTTCAATATTAGTTTGTTTGAAATAGAACCATGTCATTCGTGTTTGATAATTATTTTTCTAACATTTAAGGCATAATGTTGTGATTGCCCGAGATCTGCATACAACTGGGGATGAGCTAGGTTTTATTTCCAACTATGTTGCAATACCAAGTTTTAATCATTCTTTGAGCGTTTATTGAGCAATCACTGCTGATTAATGGCCACTCATTGTGTGATTATATTGATAAATGATAAAATGAAGCTAATCTTACAGGTACAGACATAGATACTGTCTAAACAATCTATGCGCTATTCCAGTTGAAATCCATACACCCAAATATGATACATAACAATTACATAACTGTAAGTGTGAATTTCAAATGGGATTGATTGGGTGACTCCATTTGAAATCTACATCCACCTGTGTGGAAGATTAAGGTCATGTCTTCCACAGGTGAATGGTTTTCAACTGGAATAGCCCAATTCGCTTTCAATTCAATCACAATAAAATTCCCTTTAAAAGGAAAGCCAGCCTCAATGTAGAAGAGGTCTTGTAATTAGTTTTGGTCAATGTGAAAGGCATTTTTAGGATCACGACTTACTACATCCATGTTACATGACAGTCCACCAAACCATCAACGGTGAGAAGATGTACACTGAAACTGCAGAAAACATTAACTCCTAATCTCCTGTCAACTCTTTAATTCATTATTGTTCATTATTATTAATTCATTATTGTTCTCTAAATTGTTCTGTTCTGGTTTTATTTGTCTTTTCAGCTTTTTACCCACGATATTTCAATTTTCAATTTTTAATACCATAACTTACGAACTCAATTTCTTCGCTTAGGAATGTCCGATTTTATTGGGGAAAAGCAGCGTTGTGGAGCAAAATAGCTCTTTATGTGAAAGCCTCCAAATTTATAAGCTGTCCAAAAGATGTCTGTTTTTGACATGATCGCATACATTTCTTAAAGACCCATTCAGTGATCCCAGTGCAAGAGTAAAAAAATTAAAATTGTTTATAAATTGCTTAAAAGAGAAGGATAGGCCTAAGTCATTCAAATTGTCATTTGGTATTTTTGATACTGTCAGTATCTAAAAATACAGATTCGTGTAAAATGTCTTATTTTGTCTTAAATAGGCCTACACGGCTTTTGGCTGAACCATTCGCAGACTTAGCACATCTATGTAATAACAAAGGTACGGTACCAAAATTTTGATGATTTTTACGATCGTCCGGATGAGCAAATCACTGAATGGGCCTTTAATATTAATAATAGATAAGCTGCCTTTAAAAATATAAATTGCTTAAAAGAGAAGGATAGGCCCAAGTCATTCAAATTGTCATTTGGTATTTTTGAAATGCCAAATTTGGCAAAAAATGAAGAAAACAGCAGTACTGACGAAGTTCAAGCCCCGCCATTCAAATACTTGTAGCTAATTTTAGATACTGTCAGTATCTAAAAATACAGATTCGTGTAAAATGTCTTATTTTGTCTTAAATAGGCCTACACGGCTTTTGGCTGAACCATTCGCAGACTTAGCACATCTATGTAATAACAAAGGTGCGGTACCAAAATTTTGATGATTTTTACGATCGTCCGGATGAGCAAATCACTGAATGGGCCTTTAATATTAATAATAGATAAGCTGCCTTTAAAAATATTATTGACAATGTTGAGAGTATAGGAATTACCTTGAAAAATGTCTCAAAAATACAACATGCCAGTTATATTCGGTCTGAAACGATCAGACAATATTTTAAACATTAATAACATCATAAACCCAAATCGTGAAAAAATCACCCGGGTAGATTTTTGGCTATTTCTCCATTACTGATCCTGCCCAAAAGTGTCTGCTTTCGATATACCACGTCACAAATACTACACTGCACTGACTGCAGGTTTTAGTTAAAAGGGCATTTCGTGATCCACAGCATCATCCCTAACTTTTCTCAAAAAAGTTGAGATTTTTATATCACTGGAAACCTCTGGCTACATAATGTTTATGTACAAAATATTTCTTGCAGATTAATTAGTTAGCAAAGTAATCGTGAAATTTGAATTTCGTTCTGGTATACCAGAACAAAATTGCAACACATTGTGTACACATAACCATGCATAACTCGTAAAAGGCAAAATCGGAATCAACTGAAATTTTTAGAATAAGCTTTTTTGTGGATATCTACTGAAAAATGTCATAAAAAAGAGGATGCTAGGATCACGAAATACTCCTTAAATTTGCCATATAACATAATATAAACTCACCTTACATGTACATTTTTATTTTAAAATAATTTGATATTAATTAGCAATGTATAGTTTACTATATGATAGATGGTGGCAAGAACATTTATAAAGGACTGATTACTCACTGCAATCTTCACTCTTGTGTGTTTTGACTGTAAGTTTATGAATCAAATAAAAAAGATAGAAAGTAGCTTCACTTACGTTATGTGTCATTTTATTTATAACATAGAAGTTATTAAATTAATAAAGTAAGACAATTTATTTATCTATAAGTGCATGTCAAATGGGTACATTGTTCAATACTATAGGCCTACATGCATAAATTATGCCCATATTATAGCTAGGCCCTAAAAACTTTATTTTGCATCGGATTTTTCCCGTTGAAAAGGCAAAACTGATGTTCATGATAGCAACTATTTCATCAATAGCATTTTGAGTCATTTTATCCATAAAACGACACAGGATAGGATAGATAATTACTTTGACATCAATATGGTCCATATGATGAAGATTTTGATTCTTAGATCTGTTATCAACATGATATCACCACATCTGTGATATCACGCTGTTCAGTGGTCAAGGACCCCGGGTCAAAGACACTGAAATGACATACTTTTCTTCTGCTGACCATATGATGCTGTATATTAACTATTATTGTTACATTTTAGGCCTATACCTAAAACTTTTAAAGTCATATTAATTCAAACATAACTTTGGTAATACTCACTCGTTATCGTTCGTTGAAACGGCAAAACATACTTACTTTTCATAACAAATCGAATTAAAAAAAAAAAAAAAAAATTTAACCACAAAAGTAAAAAAAAATCATTCCAATACCACTAAAATATAATCTCTTGAGTAAACTGACCCCAAACCTGAAACAGATCCAGCCCCGAATGGGCTGGCGAAAATGCTTTTAAAATGTTTGAGCCAAAACATTTTTATCACTGTTCATGCTGTTAGGGTAAGTTTGTGAACATGACTGAACCTAACCTGCATCAGCATTGACATCATCTAATCATGGAGGTATATATACTTCTATGATCTGATCATATGCCCACAGTGACTTACCAGACTTTGGTAATCCAATCCTATATTTGTAAACATATGAA
Source organism: Amphiura filiformis (assembly GCF_039555335.1). NCBI lineage: Eukaryota > Metazoa > Echinodermata > Ophiuroidea > Amphilepidida > Amphiuridae > Amphiura > Amphiura filiformis. The sequence continues at coordinate 47,811,232 of NC_092643.1, forward strand.
TAGGGCCTAGGACCTTACATTGAGGATACTACAAGTTTATATGACTAGCAAACAAACCTTGAAATATTCTTTAGTCTCATCCTTGGTAAGGTATGTATACACAGCTAAGTGGCTATAAAATGACCCAATGTACCAAAGACATTCCTTATGAAATAAACACTATGTACACTATGTTAAATTTTACTGTTTTAAACATTTTGTGTTTCTTATTTATACAAAAAAGATCATTAAATCTTCATGATTACTTTGTGAATGTCATGTCCTTGTATGAATAAATAAAGAGTACCTTGTTGTGTTATATGTATGTTCATGATATCAATGTTTGTCAGAACTTGAGCTCTTGTTTGGCAAGTTGCGCTGGATCAGCTACTGGTCTTTTTGGACAAAGATCACAAGTTACATCACAATTTTTTTTCGGGACCATTATCAAACCAGCACCACACAGAACTATTTTTCTATGGAAATGTTCAAATTTAAACACTGTTTGGAAGGTTTGCTGCAAGAAATGTTCACTGCAAGACTCAAATGAGGCTATTCTATTTGATATCCACACTCCACCTGTGGAAGATTTAGCTATTAAGTCTTCTACAGAGGGAGTATGGGGTTCACATAGAGTAGTGAAAGAAATAGGTAAAGACATACAGGGAGAATATGGGCTTAGTAGGCCTATGTAGATTTTAAAGTGACATAAACTCATAAAAAATGAAATCATCTTTGACCCTATCCAGTGGCGTGGCGTCATAGGGGCATATGCCCCACCCCTATTGATTCGAAATTTAGAAAATCCCATAGGAACATTGCTGAAATTGTTGTACCCACATGCCTAGTGCCCCAATCATGGTTGGTGCCCCCACCCAATTGGACAACTCACGATAGATCACTGCCCCTATTTCTTTGCCAGCACCATAACAGATACAGGCTGTATCAAAATGATTGATGATTCAGTGATTATAGACATGACTGCCATTTAAAAATGCAACATAGGATCCACATAATTTGTTGATTAATGTGCATAAACAGTCACATATAATAGAGGTCTGATCATTTTATCATTTGAAGGGGATCCACTATTGCATCTGCAAAAACCAGACTTTTCAATAACTATCAAAACTGCTGGATACCAATCTTTTTGATACAGCTTGTACTGGAAAGAAATCCATGATCTATGATTATAAAAACATGTGGACACTTTTGTTTTCATTTCTTGTTGACCATTCAGTCAATCACCCATCAAATGAATCAGATTTTTAATCTTAGGAAACAAAATCAATGCATAAATTTAGGCCGTAATATAATCCATTTTATCATTACGCTTAATATATTAAGCGTAATGATAAAATGGATTATATTATGGCCTAAATTTATTTTGCTATATCTCAAATCAATTTCCATTGTTATTATTTGGTAGTGTGGAATAATAACGGCAGAGAGGGGTACAAATGAGTTCTAATATGGATTGATTGATGCATGCCTGCATAGATACTCAATAAATTGATAAATCGGCCATTGTTATGTTGTGTGAGATGCACAAAAAAATTGTGAATGTCAAGCAATATTGTTGTCAAAAGTTCAGCGACCTATGAAATGGGCTTATAACTTCTGGTGTAGTGTTAGGTTGTTCCTGGCTTCTATTGCTGATTCTATCATCATCATTATGTTCTAATATTAAAATGACATTCAAATTTAAGCTGATGAAAAGTACCTTTTTCACAATGAAAAAAATCTGAAAATTAACCTTTCACAACAATGTCCTCATTTTGCTAGACCAGGGGACCATTTCACTAGAGTATTTCGTGATCCCAGCATCCTCTTTTTATGATATTTTTCAGTACATATCCACGAAAAAAGCTTATTCCCAAAATTTCAGTTGATTCTGATTTTGCGTTTCCGAGTTATGCATGATTATGTGTATTACACTGCTCCATAGACAATGCGTTGTAATTTCGTTCTGGTATACCAGAACGAAATTCAAATTTCACGATATCTTTGCTAAACGAATTAATCTGCAAGAAATATTTTGTACATTACATTATGTTGCCAGAGGTTTCCAGTGGTATAAAAATCTCAACTTTTTTTGGAGAAAAGTGGGGGGATGAGGCTGTGGATCACGAAATGCCCTTTTTAAGTAAGGGGCTGGCATTTTCTTCGGAAGGGGGGGTCACAAATATACTGGGGGGGTCATAGAATTTTCAGACCAAAAATAGGGGGTTATAATTTTTTAACACCCAAAATAGGGGGTTATAGAATTATTTAGGGCTGGTGACTTAAAATTTTCAAGCGCTCTTGCCACAGCATTCTTTAACTTCACAGTCGAAATGTGCGTACAATCTATGCAAAATTTTTACACGCTCCGCGCGCCTTCTTTACACTTACAATAAAAATTTTACCGCGCTCCACACACTTTCTTCACTTTTAAGTTTTGACACGCTCCGCACCTTAGTTCCGGCAATGAATAATATTCTTGAGTCTGTGTAGTTGGAAGGGGGGGGTCATAAAATTTTTCGACCAGCGATAGGGGGTCGTAAAAATTTTTGCCCTTGATAGGGGGTCATAAAAAATTGACTCCGGTCACCGACATACTTGTGACCCCCCCTTCCGAAGAAAATGCCAGCCCCCTAACCATTCATAAAGTTACGAATACCCAATACTAGACATAACTTTACGAAGGGTCCCTATAGTAAATCCTTATTACATACGAATGGTACTGTTCGTAAGTAAGCTTAGTAAATTTATTAAAGTTTAGTGAAATGGACCCCTCGTCAGATATCAATATTCTAATCAATGCTAAATGGTGATATTTGTTACCAAAATTACCTGAAAATTGGTCTAATTATTATTACATTGAAATATCTCCATCTTTCCATTGTGCTGTTATACGATGGTGGTCTCTGTTCAACCATTCACCAATTCAGTTTTCAATAATAAAAAAGAGCAAATAATAAAGGGAAAATATCCCTGAAAAAAAATCGTAGACAAATGCTACTCTCATTATATTGCATGTTTTCAACTTTGATTAAAATAGGTGTAATGTTCGAGTACCAATTACAATAATGTCCAAGTATTTAGATGTTGTGTACTAAAATAGATATGTCTCTTCCACAGTGGCTATGTGTGTGTCCAAACACTTGAAGTGGTCAGTCATAATGGTCAGCCTTCTGGTATACAAAGGCTTATTATTGGTCAGATGTCTGTGATTTGGGCTGGTTTTGCACTAAAATTGTTATTTTGGTAAAGTGAAGAAGTCACTGAACTCTTAGGTAAACTATATGCATATCTTGTGTAATTCATCATATAGCCTAGGACTCTCTCTGCACACATAAACTGTAAAAAAAACCTTTGAACATTGTAAGGACAACAAGAGCTGTGTTATACACCAAAATGTACCGGTACGGCTGTGTAAATAAGAAAATCTGATTGTGACTATACTGCATTGCTTCTGGTACATATCAACAACTTGCAATGCATGGCAAATCAATAGAATGCAATGCAATATAACGTAATACAATGCAACAGAATTAATGCAATGCAATCCAATGCAATGAAATTAAGTGCAGTGTAATGTGGTGTGATATGATGTGATGTGATGTAGTGTGATGTGATGTGGTGTAGTGTGATGTGATGTGGTATATATAGTGTGATGTGATGTGATGTGGTGTAGTGTGATGTGATGTGATGTGATGTGGTATAGTGTGATGTGATGTGGTATATATAGTGTGATGTGATGTGGTGTAGTGTGATGTGATGTGATGTGATGTGGTATAGTGTGATGTGATGTGGTATATATAGTGTGATGTGATGTGATGTGGTATAGTGTGATGTGATGTGATGTGATGTGGTATAGTGTGATGTGATGTGGTATATATAGTGTGATGTGATGTGGTGTAGTGTGATGTGATGTGATGTGATGTGGTATAGTGTGATGTGATGTGATGTGATGTGGTATAGTGTGATGTGATGTGGTATATATAGTGTGATGTGATGTGGTGTAGTGTGATGTGATGTGATGTGGTGTAGTGTGATGTGGTGTAATGTCAAGTGTGATGTGATGTGAAGTGATGTAACATAATGTACTGTTTATGCTATGTAATATTTGTAATGCAAACCTAATGCTGTGCACACACAAATGCTGTGCTGTGGTAATGTAATCTAATTCAATGAAAATGCTATGCAATGTAATGCAATGTATTGCATTGTAATGCAGTGCAATGCAATGCATATGCAGTATTACTCATTTTTGTTCACATCATTGATTAAAACATTGGCTAAAAAAATAAAACTTTAAAATTGGGTCCAAACAGATTTGCAGTTGGATACCATCATACCTACCATAGGGCCATTTAAACTTAATATACCTGAGAACTGAAAACCCGGTTGTTACAGGTTTAGCAGTTCAATAGATATAAGGTATTATGGGATTGCCATGGTCAAAAGGCCTTTATAGCAAGGCAATACTGTCAGAACTATGATGATATTACCATTTATTATTAGGGCGCCTACAAGTGTCAATTTCCAGTTACAAATTCAGATAAATCATCAACTTTCGCGCCTCCTGCTAAAATTAACACAGATAAATGCCCGGGATATATGCCAGCCTTATGGACAGCCATATAAAATGAATGCAATATATGAAATCGAATCCTTCCAAGAGGAAACATAATAATTGTCATTGTCATTGATCTTTTATTGTCATTATTATTGTCATTGTCACAGTTGTCAGCTGACACAATAGTTATTTTACTAGCATTCACTTATTTGACCTCTTTGTCTGCTCTCTGCCATCATTTGTCAAAGGCAACTTTTGTTTAGTGTATAGGAATGGTGTACTGAAATGCACATAGCCCAAAGGCTTCCTGTGATATCAAATAGACCCTATCACCAGCGATTACCAATATATTTTTTGAAAGATTCTCTTTGCTACAGGAGTGTTGATTAAGTTCAGGATTTAATTTCAATGAAAACATAAAATTGTGCAACAAATCTATTCAATAAATGGAACGTAAAGATAAATTCAGTCCTATATGTGCATATTTTATTTCAAAGACAACACAAATTGTGCAACCACCCTATTTGATTAAACTGGGAAATAAAAGAAAAGGAAAATAGGTTGGATTTTGTACAAATATGCCAATCAAATTTGCTGGTTTTACTTTTTGACATTTTTTTGTGATTGTCTTTTTATTCTATGGATTTAATTTTGAATACAACAAACAGAGAGCAATGTCCAGATTTAGCTAGAGCCAACTGGGCTAGTTCTATATCCAGTATTTGTAAATTCTCTATAAAGGCAATGAAAAAAAACACTGTCTGTTTTTTTTAGTTTTGCTAAAATCATGTAAAATCAGCCATTTTTTTCGCCAAAATTAATTGATTTTGACTTTCTTTTTAAAAGTTCAGAACAATATTCAAAATATGTTTGAAATAATATCATCAAACTTTTGCCAGATTTTTCAAGTTTGTAATGATATTTTGGGGACATTTTTTAGTTTATAATGGGTTTGGTTTAACTCAAAAAGGCCAATTACCAAGTTTATCAAAGAAGCTATGCATGAATACCTCCATCATTTCTAAAGCAGGTGAATATTCAATGACTTGGAACATATGATAATATGGTTTTTGTGTTACATTTCCTGACCATTGACCATTACAGAATGATGACCTTCCTAAAGACAATAACACAATTCAACTTGCAATCTGTTTTCATTCACACCCCTGGCATTCAAATTAATGATTGAACAACATTGACCAGAAAATGCAGACTTTTAAACTTCACACCTGTATCTATAGTCCGTCTGGTCTCAAGTTGAGAGTAACGTGCCATGTTCGAATTGGCAGATTAAAACAAGGGCTCTCAAACCATTCTGTTTTGGGTGTTTTCAATAATTGAGTGAAAGAAGTTTCAACTGTTGGAATATAATAAATCCAGGGGGGTACTCAATGACCCCTTTTTCTAGGACAATTGTGTTATATGGATGGATCCTTTTTTCGAAAATAGACCAATTTCGCCTCACTGTGGCCATTTTTTTAAAAATATTTCCAAAATTGTGGGCAAAATTGTAAAAATTACGACATTTAGGCTTTAGCTGCTGAACCCTTTCTCATTTCTAGGGTAAATTTACAGGAGTGAGGGCTGACCCATATCTACAAGGAAGGATTTTGGTTAATATACCGTAAAAATTCAATAATAAGCATATGTACCTATTAAAGAATTGCTTGGGCAGAACAAATTTTTAGGGTACATGTAGTTTGCTAAACCTTTTCATCTTTTTTTTTTATCTATAACACAGATATTTGTAAATTAAAAGAAAAAATTAAAAAAGCTTAACAAACTACCCTAAAAATTTGTTCATGTCCAAGCAATTTTGTGTGCTTATTATCAAATTTTTACGGTAGGACCACAGTTTTACAGATTTTACATTAGCACCTAAATTCAGTGCAGTAGTTGTAGTCCTTGCCCCTATAATATACATATCCTACTTGTCACCAATGCGCTATAATTTTTGAGAAAAATGCAAAAATAGGCTCAAAATTGGCCAGGTACCCCCTTAAAGAAAATAAATCACACTGCAACAAAAACCAAAGTGGGCTAAAAACAACAAAAAAGAAATCAAATGTTTTGTATAGCTTATGTATAAAAGCGTAGAGCCAAACTTTTTTTTGCCTCAGCTCACCAAGAGTTAGCCGGTAATGAAGACATTGCAGCCGTACTAATGATACAAATCTAAAGAGACACTCCGCATCCAAGACACCATCCCGCTGGTAGCAAACTTACCACCTCTGTCGTAAGTCATTACAGCTGCAAACTATGATCTCTATATTATTTACCAATAACCACACATCCCTTTCTAACATCTTGATTTATTTTGCAAGATATATCTCACTTACAAACTTTAATTAATCGTGTTAGGTGAAGTTAATATTTAAGATGCGAATTAAAATGGCAGCTGGTCTTAAATACAGATCGTCCGATAAAACAAGCAAGAAACTTGATGACATAACAAAGAACCTAGACTCAGCTGGATTTACTCTAGTAAACGGTCCAATTTCATGGACAGTATACGCCACAGTCGTATTCTGTTGCAACAGTAATAATAGGTTTTCGGAACTTCATACTTATGAGAAAGAAGGAAAAATCTTTCAAGATTTTGAAACTTCATACTCTCAAGGGTAAAAACGGAGAATCTGTCTGGATTTTGAAATGACATACTTTGAGGGAAAAAAGGACATTTAAAATTCAAATCAAGGTGTGGTTTCAAACCAAGTACTCATTTATAGAAAAGTGCAGTTAATTATCCCACATAGTACGCATAATAGTGCACTTGAAGTTCTAAATTTTGGGTTCAGTGTTCTTTTCCAACCAGGCATCAATAATTGAAATCACACTTATTCACTCTTGCAACCATGATGACCACCCGGATGACCATGCTGATTTTCCAATCAAAGCTTATCAAAGGGAGGTTGCCAGGATTCGGCCACTAGCATTTAGTGTGTTTTAGGGTCGTCATGGTTTGTGAACGGGGCTAGTTCTACTCAAGCCATGATGTACAGTCTAACCGCCTCCCTACACCTTTATGCGAGTGTGAAGTTACCAACAGAGACCAACCAATAACCGACCAGAATCAATCCCTTAAATTTGACAAAATAGTGATCAATTATAACATTCTTCAATGAAATAGACAGAAGATTTAATAATTTCAAATGCTTCCTGCCTGTGTGGTAATATACTAGGATTCCATACCACCATCAGTGAAGATGGGGCACCCACCCTGCTAAATTGATACCTGTGATATAAAAATATCCAACACACCTGTTAAAATGGCTGCCGTTTCTATAGCAACCATTTTCTTCTCACTAAGACCTGTATGTTTTTAACCCTCCTTAACTTATTTTCAGATATTCTCCTGATCACTTTTTATAAGCACAAATTGGATAAATGGTGTAATATTTATTCAAGAAATGGTTTGAACTCCAGAGGTCAATATTTTTCAAAGTAAGTTTCATTGGAATCAAATCAAATCAAATCAAATCAAGAGAATCATTATTTGAACCCCTAGCAACATTTGAACAAAAAGTTTAGCCTTCAAGTTACTATATTGTTCAAGTTACAAATATTTCTAAAAAAAATACCCCTTAAATCATGTTAATAAGTGAAACATTGTCTAATATGTTACATTTTCTTGACAATCTGGTTTAATCCCAGCCCCCATAATGTTGCCACATTCTTTGACACCTTTTAATTTTTATTTTTTTGATAATCATGTGTTCAGGAAATACATATTTTTGAGTATCCCCATATCCTCTACCAAACTTGACAGTGCAGTAAATGCAGTTACCATAATTTCCTAACACAGTACATATCTAGGGCAGGATCATAAGTTTAACACAATACAAAATCTTATTAAGTTCAGCTACTGAAGTTACATAGACTGGAAAATTGGATAAAATTATAAAATTATCTTTCCTAACACTGACTGTCCACCTGTTTGAGAGGAAGCATGGTTCAAAGGGTGCACTCTGATCCCTACAATAATGGCTATGATATACGGAGCATAATTACATGAAATAATTGCACCATTTGCCAACTTGTGTGCAATTAAGAAAAATTAGCTGTTCGTTCGTACATTTGATTGCGAGTTATGGCCGAAACAAATGGTTTAATGCTTTTGTATTTCACTTTTTCTGAAATGTAACAAGAGTCACATTTCACTGATTTGAAGAACTTTATATTAAAATATAGCCTGATTACCAAGAAATAAAGGAAAATAGCAGCACACGATGGAGATAAGTCTTTGTTGCGCAAACAGGCCATAATAGTTCAAAGTTAAATGCTATTTTCTCAAAATGGCTAAATTGGAGATCTGTTGCACAGAGTTCTCAACATGTGTGTTTGTTTTGATGACCTAATAAAAGCAATTTTTTTGTTTTTTGCATTTTCGTTCAACTGAACAGGTTTTCTTGGGTGCCAAAAGACTGGTCAATGAAAATATTTTCCCGTTTGAAGGGGAAACTGGATCCTAAATGGGCTGATTTAGCATTAACTTGTTTTCTTCCCATCACAATTTCACCAAAGAATATTTTTCCCAAGGGGAAAATCTGCTGCGCCCTGGTTACGCCCATGACGCTGAAATATGACAATCGCAACAAGTTAATCCACAACACCTATCATGACTATGAACTTCAGTAAACTGTTAAAAACTTGATATAAAATGATATGAGGTATTGATTCTTTCATACAAGGTTCATAAGTTGGTATTTAAAGACAAGTACAAAGTTGACTAATTGACTTAACTGCTAGGGTGTGTATTACTAATTGCTGCACTTGTCATGATATTTGATACTTTCAAGAAACGTATATCGTGCATTAACCTGAATATGGCTACATTGAGGAAAAATTATCAAGCACTAAATTATTTTAGTGTTTTTATAAGCCTAGGCCTAGCACTGTGCAGTGCTCTCTGGTACTCATACCCCACTTGCTCACTTGCACCAATAGAGGGGCATTGCAGTTTGCAAATAGGGCTAGGTCTAACAGTTTGCAAACAGGGCTAGGTCTAGCAGTTTGAAAATGGGGCTAGGTCTAGCCGAGGCCATAGTTGCAGGAGGAGCACAAATTTGACTCAATCAAGCAAAATGAGTCGCCGTGTATGACACAAAACTAATTGGAGAGCCTAGCCTGTTATTTCATGAAACTTACGGTAACAAAATCTAATTTTCGTCAAAAATGGAGATAAGGCTGTATAGCGCTGAGCCTTCAATATGCCCTATGCAGTTGCACACTTGAATACTGGTCTATGCAATTTGTCAGAGCTTCCCATGTACATTATGAATTACCTGTCTCAGAATAATTTACGACCATATCTGATTGCCTTTTGAACTTTTGGCCTCAAAATTTGGACCCCTCCAGTCTGACATTACTAACTCAACCATATCTTCCTTTTGTCACCAATTGTGTTTTAAAAGTAATACTTCTTTTCCTCTCTTTTTTCTGTCACAGTCACACTGCGCTTAGGGACAACAAAGATCTGGATTTAGGGAGCACTGTTTCATTGGACCATGGAACACAATGAGCTCACCAATACAGTGTGCACAATAAAATAAGCTAAAATAGGCACCAGGTTTTGAATATGACTCAACAGCCAAAGAGAGGGTAGATTTCAAAAACCAAGGTGCAAGAGAAATGACTCCTGAGGTCCGTAGCCAGAATTTTTTTGTTGGGGTGCGGATTTTCCAAATTCAAGAGAAATCTTCATTCTGGTCAAAAGTAGACCTTTACCCCCACCCACAACTGATTTTTGGAACTAATTTCACAGAGAGCTCATGATTTGGTGTATAAGTCATATTCCAATTCTGGTATCTTATTTATTGTGCATACTGTATGTAGGCAACGGTTGTTCACCCTGCTGGTAGAGCAAAATTTTTGTCTACAGGAAATAAATTGAAAACAAATTGAATGTCACTTACAACTTACATATGGATTCCTACACATATTTTAAAATCAAAATCAAATTGGAATGTTTATATTTTCTTTTATTTACATTATGTAGTACAATATGTTTGATTCTGTTTGTGTTCAGTAGGCACGAGCTGATAATAATAATGTAGATACATGGTGCATGACGTTGTAACAAATTGTGGGTGTATGCATGTCATTGTGTGATAAAGAAGTGGGATGGATCCTGACCTTGTCAATCATGTATCACTACGCTAAAAAGAAATTTATCAACAACAACAACAACAACAACAACAACAACAACAACAACAACAACAACAACAACAACAACAACAACAACAACAACAAAAGATATGGTAGATATGTTAGTTTTTGTTACATTGAATATTTTACATCCACAAAAAGTGTGTAGGGTCCTTTAAACTGTTTCCGATGTCTTTACTGGTATTTGTAATCATTTTTATGGACATAAATATTAATTTGAATCTGAATAATTATGAAAATTTGAATATTATGAATATGAATAGTTACTAGCTGTTACTACTGATATAATACCTCTGTGCTGGGAAGGTGATTTACTTCAAAATTAATTGTTGTGTTTCTCTAAAAGCTTACACAAAAAGTAAGAACTTACACAACAAAAAAATAAGGTAAAAATAAAACAATATTGAAAATATTTCAATTTTTTTTGCAGGGAAAATGATTCGGTACCTGAATTTGACAGGTTTCTTTCCGGGGTGCGTAATGCCAATCACATCTGCTACACCTCTTTACTAAACAAAAGCACACAGCAAGCTACATAGCCCAGGCCCATTCCTTACTTCCTCTCTGCGTATTTATACATAAAACGGTCCATTGTCTCGCTCTAATTTGTGCTAAATCCGGCAGGGATGATTTGCACAATGGAGACAAAACTGGTAGAAATGTACAAGAATGCATCATGTGTAATGCACACACACAAAGCTTTTAATTATGAGTCAAAAACAAGATGGTTTCCTGATGTAGAATTCAAAATATCATTGAAGCTTGATCAGGACGGGTTTCCAGAGTGCCCATCCTAATGTCACACCCTCAGAACATCAAAGTCTAATAATGAACCCTAACCATGTCCTAACATACATGTAGCCATATGCTGAAAACTAATGCCTAGGTGCCTCCCCGGGTGGGCATGGAGCGAGCAATACACAGGACACCCCCCCCCCCCACCAATCACCCTGAATTAAGACATTTGGGGTTAAAATGCAGCCTGAATGGTATAGCCCGATAAATTAAGTTAAAGAGAAGGGGAAAGTTTCCCAGACTGTGACACAGACTATAATAATGGGCTATTCCAATTGAAATCCATGCACCCTTATCATGGAAAATACAACCTTAATCTCATGCACAGGGGGTGTAGATTTCAAACAGAGTTACCCATTCAGGCTGCTCCATTTCAAATTCACAGTGTAAAGATCAATCTTCTATAGGGGGTGTATGGATTTACTGGAACAGCCTATCACTGGTCTTCAAATCATTGCTCTAATTTGGTAAATTCAGTTTATTTGGTGAAAAAATAGAGTGTATTTGCTGAAAATACTATAGCGAAAATCTAGGTTAATCCCAATAGTACAAATATACCTGTCAAATATGCAAATATATACAAATCCAGCGGAGCAAGCAGTACTAGTTGCTATCAAAATATCAAAGTTTTTCAGTGTAACTTTGTCAATTGTATAACTAGATTGCATTGAATAAACTGAAATCAAGCATGAAGCTTAAGTAACTTTTTGGCACTTTTCACAGTGGCAATTTGCTGACTTTTACTGCAAGGTAAACACTCTTTATTTGGCATACCTTTATGGCTGATTTGATAACAAAAGTTGATTTTGACATTTTGTGCAAGTTAACAGACATTGGATTAAACCAAGCAGAATTTAGAACTTAAAGTACGGTAACACTAATGCACTTGTCCAGTGATGTCCCGGCCCCTGGGTACCCGGCATGCCGGCAGGCTTTGCCGTTTGAGGATAGCTACATGTAGAGCAATTGCTCCCCATCACTCCCCTCAAATAAAGCTGAGGAGAGCTTTTTATTGCTCGCCTACCTTTGGTGTAACAATAATAACCACATTAGTATACAGTAGAGTAAAATGCTCTCCTAGCGCTCTCCTGTAGCACTCAAGGAGAGCAATTAAAAACTCCCCTGCAAATTTCAAACTTCTGGATAGTGAATACAAAGTGAATTAATCAAAGCCAAAAGTGTGTTTTCTTACTTCTTCAGTTTGAGTGCAGTATCTCGAGAAGCTGCTTGCATATCTGGACTTCTTTTGAGCTGGGAGTGCATTCACTGTAAAGTGTGCTGAGGCTTGTGGATCAACGTCTAGGCATTGCATTGCCTGTGCTTAGCCCACTATAAATCACTGCACTTTTTTATTTTTTTTTTATTCAAATGTCTTCATTTTTCCCAATTAATGTGAATTTAAACCTCCAAAAACAAGGATGGACTCATTAAATCAGACTTCAGAAGACAGACAGATGATATATTATGTTTGTGACAAGTTGCTTCTTTGTATTTTTAACCATTAGTCTTCATTGACTTCCAAATAATCATGATACAGTCAGCTTTCTTGCACGTGTGCAGTAGCTTGGAAAGTCATTATCATACCAGACATTAAAAAAAACTTCTGTCAGCTGCAGATTTATTTAAGGAAGCAAAATGTGTGAAAATTGAATGAATAGCAAGGCACTGGTTAACCCTGGTGAACTCAAATTAACACCTTTCTGCAATGTATTTGAAGCAGAAAGTGTCTGTGGATTTACCTTGTACCTGTACTATTTTCAATCTTCAGGTGTCATATTTGGATTACTAATGTATGAAATTATTTACATTATTCAACAACATTCGTATGAAAAGAAAGATTATTCTGCAGATTTGTTGACACACTCGGATAACAAACGTAACAAAAAATGAACAAATAAAGGATCAAGTCAAAAAAGTATGGGAGACATAATTTTCACACAATATCTGTTCATAATTTTTTGCAAAAAATGCTTACCTCATCAACTTTTGCAGCAACAGGACTTAATGGTCAAAAATATTTGTATAAAAGACTATTCAGCAGATTTGTTGACAAGCTCACATTTCCAATAACAGGCGTAACAAAAATGAATAAAAGGAGCAAAAATTTTTTCGAAAAATGTAAATTGTAAACACAATTACACACAATATCTGTTCAGAATTTTTTGCAGAAAAATGCTGACCTCATCAACTTTTACTTATACAATAGGACCAAATGGGTCTTCTTTTGGCATACTTGCACATTGTGTGTAGTGTTTACAGTGAAAGAATTTGCAATTTTGTAATACTATTAGTCAACTTTAGGAATTTTTGAGCCAAAATTGGGCCAATATAGGAAAAAATGCTCAATTTGGCGCATGCACCCAATTCCCACATAACACCCGCGTCTAAACCATTGATTATTGCGTTCCAAACTCTTTGTTTTGAAGAAGGTACAATGTACAATTGAAATTCAGTGGCATACCCTGCACTGTGGAGGCATTTAGCCAGTGGACATGCTGCATATATCACCATACACGCAGGCCGTTGTAAGATACAATAAAGTGCTCCTTTAAGGGATGGGGTATGAACGTTTGCACAGTATTTATTGTGGGACATTAGAGCAGATCAGACATATCGAATTGCATTCTGAATACGAAGAATGTCATTCTGATATCAAATAATTTTGATTTTTTGAAATTTGCAATTTAATACACATTTTATGGCAAATGATTAAAAATTTATATTTTTGATATTTAACAGTACTTGAAGTAAACTTTATAAATCTGATGATTTATACTTAAAGTGTATGTAGGTGGGATGTAAAGCTGACGATCAATTGAAATTTTTGACCTTTCGTATTGAAGATATGGATTTTTTTCCCAAAAACACCAAAAAAAATAGGTCTTTTGGGGAATAAAATCCATATCTTCAATATGAAAGGTCAAAATTTTCAATTGATCGTCGGCTTTTCCTCCCAGCTACATACACTTTAAGAATATATGATTAGATTTGTAAAATTTACTTCGAGGACTGTTATATATCAAAAATGTGAAAAATATCAAATTTTAATAATTTGTCATAAAATTTGTATTATATCGTGAATTTCAAAAATTGAAAACTATTTGATATCAGAAAGATATTCTTCATATTCAGAATGCAATTCGATGTTTGATGTGCTCTCATGTCCCACAAAAATACTGTCGAAACGCTCATTCCAGATTCCTTAACAGTTTAAACTTAGACCACCAACTTTCAGATGTATTTTAACCTAAAGCCAACATATGCTTCCACATTTAGAAAAAATCAAACTTTTCAAACCAAAACTGGATGAATTTACTAGATGAGACATCAAAATAAAATATTGTTCTAACATTAATGTGGTTTAGTTCTCTCAAGAGGTGCATCACCATCCAACACACTGCAAGTCAACTCTATTTTCAGCATTGATATTTACTACCAGCACAAAGTCATTCTGACTTGTAAGGGAACAGAAATAGCGGCATTACTCATTTCCTACTTCATGTCACCCCTATAGTCCCAGACAGTCATAATATGCCATGCCGGCCAAACATTATTTCTATGAATGACTTTGCTTCAGAACGTCGGATACATCAAAGTACGGCACAACGCATAGGAAAGTCAACAAATGTCATTATACAGAGGTTTATAAAAAAGACAGGAAGGGATGACAATAAATCAGCTGTTTTTCTTGACAAATTAGTCCAACAAGAAAGATTTGAATCTTACTGTAGGTTGCCTTCACCACATATCTTGTATATTGTAGATGTTAAAGAAATTGAACTTTTCACATATCTGGTACATTGCAGATGTGAACAAAATTGAAATCCCAGGAACAGTGGTGGCACTATGACTATGAGATGGGTACGATCATGGGGAATTCCCCCCTCCTCAAACTTGAGCTAAAATAAGAAGTCATTGCCAACCGCAATTTTTTTTGGGAGGGGGAAAATTGTGACATTTTAAGGTTAACTTATTCCACATGCCCCCAACATTAACAACAAAGATTCTGGTGCCCCCACTAACCAGGAACCCAGGCATCTTACTGCCTGCCCAATTGCATGCCAATGGGTAACTCCCCCTGATTGTGTTAATTGCATGATATAATCATCTGGGTAACCAATCAAAATCGAGTTTTAACTGAACAATTTTAAGCTGAATTCCCTTCAGCCTATAGTGTTTATTCTTAACATGCTTCTGATTGGTTCAATACATGATATGGCCCTCTTTGTAACCAATCAAAATAGTTCTTTAATAGAGGCCATTAACTCAGCTGGTAGCTGACCAAATGGAGAAAAGAATTGGATCAGACACAATTGGACTATGCCAGGTGAACACTCTATGCTTGAACTTGGAAGTAACATGACTAGCACAGGTGCAAGAGTCATAATTGTCATACAACCCAACATTTTCTGTTGTACTATTTGTCAAAACCATTTAAATATTTTGCTAAATGGATTCAAAGTGGAAATATAATAAAGGTATTAATTTTCCTCTTTTTAGTTCGGGTGCGCTTTCAGGTGAAATATGTGTGTTAATTTGCTATGATGCTATCTACGGATGATGACACCAATTGACATTATTTTGTCATCAGCAGTAGATAGCACACCCATACTAAATATAGTCTAGTTGTTTACTGGCATCTAGATTGGATACTCAATGGCTTTACAACATGTAGTCAATAAAGTAGGGGCCCTTACAGGCATAAGCTCCAACACTACTACTACTTCAGCAATGAACTAGTTGTTTATCTCTTCTTTTTTTAGCCCGAAAACACTATGTTTTGTACAAAAATAGGGTAAAATTGCAAAATTTTGTGCGCTTCACGCATACTGGCCCTTTATATAGCAAACCTCACCTTCAAATTTCCTCATTTTAGTTCAGGTGAAATATGTGTGTTTATTTGCTATGATGCTATCTACTGATGACGACACCAACTGACAAATTATTTTTGTCATCAGCAGTAGATAGCACACCCATAATAAATAGTCTAGTTGTTTACTGGTAGGCCAGATTGAATACTCAATAGCTATACAACATGTAGTCAATAGTCTAGTTGTTTTCTGGCATCCAGATTGGACACTAACTTAGTGAAATGAGCACATTTGATAATTCAGTCGATGAGTATTACCAATTCCGCGAACACTTTCATGAGCAAATCAGTTAATGAAGAAAAGAATTTCAAATGTCCAAGAGTGCCATTGATCAGGATTCTCAAAAGTGTCCTTTCATTATGAAACACGAAACTATTTAATATTGCATATATATTATACATGAAGATGCAATGTGTGAAAAGGTTGAAGTATCTTCTTTTTCTTCACTGATGGCCATTTCTTAAGGCAACTATTACAAGTGAATAATACATGTATAAAAATACAAAAAAATCTACTTACCAGACCATCACATATACTAACGGCCACAATAGATTCTGGTTGCGATATCGACCTCCCCACATAATGACAATTATCTAATTCAGGAATAAATTCCACGTGTTCAGTTCTGCCATTTTTCCTTCTTTGAATAGCAAAATTAGGAGCCAGAAGCTCCTCATTTGGTGAAATTTCTAAGTGGAAATCCTGCCCATGGGCAGTGAATTTGTAGTTCAATGTAGCTTTCCTACTACTAATATTGCTGCCATCTTGGGCATTGTTTAGACTTCTTTTAGTCCGTACTGGATGAATACTGTGGGATAGATATTCCCCTGTTGAGTCTACTTGGACTGGTACTACTATTTCATAACCTGCACAGAGAAAAGAGATACAAGAAATGTAATAAAAGTTAATAAATTCATATTCAGTAATCATTTGAAAATGATTGAAAGTCAGAGTCATCAAACAGGATAGCTGTAATCAGTATGATGATATTTGGGGTAGTGTGCATAAGGCATAAGGGACCAGAAGTGGATCCTGAAATTTCACAAAGGAGGTGGAGGGACTGTCGAGGGGGTGGGGGAGGGTTACAGGCCTGGTGTGCTCTTGCCTGAGTCCACACCTGTCAGGGACTAATGAATATTTACACCAGATGGCTAAAAATTCATTTTTTTAGATGAAAAATATTGCATTTCCCTTCCCATTGGCTCAACAAAGTGGCGTTCCTCTTTTTTCTCATACTCCATTTGAGTGGCATGCTCAAAAGATGAGATTTTCCATTTTTAAATTCAGGGTTTCCCAAAAGTGCCCCATTCAACCATGGCATGAATATTGACTGATCCTCAAAACAAGGATGAAGAAGAAGGAGAAAATCATGCTAGTTACTATAGTAGCTTATAGTAAAGATAGAAATTTTTGAAGTCAGAATAAATCTTCAACATGATTTACATCTTTGGTCCAACTGATATATGCTGTATTAATTCTGAACCTCTAACTCGGTACCAATTCAATTGTCATGATTGTTGATGTCTGTTAAAAGCAATGAGGTAGAACCAAAGAGTACCGACTCCGCCACGTTTGAGTGCAACTCATGGAGGACAAATAGTGAGCCTCCAGATAATTTCGCTATGTCCAACAAAGTGCATTGTTGTTTGCTTATTCCTAGAAGCGCTGAATGCCCAAACCTTGGTCATTTGATTTCGGGATCTAGCCAAAAAACACAGGAGGTGCAATACTGACTTGCCCAGGCTCCATGAGCAACAAACCAGGCAATTTTGAGTTGGTACTCCTTGAGTATAGTCTCTTTGGTTTCAAGTTATATTTTTTGTTCTGTAGTCCCGACATTAAAATTGAAGGGGTGCACTGTGATGGGGACTCCACTGGTTATCCATCAGTAAAATATAGACTAGATCTCCAAACTGTCATGAGGTTTTAATCCTATTCATATGCAAGTAATATATGTGATCCATCCACTGAAGATGTCACAATGTCTACCAACTGACGAGAGCTAATTCTAGATGCAATTGAAAACTGCAGGCAGTCATTAATAGCATTGACATTTCTTTGCTGCAAAGATTTCCGTACGTGCCATCTACAATTAGGGGCTCATCGTTTCATTGCTATACACATAGGCCTATACCATGTAGGCTATATAGGAGCAAGTTTAGGATGCTATCAAAGAATTGCAATAATTAAGACTTACTACAATTTAAAAATTATTTGAAAATTAAGTTTCTGATCTGAACTTTTGTTATTAACATGACTTTTAATTTTTCCCTCACTGTGTGTCAGAATTTGCATAAAATTGATTTCTTATTCATAAGAAACTAGCATTCAATTCATGGTATTTCATCACAATTGCAACATTCATTCCATAACTGGAAACATAAATTCTCGGATTCTGATATATTCTTGGATTCTGATAGGAGCTAGCTTGCAGGATTGGGGGGGGGGGGGAGAGGAGGGGCCTGGGGTACATACACCAGGCACAAAAATGATAATTTTGGATTATTCTGAAATATACATTTTGTTAATTGGACTCTGCTTTCTCATTTGACACCCTGTTCGTGAATATAACTGACGAGTTTCTTTTTGTGCCTGGTGTATATACCCAAGCTCTCATTTGGCCGAAAAATGTGTCATTATCTCACTCTCAGCAAGGAAACCAAATGGGCTATTCAAGTTGAAATTCACACACCCTCTATGGAAGACACATTTCCTACACAGGGAGTGTAGATTTTAAACGGAGTCACTCACAGTCACTCAGGTAACCCAATTTGAAATCTACACACCCAGTGGAAGATTAAGGTCATGTTTTCCATATGGGGTGTACACTGTACATGGTACAGTATGGATTTCAACTGGAATAGCCCTTTAATCATGTTAATCACAGCAATAAATTTTATGGTCAGGCGCTATTCTGGAACTATTTGGGGGAGAGGGTGTTTGAGGGGGATGTGCCCCCTCATAAGTTTTTTTCAAAATGAAGCCCCAATTGAAGCTATTTGGTGCTGCACCATTTTTACAAAATTGAGTAAATGGACTAGAACTTCACACGACAAGGTGGACAATTCGTCAGTGAAAGCCAAGTGGCAAAGTTATGCACTTCAAGAACTCTCACATCTTAATTTGTATTAAAAAAAGCTCTTTACAACATACATGAAACATCATACTGTACTCAAATCATCTTAATTCCGGGTGGAAATAGCATATTAAAATCTTGTCAAACCCTGCAAGGTACCAATTACAATCATTATATCACATACACCATTGTCATTCCAGAAGTTGCAAACCGTTAGTCTGATGAGACAGGGATGATATCTCCACTCTAGGATAATGGTACAATCTACAAATTGGCTCAGACAAATTGGACTACAAAATTTGGGAAATGTTCATTGACACTTGAGCAATAACTTATTAATACTATAGATCTAGATAGTCTTGTTCAGATGGTTTGCTGTGATCAAGAATTGCGATTCGTAAGTCAATCCCCAAGTTTACCTGTCACAGTCACCCATCTAGAGGGGCGCCAAATTGAGCCATATTACCGTATTGGTCCGAGTATAGTCCCACCCGTTTTTTAGGTGAAAATTTTTCACAATTGGGGGTGGGATTATACTCGGAAATTAAAAAAACAAAAAAAAGGTTTTTTTTTTGGTTTTGGAGTGTCCCTGGACCTAGACCTAGATGCTAGGATCATTCATGGTTGACCTAAAAAATAAAAAAAATAAAAACATTTCAAGATGTTTTGTATTTTTAATATGATAATTTGTATTCATGTCATACTCTATTAATGATTTCAAAATGCATTCAAATTCAATGCATTTTGAAATCATTAATAGAGTATGACATGAATACGAATGATTAATTTTCATATTAAAAACACAAAACATCTTGAATTACAATTTTTTTACAATTTCTGGAATTTTTCGAAAAATGGGGGTGGGACTATACTCAAACGTGGGACTATACTCGGACGAATACGGTAATTATAATTAAACCAAGGCCAAAGGTTATGCTCAGCACTTGAGAATGACAAAATGTATCATTCACCATGTTCACAGGGCAGTAGCATCTAGCATCGCTCAAGCATTACTCTGAGAAATTGTGAAATCCCTTTAATTTGTTGGGGATAAATTTGGGGACAAACTTAGGGATTGGAATCCTTGAGTGTCCACCCGGGGTGTCCATCCGGCAGATTTCCCCAATTTTTTGTTTGAGTACAGCAAAAGCCCTGTGTGTAGATGTGTCTAATGATGCTTCCTCTGAGTTGAGAACCTAGTTAAAGGACAACATGTGTGATGCCGACTTCACTGTCAATGTATCATTTAATGGTTCTTGCCTAGGACAGCATGTATGATTATTGCTGGAAATTTATATCCATGTGGGAGCTCGCTGTAAAGGCTACGAGATCAAAATAAACTGATCATAACAAGATCCAAATATAAGTTGCTTTATGGAAGAATATTCTGACATGGAACCTTGTACCCCAATCATCTGATTGCTTAAAGTACTATTAAAATATAGATTTCCTCCACAAGAAACCCAAGCTTCCCCCCCCAAAAAAAAAAATGATGTCTAATATGTTGGATACCATAACCATGCAGGTATAAGCTCACCTTCGGCTATAAGCCCACCCCTGTTTTTCAGGAAACAAGGGTGCACTCAGCTATAAGGCCAGGCCAGTAATTATTTTGGCCAAGTTCTTAAATCAAATCAGTGCTTTGAGAGGAAATTGGTCCTGGGAAAACTTAACATAAAGTGCCACCTCAGAAGTCTCCTTGTTAAATTTGGTTTAAAACATAAACTTAATAGTTATAATACTCAGAGTGAGTTTATGATATTAGTCACTCTTCAATCATAGACCCTAGAAATTACAAATTTCTAGGGTCTATGCTTGTTCTCAAAACAACCAAACACCTTGAATTGATAAAACTGTCTCGCCTGGCTAGTAATACTAGTCCATGTTCTTCCCCCTCCCCCTTATTTTCATTTTATAATACTTTTTCAAAGCATTCATCATTGTTTCATTAAAATAATATAGCCCTGCATGCATAGCTATTCATAAACATGGCTGAATGTTCAACTTCATCATACAACCCAGTTTATTCCATAGAAAATATAAAACGTGTACCATATTTATCCCAACAGTTTATTGAATAGACTGCATTATGGCTAGGGATGCTAGTTCAAATCCTGTCAAGAGCCATGTCCTTCAGTCTTTACCCGGGGAGTGGTGGCACTTGTATTTCACAGCGGATATCATGGCGACACAAAAACAAATGTGTGAAATGGCCAGTATTTCATGGGCAGGTAATGTACATCCGTATATCGTTTAGGGTGTAAAAATAAGAAAAAGTATACATTTGACAAAACCTCTAACATGAAAGATCAAAAAGTAAATTTTTATAGCGTGATTAGGGTGTCAAAAATCAGAAAAAAGGGTATGTTTGAGAGGACCTTGAACATGAAACAAACTTGCAAATTAATCACCGTTTTCCACTGTTTTAGGGTAGTAACTGCAAAAAAATAATACATTATTAGGGTATTATCATGATTATGAGAGGCCAGGAAAATACTTGATTTGGGACAAATGCCCCCTAATTAGAGATCTTGTCCCTCCAGTTGCCATCCAATGAAACCACACAAATCGCATGTTTTAAAAGTGCGGGTACTGTATGGCATTTGCAGCATTTATGGAACAGTTTGGTTGAAAAAAATGGGAGGCATTAAAGGAGGATTTCGTGATCCTAGCATCCTCTTTTATGACATTTTTCAGTACATATCCACGAGAAAAGCTTATTCCCATAAGTTCAGTTGATTCAGAGTTTGCGTTTGCGAGTGATGCTTGATTATGTGTATTACACGGCTCCATAGACAATGTGTTGTAATTTCGTTCTGGTGCACCAGAACGAAATTCAAATTTGGCGATATTTTTGCTAAACGAAGTAATCTGCAAGAAATATTTGGTACATAAACATTATGTAGCCAGAGGTATCCAGTGGTGTAAAAATCTCAACTTTTTTGGGAAAAGTGGGGGATGAGGCTGTGGATCACGAAATGCCCCTTTAATGGAAGTTATTAAATAAGACCATTTTAGTAGACAGTGCCCAGTTATCTGGTCAATAATTAACTGATATATACGACAGCTACCTTTACCAAGGTAGTTGGATCTTTGTGTTGTCTTCCTGTAACCACGGAAACCAAGTAAAAAGCCTGGATCTGGTAATTATTTAAGTCTTTTCTGAATCATATTGCTGCGTTAAATATATTTGTTATTTGTTTAACACATTTTCCCTAACACTACCAGGGTGGCTTGGGATGGGGGTGTACCCCAAATGCAGTGGCACCACAGGGAGGGGGGAATGTGGAGGGGCAGTTAGAGATCTTGCCCCTCCAGTTGCCAACCAATAAAAACCTCAAATGTTTCAAAAGTGCGGGTACTGTATGGTATTTTAACAGCATTTATATGGAACAGTTTAGTTGAGAAAATGAAAGGGGCATATACTAGAGGGGGCTTTCTGTAAACTAAATTTATATTACTTTGAAAACTCTCAATATTCAACAAATGCAGATTATGAGTCTTTAGGCCAATATTATCATTACATCCCAAAGGTCATGACCTCAAAAAGTTGATATCCCAAGGCAAAGTTCCATATCTTGTATTCAACTGAAAACCTACTGTTCAGACCTGTGCATTTAGAGTATCATGACTAGCTGCAAGGGCCAAATGTTAACACAGGGAGAATGCTTGTTTTTGAACTGTGTCAATTGAGATGAGGTTTTTTTAATTATGTGCCTGAAGAGTTTGTAGGATGACACACTGTTGATGATAAACATAGCCTGAGTTGGGTCATTATTGAGAGAAACACAGATCCTGTTGGACCCAAATGATATGTACCACTTTTTCTTATCAATTTCCCCAAAGATATCAAGACATCCTAATGTGAATCTTCAATTTAGGCTTCTGTTAAATCTTCACACTTAATACAATTACACTGTATACTGCAATACAATTTTGCATACACATCAAAATCAACCAATTATTTTTATTTTGTAAAAAGTATGCAACTTTTGAATTGTTGTTGTCATGTTGGTTGTTGGTCGTACCATGTGCAGGGACTCCTCCACTATATATGGTTGTAAGTAATCATACCACAGTGAAGGGTGAGTCAAGTATAGAAAGTAAAATTCACATGAACATTTAAAAATAATATTGTGAGCGGGGAGTTTAAGTTCAAATTTCACACTCATTTCTTTGGAAATCAAATTTTCCCTCCAAATATTTACAGGGAAGAAGCTTCTTGGACTCCCCACTTCTTCATGCTGTGACCTTTGTCTTCCAATACAATACATTGAAATTAAACTTTTTATTGTACATGGGAAATTTTTGCTGAGTTTTTTTTTTCCCTTTTAGCAGTTAAACAGGCCACCACCCGGCGTATATATTTTGAAATCACAGGCTTCAATATGTAGCTACGAATAAAAGAAAACACAAAACTGACCTGAACAGTTCAAATCATGAAAAAAATTAACACTGCAAAATTTACCAGAACTATCATTCACATAGACCTCTAAATCTAATCTTTAAATTGGTCCAACTTTAAACTATCAATTCCAACACAAATGTTTTCATTTGTTAAAAGACTTTACAAATATATTATGAAATGTACAATTAAGATTAACTACTTCATTAGTACGCCTACTTCAAATATATTATGTGTCCAATCAAACAAATTTTGTGTCAGAGTGATGGTATTGCATATCTGAGGGCAAATAATACGACAGGAATATAATTATACACCACCCTGTCTCATAAATTACTACATGTAGGATGGGTGCTAAATAAAGATAAGGCGTGATTAATTGTGGTTTTCTAAACAAAGCATGAAACATCTTGTCTCCATCAATGATATCATGGTCTAAATCTTGTTTGTACTTCCCACAATTACAAATGATACCCCTATCCATTGAGGTATCTGTATACTGTTAGTCTGTAGCAGTCTTTTTAAAGGTAATTCTTGTTCTTT
Organism: Amphiura filiformis; assembly: GCF_039555335.1. Classification (NCBI taxonomy): domain Eukaryota; kingdom Metazoa; phylum Echinodermata; class Ophiuroidea; order Amphilepidida; family Amphiuridae; genus Amphiura; species Amphiura filiformis. The sequence continues at coordinate 47,835,633 of NC_092643.1, forward strand.
GCTGTTGTGGGCAACTGAGAATACTGGTTGCCACCCAGTCAAAGCCATACTCTTAAAATTCTGAATCCTGACCATAAATTTTCAAACTGAACCTACATTACTAGACTTTTGCAATGGAGGGAAAGCCCGGGAGGGGAAGCCATTCAGTCATTGGAGGGGAGGGTTCCAATCAGGTGAGTTCCCACTGCTGGAGGGAGGAAGGGAGGGGGGAGGTAGGGAGGGAGGTAGGTAGGGAGGGAGGTAGGTAGGTAGGGAGGTAGGTAGGTAGGTAGGTAGGTAGGTAGGTAGGTAGGTAGGTAGGTAGGTAGGTAGGTAGGTAGGGAGGGAGGGAGGGGAAGGGAAGGGGCAGCCATTAATTAGTCTTGATATTCGACACCTCAACATCATTAACATTAGGCCTATATTTGGCTTTCAAGCTCTGTAACTATACTAGTAGGCCCCTAGTAGTAGTATAGTAGAAAGAGTATAAGCTAGTATAACTGATATTAACTGCATGCAATGCAGGAGTCTTCTGGACTACATGTATGTTGTCCTGTCCACTTTCACTGACCTTGATATCCATGTTTATTTGTTTTGGTCATGCTCTTGAACTTGTATCTTCCAGCTAGGTCAAGTCCACTCAACATAAATCAATCAAATAACCAGCATACAATAACAAACACCAAAAGCATACTACAAGGCAGCTGGCAGGCTAAGTAGGGTGTTTTTGTATGAAATATTAGGGTGTTAAAATCATAATTCAAAATTGAGCAGGTCAGGGTGTGTGATTATCTTGCCTAGACCTATTGCTGGTGTTGACAACCCACACAGAGCACAGTCAATCTCTTGACAAGAATTTTGCTATCAATCTGTACCCCTTGCTATTAGTCCGATCATGCAGTGCATGGGGGGCATACCAACCACAAGGGCTGGATGGACCATAGACCACGGTAGACCCTATAGGGTCTATGGCTGGACCAAGGTAATTTAGGGCAAAATATAGGCCTACTAATATGTACACTCCCGTCTCTGCCAGGATATTAATTATGACTGGACAGTAGGTCCTAAAGCAATCTAGAGCCCAAATGTAGTGCAAAGCAACTTTTACCTATACAACTCAATATACAACTTTTAATTGTAAACCAGCAATCCAACAAACAAGTACACCCTCTCTCGATCATGTTCATGGCCTGACCTCAGTCAGATAACCTCATTTGACCTATGTTAACTGTTGGTCACACAACATATCATGGCATTATTCCACCCTATCCCAACATACATACATAGCCTCATTCAACCCAAGTTGCCCTAAATAACTTTCCAGGAAGCAACCAATAACCAAGTAAACTGCAACTTCTTGAACAGATCAAGACCCAGTCCTACCAGCAATATTTAGCACAAACTCAAACTACCCTCCTATTTGACAGTGGGGCCAAAATAGTGTCATGTCCCGCTAGGACTCCAGCATGTTTCTGCAGAGTCGCAGAATGACTATTTAAACATTTTGAACAAAAATTGATCAATTTCATTTAGAGAACTTATAAACGGATAGCGCTCACAGCGTGCTGAGATAGTTGCATGCACAGACAATTTGCAAAGCTCTTGGAATATGTCGTCTTCCTACTTGACAGTGCTAATTAGGTCTTTACCAAAATAGCTCTTTGACAAATTGCACTTTGTGTAAATAAAGGCAAACTACTCTCAGAATCTTCAATTTCATTTTATCATCTCAGTTTTCTGGTGTTCATGCAGTTTGTGATATTCTATATTGTTCCCCTACAGATCGGTTTAATATTAGTGTCACGTAAGTCACACCGTGTTTTTGATATCTCTTTTTCGAATGTTTTGGCATGTTTGTTGTCAAGCTGGTTCAATGACAACTTGTCCTGCTGATTTGAACCCATGAAAAACCCAAGTTCCTCGTGCGTTGAACAGTGCCTCAAATGTCAATTCCCAGGCATACAGTGTAAATAAGATGATAGTTCTTTATCCAATTAAATGCCCCTTCCCAGACTTTTAAAGGAGATGGGATACCAGCAGGCCCGTACGCAGGATTTTTTTTGGGGGGGTGCTGATTTTGAAAAAGTGGTCTTTTTTTTCCAAAGGGGGGGCGATTTTGTGAAAAGTGGACTTTTCCCCCAAATTGGACCTTTTTGACCAAAAAACCGTACAAAACATGATTTTTTTGCTCTCTACTCTCGCAAATTCTTAAATTTTGGGACTTTTTGTATACTTTTGCAAATTTGGGGAGGTGCGGTCGCACCCCCGCACCCCCCCTGCGTACGGGCCTGGATCATACCAGTTTCCATGAGAAAGACTTAGATGATGAAATAAATTGTTTACCAAAAAGTTACAGCCCAAAGTAAACGTTCAAGCCACAATAACATTTTTCAAACTGTCAAACAAGACCAGAAAAGTTGAGAACCCCTTTTCTAACAATACCCTATTGTTTCCAAACATAAGTCGGAGACAGATCTACTTAGCTAAAACACACACAGGGCTTTCTGAATCGTGATAAAACAACACAATCCACAGCTTACCCAATTCTGTAACATTAGTCAAACAAAGGAACACAATAGTATTCTCACATTTTAACTTGTATTTAATCTTCTGAGAGGAAAGGAAAGAAAGGCTGAAGAATAGGCAATTGCATATATTGATACTTGATGATATTTACTTTTGGCTATTTGTTGTGTTGTACATCAAATCTGCAGTGGTGCCAATTCCTCCAATGGACACTTTTCATTTGGCTCAAGTGTTTGATTTATGTCTCAACAACTTTGGCTATTCCATCATGATTCCATCCCGGGGTACTCAGTACAAATGACCATACGGGACGTGCCATAAACATGGGTAGCATTTTCGGCCTTCTGGTATATCAATGACCCCTTTTTCAAAGCCTATTTTGGTATATGAATGGGTCCTTTTTTTGAAATTGTCTCAATTTTTTTCGGAAAACAGCCCAATTTTTCCTTAATCTAGCAAAATTTTCCCAAAATTTTGGGAAAATTTGTAAAAACTAAGACAATTTTGGTTAAATTCGGCGAAAATTTTGACTTTTGGTATATCAATGGGTCCAAATTTCTTGAAAATTTGGTATATTTATGGGTCCACTTCCAAAATCTCAGCAGCACGTCCCTACCAAAACCCAAACTGCGGACCCCCCCCCCCCCGGGATTACATACACTCCATATGAAAGACAGGATTTTAATCTCCCATAGCAGGGGCTGTAGTAGATTTTGGCGACCCATTCAGGTAATCCCATTTACACTCCTAATATGTGGAAGATTAAGGTAATGTCTTCCATAGGGGGTGTATGGATTTCAACTGGAATAGCCTAAAGTACAGGCAATGTCAAAACATGGACGTTTCTTACTTCCAGCATCAAAATACATTTTGTGTTGTAAGAAAAGATTTGTGATGGAGCTGGTGTTGCTGTATAAAGGTGTATTACATAAGCCATGTTCAGACAACATGTAACTCCAAGGGTTTGATCCTTAATGTGAAAATGAAATCAGAGTTGTGTTCACATGGTAGTTTTGCCAGCAAAAACACCTGAGGCACCTCGTACAATGTAAGTATGGTAAGTGTGCATGGAAATAGAAATAGGAATTAACCAATCGCTATGCACTTCATGCAGTGATCCTCTGCATAGATTGAAAGCCATATGACTGCACATCGCAAAGAGCGAAAACCTCCAAGCCTAGGGGTACTCAGTACAAATGACAATACGGTGTGTGCAAACATGCATGGGTAGCATTTTCAACCTTTTGGCATATCAATGACCCCTTTTTCTAGCCCAATTTTGGCATATGGATTGTATGGGTCCACTTTCAAATTCTCAATGGTACACCCCTACTAGAGTACCCTCCCCTTAGAAATTTTTTCTAAGTGCACTTTGAGTCAACAAACCAAATATATTGGGGAGACTAATTAATATAACCTGTGTAAGTTTCCCTTGGAGTGTAATACACCAGGGTCAAACCTCTAAGTGTGTCCGCACAGGAGACGCCCCTGACTGAACCTTTCTGGGTGTGAACCTCTAAGCCTGTGTCTCCTATATATAGACAGGGCTACAGCTTGACTGAACCTTATTCGCTGTCGTAGTGCACGTTAGTAACCATTGGTTACTGCTCCAAGCCTGGGCTCATACACCTGTTCCGAATTTGATATGCCATAGGCTTTATGTTGTGATCATTTCGATCAGTGGTTCGTAACAAAGAAAGCGTGATCCAGTTGACCTGGCAACGGCCATATTGTAACATGCACTACGACAGCGAATAAAGGGTTCTGGGTCTGGACCTCTGAGTCTTTTGTCTCCTATGGACATGGCTACAGCTTGACTGAAGATTTGTTGACATAGGGTGCAATTGAAACATACTTATGTCAATAGTAGAATAGCTTGGAACCTATATCTGTTTCTGTATTTATCAAAAAGTACATACCTACTAAAAGACCCAGGTAATAAATGATGTAAAAATAAGTTGAAACACTTTGTTGTCACTTATATGAATGTAGGTCAGTAATGTTGTCACACAATCCCTCACAATTGTGCTGTACAATTCATCCTCTAGCCCCACCCAAAGTGTAACCTAGCCCCTAATACCCCAATACCTATAACAATCTTCCCCTACCATAGGCTAAACCCAAACCAACACACCGGGAGATGAATAAAATTACTAAGATATACATACAGAAAACCCAAATGTCAAATACTCCCAGCTTTGGCTTATAATTTATAAATGGCAATAATGAGGACTTACTATTTATGTGAAACTTAACCCGAATCATTTTCTATCCGTAACCTAAATTAAAATCTAATTCTCTGTTGCAATCAAAGTGAAATCAAAATTTCAAAGTGTGGTAAATGGCAGAGTAATGGGATCTAACAGAAATGCATGTACGTTCTTGCCTTACAATGTAACATCATAATCAACTACATCATTGAACACCCAGGTATATCACCCCACGCTTCTGCTAATAATAAATTGACATCATATTTCTGTAAGCGACCATATGTTGCTGCTATTTCAAAATGAACACATATCGAATGGAAATTGAGATATTGATAATATTTTTGGCAACATATTTCAGAAAGTCAGTAAATGTTGCTGATATTTCAAATGAAACATACATGTATATGAGTCACATGGATATTGAGAAACATAATCATCAGAAATCAGGGGTTAGATTTAATATATCAATTTGTGTTCAAATCATGAGCAGTTTAATGGCTCAATCCATCAAAATGTCACTAACATGCGATTCAAGTTTTGGATAATTCTTTCATAGCTTTTCTTTGAGATTCCTTTATATGTATAGTTTAATAATAGTTAAAATACATAATTTAAATTTTGGTAAACCTATACAAGAGTTTTTAGTCCTTCCATCCCCAGTTCATACTTTTAATATGTTAAAAGCAGTTTTTCAATCACACAACATTGCCCTTGGAATTTTTTTGAAAATCAAAGTTACCAAAGTGTACTGTATGCCCTGTCCTGTTATCAAGCATGTGCAGATAGTATCAACTCACTTCTTTTGCACGATGCACACGTAAAACTATTAAAATCATGATATACAGCAATATCTTATATTTCAGGTACCGGTACATATTCCACCTTTTTGTAATCTCAATATCTAGCAAAATTCCATGCTCAAATGTCGGCATCCTTGTCCTCTTGATGTGCGATAAACCTTTTTGGCCTTAAAATTAGCACCCAGGGAGCATAGAACATTTGTTAACGAACACAGATTTTAATACGAAACATTGCATTGATTACGTGGACATCATGTTTTTTCACTGCAGGCAGTCTGCCACCCTGGTTAACCGCAAGGTTAAAGAGAACATTTGATAGCAATTTTATCAATCAAAATATGAAACAATTGAATTTTAGCCTTTTCATCTTTTTTCTAGTACTTCACATGGTTTTGTATTACGGTCAAGTTGCACTCTGGGTAACTGATAAGTGATATAGTCGGGATATAGTATTCGCCGACTATTCAAATTCATGTGCCAATTATGTACATTCAGGAAAGCTGACACACTTTCAATACATGAATGATGCTTGTATTCAGCGAGCAATCAATGCATTCACCTTTTGTTCACAGTTCAATTCTGTTAATGCATTTTTTTTTACTAAAAAAGGTTTGAAATGTCCAATTTGTCTGAAACTTGTCTGTGCCACAACAATGCAATGCTTAAAGTGGGTGGGTCACTTTCTAAAATGACTTGCTATGCACCTGTGTCTGAAAGGAAAGAACAATTTTGAAAAGGGCGGTGTTTTTATCATTCTGCTTTTAGAAGGTGGGGTATTGAAAAGGGCGGTGTTTTTATCTTTCTTCTTTTGAAGGAGGGGTATTTTTTTCAGAATGCATTGCACTTAGGAGCTGATATATCTGAGGCAATGAACAAACCCACCCTGCCCTGATCTACAGGCACACCGACCTTTATTGGACGCTCAGTCAGACATTTAATTTGCGACTGACTTTAAAAAATCAAATAAATCTGTAAAAAATACCCACAAAACACAAAATCTGGATTGATCGGGGCCCATAGAAGAGGGTGGGGTGTTATTTTGGTAGCCTCAGGCTCAAAATATTTGCAATTGGTCAGTCTTATGCCATCAAAATATTGGGGGCACAATATGTGGATTTGGCTGTGTGTTCCAGTAACACCTTATGTATATGGTGGCACCAGGATTTTCTAAGGTGGCAATGGGGAAAGGGCAACTAAAATTGGAAAATGTTTCCAAAAATGATGAAGGGGAGAATCCCAAGTTGTTATTTTGGGTTTTTGTTTGAGGGGGGGGGGCAAGTACATGTATACCACACATAATACCATAAGAATTAGCCTTACCTTTTTGATCCAATGTATTTAATGTGTCAGCAAGTAGCTTTGTATGTCCACTCTGTAAGGAAATAAAACAAATAAATAGATGTTATTTAGAACAATATTATTACAGTACATGGCACTGAATTAAACTTAAAGGCTAAGTTAATGTCAGTTTTAACTTACCCTGTACAAACCGAACTATTCCATTGAAATCCACACCACCCCTGTGGAAGATTTGTGAAGTATCTTCCAAAGGGGGAGTATGAATTTGAATTTCAAATGCAAGCTGCAGCTCCATTCAAATTTTGTACTTGTAGTTGCACAAAAGTATAGATGTATTTGACCTAATTAAATTAGCACCACAGGCACCTACTTAATAAGCAAGTTATTTTAAGAGGCCTCATTACATTTAATTTGCCATATCCAGCTTGACATCTTTAATGCAAATAATGCTGCTGATAATCTACATAAAGAAATAAAGAAAGTTCTGTAGAATATAAAACAATGAAAGTTGAAACCAGTAAAGCTTGATATGTTGCATGGGCCCAAATCATTTTTCTGTGATTATAAGAAAAACGATTGGTGCACTAGTAAAAGAAGTTTAATAAAAATTCCCTTTAAAGGGAAAGCCAGCTTCAATGCAGAAGATGCCTTGTAATAAGTTTGGGTGGTGGCATTTTAGGATCACTCTTTTTATGATCCATCATGTTTCATGACAGTCCACCAAACCATCAATGATGAGAACATGCACACAGAAACAGCAAACCAAACAACTCCTATAACTTCCTGTCAATTAATTACTCCAAATTGTTCTGTCTTTTTGTCTTTTCTGCCTTTTAGGCTACCCTTAGCTCATTATTAATATAAAGAAATGCAGTTTTTAGTTAATTGGCTAAAAGCTGCCATCCTACTTGCCTTATACATGCACATTAATTTTATATTAATTCGCAATTTATCGTAATATAGCACATTATAAAATGTATAAAGACTGATATTGTTCAATTATAATAGGCCTACATGTATATAAATTATACCCATATCAAAAATAGGCCCTGAAATTGCATCGAATTTCTCCCGTTGAAAAGACAAAACTGATGTTTAAGATATAAATTATTTCATAAATGACATTTTGAGTCATTTTTATCCATAAAACGATACAGGATATAGGATATTTTTACTTTGACTTTTACGTCCATAAAGGTTTTAATCATGTTATCAATACACTCACATCTCATGCTGTGCTGATCTCCAGGAGGTCTGCTAATGTAAATCTAAGAACGCCTGATAACAAGGATTCTATAATTTTCTTTCGTTGATATGCTGTGGAAACTATTATAGGCCTGGCATGAACTTTTAATGTCATATTTCCTTCAAACCATAACTTTTGAAATTCTCACTGCGTTTTCATTCGTTGAAACGGCAAAACATACTTTCTTTTTCTTACAAATCCAATAACAGGTCTATTATATATTTTCACCATAAAAAGTTCCATAAAGTAATTCAAACCAATGCTAGTACCCGTAATCTCTTTAGCAAACAAAGACGATCTCCGAATTAGATCATAGCCAGCTAACGCTGGCGAAAAGTTCTTCAGGGCAGAAGGGGTTCTTAATTATTATGCTGAATAGTAGTAAGTACCTCATTATTTTCTTCATTACTGTAATGCACAAATCAATTGTAGTCCCGGCCCCCCAGGGGCCGGGGATAGCGGGGACCTACCCGGGGATGTAATTTTGGAAACTGTTACAAACATGTACAGTCGGCTTAGTCTTCGATGAGGGCGGGCACTATTTCGTGTACATCCCGGGTACATCCCCGCCAAGTCCCCGCCCCTAGCCCCGGGCACCATGTTCAAGTCCGCAAGATACTCCCGGCCCTAAGGGGCGGGACAGGCTCTCAATCTTGTGATTGCGTCGAGCAAGAACATCATCAACTTACCGATGGCCATAGTTCTTCGCACCGCATATATGGCGTCTATCGTTGATGATCAAAATATTTTTAACACTACTTAAATTGTTTGTATAGAAATGGTAGAACACAACTGCCTAATAGACAGTTAATAGGCAGTTCATAGGCAGTTGAAGACAAATGACTGCCTAATCAAACTATCAACAAGAAGTTGCTGGAAAATTAGGCAGTTGAAGGCCTGTGACTTAGGCAGTCAAAGAGCTTGACAGATATGAAGGTCTATAATAGGCAGTCACTATATGAAGCTCTAATACTTTGATTTTTTTATCTAATCAAAATGAAGCTCTAATACTTATGATTTTTTCATCATCAAAATGAAGCTCTAAATGAAGCTCTAATAGGCAGTCAGACCTAATAGACAGTCAGAAGCTAATTTGCATAAGTCATGACCCGGTCACATGATCATCAACTGCCATTTCAAATTTGCTGTTGGATTCAACAAGCTGTTCTTTATAGATGGTGGTGTTTTAAAGGTCTCTTCACACAAATCATTCATTCTTTATGGGGAATTTTATACTACAGATGACTATACACCTGTTGATGCACAGGTAAATTAAAGGTTTGCAGGGTATGTTGCATTGCAAGCAGTACAATGTTGTAAGCTTATCAACTGTATGTACAGATAATGTGTGCACAGGCTGCTGAATTTTGCAGTATGCACTTGCATACTATATGTATCAAAAACTTTTTTTTCTGTGATAACCTTGCTCATTGGCAATAACTGATACATCTAAAAGGTTGGGGATCAGAGGTATAGTGGTACAATATGCCGCAAAGTATAGCATGTGGTGTACTGATGGGCCCGGGTTGGCACCTAGGAATCGGACTAGGAATCTGAAACTTTAATTGTTAAACAAAATTGTCCGGGCCTTGGATTTTAGTTTTGCATTTTACTTTGTGTTATCATGTCATTATATGGTGTACAATTTATGCTTGGGACTCAAAATCATTTAGTGTTTAATCAGGAACAGGGCTGTCAACTCTCACACCTATACTCGTAGCGCAGTGAGTCTAAACGAGGAGACAGAAAAGCATAGTGTGTGAAGTGTATTAAACTGTGCACACTTTACATACAAAACGAGGAGTTTTCACAGGAATGTGAGGAGGTGTGTGAGGAGAACTTAGCACAAATACAATTATGGATCTCCTCGAATTGAAGGAAATGCCGGAAAAGACGTCCTAACCCCCCTAGGGTTCTCCACTTTTAGAAGATACTTGAATTTTATCTTGCTATCTGAAATAATGAATACATGATTGTATGATGCTTGTCTTACTTTGAGTAACACAGATTGAAGTGTACTGTCAAAATATGGTGAAAAGATGTCATGTTGACCAGGAAAAGACTGCAAATTGCTTTAATTGTTGGCTGCCTGCTGAGATTTGAGGCTTCATTGAAAGAAATTATGGCATGATTGATTGTCAGCTGAGGGCATATGTTACAATCAAACATTCCCCAATAATTAATAACCAAAATGGAAAGTAAGTACTTCGATTCATGAAAACAAGTTTCCACATCAAATCGGGAGACGTCCAGCGATCTTCCTGTAAAATCACAAGCTTCCGTTTTATTTGAGGCAGATGACGACTGCAAGGACTGTCTTTTTGGAATTGCAGGAGAACGATTTAGGTCTGATGGAGCCTTCAAGGAGAGCTGTTTGTGCATTTACAATAGGATGTAAGGAGAAAATGGTCAACTAAGGAGAGCTAAAAATCACTCTATCGGATATAAGGAGAGCAGCTAGAGTGATTGCTCTCACTCGATCTCCTCAAAAGGCATGTCCCTGCAACTGCTTGGATTAGAGCTTCATCTGAGGCAGTCAACTGCCTAATTTAGAGCTTCATTTGACTGCCTAAATTAGAACTTCATTAGAGACTGTCGACTGCCTAAATTAGAGCTTCATTTTAGGCAGTCAACTGCCTAAATTAGTGCTTCTTTTGAGGTCGACGACTGCCTAAATTAGAGCTTCATTTGAGGTGAACTGCCTAAATTAGAGCTGAAGGTGAAGGTCTAAGAACTGCCTATAGTGCTTCATTTTGCCCATTTTACATGTCTAGGTACTGCCTATGTGCTTTCAGGTCTATATAGAGCTCCATATATCAACAGCTTCAAGTGACTGCCTGTATTAACTGCTTAACAGACTGCCTAATAACTGCCTAATGAAGGCTTTCATTTCGGTAAGGGACCAGCGCTCAAATGACGGATAAATGTGGGTTTCCGCCAACTATTTACTATTCGAGTGCATAGAAATTTCACCATATCGGCACCAGTTTAATATCGTGAACAGTCATCATTGATTTGGCAATTGGCATATGGCCTCAAAACCGAAATGGAGTTCTTTATTTATTTATGGTTTAAGAAAAATATCAATTTACCAAAGTCCTGAGCAAAAACGATTTCTGAAACCATCTTATATAGGCTTAAATATTCTTTTCACCATATAGCTACATAGTTAACTAAATACCTTTAGAAGACATAGCCTATCGTAGCATTAAGATGGTTAATGAAAAATAATAACGGAAATCATCTTGTATAGGCCCATTCTTTAATTAATATGTAGCAGTTAGATGATTAATAAAAAAATACACATAAAATACAAATAAAACAAATTATTTAAGGTTAGCCGAGAGTTTTTCATGCGCTTGATTTCAGAGGGGCGTAAGTTCATAACAGAAACAGCCATGCAGAAAATGAACAGGCATACCGGGACGAGGCCTACTTACAATAGAATATCGATCCACGGTCAAGACATGAAAAGGCTATGAAACTTGGCTTAGCTCGTGTCCGGAGCTCGGATGCCGGGGTGGCACAAGCCGTTTGTCGGTAATTTTCACAAGGATTTTATAAATTTTAAAATTGATTGGGGCACTTCGTCAAGCTACGCCCTGGAAAATGTGTTGATTTTGAATTTATAGCCTTGATATCTTTGATGAAATCAACTTCTTCTATTCCCTGATTACAATGTAAGGGTAGGCAACAACAACAATATCAAAAAGCAATTATTTGTAAATCGAATTTGGGATGAAAATCAACAAGACAGACTTAGCAGGCCTACAAATTTCTGAATTATATAAAGTGAAAAACAATCAATCACGATTCACTGCACTCAGCGAATCAATCAAATAAAACTAAAAAAGAAAGGAGCAAGAAAGAATAAAGAAATAGAGAAAAAGAGAAAGAAAGAGAGAGAAAGAAAATGAACGAAAAAAAAAGAAAGAAATAAAAAAAAAAGAAATGAAAAAAGAAAGGAGAAAGAAAAGAGGAAAGAAAGGAAGTAAAAATGAGAAAAGAGAAAAAAAAGAAAATTCAGCCACACGGAGACTCGAACCCACAAAAATAGTTCATATTAGATTCCCAGTCCAACGCTCTATCCACTTGGCCACAGATCAGCTTACAGAATTGACTGCTCTCAAAGCGGATGATATAACTATTATTGGATGCATTAATTACATGATTACAATCGCGTCCGCATTTATGGCTCTTAGAATAAACACGCATGTCGGCGCTGAAATTTTGAACGAACTGATGGAGGAAAACCTCGTTTTTTGCAAAACTAGCTTCAATTTGGAGTGAAAATCAAATGGAATAGCAATTGGCAGAATGTTGAGAAATAATGTAGGTATTCAGATGTCTAAATTAACGCCTCAGTAATCAAGATATCGATAATTTCACAAACCAGCTTTTTCTCAAGCAAATTCTCCAAAATTTTCCCCCAAAACGGGCTTTTAAAATTTAATCGGTACTGTATTTGGTTCTTCCCCATGGCAACATTATTTCTTTGATCGATTTGTAATACAATACTGAAAAAGAAGAAAACAATCGCCGGTGTGGATTTATACGGAGCGCACATTTGAAAAAAACCTCATGGAACGTGTTTTTGATCTTGTGAACATGGTGGGTAAAAATGCTTTAAACAAAGGATTTTCAAATTTATTCTAATAATTTGTATATAACACACACAAAAATGTTAAGTTACATCCAATGCACCAACATTTCACTCGCTGCGATATTTGATTACTGAGAAAACTCTGTTTTAGAGAACAACTTTATACGTCTTTTATACGTTTTATATACGTCTCTTTGTGTAACCTTAATAGGCCTACAAGATGGTCAGTTTCCGACATATTTTTTCATGACTTTCGGATTTTGTATGCACATTAATATTTTTCATTATAACCATGCATTATAGCTCTATTTGTGCAAAAAATTAGGCCTATAAGATCGATTTCCGACATTGTTTTCGGATCGTGCATGCACATTAATATTTTTCATTAATGACGGAAATATGGCACGTCCCGTTTTTTTAAAACTTTGCATGGAATGCGGGACTGGGGGGACAGTGCAGGTCTGTATTTCGCCAAATACGAGCAGTAAAAATCTCTGAATAGCTAGGATTTAATATTTTTAATGCATATCGAACTTTTTGAAAAACATACTTTAGGACAAAAATCCATTATTCGTACTCCCGTATTCTTGACCATTTCCGTACGAAATACAGAAAAATCGTAGGCCTACTATGGCAACCCTGGCTGTGTTGTCTGCCACTGTCTGAAAAACAAAATCACGTGAATCGGTGCTCCTATTTTGATAGGAAATGAACCACATGGTGATCGCCTGTATTTCATGAGCTCAAAACAAAATTATCAAGAAACGTGTATTCCCGGGTAAATCGCTAGAACAGACGAGTGTTTCCCCCGCATACGACCCGGCACAGTTGTGAGTACTCTTCTATTACGCCCCGGTACACTCCCGGGTAGATCCCGCCTGTTTGAGAGGCATTACATCCCGGACACGTCCCGCTTACGCCCCTCAAGACTATGGGGACACATTGAGCTGTTACATCCTCGCCAAGTCCCCCGGTAGGTCCTCATATCCCGGCCCCTGGGGGCCGGGACTACAATTGATTTGTGCATAACCATTAACATTACTGTAACTACATGATCAATAAATACAATTTAATAATGATCTCATAAATATAACTCCGCTTTGGCTTTTATGGTATATGATAATTACATGGAATGCAGTATCAATTTGTAATTGAAAAGGTATATAAATTATAAATTGGATTCAATTATCAATTTGTAATTCTAAAGATATATTATAATTTTTGGATCCAATATTGAAATGCAAAACCACAAGGTGATGTAACAATGGAGAAAATCACTATATGCTCAATAGGCCTTGTTCAGACGGCTTAGTGTTAAGTTTGTATTATGCTAACACCAAGCTACCTCAGAGGTAGCTTAGTGTTAGTGCCCGTCTGAACAAGTATCGTGTTAACAAGTTTACACGAAGCTTAATACGAAAGATTTACCACTGAGAAATATCTGTGGTCACTGGTAGTGCACAAACACAAAGTGATCGCTACAACTAACACCGAGTGCATAGAGTTAATGACATGAGTATCCGTGTGAAAAGATAACCTCGCACAACCTCTGTGCATAGGCTTAGGAACTGCAGGGGGGCTTGCGGGGCTCAGCCCCTCAATAATTTTGGTCAAATAATTCCAGATGAAGTAAAAAAATATGACCAGATACCAGGAAAAATGAGTATTTTTGACCTATTTTTCGCAAAATTTCATGACACCGAGTTTCCCCCCTTGGGCACCCCCCAGGATGGTTTACCAAAATTTTTTGTTTGCAGCCCCACAATGTTGAATATCTTCCTTTAAAGCCAATGCCGTGTTATGCTCACACAAAGGTAAGCTCTACAAGCCTGATGTTATTTTAGTTTCAATACTCTTTGATTTTCACCTCCTGCACTTACATGTAAGTTAATTTTAATATCATTAAATAAGATCACTTTCTTTCAAATTTATTATTTATGCATTATGGACGTTGTAAGAAATAGACCTGGAATCAATAGGCTACATTAATCTGTGCATAGAAAAGGTCCCCATTACTGATACATGGATTTTAATATTTTACTATCTAAAGTCAGACAAATCAATGAATCAATTCAAGGCCTTCTACATGTATATACTATAAAGTGCAAGAGAAAGCAACGGACGGCTGGCAGCCTAAGAACCAGGAGAAAACAGGGTAAGGGGTTCCCAGGAAGGGGATCCCGGGAAAGGGATGTGTGACATATGGCATGCTATAGGGCCTATATAGGGGGCATATACACCGTAAGGGAAATTCCTGACGAGTTTGCACTTTAAGTACGTCACATAATTTGTTGAGTAACTGAGAGTGTTCATTTTTATCTGGTTTATTGGCAATAGGGTAGTTTTGTAATAATTAGGTTTGTTGTAATCAGGATAAAGATGGGGGAGGGGGAAGCTTCCCCCTCCTGGCTATGTCACAGGTACATGGTGCACCATAACCATAACAACAAATCACCGCCAGGGACCGGGTGGGGGTACTCAAGTTTGGTTTGGCTAGGGTTGTGCCACTGAGAATTTGAAAGTGGACCCATCAAATTTTCAAGAAATTTGGACCCATCAATATATTAAAATTTGTTGGCCAAATTGAACACAAAGTGTCTTAATTTTTGTAACTTTTCCTCAAATATTGGGGAAATTTCACAAAACAATAGCTACAGTCAGGCAAAATTGGGCTATTTAAAATTTTTTTTTTAAATTTTGAAAAAAGGGCCCATCCATATAACAAAATTGTCCTAGAAAAGGGGGTCATTTATATATCAAAGGGCCGAAAATGCACATTTGCGACACGTCCCTGTATGGTCAAGTTTTTTACGCTGTTTTGGTCAAAAGAGGTCCAAATTTTGGGAAAAAAGTCAACTTTTTCAAAACCAGCACCACCTGCCCCCCCAAAAAAAAATCCTGCGGGCCTGCTTTGTGATTTTGTCCCAAAATGTCCTGTCGTGGCACAACCCCCCCCGCAAACTGAACGTGAAAATGACACCAGTGTAATTCGGTATCCCTCTCAATATTAAATTTGAAACAAGTGTAATGGCCTATGCATATAATTTTAAAAAAAATACGGTAGCCTACCAATATTCTGTTATTAGGAACAGCGTGTGTTATGGTAATAGATCCAAAGAACTGCAATGTTGTGAAGAGAAGTAAGATCCAAACGGCTCCTGGCGACGAGGTTGTCCTCCTATTCCGTGTACAGCAGGTATCTCCAATGGGTCTTGAAGTATCTCCGAGATGCAGCTGGTATATGATCCTTGGGAACGCTGATGCCATTATTTTGATCATCCTCTTTTTGTACGATAGAAAAATGTATTATTCCAAACTGAATGCAATGGATCCACCGTTTGTTGTATTGTAGTATCAACACAATCTATCTATTGATGTGGGTGGAGGTACTGAAGTTACCTATCAATTGAGAATAAATGCCGATAGCACATCCATGGTGTCTATACAAGTTTGTTTATGCTCTGATAACACGAGCTCCATGTCTCTTCCCAATCACAAGCAAAGATCATTTAATGTCACTATGATGATACAGTCCTTGTCGACCGACACAGATCCTGTTGATCAATTATTATTCCATAGAAAACAAAATTTTTATGATCTTTGTAGTAAGACACAGGCAAAGTGCCAACAAAACAGCTGATCACACCGGCCGGCATAGACAGAGAAAGAGCGACTAAACATTCACTGCAAAAACCCCCGAAGATATTTTACAAACATGAGTAAATGGGTAGTACTGAAGTATCGTGAATCTCCCTGGTCCACGGGTGACCTAGCATGTAGAACTTCCAAGATCGCTATGAAAATAATGACTGAGGGAAGAAGATTTTGCATTAATCCATTGCTGTCTGGTTTGTTCCAAGAAAGTTCTTCTATACTACTGTCACCTTCCGACCATTGTGAAACACGGGCCAGTGAATGGAAGAGAAGTTGCATTGCTTTTACGAGAGGGCATGCATGTACTTAGACATCCAGGGACACAGATCGCACGCACACGATGCTAATGTACACACACACAGCATGTATTGAAACCCACTGTAAAATGTCACTCTTACTACATATTCATTAGGTGTGACAAAGATTTAACCAATCATGGTCTTCCTGATTGATACAGTGCATGACGTCGTTGTATACTATTGACCAATGAGAGTACTTGATACTAATATGGTTGTGCCATTGGCGGTACTAGAATAGTACCGCCCTCTTTATTAACATAAATACACCTGTGCTTGTGGTATGTTGAGGGAAAAGGAGGTTGAAAACCACACTTCACGACCATTTTATAAATAGCGGAATATGTTGGCTTGTAGTACAAATGGCAGGGCCCTGGGTAGGGCCTATATATTAAATATCAGGGGCAAATAATTTTTTTAAATTATATCAATAAAAATTAAGTCCAGTTTCATTCGATGTCTGTTCAACTTGGAAAGGATAATTTTATTCTATTTATTTATTTATTTATTTATTTATTTATTTATTTATTTATTTATTTATTTATTTATTTATTTATTCCCTTCATTCCACGCTTTTATTTGAAACAAATATATTATTTTAATGTAAAAATAAGTATATTTGTTTCATATAAAAGCGTGGAATGAAGGGAATAAATAAAGAAATAAATAGAATAAAATTATCCTTTCCAAGTTGAACAGACATCGAATGAAACTGGACTTAATTTTAATTGATATAAAAATTTTCAAAATTATTTGCCTCTGAATATAGAAACTCCGATTTTGGAGCTTTTGCGTAGCATTCACAAAAAACTCAGGGAGCAAACCTGGAAATCCAGACTTTTTTTCAGTTTGAAAATGCACTCCTCTATAAGGGGTGTGCATGTATTTTCTGGAATAGCCCAATGGATGATACAAATCAAAAGGAGTGAGTAGACATGTTTTATTTGCCACGACTGATGATGAATATTCACACAACAGAAATTATGTTTGTTGAGCCGACATCCAAATACTATAATACTTCTAAAGATAACACAACGTGAAACTTATCCTACTTAAACTGACATTGCAAAGGCGACAAAATGTCTCATTTTTGATGTCTTGAACAACGAAAGGAATTATATATAGGGCTAAAAGTATACGTCAAACAAATATCAACAAATATAAATATTGAGATCATTAAAATTCAGCACATCTGTCTACAGATTTTAAGAAGTACAAAGGCCCTACATCTACATTACAACTTAAATAAGACAAAACCCTGAAAACTGTTTATTTGTTCTGCATGATATTTTAAAAAGAATGAAACATAACAAACCTGGATTTCTATTCCTGAATAACAATTACAATATATTTTTTGATGAATTCGTTGTTCATGAAATGAATCCTTTCACAGGATTGATTATCAACGCACGTTTTCAAAGACAAATGCTTTAGGAAATTATTTATAGAGGGCGCACTGACAAGTTAGAATAGAATCCCTGATATCTCTGAAATATCTAAACCAGCTCATCAGACCCAAGTTGTTATTCAGCAATATGCAGTTGATTTCACACAAACTTGATCATAATCGATTTCAGGATATAATTTTGTTTGGATGCGGAAACACACCGAGGTTCTCATATAGGACCAGAGGCGAGTACACTACCAAGACCAGTATGGTATTTGACTCAAACTTAGCTTGTTACTATCAATAGCAACAAATGGAAAGTGAATAGGTTTAGGTGGTTTAGTTTGTTGAGCGGTGAACAATACAATGGGTTTGCAGCCTAGAAACCATGAGTTTGCAGGCTAGAAAGCTTCAGTGCCATAGGCTAGACTATAAACCACTAATGCCGTGGGTATGAAAGCTAGAAACCACTGGTGCACCATCAATTTACAGACTACCACTGACACAATGGGTTTACAGGCTACAAACTGGTGCCATGGGTTTGCTGGCTATAAACCACTGGCACCATGGGTGTGCAGGCTAGAAACCACTGGTGCCATGGGTATACAAGCTACAAACTGGTGCCATAGGTTTGCAAGCTATAAACCACTGGTGCCATGGGTTTCCAGGCTAGAACCACTGACACCACGGGCTATAAACCACTGGTGCCATGGGTTTGCGGGCTATAAAACACTGGTGCCATGGGTTTGCAGGCTATAAACCACGGGTGGCATGGGTTTGCAGGCTATAAACCACTGGTGCCATGGGTTTGCTATAAACACTGGTGCCATGGGTTTGCAGGCTTGAAACCACTGGTGCCATGGGTTTGCAGGCTATAAACCACTGGTGCCATGGGTTTGCGGGCTATAAACCAATTGCCATGGATTTGCAGGCTAAAAACCACTGGTGCCATGGGTTTGCAGGCTTGAAACCACTGGTGCCATGGGTTTGCAGGCTATAAACCACTGGTGCCATGGATTTGCAAATAGAAACCACTGGTGCCATGGGTTTGCAGGCTATGAACCACTGGTGATATGGGTTTACGGGCTATAAACCACTGGTGCCATGGATTTGCAAATAGAAAACACTGGTGCCATTGGTGTGCAGGCTAAAACCACGGGTGCCATGGGTTTGCAGGCTAAAAACCACTGGTGCCATGGGTTTGTAGGCTAAAAACCACTGGTGCCATGGGTTTGCAGGCTAAAAACCACTGGTGCCATGTGTTTGCAGGCTATAAACCACTGGTGCCATGGGTTTGCAGGCTATAAAACACTGGTGCCATGGGTTTGCAGGCTATAAACCACGGGTGGCATGGGTTTGCAGGCTATAAACCACTGGTACCATGGGTTTGCAGGCTATAAACCACTGGTGCCATGGGTTTGCAGGCTATAAACCACTGGTGCCATGGGTTTGCAGGCTATAAAACACTGGTGCCATGGGTTTGCAGGCTATAAACCACGGGTTGCATGGGTTTGCAGGCTATAAACCACTGGTACCATGGGTTTGCAGGCTATAAACCACTGGTGCCATGGGTTTGCAGGCTTGAAACCACTGGTGCCATGGGTTTGCAGGCTATAAACCACTGGTGCCCGGATAGAAACCACTGGTGCCATGGGTTTGCAGGCTTGAAACCACTGGTGCCATGGGTTTGCAGGCTATATACGACTGGTGCCATGGGTTTGCAGGCTAAAAACCACTGGTGCCATGGGTTTGCAGGCTTGAAACCACTGGTGCCATGGGTTTGCAGGCTATAAACCACTGGTGCCATGTATTTGCAGGCTATAAACCACTGGTGCCATGGGTTTGCAGGCTATAAACCACTGGTGTCATGGGTTTGTGGGCTATAAACCACTGGTGCCATTGGTTTGCAGGCTATAAACCACTGGTGCCATGGGTTTGCAGGCTATAAACCACTGGTGCCATGGGTTTGCAGGCTTGAAACCACTGGTGACATGGGTTTGCAGGCTATAAACCACTGGTGCATGCCATTGGTTTGCAGGCTTGAAACCACTGGTGCCATGGGTTTGCAGGCTATAAACCACTGGTGTCATGGATTTGCAAATAGAAACCACTGGTGCCATGGGTTTGCAGGCTATAAACCACTGGTGATATGGGTTTGCGGGCTATAAAACACTGGTGCCATGGGTTTGCAGGTATAAACCACGGGTGGCATGGGTTTGCAGGTTATAAACCACTGGTGCCATGGGTTTGCAGGCTATAAACCACTGGTGCCATGGGTTTGCAGGCTATAAACCACTGGTGTCATGGGTTTGCGGGCTATAAACCACTGGTGCCATAGGTTTGCAGGCTATAAACCACTGGTGCCATGGATTTGCAGGCTAAAAACCACTGGTGCCATGGGTTTGCAGGCTTGAAACCACTGGTGCCATGGGTTTGCAGGCTATAAACCACTGGTGCCATGGATTTGCAAATAGAAACCACTGGTGCCATGGGTTTGCAGGCTATAAACCACTGGTGCCATGGGTTTGTGGGCTATAAACCACTGGTGCCATGGGTTTGCAGGCTATAAACCACTGGTGATATGGGTTTGCGGGCTATAAACCACTGGTGCCATGGATTTGCCAATAGAAAACACTGGTGCCATTGGTGTGCCGGTTAGAAGCCACTGGTGCCATGGGATCACAGGCTACAAACTGGTGCCACAGGTTTGCAGGCTATAGACCATTGGTGCCATGGGTGCGCAGGCTAGACTGAACCACCAGTACCATACGAGCAGGCTAGATAACACTAGTACCATGGGTTTCCAGGCTATAATTTATAACCACATTAGTGCCACATGTGTGCAGGTTATCAACCACTGGTGCCATGGACGTGCAGCTATAAACCACTGGTGCAATGAGTTTGCAGGCTAGAAACCACTGTTGCCATGGGTACAGGTTAGATAACACTAATACCATGGGTTTGCAGGCTATAAATCACTGATGCCACATGTTTGCAGGTTATTAATCACTGGTACCATGGGTTTGCAGGCTTGAAACCACTGGTGCCAAGGGTGTGCAGGCTGCAAACCACTGGTGCCATGGGTTTGCAGGATAGAAAACACGGGTGCCATGGGTATGCAGGTGAGAAACCACTGGTGCTATGTGTTTACATGCTACAAACTGGTGGTATGGGTTTACAGGCTATAAACCCCTGGTTACATGGGTTTGTAGGCTATAAACCACTGACTGGCTCCATATATTTGTAGGGTTGAAACCACTAGCTCCAGGGGTTTGCAGGCTACAATCTACTGGTGCCACAGGTTTGGAGGATAGAAAACATGGGTGCCATGGGTGTGTTTGAAACCACTGGTTCCATGGGTCTGCAGGGTAGAAACCATGGTGTCATGTGTATGCAGGCTAGAAATCACTGGTGCCGGATGCCACATGTTTGCAGGTTATTAACCACTGGGGCCATGGTTGTGCAGGCTACAAACCACTGGCTGGTGTCATTGGTATGTGCTGTGCAAGCTAATAAAATGGGTGTAACTAAAATTCATCATATGCTGGTGTTCAGTGGCGGCGAAAGCATTACAATTTAGGAGGGGTCGGGGGACGAGCATATTTTGTTACTTTTTAATATCAGACTATTTTTACCCCAATGTGTGCTTTGCTAGCTATGCGATGGGCCAGTGCACGCTTATGATTTTATGATTATGATTTAGGGGGAAACATGCCCCTTGCAAATTCTGGTGCACAGACTAAAACCTGGCGAACTTACATGACATTATTTATTATGTGCATTGCGATTGTTTTGTACATGGTGAAAAATGATTTAAGCCTAAAGTTACTTGCTTTATGTTGGTTTTTGTTCATTCAGGTAGCTACAGAGATCTACTACCCATATCTAGGCAATGCTTGTTTATTTCTTGTGTTGTTTTGTTTTCTTCACAAGATACTGGTGTAAAACTTCTACACTGGTTAGTGCTGTATTATAATGTACCACAGGCGTAGATCCCGGGGGGGATGGGGGGGATTTATCCCCCCCAATATTTTGCCAGGGAGGATGCTCCATACAATCATCCCCCCCCCAATGTTGACGCCTGAATATAGGTTTCTGACCAAATTTATCTCATATTTGCCCATTTTAGCCCCAAAAGTGCAAATTTGGCAAGGCTTCAACAAGCAGCGCATTTATTCCACTTTTGCACCATATTTCATCAGTTTAGCTTCAAAATAGGAAAATTTTTCACACGCTTCGCGCGCATTTGTAACATCACCTTATTCTGTCGCCAAAAGGTGCTGGATTCACTATTCTTCAAGATTTTTTTTCAACACCATCCCCCCCAATGTCAAAAAGAAATCTACGCCACTGTAATGTACAGACTGCAAAACAATTATAGTACCAGTTATTTTTTACCCCTGCATATCTTAAACAAAGACAGAATGATAATTATGTCATAATTAGAACAAACAGCCAATCGCTGTATCTCTTAATTAAGACCTCATTCGTTAAAATCATTCAAGAAATAAAGACACAATGAATCCCAATGATCCATAAACCCAAGGAAGATGCAAATTCAAAAGTTGCAGTTTGCTCCATTGCATGTCTTACTGATTTGTACACAAAGCATTGTCATGGTTGCCGAACAAGATACTAGCGCTGTACTTCCATCGATTTATTAGCGCATTAAAAATAGCGCTGACTAGCACTGTGCTCTCCATTGATTAGAACATAATTGGGTTTTAGATCATCGTTTCTTTAATTGTCAACCAATTTCAACCAACAAGGACTTAAAATCAGAGCTAAAGGGTGCAGGTACTGGCTGCTTGTTTTAATTTTGACATGTGTCTTTGTGTAGGATATACAGGAATGAACATAACTGGTACCTTAATTCTTTTGCAGTCTGTAAATCATCATATAGATCAGTGATATAATAATATTATCCTTAGTGTCCTAATCAGGTCACACCTTCATTCACTCCCTGTACCTCCTGGGCCCAGGAGGGTCTTCTTGACCACTGGGCCTGGCACCATTTGGTGATACACCTGCCTGTACCAGATAGGTCAACATCTTCATTCTCTGCTTTGTAACTCCATTAACTCCCTGCAGTGCCCTTAACTTCACTTGTCTGTAGTCTTCCCCTGGGACTAATTCATGATACTGTTGTCATGTAGATCCAATTGTCCTTATCTTTAGGTCAACATCTCCATTCATTATAGTGTAATTCACTGGTCCCTGAGGCCATGTGGAGTCTCCCTAGCTCCTGTCTGACATCTAATTGTATACATGTACATGTAGTGAAGTGCTTCTAGGGACTAGGGATGACTGGATTCCTGCCTGAACTCCCATGTACCTTGACAGATTCCCAATTCTAGTATGGAAGTAGATGACACCTTCTACTTCAATGGTTCTAGCCATGTGGTTGAGGGATTGGTCTCTGGTCCTAGCTGGTCTGTGCTCCTTCACCACTAAACAAACCATCTGGCAACAACCTTGAAATAACGATTGCTGATTGGTTTAGGAATTTGGATATAAAATCAGAGTCAATCAGAAAAGACTTTAAGGTTGTCACCAGATGGTTTGGTTAGTTGCTAAGCAGCACAAATATGTAATCTGTGATTATTCTCGATTTCAGGATTTTAGGTGTGCTTTACCAAGTTTTGCCCTTCCAAAAGGATGTTTTAAACACAATCAAATTATCTGTGTCTGGGTGGGGTGGGGGTGCGTATGTAACCGAGCAAAAATTAAGAGTTCCCATTGGAGCTTAGCCTCGGGTGTACAAGGTCCTGAGTTAGACTGGAAAAAGTTGTAGGCAATCGTTTACATGGTTTACAAATAGGCTTGTGCATATTGGGGGGGTGACTTTGGGGGTGCCAGCCAAGGTGGAAAATTGTCAAAAATGTTTTAAAATATTGTGAAGAAATGGAACTATAAATAAAAAAATTACAAGTTATCATTTTTTTGCTCTTCACTTTTTAAAAAAAAAAAAAAAAAAAGTGGGTCAACCTTTTTGGGCTGTAGAAGGGGGCTTCAAATTTCATCTTTTCTTCAGCCACGGGCTTCAGCCCCCCAGGTAGGAGCAGCCTGGGAGTGGGTACGCCACTGGTAGGGGTTGCTTGTTTCAAGTATACACTGCTAGTGAGTAAGGCTACTGACTAGAAATGAACTGTTTGTCAACAGTGTAATCTTCTACCCCAGGTTAAGTAACTGGGGTAAACAGCCTAGACACCAGACACACCCTTATTTATTGCTCATATCATCAGGCTAGCTGGCCAGGGGGTTCAAGGAGGAGGGGTATGACTCCTGCTCTTGTCAGTTGCTTTTCACACTTTCTCAAGTTAAGGTACATGCTAAATTTATAAAAGCAATCAAATGTATCCAATATTTAATACTTTTTAAAACCATTATAAACTTTTTATATGTCAATGGCCCAACACAGCAAACACAAAACGTTTTCGACATCATTCGCAAAAGGTTACAAAAGGTTGTCTGAAAACGTTTAAATGTCGGGTTATATAAAGGGTATATTAAGAGTATAAAACCTTATATATAGCCTTAAAAAACATTTTCTGATAATCTACTGCTCAGCAAACAAAAATGTTTTACATAAAACTTTTAAATGTCGGGATATATAAAGGGTATAAAAAACGTTTTAATAACATTCCAAAAACATTCTTGAAAACTTGATACAAAACATTCTAAACAGAATGTTATTTTGGGAGTTGAAAAAATATTTTGCGAAAAATGTTTGCCCAAAATATTTTCAATAACGTTTTAAAAACGTTTTCATGACCTTTATATAACCCGACATTTAAATGTTATTAAAAGGTTTTGAAAAAACATTTTAAGAACATTTCTGTGTTTGTTGGATTCAAATATTTTAACATAATGTTATTTAAGTATTGATACAATATTTGGCAAAAATGTTTGCAAAAATAGTTTACAATAACATTTTTTGAAAACATTTAAAAATATTGTTGTAGTGTGTTTTTTTTCATACAAAACGTTTTAAAACGTTATCATGACCAACCCGACATTTTAATGTTATTAAAACGTTTTTACCTAAACCAAAAGCCAAAATATAACTTATTTAAAACGTTTTTGTGTTTGCTGGGAAGTTACTTGTTATAGTTGTAGCACCGATCCTGGTTGTAGAGGGGTCTGGAGAGGATACAAGGATTTTGAAGGCCTAAAAGAGGCTAGCCTCCTGTCAGTAGAGCCAATAAATGTAAATTTTTCTTCAAAATTAAAAAACATTTTTGGGCATATTTTAAAATATTAATTAGTACATTTTTGAAGAAAATGTTATTGGATTTGGGGCTATAAAAGTCCTATTTTGATCAAAGAACCAGTAGGTTCAAGCATAGCCTGCTGTCTATGGTTCAAGCAGTATTAAACCATTTGTTAAAATCATCGCTTTATTATGATCGCTATGATGGGGTCTAGCAAACCTCATGTTAAGGTCACTGCTTATCTAAAGGTATTCAGGTCTTGATCTGTGGCTAAACAAGATGTGCATGTTCATGGTCAGCTGAGGACACTGACCAGTAACAAGTGACCTTCAATTAGAGGATGGGCATGTAGAAAGTTTTATAATGCTTTTACTGATAAATATTTCAGAATGCATCCCACTATTAACAAATAAATTCAGACTACAGACCCATGAAGTCTATGCTTTATGATCACAATGATGAGATCTGTTAAACCTCATGTTAAGGTCATTGCTTATCTTGCCTGCAATATTGTATTTGGGTTTCCATCTACCAATAAGATGTATATAAATGAAGGTCATGTTCAGGGTCAGCTAGGGACACTGACCAGTGACAAGTGACCTTCCAATGGGGAATGGACCATTGGGTTTTTGAAAGATATTTTACAAAATGAAAAACAGGAAGGTTAAATAAAAATTCCTTTAAAAAAGGAATGTGGCACCCAATGTGAGCTGGACGGGATATGGTGAATTCCATGGTGATTAGATTTGGTATTATAATGATTTTTTAGGGAAGAGTAGAAGATGATCAAATCGAGAGAAATGCTTCATGGAATGAAGCTTTGTGTCAATTTGCAATTATGTGGGGTCGGAGTTCTGTTTTGGGAGCCTATTGTAGTGAGGATATTGCTTTGGATATTGAATATTGTTGAATTTCGTTATGCAGAGCCTAGGGTATATGATGGATAACTAGAAGACACAAATAAGTAAGCTTCCCCTAGTCATCTATACACTCATTCTTGTCACACGACAATTTCGACAAAGTCATGTGAACGTAATTTCGTTTTTCACCCGACCTCCGTCCAGAAACAATCCTGAAATGTTGAAAACTTGGGGTCGGCGCACTCATGCCAGTTTATCCTAAGGTATACTCTGTGTCTTTTGTAGCCAACCATGTGGCTAAGAGAGGCTAGGAAATACTTAAACTAATACAAAACAATCATACCCTCCTTTCATATCAAACAATACCAAGAAATTGACAGGCCTGTTAAATCAAGGGTAAGATCGATCGTTATTCTTCATGAAACAGGCACAGCCCATTTTATGTTATTAATTCTGCTAAAAATTAATTAATAAATAACAAAATTACGTCATAGAACTCTATTTTAAACAGACAAAATAGCCAGTGGGGTTTCTTTCACTTAACCTTGCTAGGAACCCTTCCCAGCAGTTAGGCATTACAATGAATATTATTTTGCAAATACACTTTGACCTTCAACACAGTCATGTCTTCCGAATTTATTCCTTTCTCTGCTGACCAGAACTGATTTTCGTTAATTAATGTTTTTTATCAGAGATAGTCACCACAAAGATACTGAACTTCTAATATCTTTGGTCACAATCAGTTAGCAGTCGATTCAAGCACATAAAGTCATAAACCAATTAGTGATTTCATGATTGGTCAGTGGTTGTGTTGGTCAACTATAATTAATTGTGTTGGTTTAAGGATTAGGTGCACCGCGTGCAATCACTATGGACCACAATGGCCTCATTCCAGTGGCATATTATCAATAACCTCAATTAAACAATCATAGTGCAAAATTTGACCTTAAGTTGCAAAGTATGAGTTTTTGTACTCACATTTTCAAAGGTCATTCAATGAATGCACAAATGTATTGGGGTTAAAGAACTGTGCCCTGATAGATGAGCATGTTGTAGATTCTTCACACTGTAAACAACTAGTTCATGTACAAACATGTTCAAAACATACACAATTAGAATGGTCAAATGTCACCGTCTATCGGGTTCTAAGAGGCGGTAAACTGGTTTAAACCATACAAAGGTCACGGGTTATTTGGTGTTTTTATAAGTCCATTAATTTTGTATTTTAAACAAAGAATATACACACATCATTTTATCCCGTGCATATCAGAAAACAATAATAAAATAAAATCCTAGCATATTGTGGTTTTATTTCTGAGCTGGGCATAATTTTAGCAAAACAATTAAGGAGTAAATCTAGCAAGAGTGAAATTAGAAGCTTTTCACAAAGTACATGCCTATATGTGGCCCCTCCGTAGAGGGCGCCACAAAAAGCATGTCTGATATCTGAAGGTGTTACCAAATCTATGATGCATTTTTATTTCATTAAAAAAATAGTATTTATGGTAACATACAGGGTAAAATATGCTTGTCTTATGAACTACAACAAAAGTACATCTAGTCATTAATTAATAAAAGTCATTATTCAAATTAATACAATGAATGAATGATAATTCATTAATTAACTTAAACCACATTATGAACTCATACAAATAATTTTCATTGCCATGCTTTTCATTGTTTATAGAAGTTGTTACATTGGTATACTCTCTCTGACCATTGATATCGCCTCAAGAGATTCATACCCCAAGTAAAAATTGCATGTTTGTCAATATCCCCTATTAATACATGCATTGTAGATATTTTCTTAACCTTTTCAATATCCTGGCTCCATTACATCTTGACCATACCAATGTGTCACATTATCTCTTGTATGATGCTCCTCAGGCTTCATATATTTTGACATCTTGAACTTGGTCACAAACAAACTTGTTGCAAGTAAGAAATGATATGATAGAACACGCGCAAGAATGTTATTATGATACTGATGAGATACATATCTAATCCTACAAAATGAAGATTTGTGAAGCCTTTCACATGCTCTTAGAACAATGTAGTGAATCAAAAAATCACATTGCAGCGAACAAGATAATGTAAAATTGGTACAAGATACAAGGTCGATCCGAGACCCGTAGCCAGGATTTATTTGGGGTGTGTGGTAGGCTAAAAAGTGGACCTTTCTGGATCTTTTCTTCAAGAAAGAGTTGATTTCAATGTTTTTACCAAAAAAGAGGAGACCTTTTTTTGGATTGGCATGAGAGAGGGGAGACTGCAATTGCTATGGCTAATTTGGTAATTACAAAAATAAATGTAAAAAAAATCCTTTTGGACAAAAAGCCCACTTCCGAGTTGGGTGCTATGGTACACTTTTTCCAAAAAAGAATATAGCCTTCCATAAATATCTAATAAATAGATAAATCCTTGTTATGTCCCTGCATGTTGTGATACTATCAGGCCATAGAATTTGTCGCTATTCAAATGTGACCACTCCAACAAATGCCCTGAACAAATGTCAGAAATTCTTTGACCATCATGGCTATGGTCTTCCAAGATGTTTTGACAAGGTGATGATGCTCACATGTTCATAGACCCTAAAATGAAGAGAAATGGTGACACATTAAAATGTTGTGACAACGCAAATGATCATCACATTAATAGTTTATTTAATTATAAGTACATATTAGACCTAATTAGCACCCTGGGCACTTAAATCAATCACTACTGTTTCAAGTGGGTATTCACACAATACATGGAGGTCTCTACTACCTCCATGCACAATACAAGTAAACATTTAAAATAAGGCATATTTGAAGTCAAATACATTATAGATGGCAATATTATTTTTATATTAATTGACATTAATTTGAAAAGGTGGTGCTAGTATAAGACAGTTGTCTCTTCGTCGCTGGGCAGGAAAAACCTCTCTTTTCACTGTTACTCATTTGGCAAAACAGGGAACAGTGCAAATTGTCATATTTGTAGATATTGTCATTTTGCAGGGGACACAAAAACTGTTCAAAGATGTTGTTTTTTATTACTTAAAAAACCATAATGTGTGATTTGCTTCACAGCGACGCCCTCAATTTTACTTGGTTTCCTACTTTTTACATAATTATAATGCCCAATGGTGTACTAAAATACCATGTAAAAGACTAAGCCTGAAGTGCTTTAAGGGGTGGGGTATGAACGTTTGGACGGTATTTATTTTGGGACATTAGAACACATCAGACATATCGAATTGCATTCTGAATATGAACAATGTCATTCTGATATCAAATAATTTTGATTTTTTGAAATTCGCAATTTAATACACATTTTATGGCAAATCATTAAAAATTGATATTTTTGATATTTAACAGCACTTGAAGTGAACTTTATAAATCTGATGATTTATACTTAAAGTGTATGTAGGTGGGATGAAAAGCCGACGATCAATTGAAAATTTTGACCTTTCTATTGAAGATATGGATTTTTTTCCCAAAACACCAAAAAAAATTAGGTCTTTTAGGGAAAAAAATCCATATCTTCAATATGAAAGGTCAAAATTTTCAATTGACCGTCGGCTTTTCCTCCCTGCTACATACACTTTAAGAATATATCATTAGATTTATATAATTCACTTCGAGGACTGTTATATATCAAAAATTTGAAAATATCAAATTTTTATAATTTGTCATAAAATTTGTATTATATTGTGATTTTCAAAAATGTAAATTATTTGATATCAGAAAGACATGCTTCGTATTCAGAATGCAATTCGATAGGTCTGAGGTGCTCTCATGTCCCAAAATAAATACTGTCCAAACGTTCATACCCCAGCCCTTAATAACCATAAAATTTAACTTTTTATATTAAAACTGGGTCGACCCAGTTTTATTCAGAGTTCATCGATCGACTGCTTGCTAACATCTCCCGTGGATGTCAGCTTATGTGCGTGATGTTCCGCACAGTATTACATGTTACGATCGGTGAGCGTAGTACACACATTGTAGGCGCTGGAATGAAATCGCAATTTTCTTTGTTATACCTCATTTGTTTGGCTAGAAATTAAAAGGGGATAATGTGATCAGTGAAAACAAACATTTAAATAGGAATCTATTCTTTATGCAAATCACACATTATTGCTGTAACTTTTTATTGATGTGCTGCAAAATGACAATATCTTCAAATTTGACATTTTATACTATTCCCTGTTTTGCCAAATATACAGTAACAGTGAAAATTTACATAGGTTTTTCCTGCCCAGCGACACTTGAAAATCTTTTCAGGGGGCAATTATTTGGGGAGGGACACTAATTAGGTAAAATACAGTATAATAATTTTGTAATAGAATGCAGAAACTAAGTGAATATTGATGTACAAAATATAATGAAGTAATGACAAATATGTAGTACTGGACTAGCAGTATAATATCTTCGGATCACTTTCATCACTCCTCAATGGTCTAGTTACGCTTCCGCTTACATGGGATCAGTGTTGCGGCTTGTAATGTAACACCCTGGTTTTGCAAATGTTATACAAATCCCCCAGGCAGGCATCTTCAAGATGGAGCTGCCGGTGATCTATTGAGAGATAGGTACACATCACATTGTCAACAGAAATTGCTATAGCATTTTATTTACATAGACAGTGATACATGATACAGTGTTGAAAGATGTAAGGAAGGAAGGAGGAAGGAAAAAAGGAATAACGGAAGTATGGAAGAAGGTAATGAAAGGAAAGGAAAAGAAAGGAAAGGAAAGGAAAGGAAAGGAAAGGAAAGGAGAGGAGAGGAGAGGAGAGGAGAGAGGAGAGGAGAGAGAGGAGAGGAGAGGAAAGGAAAGGAACAAGGGGTATGGAACTAAAGGGACTAAAGGGAGCTTAAGAATATGGTAGGATAGTGAATGGACTGAGGAAGGAAGGGATGGGAAAGGAGTAGAGAAACCACAAACACAAAAAGCAAAAAAGAAATTAAAAAAAACCCAGAAAATTACTGAAAGCATTATTTTTAGTATCTATGCTGAAAGAAAATAGAAAATGCATGAAAGAAAAAAGAACAAATGATTGAAATAGAAAAAAAAAATTGAAATGTTCTTTCTGTGTCATGTATTATTTGCTACATGTATGAAAACTGCAAGTAAAGTAAATCAATTTAATACCTTACCATGGTTTACTGTGATAGGGGTGATATTATTTCCCTTTCAGTGCAATGATTTAGCTGGAGGGCCTATGAAATACAAAAATCAAATTAATTGGAAAGCTTCATCTAGATTTGATCCCAAATTTAATAAGAATCTTATTACATTTTTAATTCTACTTGACTGGACACCTGATCAGTAAGCTAATAAGCCCTCTTGTGAGAACTAATATTAAATGTTGATAGCTGCTATGTGTAAAATCATCTAAATGAACTAAAGCCATAATATATGATTTACTCCACAGCGACACCCTCAATTTTTCTTGAATTTACTTTTTGCATGATTGTAATGCCCAATGGTGTACTAAAATACCATTTGAAAGACTAAGCCTGAAGTGATTATTTCAGTGCAGTAAAATTTAAGTTTTTATATTAAATCCAGAGATCTCTGGTTTTATTCAGAGTTCAATGATCGAGTGATGGCTAACACATCTTGTGCATGTCCACTGCTGCCCTGAACACTAGAAAGGGCCTGTACTGTACTTATGGCCCGGACTTACGGCAGCTATATAAGATAAATGCCTGTAGATAATTTCTATGATTTATAGTACTTGCTGCAAGAGTGCTAGATGATGAGGGACCTTCAACTTGATCACTCTTATGGGTCAAGGATGGTGTTCAAAATGATGAGCAAGGATGAGCTATAATAGTCCAATGTGACAGGGTTGATGTTGCCCCTAACCCATGCACTCTATACAGGACCTAGACTTCTCCGTAGTCCACTTGCCCATTGTGCATACTCCGGCATTTAAGCATCCTGTTTTGTATTAATTTGTGCATAATTGATAGATTTTCACATCTGATCTTTTCAGTCACCATACTCCCTCTGTTTGTTAGCTTCCCATGCGGTTAACATGCTTAAAGCCCGATCCTGACTCCACTTCGCAGCGCGATGTGATGCTGCGATGCTTTTCAAATATCGGGCTTTCGCGATCAATAATTGGTAGATTCTAAAACTAGAATTGTTCAGTATTGAAGTGAGCCATTATAATTATAACCATTAAGATATGTTGCATTCAATAATATAAGCCCACGATACTTTACTTTTACTGTCACTAATTATATACACTTTTTTTTATAACCATTTACTAGTATTTTGATGTAATAAACATGAGTATAATTTCAAGTTCAACTGAATGTGTTCATCATGATTAATAACACATTTTTATTTGTCAAAAAATTGACTATGGCATAGTCTAAACAAATCAAACTGGGAAGAAGTAGGCAATGTCTGTAGGACTAGCCACGCCTTGAAAAGGTGCCTCCCCAAAGATGAGTAAATATACAATGAAAACTAGGGGTTCTAAATCATCTTTTTATAGCCTTGTGATGATATTATTGTTTGTATAGACTTACTGAACTTGAACTCTGGCAAGAAAACCAACCACCTTTGCAGGGGGTTTGTTTGTGTGTTTGTGTTAAATATTTCCTGTTTCTCCTGTAAATAAAGGATGAAATTTAATAACTTGTTCATTATTGATTGATGAGAGCCTATGAAAGATGAAAAATAATGGAGTCTCTATTCATATTATGAGCCTTGCTATATGATGTTTTAATCTGCTTATCTGGTCAGAAACTGGTTAATGCTACATAAAATTCAAGCCATATTATAACATTTTCATTCAAAATAGATTAGCATTTCTTTGCCATAAAATGTTAGTTTTACTGTCAGATATATCCCTTTTATTTTTGAGCCGAACAACTACGGCAGAGCAAAGAAAATTGAATTTACTACCAGCGCATATAACGCCAATACGCACACTCCTTCGGTCATGTTATGGTACGGCCCTTTGT